>NC_077248.1:65229731-65902231 GCF_947179165.1 Solanum dulcamara | reverse complement strand
AGGTCATAGAAAGGGAAAAGTCAGGGATTAGCATTTAGCCATATTCATAGACAGAAACAAATGATGGGTCGGGTTATTTTTCTCTTCATTGGCCATGTGGGTTATCACGTGACATTTTCAGAACCATCCACATCGCTTCTATTATCCACTTTAACACATCAATAAATAAGATGCGCGCAAAAAGTAGCAGAAGTCTCTTCGCCAGAAAATTATATTATTTATATATTGTTAAAATATTTTTTTTTTATGTATATAAAATAGATGTCAAATTCCTTTTGACTAATTCAGATTTTGAACTTTCTGATTCAAAATTCTGGTTCCATCATTGTTGTCAATCACACATGCGAATTTTCAAATTCTTTCATAGGAATATTCCTCTTATCCAAATTTATGTGATTATATTTCATTGAACATTTAATTTAAGATTAAAAAAATGAATTTTATTATTTAAATTAATAATTTATTTGTGTGACTATAAGTTATTTCATTAAAGACAAAATGAGAAGTTTAAAATTGAAAGGTTACTAAATATAAAAATTTAGCTTAAATTCTCCAAACTATAGTCGTGGTGAGTGTTTTAACTTTTAAGCTACCTTACTATGAGACGATTAAATCTTTTAAAAATACATGATAAATTGTGTTTGTTTGGAATGACATTTTTTTTAATATTATATTCTCTGATAGTTCTCGTGAGTGTTTTAATTAAGACAAGATCTATATATATGGTTGGTTTGTTTTTTGAGTTGTTACTTTAATAATTACATATTAATTAACTATTATTAGAAATTTCCAAACATTTCTTTCACTAATTTTCAGCTATAAATATTCTTCATCCTATGAAAAGTATTTGTCCCTTTGCATCACGGCCTTTCAAACTAGGGAATAAGTATCAATTATTGTATGAAAACCTTTCAAAAAGCCATCATTAATTAACTTACTAAGAGTCCAAAAAAATAAATTATTCATTTCTTTTGCTTTGATTATCTACCTATTATTATCGTCCAATTAGTATTCTCATCTAAACACAAATATACATATGTGTAAAGATAAAAAAACATTTACTACAAATCAAATGATCCGCGATAACATAAACATTTAGTATAAATAATTTGTGGGCAAATTAAGAATGATTAAGCATAACACTAGTAATTTTTGATAGATGAGGTAATAGAAAAGTTATACTATTCATGCAATTTAATTATTTATAGCATGTTATTAATCTAATTTTATTTATTTATTTGGCTTTATAAAACGTGTTGTAAAGTGTTACATAATATGATTATTTAAAAAAATGGTTTATCTCCGTTTTTACATAAAACTAGTATACATTTCCGCTCGATGCACGGATAATATTAAAGAAAGTGATTATATTATACATTATGTTCGCACATATATAGTATTTGTTTGAGCATATTAAATTTTGTTTTACAACCATATGCTCTTTCAAGTATTCGTAAAACAAAATTATTTACTTTTCTAGTAAAAATGTAAGACTTAATTTTATATTTCATACTGAAAGTCAAATTAATACCCAATTATCGTATGTAATGAAAAAAAATAGAAGTATTAAGCATAATAGCTTTTAACTTTTAAGTAGTTAAGATAGCATATTATTATTCTTTTGTGTGTGAAAATTTTTCATCTTTGAATTAAAATTCAAGAAAAAGATATTTTTTCAATTCATGTTCAAAAGTTATCTATCAATTCATGGCAAAGTTAAATAAGTATAATTTTTCAATTCAAGAAGTATTTGTTAGAAATTGACATAAGAGAAAGTGTGGAAGTTATAACCATCTCCAAAAACTGTATAATTTATTTTTATCTTTTAATTAATTCATATTTTATATAAAAAAAAATAATTAACAATACACGTATAAAATTACCCCACATTGAAAAAAAGTAACACCCGTATATAACTTTTGTGATTTTAATTAAATTAAAAATATTCCTCATTTCAAAATCAAATACAAATAATTTTATCCTTTTATATTACAACTTTACAGTTTATGTACTAAAAATTGATAAATCCTCACATAAATAAAAAAGACTACAAATTTAATGAAAATAAATTTTATGCTGATAATCTGTCTTTTTGGTGTTTTTAAAGTTGATTCACGTGTTATCCCTCAAATTAAGTAAAAATAAAGAGCACTCGAGTTTAATTGATTCCTCGCATCAATTCTTTACAACTCCTGTGGATCAAATCATATTGGAATTTTTAAACATAATTTTGTTGAGTAGAGAAAATAAGACCTCCCACAAACTTCAATCAACCAAACAAAACAATTTTCATGACTATAATTAATAATACCAACGATAACCAAAATAAATAATTAAAGAATGACACAATGATATCAAGTATGAATATTTCTTACGGATTTCATAAATATTTATTGTGATCAAGTTTTTACTTGTAGATCAAGGTAATAGAAAGTGTTTGCTTCATGATTGTATGATAATAACATTTAAGTTTTTAATCGATAACTGATTCTAGAAATTATAATCAAATTTAATTTATTTGTTCCGATATAATCTTTTAACTTTCAAATATTAAATTTTAAATTTTTGGTTCCAATAAAATCTTTTTTGTTGATAATTTTAAATAATTTAAATATGGTAAAAATAGAGAAGTTATAACCACCTCCAAAACTGTAAGTATTAATTCAAATTTTACCTTTATCTTTCTAATTTTTTTTTTTATATAAATTTATTTAAATATAAAAGTGTTGGATTTCAACTCAAATTAAAATGCAGACAGTTTTTATGATATAAAATTAAAGCTTCTCGTAAAAAAAAAGATATATAGAATAGAGATAACTATTGATTATTTTTTTTGGTATTTGCGGTTAAATTGACTTTTTTCTAAAATAATTCTACGTATGAAAAATGTAATTAAAGAAATGTGTAGTGAGAAGTAGTGGAGATATATTAGGAGTTGATAAAGAGTAAATTATATCATCTTTTACTTATTTTTTTTGGTCATTTTCATTCTCTTAATTCTCAATGTTTTGGTTTAGGATATGAAAGTGGAAAGTAGTTGATATATATTAGGAAATAATTCTTTCAAATATCAAGTTTTAACTTTTTGGTTCCCATATAATCTTATAACTTTTAAATATTAAATTAAATTTTTTTGTTCCGATAAAATCTTTTTTGTTGTAATTTTAAATAGCTTAATTATGATAAGATGGGGAAATTGTAACCATCTTTAAAACTGTAATTATTAATTCAAATTTTACCTTTATCTTTGTAATTTTTTTTATATATATAAAACTAGTTATATAAAAATGTAATAAAAGAAATGTGAGTGGGGGTTATGTTGCACTTTGTTTTCTAAATACTTGAAAATCTTTAAAAAAAATTCAACCAAATAGGTGATTCCTATTTTTTTGGTATTTTTGGATATTATGCAGTTTGTTTCTAATATCATATCTTATTTAAATACTGACTTTTTTTTCTTCTTAAAAATATAGTAATATAATATGAAAGATATTTGAAAATATTTTTAAATGAAATTTTTTAAAATCATTACTATGATTACAAAATTTTCACAATTTGTATTTAAAGTAAATGAAAAAATAAATTAAAATAAAAACATTATTCAGAAATTAAATTTATATAAAAAAAAAGGTATAAAAACTTAAAAGTTAGTTAATTATTACCTAATTTAACTAATATAACTAATTATTTTCCTAAGATGACACATGTCAAATTCATAGGCTACCACTTGGATGAATGTGATGCCTTTATTTTTTCCTTTTAATTAAATATAGATTCCAAATCGTTAGAAATTATCAATAGAAATAAAATATACGAATTATAATGCGTATAATTATTATGAGAGTTGTTAGATTACACTTTATTTAGCTATTAAAATAAAGTACTACCAAACAAATTTTTCTCTCTAAATTTCAATTCTTCTTATCATTTTATGAATTTGTCCTTTGCATCACGGCTTTCTATTAGAGAACACTACTATTAGTGTTTGAAAAACTTTCATAAAGACCATTAATTATCTCACAAAGAGTTAAAAAACAAAAAAAAAAAAAAAAGAAGTTGTTTATAGAAACACGTTGCGTGTAACATAAGCAACATTTTTGACTTCTAACGTAAACTTCTAATTAGACAATTAGTTCATGTTTCTTATATCTTTTTGTCTTGATTGTTTTACTATTTTGTTGTTAATATTTTTATTGAAGTTTTAGTTTTTCATCAAACTTCTTTTGCTTTTGTGTTTTTTAAATCTGTTTTGAAAATGTTTTAATTTTTTGAGTTGAGTTAATAAGAATAAAAATAATATATCAGTGTAATCCCACGAAGTGAAGCATGAAAAGGATAGGGTGTTTACAGACTTTATTCCTAAAGGGAAGTTTTTATAAAATGGCTTTTAGACCAATTATGTTGGAGTATTAATCAGTCAAGAACTCTCACGTTCTGAAGATAAAAGTTGCATAAATGAAGAAGCGAATATAGATGTTTGGACATACTAGAAGATATAGAATTAGATATAAAGATATCTAAGACAACGTGGAAGTTGCTTCGATGGAGGACAAGATACAAGAAGGGAGTGGAGTGGTTCAAACATATGAAGAGGAGATTCATGAATACCCCTAGTGCAGAAGTTTGTCATGGATGGTTTTAAGAGAGGTAAAGATATAGACCAAAGAAGTATTATATTGGGAGAGATGATTAGACAGGACATGACGCGATTTCAGTTTATCGAGAACGTGACTTTAGATAGAAAATTGTGAAATATATATTATGGTAGTAGATTGACAGGTGTAGTAGAGTGTGATCTCGATTATCCTTTCATACTTGTAGTCGTAGTAAATGTAGCTTCTTTTTCCTCGATTATTAGTATTATTTATCGCATTTGTACTTTGATTATCATATTATTATTTTTATTTTAGTTACCGTGCATAAAATTTTGTCATGCTTTCTATAGTATTTTTCATGGCTTGATCTTCATTTTTGTTATTTCCTTTTTCAATCTAATTTTATCCGTGTTTCATTAAGTTGAGGGTCTATTAGAAACAACCTAGACCTCCAAAGTAGAGGAAAGTCTGCTTACACTACCTTTATTAGATACCACTTTATGAAATTACATTGAATATAGTATTATTGTAACGTATAATTAAAAAATAATTGATTACTTTTTAAATGGAATTTAAAAAATCTTACTATTATAAAGGTTAGTATGGTCATTTTAGTATTTTTTTAAATTCATGTATTACTAGTTTCTATATTCGTATTCCATATTTTACTCCACATAAAATAATACATAAATTCAAATATAATAAGCATATAAATGTATTGGGATTTGGGCCTAGCCCTGCATAAAAGTCTATGTGGATGCCACCTAATGACTATGTGGCCCAAAAGAAGTTTAATTTGTGGACATGTGGGGACCTTTTATTTTATTTTTATATTTTTCTATTCATTTACAGGAAATGTTCATTAAAATAATATTATCCGTTTCAATTTGTTTGTCTTAGTTTGACTAAATACAAAAAATTTAGAAAAAAAAGTCCTATAAATTATCTGATCTTAAACTAAGTTAGCATTTGACCATAAGTTTTGAATCAAATTTTAAAAATTATTTTCAATATCTGTTTGACCATAAAATTTGACTAGATTTTGAAACTTAATTCTTAAAGTAAGTTAGTGTTTGACTATAAGTTTTGAATAAATCTTGAAAATTTATCTTCAAATATTTGTATGACCATGAAATGATTAGATTTTTAAAAATTATTCATAAACTAAGTTAACGTTTGACCATATGTTTTGAATCAAATATTACAAATTTATCTTTAAATATTTGTTTAACCATGAAATTTGATCAAAATTTTGAAAATTTAGCTTCAAGATATTTTAAAGTTTGGAAAATTGGTCAATACCTTACAAAATAAAATTTATCCAATTTTTGTGAGAAATTTCACGCTCATTCAAAAAAAATTAATTTTTAAAAGTAAAATACATGTCTAATAGAACTTCAAAAATCACAACAGCAAAAACTCATTTTTCAAGTTTAAACTTCAAAATTAATGTTCTAACGGTAAATATATGTATAATGTATCAAAATGTCTTTTAATTTTATGATTTTAAATATTTCATCTGTGATATTAAAATTAAAAAATAGTCAAATTAGAAAAAAAAGATTCGTTTTCGTAAATATTTTTTAAAATAAAATGAGCAAATTGAAACAAATTTGGATTAATGCGTCCGATTATGAATGGTTGGTCTAATTACATATGGATCAATAAATAAATGCCACGCATTTAATTAAAAAAAAATTGTTCCACATTAGCTTAGTTAAAAGGAGATTTTAGACTAAAATAATTAACACTAAGAGCAATTATGATTTAATAGGTGAAAAGAAAAAAACATTTTAAAATCATTTTCAATACATAAGGTTCTTGGACCTCCATAACCAAAAAATATTTAAAATAAAGAAATTATAAAAGTATTCACATTTAAAATTGGCACCAAAAATAAACAATCGTAAATAAATGATGATATTCGTTTTTTGAGTGTTTTAGACGTAAAATGTCATAAAAAGATTAGTTGATAATGAGTGTATACTTATAATTGAAGTATTATTAGTTTTAATCAACGTGAATTATGGTAGAATGGTTGGGGTTCCTCCATTTATAATTAGAGGTTTTGAATTTGATTTTTCAAAAAGTAAAAGTCTCCTAGCTATTAGGAAGGTCGCCCTTTAAATGCACTGTACAATATTCAAAATTAGTCAGACTTCAATACGCGTATTGAATATTAGGTAAGGAAAAGAAAAGGAAAAAGTTAAAAAGTTCTAAAAGTATACATTGCTTGCATAGAGCCATATTAATTAGTAAAACTCAACCTTCTTTTTGAACTAATATAGTAGTTCTTTATTTTGTAAAATAGTTTAGTATTTGTAGAAATGAAAATTATACAACTTTTTTTTTTTGCATTTTCCATTTTTTCCCATTTTTATAGGGCTATACGCTCTCGAACGATAGACTAATGATAATTTGTATTGTATTTTATAATTTCAGCTATAGTTTTAAATTTCCTTACGAAAAAGGATAAAAAATATTCTTTATAGTTTTAAAGCAGAATTAATTATCATAAATTTAGGTGGTTTAAAAGGAACATATTTCACCGCCAAAGAATATAGTGAAACAAATTAGATGTGTCTTAGTTTTGAACTCTAATTATGAAAAATATCCTTGATCACAGGGAGCGTTTTCTCCAAATAAACCCTAAATGGTACGAGTCTAGGTTCTCAAGCTCCAATGTAGGTATTGGATACCAAACTAAAAATTTAAAAAGGGGACATATTCCCAAGTGCGACTCTAACGATTATTTCAGGTGATACAATAGAAGATCACATAATTAAAAAAAAACTGATATTTGTTATCTTATATTACATGCAACGATCGAGGTTGCCTTCACTGTGTATGTTATTTCTATCACCGTGTGTATTAAATTCTCCCTACACCCAGGATTTTCGATTGAATTTTACCTAAACAATTATCTTCTAAATTAATTAAGATCCTTATTATCTTCTAAACATGCCACTAATTAATAGTTAAAAGATTTTTTTAGCACATGCTATTGGTATTTATTTTTTATACTTAACTTAATGAATTCATATTCTTAATAAATAAATTAAATAAATAAAAGCATGATATACCAAGAAGATATGTATCCTAAATACGTTATTATTGCTAATTGGGGTTGTATTTATTTAGGAAATGTTTCTAATTAACCAATTTTATTTTTTTAAATAGCAATTTTGATTTACTTATAGAGCTAATATATAAATCATTCATATCTTTTAACTAATAGTAGCACTATTTAAAATGATTTATAGGGACAAACAAAAGAAAGAACAAAATACATGCAAGTAGTTATACGTGGGAAAGGGATAATGTAATAAAAACAATGACAACAATTGAATAGCTCTGCTAAATAAGTTTGGATCCACTGTATAAATTTTTTATTATTGTATTTTGTTATTTACAATCACCTCAGATCGTAACATTTACCTAGTTGATCACATCTAAATAATATCTATATTTGTGATATAATTCAATATTTATTGATTGTATAAATACTCGCAAATTATATTTTCTGAATATTATGATAATTTATAATGAATACTAATGGTGTAAATACTCACGTTTAATATCATTTCTATTTTCTTGCTCATGCATCTAGGTGAACACGTCCCAACAATATCTATATTATGAAAATTCATAACTACTTTTTTAAAAAAATAATAATTTACAATCGACAATATGAGCAAACTTACTTTGATTCTAAGTAAAAGATCGGCTATATGAATCCTCACTCATAATATTATATTATTTAAGATTATATTATAAATTATGTTTAAGTGAACTCAAACCAATAATATCTAAATTTCAATAATTCATCATAAATAGAGTATATAAACTCTCACGGACTATATTTCACTATTTAATACAGTATAATCTAAGATCGCCATACATGCCTGCATGAGCACGTCTCAACAATATAATAACAATATTTATTATGTTCATCATGACTCAGTTAGTTTTATATTCATTGTCATCTTATCGCAATCCTTCTTCTTTACTAAGATTTGTAACCGATAATATGAAGGCTAATTGTCATCTTATCACAATCCTTCTTCTTTACTAAAATTTGATATTTACAGTGTAAAAAGTAATGGTTAGCGTATTGCAACCCTCCTTCTTTACTTAGATTCAAAACCGACCATATGAAAACTAGCTGTCATTTTATCACAACCCTCCTACTTTACTCAAACTTAAAACCAACAATGTGAAGTCTAATTGCCATTTATCGCAATCCTTTTTCTTTACTCAATTTTCAGAACCGACAATGTAAAGAGCAATTGTCATCTTGTCGCGAACCTCCTTCTTTACTCAGATTTGAAACCGACCATGTGAAAATTAACTACGGTCTTATCACTAACCCTTCCTTCTTTACTCAAATTTGCAACCGATAATGTGAAATTAGCTGTCATCTTATCACAATCCTCCTTTTTTACTCAGATTTTAAAATCGATAATATGAGGAGTAACTATCATCTTATCGCAACCCTCCTTTTTTACTCGAATTCAGAACCAAAAATATGAACAAGCTTACGCAAGACGAAATAAAACTTTATCAAGACTTTATCAATTATAGCTAAATAATGAGTTAAAAAAGATTTTTAAAAAATACATATTAAAATCATAATTATAATTAGTATAAATACCTTAATACAATGTATAATATAAATAGAGTTCCTCTCATTTTCTTTTTTCTTCTTCTTCTTCAACAATCCTCCTTTCTACTCTCTGTAAACCGCTTGTTTCTCTCTCTCTACACAATTCACATTCATTTTTTTGCTTCTACCTTTGAAATCACGAGATCCCCATCTCTCTTTCCCCCCATTTTTTTCTCCACTTTTTCTGTATATCTCTACTTCAGAGCCATTTTTACCATTTGCTTGTTCGTGATTGAGGCTCTAAGAGATATACATTGTTGCAACATTGTAAGTTCCTTCAGTCAAGTTTACAATTACAGAAAAACCTAGTTCAAGATTGACGCTCTAAGAGATATACATTGTTGCATTTGTTCTAAAATCACATCTTTTTTCTCTGTTTTTTTTCCCTGTTATAGAGCCAGTTTTTTCCATTTTCTTGTTCTTCTTATTGGTGATTGTTTTACATTTCAATTCTGCAACATTATAAGTTTTTTCTATCATTTTTACAATTACAGAAAAACCCAGTTCAAGATTGAAGCTCTGAGAGATATGCATTGCTGCATTTGTTAAAAAAATCACATTCTTGAATTTTATAGAAGAAGAGAAATGTTGGGTTCTAAAAAGGGTAATTCTGAAATGGATTCTAAAAAAAGTGTTTCAAAAATGGGTTCTGATTCTTTAGCTGATCGGTTGAAAAATTCTTTGAGTTGTGATGACAAAGAAAAGAGCGATGAAAAACCCGATTTGGGTTCACCAGTTTCAACATTACGGACTGGAAAAAGTGGGTTAAGTTCTATTTCTACTACTAGTACTACTACAACTACTACAAGAAGCAGCTCGAATTCATCTGCATCGGTATCTGGTCGGAATGTGTCTTCCGGTCAGTTTTCCGGTAGGGGTTCAGTCAAGAATTCACCTACAGGACGTGGGCGTAAGCCGAATCGTCCATCAATTTTCTCCGGTGAGAGTTCCTCTACTTCCCCTGCACCTGCACGTAATGTGCTTCCCCCCTGCGGCAATCTTTTCCCGTCTGGTATTGTCGTGACAACTGGGATGGCTAGTAAGCCTGTTAGGACTGAGTTAAGGTCTGATCCCAACTGGGATGCTTACGGTTACGGAAGCATAGTGCGTGGTGGTGCTTCTCGGAAATCCGGTGGTGTTGCCGGTAGTTCTACGTCGAAATCCGGTGGTGGTGTTGTTTCCAGTTCGAGAAATGAACTGGAGGAGTTGAAGATAAAAGGGAATGAGATTTACAGGAAGGGTAATTTTTTAGAAGCATTGAATCTTTATGATAAAGCTATAGCAATTTCTCCGAGCGATGGTATATTACATTGTAATCGTGCTGCTGCGCTGATCGGTTTAAAGAGATTAGGGGAAGCAGTGAGGGAATGTGAAGAAGCTATTAGATTGGCTCCATCATATGTTCGAGCACACCAGCGTTTAGGATCTTTGCTACTTAGGTAAGTGATATGAATGTTTAGAATCTGCGTGTGTGTGTGTGTTCGTGAATTATTTATCGACCAATCTTTGAAATGTCGTGAAATTTATGTAGGTTGTATTGGAGAATACGTGTTAAATGTGCTATGTTTGATTATCTTTGCTTCAAACGTTAGAATCTGTGTGTGTGTGTTCGCGAATCAGTTATGAGCAAATTTGGAAATGTGGTGAAATTCATGTAGGTTGTATCGGAGATTAAGTGTTAAATGTGCTATATTTGATTATCTCTGTTACTTAGTTAAGTGATATAAAACGTTCAATCATTAAGAAGCTCTGTGTGTGTTCGCAAATCAGTTATCAACAAATTTTGGAAATGTAGTGGAATTTATGTAGGTTGTATTGGAGATTAAGTGTTAAATGTGTTATATTTGATTATCTTTGCTACTTAGGTAAGTGATATAAAAAGTTCGAACGTTTGGAACGTGTGAGTGTTCGCTTATTGTTGATCACGATATATTGGAAACATGCGGTGAACTTTCTGTAGGTTATATTAGATAATTCCGCGGGAAATGTGTTATTTTGATTATCTTTGCTGGCCTTGTTATTTGGTAATGTAAAACTTTCCTCGTACTCTATTTTGCCTTGCTTTGTGGCTTGGTGGACTGTCTTTGATGAGGATGATGTAACTTAGGTGGAGCCATCAGAGTTCAAAGTTATGTCTTATATTGTCATTTCTCTTGCTATTTGAAGTTGGTCTCAAAGTGCAATGTGTCTTGGAACAGGGGTGTTTTATTGTTCTTTTAGTTCGATTGTGCTCCGAGAAGCTATGTTTTTCCCTTTCTTTCCTTTCCCTCTTTGGGGTTAGCTTCCACCATCAATTCTATTATCAAACCTCTTCGTTTCTTCACAGTTTGTAATTAAACTTGCCACAGCATTCTGTCAATTCCTTATCTGAATTCGATTATTTGGCATTTGCCTTGCCTATTTTGTCTAGAACTATGAGCGCAATCTCATTCCTGTAAAATTTACAGTTTAGGACAGGTTGAAAATGCAAGGAGACACTTTTTTTTCGAAGGTCATAAACCAGATCAAGCCGAGTTGCAGAAGTTGCAAGCAGTGGAGAAACATATTAGCAAATGCACTGACGCCCGGAAACTTGGAGATTGGACGACTGTGTTAAAAGAAGCTGAGGCAGCAACTTCTTCTGGAGCTGAGGCATCTCCTCAGGTAAAGCATCTCTAGTGGTCACGTTCTGTGAAGAATAGGTGAATGAAAATCCAAGTGCTGGTACTGAATCGCTGATATTGAATTCACAGCTATTTGCATGTAGAGCGGAAGCTTATTTGAAGCTGCACCAATTAAGGGATGCTGAAATGTGGATAAATAAAACTGGGAAGTATGAGCCTTCTGCCGCAGCATGCCAGTCAAAACTTTTTGGGATGCTCTCTGAAGCATACATATTCTTTGTCCAAGCTCAGATTGACACCGCTCATGGAAGGTGAGTTTATCACTTAACAGTAACTGCATAGGTTGTAATATGAAATAAAAGAGGTTCAGCCAGATTATGAGAGAACCGATCATGAATATCTGCAGGTATGATACTGCACGTAGTGCCATTGAAAGAGCTGCACAGATTGATCTTCAAAGTGCTGAAGTTACTGCTTTACTCAAAAGCATGAGGCTGGTGGGGCGAGCTCGTACTCGTGGCAACGAGTTATATAAATCTGCAAGATATACTGAAGCTTGTGCTGCTTATGGGGAAGGGCTCTCGCGTGATTCTTCGAATTCAGTTCTCTACTGTAATAGAGCAGCTTGTTGGTATAAACTTGAAGAGTGGGAAAAATGTCTCAATGATTGCAACCATGCTCTCCTTATCCGGCCAAATTATACTAAAGCTCTTTTTCGAAAAGCTGCCTCAAATACCAAGGTGACATGCCACCTTTAAATCTTAATTAGTGCTACTATATGTTTTCCTAGAAGAGTTCTTTTTACTTTTTCTTGCTAATTGCTGCTGTTTAAGCAAAAATCATAAATTTGACCGTATGCAATGGATTATAGCTGGAAAGATGGGCTGAAGCTGTGAGAGATTACAAGGTTTTGCAGCGGGAACTTCCATATGACAAGGAGGTTGCTGAATCATTATTCCATGCCCAAGTTGCATTAAAAAAGTCACGTGGAGAAGATGTTCACAATATGAAATATGGTGACAAGGTGGAGTTGGTTTTGGATCTTGAGAAGTTCCAGGCTGCGATTACGTCATCTGGTAGGCTTTCCTGCATCAGTATCTTAACCTTTCCTTTTTATCATTTACTATATAACTCAACAACTACTGCTGGAAACTGCAGGTGCATCTGTTGTCTATTTTAAAGAAGCATCCAACCTACAATGCAAGCATATGTCCTCATTCTTGGACACCTTAAGCACCAAATTTCGTTCACTAAGTTTTCTCAAGGTAAATAATCATAGGCAACGCCGTGCTATGCAGGCAGACGGGGAAAGGGGTGGGGGTTGCCCGATGGATTTTAAACAGGGGAATGCAGAAAACTCATAGTAATTTATATTTTATCTTCTGTTTTCTACAGGTGGATGTGGAACGCAGCCCAGCAATCGCTACAGCAGAGAACATTACAACAGTACCTACATTTAAGATTTACAAGAATGGCAGCCGCGTGATGGAGATGGTTAGCCCAAGTCGGGAGATGTTGCAGTCCTCGGTTAAGCATTACAGTATTTAGGAGCACGGTTGACAATTCATTGTGCTTCTCTTGCCATTCCAATTGCCTGATTACTCTGAACACCTTCTCCACTCCCATTCTAGAAAGGATTTTACATATACATGTGACATAATCAGAACCTACCATTTACCCTCATTCATTCCTCATATATGCCTGGTTTCCGACTTCTTTCCCCATCTCCGATACTCTTCCATTTGTACTTTTTACATTTTTGAGGATTGCCTCCCCCTAGGATAAGCCATCTTCAGTTGTGAGGATTAGTGAACATTGCAGAGTTGATTTTACGGCAATATAGGTGAACAGTTAGAAAGAAGAGAAAGTAGTTAGATAAGGATCATAACATGTATAGATATGATCATATACACAAAACTATCTGGAGGTGAAGGACATGGTAGATACTGGATTAGTGAAAAGAATATGATGTTGTTAAGCATTCTATCAATAAAAGTTCTCATTTTTCCTTATTCATGGTGTCTTGCTCTTCAACTTTATAATTGTTGTTTGCTTCTTGATACATTGATGTGAAACCTCAACTATCGTGATGTTTGTCTACTTCCCTACATGTAACCATGCTAAGGAAATGTATTGAGGGTAGAGAGGCTGCGTAGATACCACCCTCCTCAGATCCGGCCTGTGGGATTATACTAGATTTGTTGTTATTGTTGATGATTAAGTGTACCATACATCGACATTTTTCTTCTTCTTCGACGTATGCATAATCACTCTTTGTGTGTATATTGTATGGTCCTCCAATCCTATCTTGGATTTGTGGCAAATGAGTGACATTAGGGGAGAGGAATCAAAGTATCAGTTTTTAAGGATTCAAGTGACGTAAGTTGTTAATACAGAAACTAATCTATAATTTTATCGATAATTGAGGTGTCTTGATTAGCTTGTACGATCCAAAACTAATTTAAAGGATAATTGTTATCTTTCATTAGCACACGAACCAAATAATCTCAGATTTCAAGTCAAATATTTAGAACAACTTCACTTGATGTACCCCATCAATCCACTACTTGAATACACAACTTAGAAATCAAGATTCAAATTTGGTCTTTCATTGGCCGGGAACAACTCGATGAACTTAGTAGAATGTTTTTAGAAGCTATAATGACTAGAGGTCGAACCTAACCAATTTTTCAATAATAACGATGATTGGTTGTTCACGGCCTAATCAAATTCAAACGAACATAATATTGAATTGTTTAATATATGTACTAAGCATGTTAATCAACCATGATTAGGTGCTGAAATTCACTGATATATATATTTTATATGCATAAACTTTTATCATATCGATGTACACGCAAACTAATTCCGATATTAATGGAAAAGAAGACAAGGTGTGGAAAAGGACACAACCGTGTAGAAAGGTCCAAAATAAGATAGGCAACAGAGTCTATAAATAAATTGGAAGAAAAAAATGGGATTTGTATTGGATAAAGAATAATAAGACACTTTGCTAAATGACACTTCATAAGTCATTGTCACTCTACTCATAACACTGGAAAAATTTTGTTGTGTTGCTTGATTGTTCACAAGTTAATACAATTGAAATTCTGAATTTAATAGACATACAATAGGCTATTTTTAGTGTTGATAACTTTTTGTAATATCCCAAACTCATCTTATAGATAAAATTAACTTATGCTCAATGGACAATAAAAGTTATTTTCCAAGGATTTTAGTAATTATAATAATAACATATTTAGTGTAATATTACAAATAGGTTGAAAGTGTTGGGGTGAGGAATCACCACAACTAAAGTTTGATATGATGAAAATATTGAAAATAAATTGGACACGAGAATTTTACGTGGAAACCCCTCTAAATGATAGAAGGAAAAAACCACGGGGTAGAAGGATCTCACTATTTAATATGGAGTACACAGCTCTCAAATACAAGGAGAAAACAACAATTAACACTTCTCTCTTGTAAAAGGAACAACTACTAAAGAGGACACTCAAGACTAAAATATTTATCTTGGTGTATAACTCTCTTTGTATTCTTACTCTCTCTTTCTGGATTTTTGGATGATCTAAATGAGGGCAGAGTGCCCTCTATTTATAACAGCCAAAAACACGTAAAAAGAATGAAAAACGCGTAAGGAAAATGAGGAAAAAACTGGCAATTGAAAATGTAAAAAGGGAGGCTACTTTCGGCTGCCCTTTTTTGACTTTTTGCATTCCTCCTTTTTTTGACTTCTTGCAGAAAAGATGGCGTGTATGCAATCTTATCCCTATTTTGTGAAAATAGAGAGGTTGTTTCTGTTGAATCCTTAGCTCAAATAAAGAGATATCGAAAAACAAGTGCGTAAAGTAAATACAATAGCAAAAAAAAAAAGCATGCTGAAAATAATGGGGAAACAAATAATTTTAACAACAAATGATAAGATATACTGAAGTAAAGGAAACAATATGTAATACTAAAATCAAACAAATAAAATAGTAAAAAAATAATAATTATAATTCTAAGAAGAAAACTAGACAAACATTCTACTACACTAACTTTTAAATCTTTATTCTTAATAAACTGCATGCGAGTTATCTCTTGTATAATTATCTCTTCCAATTTTTTCTACCTACTTCTATCTCTTCTAATATGCGCTACCATCAATTGCTCACACCTTCTCCTAATACCCACTAAAGGATTTAGTAATTCAAGTCAAAAATCAACCCTTATGATTTCTTCTTCTTCTTCTTTTTTCTTTTGCATTTTCTTGATTCAAAAAAAAAATTATAATGCAAATTTAAACTAATTAAACTCTAATTAATTTTTTTTTAAAAAAAATGATGTGCCAATGGGATCAGATCATCATTCAATATTGTAGCTCATTAATATATCTACCTATCTACCTATAGTCTTGATTTCTTATAGACCCCCCTCTCTCTCTATATATATATATATGAAGATGGAAGAGTCATGTCAAATAGGTACTAATCCCAATGCCATGTACTTAGTCTATTTCTTATCCTCCTATTGGTAAGAGTGGAACAGTGATCAGTGTAAAATCTTTAGGTGGCATGACTCAGATACATCAATAGCATTTTGACTGTCAAAATCTTTTAATCACTTCAACTTATATCTATGTCATCTAATTTTAGGGGTACATGAATAGATACTTAAAAAAAATAATATTAAATATATAAATACGCTTATCCTACATGATATAATGTGTCATATATTATATAACACAATACAAATTAATTTGAGTGTATCTCACACAAATATCATATAGAATGAGTGTGTTTACTTGTTCAACTTATAAATTTAAGTGTTTATTTATAGATATCAAAGTTGGAGAACATGGATACTACCTGAAATCAAGTTAAAGAACATATTTTTAAATTATACCTTCATATTTTGACTATTGTATTGTATTACAATGTTTAAATGGGATAATAAAACTCTCGGATAGTTTATGGTAATAGGATTCTCACATAGTTTAGAGGGTAAATAATAAGAAAAAATTAAGTTCGAAAGTAATAAATTCCTAACATAATTTAGATATGTAACTAACAATTTCGCCATAGTTTAAGAAAGGTTCTTATGCTTATCTGTCTTAATAATATAATATGAAAGTTGGTTTCTAAAGAATCTTGATCGTTATCATTTGAAAATCACTATTCCCATCAATGAAAATGAACTAGAACTTTGATGGATGACCTAAAGGAAAGGTCCTTTGAAAATCATAAAGGGTAAAGAACTAGTCGTGGTATTGCTTATTTGATCACAATAACAATAACAATAACGTCATTAATATAAGCATATCAACGACTGTAAGCTCTTACAATTCAAATACACATTAATTGTCGAAACCCCAATATTATCAACTACATTCAAATCGATTTGAAGTTGATCTTTTTAAATCCGTTCTTTAAATGCAAAGGGCGAAGAAAACTGATGACATTGACTAAAATTAGTGAAGCTAACGCATGAGAGAATAAAATTCGTTGTACCACTACTTCATGGTCCACTTCAGATAATGACATATCATATAAAGAAAGTCTCATTTTAGAGTAAAACGCTTTCTATCAAATACGAAAAAAAAAGGCACGTGTGATCAAATTTTGAGATCACTACTTAAGACATAATCGAAGTTTATAATTTTTAATGAGTCTAACTCAGTTCAATAAGTTTTCCCCTCTGGAATTTGACTTTCCATGGCTAAGGCCAAATAGTTTAAATTACTATACAAAAGAGAGTACATGAATTCTCCCAATAATTAATAAGTGTAACATGCCTGAATCTAATTGGGATTCACATTAATTGAGGAACTAAATCGGAAAAAAGAAGAAGATGAATTTCAATTGTAAGATATTTAATAAAATCATCTCTGGAATTGAAATCTTAAATATCTAAAGTTTCTTATTGTATATTATATAAATTTCGATCCGCAAGGACAATGACTGGAAATTGATTGATTATCTTTCTCTAAAGAAGAGTCAAAATAGAATCAACAAATTAGAGACCACTATTTGTAATCTTACTGAAGCGTTGAGCTTCTTATTTCATGTCTGCTTTTCGTGAAAAAATACCAATTGAGGGCTTCTTCAAACAAGGAGTTGGGTAAACTATTCAATCTTCAGCTATTACCAGCAACAATAATACAAATTAATTGCGCCTTCAATGACTTTAATACCCAAATAAAACTATATTCTCAAACCCAAAACCTAATGTTAAAAACAGAAAGATGGTTACAACCTCATTATTCCCTACCAAAGGTGACTCCATTAGGTTCTTTGTTGTTACTTCTATTTCCTCGACTGAAATAGTCATAGTTTTGAGGTTCTTATCATTTCCCCGTGGATGAAAATGGTCGAGGAAATCAGTTTGTTAGTGCAGGAAATATACCAACGCCAGAAACAATTTGCAATCTAAGCAGGAAGCAACAACATACCTAGTGTAATTCCACAAGTGAGGTCTAGAAGGATAAGATGTACTCAGACCTTACCCCTACCTTTATAGGATACAGAGGTTGTTTCTAATAGACGCTCGGTTCAAAAAGAGAAGTAGAACGCAACCTACTCAGACAAATTCACGAGGAAATGTTCTCCTCCAATTCAGTGTTCTGTGAGATGATTCTTTAGAACCGTTTCTGGTCTAGAAGTAAAGACCAATTCAACTTGGAAAAAGGTGCATTGTTCAATTGTACAATTTCAAGGACAGGGAAACAATTCTAGATGGGTAATTCGAAGCGTTCAGCTTCAGTTCTCCCAAGTCCCATTCGGATTAGACAGTGGATCAATAACATTCCACAGGTTTTTTTTTATCGTTTGAAAATCACTTAACTATGGTCTTCAGGCACCACTTGCATAAAGACGCGTCCATTCTTTAGCTGCAAGGTTGAAGAAAGGAAACTGAATCAAGGACTAATCGGCAATGTAAACTATGTATCGACTCCGAGTGCCTTCAATGTTCGCTTTGCACTGGTACATAATGGAAAGACCTTAAAAGGAAAATTACCCGTTTCAACAGCCTCAGCCTCATTTGACTTCCAGTGTTTTGCAATGTTCTCGGAGAGTGGATCATCTGGATTTGGAGCACTCAAAAGTGCTTGAATGCTGAAAAAGGAGCACCCATACTGTTACCGTCTACCATCTTACAGCCAAAATTTGGTGATGATGTTTTTTAAATTCATTAGATCCTCAGGAACAGTGCTCCAGAAATATGTGAAAAAGATTATCGAAGAACATAAGAGATATTTAATACCTCAAAAGAACAGTACGAATCTGAAGAGCAGGACTCCACTTGTCCTTAAGAATATCAAGGCATATCCTTCCAAGCTTCATAATAATGGTCAACATAAGCAAGGCAGCTTGTGGCTTAGAACTTATGCATAACAGAATCGAATAACAGAACAAACCTTATCAATGTTCGGATGGTAGATTTTGGTGAGGAATCGAACCTGTTAATGGTATGCAACTTGATCAATGACTGAATTAACAGCAGCAACAAAAATAGCACAAACTTAACTCACGTTTTAATTCATACTGCAAGAACACAAACGAGCATATAATCTCTAAAACCAATATGTGATCAACCCTACATGCTGCATATAGGTACAATCCCATGATCATTTAGAAAGGGGCAAGCCTCATGCAAAGACCATGAACAACGAGGTCAAGGAAGCTTCACATTTAGATGCCACTTCGAAAGCAGGCATTACTTTTGCAGCTTTAGTGTCTTTGTACCTACATGAAATCCTGCATTACTTTTGGCTATGAATCCCCAAACATTTGTGGGCAAGCAACATAGGGCATCATAGCATCTCAAGGCCTGAGGCATCTTGTCCACCAAGCTAGAAGAAAAGGTTGTGTATGAGGTTTAAAAATGTGGCATGATTGTAACTCAGTTACCACAAAAGCAAATTCAAGAGATGCTTATAAGATAATATGAGCCAAACTGAAAAAGTATCTGCAGAGTTCATGATATACTATCATCTTAGGAGTTTAAACCCACTGATACACAAAATGTTGCTCCAGAAAAACTAGCCTGAATTACCATATTCATCACGAACAGGATTTATAGGGGGGGAACCCCCACACTAAAATGTGCCTCAGCAACAAAAGAAAAATTTCAGGTAAGAGTAACACTAGCTACAACTGTTCTAATCACCACTGTGACCAGGCAAATTTCCTTCAACAGTTAATAATAGACAGCCAATCTATTCCGAGAGAAAAATCTAAGCAGCATCCTGAACTACTCAAGAAAACAAACTAGATAAATTGATGGGTGTTCCGCTGTAAGCTTCTGAAAGAAAGAACACGAGTAATAGGAGTAGACCTATTATTAAGGTCATGAACAATTTCTGGGATTTTGGTGATCTATGTCAATTTGTGCAGTACTAACTTGTGTAGAAGTGAGATTAAATTTTTAGGAATAAATTTCACAACGGCACTTAAGAATTATGTTTACTTGTTCGTACTTATTTTCCTAAACTTAACATTTGCCAGAACTCATAATTTCATTTAGACAAACTTCTAGTTAGTCAAATTCTAGGTAATACAACCCACCCATTGTGCAAATCACTGGAAGGGGGGGAAAAGAGAGGAGCAAACAACCAGTACATAGAGGAGAGCAGTCTTAACTTATGCCAAACTTATGTTATCATCATCAGCTATAGAAGAGCAGTCTTGTGACAAACTTATGTTATCGTCATCAGCTTTAATATCCATGCATTACACATCAAAATTGAACAGTTACATATTAGTACATAATGTGTGATAATTGAGATGGAAAAAGAATATAAGTAAAAAAGTTTTAGAAGTTAATATGCCAATGTAAAGAGGTATATCAGGAAATTTTAAACACTAAATCACAAGTCTAGACATAAAGACAACAGGCAATAACTTTCAAGCAAAAACTTCTAGACTGTCTCATAGCCGAATTAGAGATGGAAACTCCAAGAAGAGAGTATCACAATCAACAACAAAGATGAGCTGATACATGATCTGAGAAGGAGATCAGTTCATGCTTCTGGACAAATAAGTCAAATCAAGTAGTTCATCTATTCTGAACCCCCTGCACAATATAAAAAAATTCCACTCCATACAAACGCAAGAAATATAATTCTGAGCATCTGTTGAAAGTTGCCAAAACATTCATTAATGGGTTCAAATACCTTTGGTGCAGCCATTGGGTACTCTTCAGGCAAAAAGAGTTCCAGTTTAAAAACACCTCCTACACAAAAGCAGGAAGCAGTGGAATTAAGCAAAGAAGATACAGCAGAAAAAAACTACACAGGGTAGAAAAGATATATGCCATTCAAAGTATAATAACATATCATGTATGGTCAAGCAATAAGGGTAAACCAGTTGAACTAAAAGAAAAGAAAGTAACACAAATGCATATCAAAGCCAACACTGGAAGGCCAATGATAGATGTCTTTCATCTAAATGCCATTCATTGTCATAACACATTTGACTAGAATCATAATCAAAAAAATTGTAAAGGACAGCTAGCTTTTCCACTATGCTGTAGTCAGAAATACGTTCAGATATACATAACAAACATGCACACAATGATACTGAAACTATGAGTTGGGACATAGGGATGGCAATGGGGCGGAGCGGGTTGAGCCCAACCTGCAAATTTTTTAAACTGCCCCGCCCCGCATAACAATTTTTTCATTTTCAACCCGCCCCGCATATGTTGTTTTCTTTTTTAATTGAGTTTAATATGAAAAATAAAATTCGTAATTTTTTTTCATTTTTCGCTAATTAACATCTCAACAACTAATTAATTGTTTCTAGTTAACATTTCAACAACTGTTTCTTAATCGCTAATTAACTCTAATTAACAGTTGTCTAGTTAAAAAAAAAATTAAAAAAATTAAAAATTAAAGTCAAAGTTTAATATAAAAAGTTTATATCTTTGATTTTTACTAATTACAAAGATTTAATTTTCTTCGGATTCTTATTTGATACCTTAAACCCGCAACCCGCCCTGCATTAATTTTGATAATAATTACGTCAACCCGCCCAGCCCGTCCCTGCATAACTCTAAGCCCGCCCCACCCCGCATAGCTCTAAACCCACCCCGTTCCCGCCCCATTGCCATCCCTATTGGGACATCTTTAACAACTTAACTACTATATTAAATGACCAATGCAACCCCGCATCCTACTGGTATTGCAGTCAGCTAGTCAATTCATTTCAACTTTATCAGGATTAATTAGTCAGGACACCAGTTGATTTCGTGTTCCATTTATCTTTTTTAAAATCAAACTGATCCACAACAAGATTTGCAAAGCGAGATATAACTCAGATCCCAAAGACTACAAAAGATGGACCAGGTAGGCAAATGAAAGTTGGAGCGTGAAACAGGAAAAGAAAACTAGCGAAAAATCTTACCAAGAACTATGTACAAGTGAAGAACCAATTCAAGAGAAAGGACACAATTAACTCAATGTGAAGCACAATAGCAACATGGACTTTCATTTACTTAGCATAACTATTTTTTTCTATTTTCTTAGCATAATTGATTGAGCAAATTACCTTCATAGGGAGACTGTGTTGGACCAAGAATCATGACGTTAAAATATCGCATATTTTCTTCTGAGGGAGAAGCACTTATTCCTGGCGCTGCAATCAAAGTTGAACCACACAAAAAAAAATTGAAACTCTCTTAGCAAGATAGGTCGTGAATCAACCAAAACCACAATCCAATGAACAAACTCGCAATAAGCTTCAAGGAGCATAAACATTTGCTCATACCGAAATAAACAAACCAAATCAAGTCTACTATACTCTGAAATTCAGGAAGAAAACACAAAAATTCACCTTGGGTGAACGGAGAGGAGAAATAGGCTAAGTTGAGCAGACTCTTGATTTTTGCTGGTCGACACGGGTGCAGGTGCGGGATACGTGTGGGATTTGGTCAACCCACATTGGATACTTTGATCAGAGTCCATGGCAAATTTGGGGAAAATTGAGATTTTGATTTCTCAAACTAGAAGATAAAATTGATTTAAGACATGGGAAATGGCATAACTTCCAAATTGAGATTTTGATTTCTCAAAATAGAAGATAAAATAGATTCTGACTTCTGGTAGACAGTAGCAACGATCTGTAAGGAGAGTTGGTTGAAGGCCTGCCTAGAATGAATTTCTTTTTTCTTTTTTGAGAGGAAGAACCAGAGAGCTTGAAAGAAGAAGTTGCGGTGTTGGGAAGACCATCAAGAAGATCTTTCAAGATTTTGAATATCTTAATAGCTCTATTTTATCACTTTGCATTTTTTAGCTGACTTTCTTTTTCTTTTTTGAGAGGAAGAACCAGAGAGCTTGAAAGAAGAAGTTGGGGTGTTGGGGAAGACCATCAAGAAGATCTTTCAAGATTTTGAATATCTTAATAGCTCTATTTTATCACTTTGCATTTTTTAGCTGACTTTCTTTTTCTTTTTTGAGAGGAAGAACCAGAGAGCTTGAAAGAAGAAGTTGGGGTGTTGGGGAAGACCATCAAGAAGATCTTTCAAGATTTTGAATATCTTAATAGCTCTATTTTATCACTTTGCATTTTTTAGCTGAATCCAATCGCTCGGGTTTGACTGTGTCGTAGCTCTATAATTCGGATGTTGTTTATCGTTGGATGAACTGCTGATATTGATCCGCACTCGTATCCATACCTGAATCGATAACCCCGAATCTTAAAATTTAAACTATGTCGAATCGCATCCGCGTCGGATATCCGCACCATTGTCCAAGCAACTTAGGAAATAGTTTCATGTTGGTAATGAAGATAACTTAAATGCTTCAAAGAGCTCAAAATTGCATCTTGGATCAATGGAAAGGAGAGAAAAGGCTCCTGTAGTTTTTTTAAAAAAATGACCTTAATGCTTCAAACTGATAACTTTGTTGTAGCACCTTTTAAACATAAATTATTTGGAGATAAAGCCAAGAACTTTTTGACATGATTTATCAAACAACAACAACAACCGGGATAGGAGGCAAATGGGTGCAAGAGGGTTTAATTATACTACTTAAACAAGGCAAAATGATCGTTTTCTTAAGCATATATAAAAGTTGTTGAATCCCCAGCATAAGAACTTTTTAATTGAACCCCCTCATTTGAATTCCTAGCTCCACCACTGACAACAACTAAATCCCTAACTAGTCGAGTTCATCTACACAAATCCTCTATATTCTACATTCATTCAGCTCAAACTGAGGGCATCTCATTCCAATACTCAATAATTTCACTTCTAATAAATAATTTTTTTAAAAAAACTAATACTTGGCTTCCACAGATATATATATATATATATATATATATTTACCAGGTTCACTTAGAAGACGTTGCGTTTCCTGTAAAATCACACCAAAAAAACAACAAAAATCATCAAAATTCAAACTAAATCGAACTCAAAATCAAAATCAAACTGAATCGAAGTACAGTAGATCAAAACCCTAGTGATCAAACACAAAATGGGTCTCTAAAATCGAAATTTCTACATTAAAAAAAATGAT
Organism: Solanum dulcamara; assembly: GCF_947179165.1. Lineage (NCBI taxonomy): Eukaryota > Viridiplantae > Streptophyta > Magnoliopsida > Solanales > Solanaceae > Solanum > Solanum dulcamara. The sequence goes on along the minus strand of NC_077248.1, from coordinate 65,877,850 downwards.
GGATCGAAAAAAAGAGGAAAAATTCACCTTGATAATTCTTCGAGGAAGATTGCTATTGGCCATTGAAATTGAATCGATGAATTTTTCTTGTTTGCAGAAATTTTACGCTAAAACGCACTTTTTTCTAGAGAGAGAAAGTAGAAAAATGGATTGAGAGTTTCAGAAGCACTGTTTCTCTCACTAAAAACTTGTGCTTAATAGGGTTCGATTGAAATTCTCTTTTTTATATTATTATTATTATTATTATTATTATTATTATTATTATTTTGTTGTCAAAAAACAAAAGATTCTGTCCAATAATAATATTTTATGTTGATTAATTTTTAAAATATTTATTAAATAAGTTATTTTTTATAATGTGCATTAATATGAAGAAATTAGTATAAAAAAAGATAAACTTTTTTTTTGAAACCCAGGAGAATCCACAGCCGCTACAACCTCTGCCACAGTTTCTGTCCTTCGGGGTGAGCACTTTGTGCGCACTAGGTAGATTCCTCACTGTGTAATAGCCTGCAAATCATATAAAAGATGTAAACCGCGCTAGGCAAGCCCGATGCGACAGGCTCGACTTGGAAGGCCTTGAGAGGGGATCAATCCTGGGTCGACCCTCCAAACCAGCTGAGTCATCCCGAAGGACAAAAAAAAGGACAAACTTATCAAATAGTAACTAATTTATATTTATTTTTAATAGGTCTAAAGAATGGTTATAAAAAATATTAAAATAAAAAAGGTAGATGAAATATCTTAAACCACACGGAAGATGAGTGTTATAGAGCAAAACATGAAAGGAGATTTCTGAAATTATACGCAAAGAAAATTAAGCTATATTCGGTTATTAGAACTTGAGTTAGATTTCATATTTGAATTCAATTTTCATATTTTAGTTAATTTATTAAATTGCTGAAGTCAGACCTTAACTCAAATTTCATGTTTCAATCTAACTTTCAGATTAAGTGTATATGAATTAAACCTTTTTTTCATTTATTTCATAATTTAGTTGTGGCAAAATTTTTCTTGACTGATTACACATATGAGAAAATCCATCTAATATGAACTCATGATGAATAATTAATTAAAAAAAATTCTAAAACTACAAACACCAATAATTTCTTAAAATATGATTAAGATCTTCTCATTAAACAATACATGCAAATTTTCTATCATTCCTCATTGTTTATTTATTATTTCCCCTCACCAAAAAGTGAAAAGCTATTAACTTCTTTTTTTTCACTTAAAAACATTTATCAATTTTAGAATTCAAATGTGAAACAACCCAACTCATCAAAACTTTAATTGAGATACGCTCAAACTGGCTTAAATATCATAATTTTATTTTTAAAAAAATATAAAAAAATGTAACAAGTCCAAACACCAAGAAGATAACCAAGTTTCTTAAAATATGATCAAGATCTTCTCATTCAACAAATATATGAAACTTATCATTCTATAGAGTACATATACATAAGAAAATCCTTCTAATAATCTTCATTATTTATCATCAAAAGAAAAGGGGAAAAACTATTTAAAAATTCCACTTAAAACATAATCAATTTTAAAAGTGAAGTGAAAATAAACTCAATTCATTAAGAACTTTCTTGCAGCGTAATCAAAATACGAGTAAACTGATTCAAATATTATAATCATATATAATAAAAATTGTAATATAATCAAACACCAATAAGAAGAATAAAGTTTCTTAATATACGATCAAGATGATCTTCTCATTCAACAAATACATGGAACTTTTCATTCCATGAGAGTGCATATAGAAAATCCATCCTTCCTCATTCCTCATTATTATTTCCCACTCAACAAAAAGGACAAAAATTATAACTTTTTTTCCCCACTTAACACATTTATCAATTTTTAGAATTTAAGTGTCAATAAACCCAACTCATCAAGAAAAGATGAGTGCAAGCTAATTTGAACAACATAATTAAAATAAAAAAAATAAAAATAAAATATAACATGTGAGGACCTGATATCTTAAAATATGATCAAGATCTTCTCATGAAACAATACGTGGAACTTCTCCTTCCATGAGAATCAAGCTGATCAGGACATCATAATTATAAATATTAATGAAATATGCGCAAGCTGACCAGGACATCATAGTTATCAAAAAATTAAAATCATAAAATTATAACATGTCCAAATACCAAGAGGAGAACCAAATTTCTTAAAATATGATCAAGATCTTCTCATTAAAACATTACATGGAATTTTTCATTTCATGTGAGTACATATACATGAGAAAATCCATCTTTCCTCATTGTTCATTTTTATTATTTCCCATCATCAAGAAAGGGCAAGCATAAGCTATTTATTTCTTTCACTTAAAAAGCATTTAAAGACTTTAGAATTCAAGGGGGAATAAACCCAACTCTTCAAGAACTTCTTTGCATCCTTGAACAGACTCAGCCTTCATGAAGAAAAGTGGATTGGCATATCTCACAGCATTGTGAATGCCAACATTGTTACTACACTCAATTCTTGCCTTTTCATAACCTGACACACTCTCTTTGCAGTCCTCCCTTGGGCTTTTGACAACTGTCACCTCGCAAATATCGTCCTGGTGGTCTCCTTCAACGGTCAACTTGTACTTTCCGTCCTTGTCTGTCACACCCTCCACTGAGAATGTCTCAGCCTCTGTGCTGATGTTCCTGCACTGCAACTTCACGGTTGCGCCTATTGAAACAAAACGAAAAGCGCTCTTAATTCTATTCGATAGAAAGTGAGTTACATGATCAATTATTATTTTTTCTGCTATGATAATGCTATGCAAGAGGTCATAAGTCAGGTTGTTTTTGATCGATGGATTTTAAATAAAAATTCATAGATGCATTAAATGACTTTTACAAATGATGGAAATTTGACCTTCTATACATAATATACATAAACGATCCTAATTTCAAGAAAATGAGTTGATTAATATTAAAATAGTATGATCGATATGATGAATCTTACGAATCTTGATGAAATGAGTCTGCATAAAGCGAAATGAATACATGTAGCCTATCCAATGACTAGTAATTGATTGTATACACAAATATTGACCTAATTAGATGTTTATGTTCCATTGGTATTGAACATTACCCTATTAGATATTCCTTTGTGACAATGAATGTAAATATATTTATATTTAGTTCAAGTTGAAAACAACAGATCAGATGTAACATCGACTACTAGAAAAATTTCGTACCTTCAAGATTATCGCTAAGTTTTGTCTCGAATTGGACACGGCACGTATCACAGTAGACCTTGCCTTCAACATCAAAAACTTCAGGGTGGCAATGTGCAAAATTGGCAAGGGCCACAATGCAAAGAGCAGAGAGGAGCAAAATAGCCTTTGCCATTTTAATTGGTATTTTCTTTTTTTTGTGTGTTTTATTCACACAATTTGTTGGGTTTTTTTCTTCTTTTATTTTATTGCTCCTTTTCTTTTTGTGTGTCCTGTTTTGAATACAATGAAATAGCCTTTTTTATAGTGAAAAAAAGTTGAGAAAAATATGGTGGAGCTATTATTTCTCCAACAGTTTCATATATAACCACAAAATATTTCTTTTTTTTAAAAAAAAAACAATTAATAATGAAGTGATTGTAGCAATTGACTTGTGTTTTTTTAAAAAAATAAATTATTGTGGTGGTAAAAATAGCACAGTTAAAAATATTAACCACAAACTTGGAATGGCTTAGAATTTGCAATAATTGAAGGGTCATGAAATATTTAATGCACTTCAACTAATTTTATTACTTATTATTTTCACCATCACTTACGTACTAATAATACTTTTAGCTCTCTCCAGCTAAAATTTGATCATGAGATATGATTTCAATTCGATTGTATCTATCTGTATATACCAATGTTTTAAAAGATTTTTTCAGGACTCGCCCTTCAAACTGACTGATTGTCTGTCAAGGTGAGTATCGAACATGGTCTCTTTCTACAGCTTGTGAGAGCATTCTTCCTAATCAAATGTTCGTGGCACTTGCAAGCAAAACGCCCTTAGGCTCATGGATGGGGCTTAATTTTCTTAGGCTTACACCCCAAGCGTCCCAACTGTGCACCCTAAGCATGCCTAATGCTCAACAATTTCTAGGCAGATGTGTCATTGGGAAGAGAAAGGTGTATGCTTCTGATTATACAGGACAGAGTTATCATTATCTAAGATGAGTCAATTGATATCCCTTCGATGAAACATTAGATAGTATAGATAAATCAAATTGTTTTTTAATGTATATGTAGTAATGTCTTTTATATCTAAAATGTGCAAAAGATATAATTGAACAGATTATTTTTTTTTGAAAAAAAAAAGTACATAGAGCTCAAAGTACTTCCTAGCTGTAAGAAAACACCTCAAAATCTATTTAACCTTCAAGAAAACAAGAAGAAGAAAGCAAAAAAGAGAGTAAAAACTAGGTGTGCGTCTTCGTCTCGAGATCAACAATGTGAGTAAGATCCTGGGAAGAGTCACGTATAGATTCATGTTTCGTTACATCTTTTGGTGTTTCCTCTGCTAGTTCATTTCGCGTTTTCAACATCTTTTGTTCTACAATTTTATTTTCAAGAAATTCCAATAGTCCTCGAAGGGATATAGTTGGATTCTTACTTTTTAACAGTTCCCCTGCAACATCTGCCGGTGTAACCTCCACTTCTTCTAGCATCTCTCCTATCTGATCAAACATTTGGTGCTCACGAATACCTAAGTAATTGAAAACCAATTGTTTAAACGCCGATAATCTACAGTATGACATGTGGATGTGCATGTCCATTCGTCCTGGCCTCAACAATGCTGCATCTAGTTTATCAATATGGTTAGTCGTGACCACAATTATCCGTTCTTCTCCACAGCACGACCATATCCCATCAAGAAAATTAAGTATCCCCGACAGAGTCACCTTGTGAAAATAGAAATTAAACCATATAAGCTTAGGTAACATAAAAAATGTAATATGGACTAAAAAATTGAACTATATGTAACTTACTCTATTGTGCTTATTCTCTTTCTCTTCCTTTTTTTCTCTGTTTTCTAGATTGATACTACAATCAATATCCTCGATCACAAGAATTGAACGTCCAGACATGCCAAGCAACAATGATCTCAAATTTGAATTGCTACGAACCTCTGTAAGATCCAAATCGTATATGTCATAGTTCAAATGATTGGCCATAGAAGCAATCAAACTCGATTTACCAGTTCCTGGAGGACCATAAAGCAAGTAGCCTCGTTTCCATGTTTTCCCAATCCTGTTATAGTAGTCTTTCCCTTTAATAAAAGTTTCCAAATCATCAATTAACGCAGTTTTAATCTCTTCATCCATAGCAAGAGTATCAAATGTCATAGGATGTTCAATATTCATCCCATCAGAACCCCAATTCCTGTAATTAGAATACAATTTAATAGCCCTAGATTCTTCTTTCGCTGTTTTTGATCTCTCCATAATGTAAGGTAAATACGATTTCAACACTTTTTCCTTGTGCTTCTTATGGAAACTCAATTCATAACATCTAAGTTCAGAACACAATGCAGCTATCATATCCTTTATTTCATCATTCTGGCTCCCTGACTCGATACGTTTACACTCCATCTTCCATATTACTTTAACATCCTCAAAAACATCCACGATTTCTTCGTCTTTATCCATGGTAATAACTAGACTTTTATCATTCTCCGTCTTTCCTAATCGAATACTCTTAGTAGAAGAGTTCATTATCGTTCCTAAATACACTTCAACTGCCTCAAACACTAGGTTTGGAGACGGACCCTGGAATTGATGGATGAGGATAGTGAATTGTGAAGAAAAACAACGAAAAATATCATGAAAACTTTCTAAGATGTAGCTTCGAAATTCCTTTGGGATAAAATCATTGGCTATGCTACGAACAAGCATAGTTGTAGCAGCAATAGATGCAACAGTTGAAATGACTGATTTCATGTTAGACATTTCTTCAGGAGACATATATATTTTTTTTTGGTGTTGTGAAATTGGGAATGGGATACTTGAATTGATTGTCCAAAGAGTTGTCAAATATATATTATATAGTGGAAATTGATTCATACTTTAATGGACTTTTCAATAAAGTTACAATAAATAATACATTTAAATAAGACTTGATGTAGACTTAGGTAATTTCTAGGAAACAATTAATCACCCACACCGACCTGGAAATTTAATAGAAATGACATAATCAACATCAACATCAGCAGCAAACATCATCATTTTCATCATTATTAGTATATTGTTGTTTCCGTTCAATTTATTTGTCAGATTTTTACTTGACACGAAATTTAAAAATAATATTTTTATATAAAATTAGTTTGATTCAATTATTTTCTTAAATATTAAGTCAAACCGAACCAGTATGAAATAAGTAAAATATCAAGTTACAAGTCTCAGTTGATACATTATGTATTTATTTATTCTTCATCTTTCTTTTGGTTTTATTGATAATAAAAAAAGACTTACTCTAAAGGGGTGCTAAGCATTATAACATATCACAAATCTTTTGAAATTTATGAAATAAGTCTGTGGTAATTCACAATTGGAATTGGTACAATATCGCAAAGTGATCACCCTTAGTAGCTCATTTGGTTTGTTATTTAAACTTTCATTTTATTAATGAGAATTCAGTTTCTCACTTTATAATTTCCTCTCACATTTCTCCTTTTTCTATCCTAAATTAATAATAATAATAATAATAATAATAATAATAATAATAATAATTTTAAGATAATTTAAGATAATAATTTTTAAAAATCACGAACAGAGAATTTAATAAAAAATTTTAAAAGAAAATTAGCATGTTCTTTTGAGCTTCACATGCAATTATCCTTTTCGTGCGGACTACGTAGATCTCAAGATTGGTCAACAAATATGGGCTAAGTTTCACAGTCATATTTGATTGGTGACAGAGAATATTTGTCACTTTATTTTTTGGTCACTCTACAAGTATTTCTATTAATTTTATGAAGTATCACCAGTAATTTGGAGAGATGAAAAAAACTCACTTAATATATTAATTTTTATCAGAATTAACTTGAAATCTCTTGATTCTCAATCTTATTGTCTTTGAATCTCTTTCAAGCGAGGAGAATCAATGACATTGCTTCCTTAAAAGTTAACCATGGGTTAGTTGCAGAACTATACGGATTAGACACCATGAGTGTGTTTGGTACGACGAAAATAATCTTTTATGAAAAAAAAGTTTTTCTGTTGAAAATATTTTTTTCATTTTCTTTTTCAATATTGGGTTAGTCAGTTCTATTTTTCGATGGGGTAGACCTTGACGTGGTGGAAATCATAGTTTGTGCCAGTGAAAGGGGACTAAAGGATCAGAAACGGAGAGTACACAAGCCAATGAATAGAGACAAAGAACACTTTTGGGTCAAGTCTCATTAACCTATCATAGGACTCCGACCATAATATAATCGACAAATTCAAAATGTACTCCTACAAGTAAAGTGAGTTCAAAGGTTATGAATTGATTTACAAGTTGAATGTTGTTATCCCTAAAATCCAATGTGAGTTTTCTAATTGGATTTGCTCCCCTGTGATCCATTCAATGAGAATGGACAAGAGGCTCGTTATTTTGGCATGAGACTATAACGAATATGAAGCGCATGGGGTACAATATACAAAAAAAAGTTTAGCAAAACTAGACCATAACCTCAAAAAACAGGTCCATAAAAAATGGATGTTGGAAGCAAATAGATATTTCATTATGCCAGCAAATGAGATTACAGTTCATGCTGGTGCAACATTTGCTCAAATGCAGTTTTATTTTCGAGGCCTTGCAACGAGCAACTTGATCAAACATGATCTCAATAGGGTGGACACAAAATACAACACCACCTCAAAAACACAACACAAAACAAAGCAGGATGAAAAATACATCATCTTTCGTAAACCAGATAGATGTTTTTTCGAGTATAAAATTAGAAAAACACGAACGAGGTTCTTTGCATTTAGCCTGTGTTCTGCATTCCAGCAGCAATACCCTTCATGGTCAAGATAAGTGTGTCCTCCAATCCAGGGGCATATTCACTTGTCGGATTCAGCGTCACTAGTTCAGCAGCTGATTTTGATTCCATGTATTCCTTGGAAATATGAGGCCTCAGCTTGACATGGTAGTTTGGATCACGTATACGCTTTAGAGTGTAGGCTTGCAACACGTTTAAGGTCGTGATGTAGGAATCACGCAGCCTGAGTCGTTGTCTGAGGTAGGGGTCTCCCTCCAGAAGATCCTTGTGTCCAGCAATCTATTAAGAAAGAACAGTCAAGAATGTAATGAGTTCTCAAGCAAATAAACATAAAAAAGGCAGCCTGATGCACGAAGCATCCCCGTTCATGTAGGGTCTAAGAAAGGTGCACACACTACAGGGATGTGATGTAGGCAGCCTATCATGACACAAGTATTAGCGTAAGCCGTGATCTATAGGTCACACGAAGACAACTTTACCATTGCTCCAAGGCTCTCATTTATGAAATCAGACATAATAAATGATAGTGGATACTCCCTCCGTTTCAATTTGTTTGTGTTGTTTTGACTTGGCATGGAGTTTAAGAAAGTAAAGAAGACTTTTGAATCTTGTGGTCTTAAACTAAAGATATGTAGAATGTACCAAAATGTTCTTTAATCTTGTGATCTTAAATATGTCACGTGTTGCCCAGAAGGGAAAGAGAGATTCTTTTTGAAACACAAACAAATTGAAACGGAGGGAGTAATACTTTTCAGGATTCATGAAGAGTTACCTGAAGCAGGAGGGCCCTTGTCTCCTCGTACTTGGACCTCAAAAGCTCACCGAAGGACCACAAATCTTCTGAAACAAGAAGCTTGTCGTACAAAGCTGCAATACCCGGGTCTCCCTTCGCAAACACCATCTCAACCAAGTCAATCGTGACCCTAAAGAATGGCCATGCATTGTACATCTCGTGAAACATGCGTAGGTTTTTGATATCCTTGTCAACAGCATACTTAAATGCTGCCCCAAAGCCAAGCCAGACAGGGAGATGAAACCTTGTCTGAGTCCAGGCGAAGATCCATGGAATAGCTCTGAGTGATTCTATGCCTCCACTGGGTTTACGCTTTGATGGACGGCTGCCAATGTTCATTCGACCATACTCTAGCTCAGGTGTGGCCTGTGATGGTTATTAAAAGAACAAATAACAAATTAGCTCAATGCAATATTTGTTGTGAAAAGATATAATGCTGAATTTTCTTTCACACCTACCAAGCGGAAATACTCAACAAATCGGGGTTCTTTGAAAACGATTGATCTATACTTCTCTGTAGCAATAACTGCGATTTCATCCATAAGTGCACGCCATTCAGGTTTTGGAGAGACTGGTGGATGCATCCCATGTTCAAGGGTAGCAGCAGTGAAACGTTGGAGAGTTCTAAAACACAAGTGTTCCTCCCCAAACGATTGCTCAATAACCTCGCCCTGAACTGTGACACGGAGAGATCCGTTAATAGTGTCGGGTGGTTGAGACAATATAGCAAGATGGGTGGGGCCACCTCCTCTTCCGACTGTACCACCTCTACCATGGAACATAGTTAGCTTCACACCATGTTCTTTGGCAACTTTTACAAGCTCCTCTTGAGCCTTATATAGCTGCCAGGCTGCTGAAAACCGACCAGCATCCTTGCCAGAATCCGAATACCCAATCATGACCTCTTGTTTGCCATTGATCCGGTTTCTGTACCACTCAATCGAGAAGAGACGTGCAACAGCAGCAGGAGCAGCTTCCAGATCATCCAATTTCTCAAAAAGTGGAACCACTCGTAAAGGTTGCTTCACATGGCATTCACGCTGTAGGAGCTCAACTGCAAGCACGTCAGATGGCGCGGTGGCCATTGAGATGATGTATGCCCCGAAGCAGTCTGATGGAAGTTCTGCTATGACATGGAGTGTATCCAAGACATCAGCAATTTCTTCTGTTTTTGGAAGATCAGGTCCAAATAAAGGTCTCTTGCCGCTGAGTTCAGAGAGAAGCCACTCTTGTCTACGTTCTTCAGACCACTCGCGATATGAACCAATTTCCAAGTGCTGAGTAACGGCATCAAGGACGTCAGTGTGGCGGTCTGACTCTTGCCTTATGTCAAGTCTCACAAATGAGAGTCCAAAGGTAGAAACTTGTCTTAGAAAATCCAGAAGGCTTCCATCGGCAATGGGACGATCACCACAATCACAAAGAGATCTGTAGCAGAGCTCAAGAGGTTCCAAGAACTGCATAAAATGTAAAACCACATAAGCATCACATTAGTGACTGTTCCCTGCTTAATTTTATAATATTCTTCATACAGAAGGGTCACAAGTATTAGATACCTGCTCAATGCTATTATAAGTTGCCTCCTCAGGAATATCAGAGATTCCATGGGCTAACACTTGGCGAGTACGCTCACGTGTCTGATACAGCTTATCTCTAACATCGCCAAGAATTACACGATATGGTTCACTTGGCGGAATTGTTTTCCAGAATTCTACATCAAAAGGAAAAGTTGAAGACCAGAATTATTAAATTGCTCCATCCAATTAGATATTGAAAGGGACTACTTGATGCAATTTCTGGTGAATAAACACTAATGTGGAACTTCATGTGTCCTTCTGATTGGTATTGGTGCAACATACCTCAAAAACAATAGAGATAATGGTCAAAAACACACCTAAAGTATCACTTTTTTGCGAGTTTCATACCTGAACTATCAGGTGTTTGCCAACTTGAACTATCACCAACTATTTGGCACCATTTTTTAAAAAACGAGAGTACACCACGCACCATCAGATACTAGTCGAGGTGTGTTTTGATAAATAGTTGCTATAGTTCAGGTAGAAAACTGACAAAAAAGTGATACTTCACGTGTGTCTTTGACCATTATCTCAATACAATAACACTAGTTACCTATGTAGTGTTTGGTATCTCTCCTTGAGGACTTGTAAAGTTCAGCTGCTCGATCACGAAGATCATCGTTGCAACGCCACATAGATAACTGAAAGAACATACGAGTTAGAAGCATATAAAAGACCATGGAACTGATGCAATGCTTCAATATGGATCAAAGAGCAAATTGGAAAAATATTAAGCTGTTCTTCGATACCTCAAACATGAGCTCCTCTATTTGCGAATAGTACAAGTTCGCTGCCATCATTCTTGCTAATAAGCAGACATCTCTTGTGACCTCGGGGGTCACTCTTGGATTACCTACATTTAGTATCAGACAACTGCTGAGTGACAAACATAAGAGGAGTCTTCACAAGATCCACACCAAAAAAGTGTGTGTGGGGGTGTATTTATATATTAAAAAAGAAATATGTATTAGAATGGAGCGTACCATCCCGATCACCACCCATCCAAGAGGAGAACTGAATAAGAGGAGCATTGTAAGGAACTCGTTCGTTAATCCCTATGTTTTTAAGAGCCGTATCAACCCGGCGAAGGAACTGTGGAACGCCCTTCCAAATAGTTTCATGAAAGTAGCTCATTCCAGCTCTCATTTCATCTTGTGGAGTTGGAGCAGTCCTCCGAATCTCATCAGTGCGGAAAGCAGCTTGAATCTGCAAAAAATAGCAGATACAATTGTGAGAAGCACCAAATTTGTTTGATATGAATGACCTGATTCAGGTAGAATAACTGTAAAGCTATAGAGGTAACATACAATTATTTCTTATATTTATCAAGTCAAAATGAAGAATGAAGGAGGGAAAATGAATGGTCACATTGCAGGGGGAAATAAAGAGGTTGAGTTCAAAATCTACCTGTATGCATGAAGGACCAACAATTTCTTGGGATTCAAGCAGACTTAGCGAAAACTTAGCATAAAGGGGAAGAAAAAGATCAATATACGAGATACCTATTAGTTGAGAATATATTTTAGCATTTATATGTTACGTCCATACTTTTACAGGAGTTGTTTAATCTCTTAGAGAAGTAGAAAATATACAAAGAACTTCTAATACTCCTCCGTTTTAATTTGTTTGCTGGTTTTGACTTGATAAAGAGTTTAAGAAAATAAAGAAGACTTTTGAATCTTGTGTTTTAAACTAAGATACGTAGAATGTAGATCTTAAACATGTCACGTGGAAAGTTAGAATTAAAGAATTGCCAAAAAGGGAAAGAGACATTCTTTTTGAAACAAACCTAAAAAGGAAAGTAAGACAAACAATTTGAAATGGAGGGAGTACTTTTTATATTTATTTTTATTTTATTTAATATGGCCTGAGATGAGTTTAAATGGAGTAACAATGTTCGTGAAGATTCATATAGCCGACTACAACTTGCTTGGGACTGAAATGTTGTAGTTGTTGTTGTTGTTGTTCAGCAGAGGTCACTTCCTCTAGTATAACAAGCTTTCTAATGTTTTGGACAGTCAAATAACCAAAGAGAACAATAGTAAGTTTACAGAGATCTCAAGTCATTCCTATTGTTCATGTCAGCAGTGTGACAGAACTTTAAAAATCTCAGAAAGTTAATCTGGGCTAATAGTTGCGTAATAGATAGATAGTGACAGATAGTCAGGAAATCCATAGAAAAGCACTAGAAATTAAGGCTAAACTACAGAAACTGATTCAGGGAATATGGCATGCATCAGGTAAATAAACCGATATTTACCTCTCTCTGTAATGCCTCATCAAGTTCTTGTTTATCATCGGGGGTAATGTCTTTAGTATACAGCTGAGCCAAGCAATCTCGGATCCTAAACATAAGAAAATTCAGAAAAAGAGATAATACTACATGCCTAAGACAATGTTGCTTGGTCTCTACAAAAATGCAGACATGTGTGTGTCGGATCCTCCAAAAGTAAATACATTTTTAGAGGATCTGACACGGTACGACAGCATTTTAGGAGAGACCAAGCAACATAGTCTATAACTGCTCAAAAAAGAAAATTGGTAATTAAAAAGCAGACCTTCCATGCTTTTGAAGCAAAGATCTTCGGACAGATTGAGTAGGATGAGCAGTTAATACTAGATCCACCGTCTGATTCTTCAAAGCATCGAAAACTTCTTGAGGAGACTTTTTCAAGTCTGCTACGAGTTTCTTGAAAGTTTCTTCAATATCAGATTCAGTTGTTGCACTGTTCTCATCAGCAAAGTCTCCCTTTTTCAACTTTTGGCGTCGACGGTAGGCAATCTGCACCTCCTCAGCCAAGTTGGCCAAATTAAGCATGTGAGAGAAAGCTTTAGCAATGACAATGGAATCCCCTGGATCCAAACTAGTCAACACATTTCCAAGCTCCTCCAGCTTCTTTGGATCATGCTTGCCTTCGTACTCCGCAGAAAGTTCATAACACTCTTGGACCTATAGTCAGATTAAAGAAAACATAAAAAAAACTTCAGCAATGACCAGTCTTACATGAAGTTATATTATTCTAGATAATTGAGCAATCTGTTGTTTTCAACATCAAAATTCAATGGATAATGAGTCCACCCACTTCAATACTCTATTGGTTAATCGTAAGATTAACTTGTGGCATACGATTGCTAGACATCCCATGTTTTACTACTACTATTAACTTGTGGCATACGATTGCTAGACATCCCATGTTTTACTACCTTTGACATTTGATCAAAATCCTGAGGCCAGTCTTATAAGTACTTCTTAATTGATCTATGTAAATTAAGTGTAGTCAACTCAAAGACACTTCAGGGAACACAAGTTTACGATCTCATCAAATGACTATAAAATCGGAATATTTTTACTGCCTCGGTCCAACTACCCAACCAACAGCCACTTAATACAGTTCAGTTTTGAAATGTTAAATACTGAATATTTATGTTCAACTCATTACAAATAGATATAAAGATCCAATCTTTAGATTCAAACAAGAAAAAGGAAGCAAAATGCATTCCCCCACCCCCAACCCTTGATCTCCCCACCAAGTAAAACCATTGGAACTTGGAAGAGATGTTGCTCAGACACTTCATAAATGTTTGTTGGGTGCATGTCAAATCCGCCAAAAGTAGTGTATGATTGGAGGATTCGACACGGGTGCTTGGAAGAAGAACAATAATTGGTTAATCATTGCCCGAATTAAACATAATTCCTCAAAATCAGAACAATAATTGTGGCTGTAACAACAAAAGTGAAACAAAAAAAAACAAAAAGTATATACCGTTTCCTTGAGATCCTCTCCATGCAAATCCTGAAGAATGTCTAGGAAACTATCCAAAAGCAAAGCATCATACTCAACCAGCTTGTCATCCTCAGAAACCTTACCAGGTACCAAAGCCCTCAGTTGGGCATCAATGGATGCCAATTTCTCCAAATTCCGAGTCGTCATTTTCTCACTCTCCCACAATCCTATCCACTCGTAAATTCAACTATCAAGATCCTACAAAAAAGATTGTCATAACAAGATATTAAAATAAATGAGTTTTTTATAAAAATAACAGAAACCATATAGTATGGAGGGTTAGATCATTGTAAGCCACATTTCTATGTCATACCAAAAAACCCAAATGCAAAATCCAGTGAGTTAAATTCTTATCAACTAACACACAAAAAGGCGAATCCAAGATTCAAACTTTATGAGTTCGAGTTCAGATTCTATCACAGCACATTTTAAAACACAACAAGGTTTGAGTCAAAACTATTGGATTCATTCGAATGAATTCATAAGTACAACGACTCTACATTCACTCCAAGATTTGAACTTTATGGGTTCAGGCTCAGATTCTACCAAAACACACTTTTAACACATATACAGGGTCTGAGTTAAAACTACTGGTTTCGAATGAATCCATAAGTAAGACTCTACATCCGCTCCAAGATTTGAACTTTATGAGTTTAGGCTCCATTTTCTACTACAACATGTTTGATTTACTCATTCGAAATCAATTATTTATGCTTAATTAGTGAATCATTTAACATATATGCAAAGTATGAATCAAAGCTAAAAGATCAACACAACAAGTAACACTCTACGTCTACTTAACTTACAATTGATGGATTTACACAAGATCAAAAGAAAAATTGTCGAGGAGATCTGATCCACATGATTCACAATGCAAAAATGGCCAATGGGTGTTTAAAAAGACATCTCTTTTACAAATATATACATGGGGAGGGGGGGGGGGGAGTAGGTTCAATTGAAATTGAAAAAATGGAGAAGTGGGTGTTGAGTGTAACTGTTACACAGATATAAGAGTACCTGAATCTTGAAATTTGATGTACAAATGAACAACAACAAGAAGAAACACACACAAAACAATATCTTTCCTACAAATGGAGGCAATTTTGTGAAAACCCCAAAAGGACAAGTCTAGTGAATTGAATCCAAAAAGCTTCAAGATTTGAACTTTATGGATCAAAAATTCTTAACATATATACAGTTGAGATTGGATCCACTCACTCATCCACATGATTTAAATTAAGAAATGACAAATGGGTACACAATTTAAACATACAAAAATGAGTTCATAAAGACATTTTCTTTACTAATGTATGTACATGGTGCAAGTGAAGAAAAAAAGTTTTGAACTTTGAATTTTTTTTTGGAGAAGTGGGTGTTGAGTGTAACTCTAACATATACATAGAAGTACCTGAATCTTGAAATTTTGATGTAAAAAATGAATAATGAAAAGAAGAAGAAATACAAGAATCTCTTTCCTACAAGTGGAGGCAAATTTTGGGTTGTTTTTGATGTGATGCAAAAAGCAATGTACAAAGTTAGCTATATTTATAGATGGAAAAGACTATTCCGTTTTGCCACTTACCATTAATACAGTATAGTGCTATTTTTATATTGGGATTTATTTTCTTGAAATTGATGTGATTGGCTCATTTCATGCCTCAAATGAAGCACTTTTCAGCTTCAGTTTAATGTTAAATGCTTTTGGATTATTATTTTTTTCCGACTTGATGTTTAGTATCTGATTTAGAATTTGATATACTTTATCAATTTAGTGTTTGATATCAATTTTTTGGCTTTACTTATCAAACTAATTCAGATTCGTTTTATGTAAAGCTCACTAAAGGAATTCTCTATCGAAAAGTTTTTTTTATTAAAATTTTATTCATTTGTAAGTTCAAATTTGAAAAATTCTATTCCACCACACCTCTTTTAACATTGTTTTATATTCTAATTTTTCTATGTGAATAGTTCATTTCAGGCCTCAAGTAAAAGTTTAAAAGCATGATGTATAAACAAACATTTTTAAACTTGATTTCATCTGGTAATATACATCTAGATACCTCAATGTGTCTCCAATATATCAGTTGAATATTTTAGCGTACAAAATAATATCTAGAATTTTTGTGTCACGTTAAAGTCGGGTGCTTACGAGACACACTGAAGACGTTGAAATATTTAATTGTCGATTGAAACTAAGTTAATATATCATTATCTGAATTCTCAAAGTTGAAATACTTATCAATACGTGGACTCTCAAAATTAAAATATTTATTTATCAAATGAAGCCAAATTTAAATACTTGTTTACGTATTGTGCCAAATTTGAAATGAATTACTTTTCCACTTTAAAGTGTTTTTTGGTTCTACTTTTTTCTCCAAGGAATATGCCTTAAGATCTTTCATTGCCTTCTTTAGGATTACCAAAAAATCAAGAATAAAGAGTCACCTTAATAGCTGTGGTTAAATCTTAAATAAATTAAAATTGACTATATAAATTGTTTCATTCAATTGAGATTAATTAATCTGTAAAAATCTTTCACAAAAAAAAAAGACTCATAGCACATTTGGAGCTTTGGACCCTCGATTATAAATAATTCTTATTTTAATTTATTTGATATTTGATTAATCATATTTAACTTTTAATTAATTGAAAAGTGTACTTTTAAACCATTTACTTATGAATATTCACAATTTATCATAATAATTAAGCATTATGTCATTTAAATACCTATGTGTTTTGTCAAACTTACTGTACTGTTACTTCACATTTTACAATAATTAAATTTTAAAAATAGTCCAAATATAACATATACTCTTACTTCCTACTTGAAAGGACTAGCTAAAAACACAAATGTCAATTAATCAAAAGTTAAGTGTGCTTAATTCGATATCACCATTACCAAAATTAAAATTTACCAATAATTGGAAGATTAAAAACCCTATTATACCGTTTTCTTCATTCTCCTTACCATTTTTTCTTCCCTAATTTAATTTTTTAAAAAAAATAAAGGCAAATTGATCAAATGTATCCATGTACTATCAACTTGAGTAATTTTGCCCCATCAACGTTTTGTTCTAATATTTTTTCACCATTAGAAAAAAAAAACATTTTACCTTAATCCTCTAATCAAAAATTGAGGAGTAAATTTGTATTTTTTGAAAAATTTGGAATTCTACCTATTTCGAGTTAGAATTTCTTGATGATAAGGACAAATATAAAATAATTTACTAACAATAATATCAACAAGGATATGAGTGAAGAAAATTTTTTTAACAAAAGAGGATATAATTGAACAATTTCTAATATAATTGGCAAATCAAGACACTTTTAAAAAAACGAACATAAACAGTCTGATATACAAAGCATCTCAATTAATGCAGAATTCTAAAAAAAGGAAAAAAGTGAATATTTTAAATGCATAGTGCTATTTATACACCACATCCACCCTAGGTAAAATGTGTATTTGCATTTTGTAATTAAGGAAAAGACAAAAATAGAAAGAAAAAAAATCTAGAAATTAGACAATCTTTTAGAACACCTTTTAACAAATGGAAAAAAAATAAAATAAAGCATATTGCTTACATAATGCTGCATAGACTATTAGATAATTGTTTAGTTATATGATTTAACTTCTATAATATATATGTATATATATATATATTGATGTTTGGTATATATAATATTTTCACTATCAATATTTTTAAATGCTTATTAAAAGAGATGAATCATTAAGACGGAATGACTAAATTATGAACAATAATAGCAATTATGTATGTACAAAATTGTGAGGAATCAATGAATTATTAGTTTCTATTTAAATACATTTATGAAACTAAATGATATGATTTGTTTATATACATTATTATGAGACGTAGGAATCTTGCAACTTTTATAATTAATTAAATAATATAGGATGATTCAGCCCATAATACCAACTAATCATATTCAGTTTCTATTTAAGGATTTTTTTATATAAAATTATTTGAAGCAAAGAACCAAAAAAAAAAAAAATGTTTTGAGTGTGACCCAATTTGACTTTAAAGTTAGATAAATGTAATATACACATGTATAGAAAGTTTAACCAATCTATTTTTTTCAAACAATATACGGCTAAAATGTCAACATACATTTATTTTATTGAATTTCCAATCTAAGATTGTGTAATATACATTATTTTTCTCTCATCAATGAAGCACTCTCTATGTCCTAATTTATGACATGATATCTTTTGAATTTCGAGAATCAAACTTTTTTATTTTAATCGTAACTTAAAACATGAAATCTTTTAAGTTTCCTGAAATAAATTTACATATTTGAAAATTACGTAAAATGTATTCAAGTCACAAAAATTAATAATACAAAATATATTTAAAATATATATAAAATATTACGATCAAAGAAAATTCAAATATTTTTTGTAAAAAACAATTTTACATAAAAAGAAAGTTTCTTCGTACCAATCACACCCAATATATATAATTTTTTTATTAAATAACATTTTTATTTAACTTTATGTCATCTATTCTATTGAGTCGTGCTTTATACAACAGAAGGAATTGATATCAACTATGTTTGATTCTATTTATTATCTTTATAAAATGTTTTAGTGGTTGTGTAGTCAGTGATGAAACGTGAGTGTATTAGGTTGAACTAAAAAATATAATTAAAGTATATATATAGAAGACCTAATAAAAATAAATAATTAAACCGCTCCTAATTAATTCAATTAGTGAGTTGATGTATGTTGTGACGTAAACTTTCTTAATTATGGTAATCATAGAACAACAAAATTATTCTTTTTAATAAAATATTTGATGCATAAGTCATATTTTTTTAATGGTAGTTTCATAGGTTTTTTCTGGTAAAATTATAATTTTTTTAAAAAAAACATAAAAATGAATGAATAACAGATAATGCTTTAGGAAGAATGTTTAGAAAAACTCATCTAAAAATCGTAGATATTAGAGAGGAAAACTTTTATTTAGTTAATTATGTATTAATAATTAATACGTCGATGCTACAGATAAACTAATAAACAATTTGGTCATATATCAAAAGTGATCGTAAGCTGGAAAAATTATAAATTAAAATTAATTAACTTATGACTTTCAACTTATTTAGGCATATAAGCACTTGACTCATAAACACGATTGGTGACATTTAGTTTTAGATAAGTAAAATCTGTATTTATAAATTAGTTTGATAAGTTAATAGGTTTAACTGAAACACATTCATAACTCTGATATGAATTAAAATTACATGCAACTTATCAAAAATTATGATTGGATGAATCAGATGTTTTCACCATTAATCAAAAGTTTTATATTTGAGTTCTAAGAATAACGATTTTTATTTAACAACGCAAATTTAATTTGTTAAATACGTAATAATTTCCAAATATCATATAATAATTTATTTATTTTAAATGGGGACCAGCAAGAAAGAGGAGACCAATTTGCCAACTGCCAAGAAGAAAAAAATACTAAACAAAAGACATTATTGTGTAGTTAGTCAACCATGAACAGTAAGTTGCCAAGTACTTGGCTCAATTTTTTTTATTTCTTTGATATTGTATTAAGGTCAACTTAATTTTGAATTCACGTATTATACGATTTATTTATTAAGGTAATATTTTAAATATATTTTTTTATTTAAATTCGAAATCTCTGATTATCAGTGATTTTTTTTACCATTTTACTACAAACTAAGTCATGGTTGGAGCCACTTTAGACGAAGGGTGGTCCAAGGTACCTCCAAAAAAATTTAAAATGTACAGAGGTTAGAATACTAATTATTACGAGTGTATATATAATTTTGCACATTTTTAACATAACTAAAAAGAAAATTTATACACAAATTATCAAATTTTTAACTCCGTCACTGAATCCAAAATTAGTCCTTGGATTATATTGTTGCATATACTAATCCTTCAATAACAAGAAAACCTATTTGGCATATGTTTCTAGAATCATTTTTCAGCATATTCTTTAGTCAAACATGAATATGTTAGTCTTTTCTTTTTCTTCTCTTCATTTTCGGCATTTATGGAATCTGATTAAATTTCAATTTTCGTATTGCAAAATTTATATTAAAAAATGATGTTTTTTATAAGATTGTTTTCATTTTTAGAAGTTCGAATACTTGAAAATTTTAATTAAACATGAAGAGATATTCTCAACCATACCATCATAACTCCGATTGATTTTAATTATATTATTGGATATATTATTTTTTAATTTTAATGGACAAAAACAAAAAAAAATCATATATTTGTAGAATCATTTTTAGAGCATATTCTTAGTCAAATATGAATATGCTAGTCTATAAAATTAAAGTGTAACCGTTTTGTTTGAAAAGTGATGGTCGGTGATCTTTTGACTTTTGTGAAATTGAATATATGATAAGTTCATGTAATTATTACAATTATTATAACTTATTTAATTGTGAAATTCAACTTATCATTAAAGATGAATATTTTAATTTTCTTAAAAAAAGCTCCTTATCATTAAAAAAAAAAGTGAAATAATGCCATCACATACCTCACTATCAAGAACCAATATTTTAAGAAGTTGTAGGGTTTAGATTATAACTTTTTTTTTGTTTATTTGATTCTATATTGTTAGTTATATATAAAAATTAATCTAAAATTACTGAATTATGCAAAACTTGTAATTTTAATACTAAATTATCCTCTAGCGGGAGGTGGGAGATTTTCTTCTCACATTTGGTGTCTACATTGATCCAATTATTCAATCAACATATATTTTGATTATTTAATTATGATTAATCAATACACTATTAAAAATGTATCCCTTAAGCAAAGGTATTTGGTTCAAGTCATAGTAATGAAGTCGTGTTAGTAATTAAAGAATGTTTTATCCCTTAAAGAGAAAAATATTGGTGTGAATCTAAATTAATTGAGCATAAAATAAGCATCTGAGATTAAATAAGAAACAAAAGAAAATACTAATTAATATGTTACCTAATTCTGATTTAATAATTTTCAGATCCGAATAAACCGCTAGCACATAATAAGCCTATGGATCCAAACTTTAAAGAATATTAATTAATTTTAGTCATTCAATAAATTAGTACAATAATTTTGTGAAAAGGCAAAGACCACACCACTCAATTAAGTTAGAAAAATGAGGCATTGATTTACTAATATTATTTGTTGGCGCTGCTCCAGTCAAAGTTAATTCTGATTACGCCCACAGTTGATTACTTATTGAAAGATCGAATATTAGGAAATGAAAAGTCGTACTATAATAATTGTAAATAAATATTCCCTTTTTGCTCTTACTTTAATGGACTTGCCCGCACAGAGTCCAGCAAAGATAGTAGTAAAGTGAGAAGAATTCAAGTCTTGATATGGAATCGCCTTATGTGGATGTTTTATCTATCAAAATGGGATATTTTTATGCGAATTTAAATTAATTGATCGCAAAGTGAATATTGAATACGGGGTGAATTTGACATCTAGTGGTGAAAGATGTGTATTACTCTATTCATCCAATAATTTTTGTCATTATTTAAGTTTACAATTTGGATTAATAACACTTTTAGTCCCTTAGTTATTAATAAATTATAATTTTAGTTCTTAGTCATATTTTACTAAGCTCATTATTACTTGAAAGGTACTTCTGATATATTTTAAAAATTAAAATGGTGAAAGCCCATTATGCACACATATCCGATTCTGAAATTAATATTTAAATCATATTTGGAGTGCGTAAAAAATTATAAGTCTATTCATTTCAAAATAACTTCAGACATGTACGGTCTAAAGTTTCCTATAGCTGAAATCTAGTTAATCTTTCCCAAACTTCAGACTCTTTTGCCTAAACTTCAGGCAGAAATGCTCGAGCTTCAACCATATGTAACTTCATAAATTTTTGTCTAAAGTTAAGTTTTGCCAAGATTAACATCAAACACAACATAGATGAAGTTATTCCAAAGTGGATAGACGTGATTTTTTTTTTTTAAAAATATGGATAGATTAAATATGTGGTGCCCAAATAAGATAACCCGCGAAAATTTTAGATTATTGACTACATGCAGCCCAACAAAGCCCACAACAAAAGTGGCCCAGTCATGTACTGGAGATTGTCCACTGGGCTTCCTAATCCCTATGGGCTGAACTATTTGGAAGCCCAACAGGATATATTAAGCCCAGTTCCACCTTAGGGTAAAGTTCAAATTAAATAGGGATCTTAACATTAATTTTAATTTTTACGCTTTGTAGCCATAGTTAGTGTATACGATATACTTAGTGTATAACAAGTGTATGATTAGTGATAATCAATGGATAATTTATACTATCTGATTATACATATTTTATACAATGATTATACAAGTTAAAAATTTGTAAAGAGGAAAGATTAGAATTGTTTTTTTATTTTATTTTATGAGTTTTGTTGAGTTGTTGTATAACTGCTAATAGTTGGGTAGAAATTTTCAATTTGAAACAACTGACAAAATAATAAAGTTATTATACTATGCTTACAATTAGTGGTGTGTGTAGAATTTTTAGTAAGCAATGTCAATATTTGATATCAATGATTTTTTAAAAAATTATTCTTTAATTTGTCACTTTCAAATGAAATTCCCTATCTTAAGTCCACTTTAAATCACATCAATGAAATCAATCTTTATAATGATTTATTACATAGAAGTAATTAATTTCTTCTCTTGATCCATCAATATAAAGAATTTACTCGACTTTTTTGTACTATGCATTGTCACACACAAGGAATTACTCTTGGCTTTTCTCCATTGTACATTGAATTAAAGTTAGTGTGCGTGTCACGACGCTGACCCGTCTTGATTAGCGTCCATTCTAATTTTCTGGAGAGAGAATTATTATTATAACCCAACTAAATAATATTGACAAGAGACAACATTTAAAAAAATGTGAAACAGGTTTAAATAGCAATTTTAAAAGTTGAGTTCTCATAAACTCAGTAAGTCAACAAACAAGACATAAAGAGTGCGAAAATTTAACTCCTGAGATCTAAAGGTCATTGTAACAAAACTCTTATAAGTCACAAGTCTAAGAAAAGAGATGCAACCCCGAAAAGAAGTCATTATACAAAAAATGTCTAAATATCTGAGTCCTGAAAGGAGGGACCAAGATAAAGAAGAACTCATGGTAGCCTGAAAGAACTGGCTCACCCTTGAATTCTATAGCTCAACGATCTCCTAACTGAGGTCTCTCAACAACAATCTTCAGATGCCCTGTATTCAATAAAGAAAGAGCAAGTGCAGTATCGGTACCCAAAACAACAGTGTACTGGTAGAATTATGCGGCTATTCCAGTAAGTGAGATATGAACAAGTAACTACAGCACAATAAACACACATATATAGAATACCTTATCATTTATCATCTCATACCAGTACATATACATATACACAGGTTAATAGTCTCAATATCAATACATAGTCAAGAATTCTCTCATGAAACCTACACTTCACTTATTAGTGTGTTAGAACGTGACACCCGGTCCAATGTTGTGTCGAAACGTGACACCCAATTCAATTACGTGTCGAAATGTGACACTCGATCTAGTTATGTGTCAGAATGTGACACCCGATTCAATCAAACACAACATAATCACGAACACAATGAATAGTCTCAGCAATCATAAATACAAGAACAGGTTGATTTCAAGCCTTTGACATTAAACAATCATTTCATGTGGTTCATTTCATCTTTCCATATTCACATACATATATGTATACAAATAAAGCAGTTAACAAGCACATACGATACATTCGAAAAAACAAACCATCACCTATCTCGAAATCAAACTTTGAAAACTCTAAAGAGTTGGAGCTTTCCCTTTCCTAAGTCTCTTGGCTTGTTCTTGGTCTTAAAACAACAACAATTACAATGAATCAATAATTAATGGCCTACAATACCCGAATATATCAAAATCCTAAACTTGGCCACTTTCATGATCCTATCACCCATCTAGGGCTATTTCCCACCATTAAATTCAAGTCAAGAACCCTCCTCTAAGTTATCCCTCATGGATTTTAGGTTTTAACAATCAAATTACAGGTTAGTGGAGAAATTATCTTACCTTTAACACTAAAATTGGTGGAAAACTGTAAGAAATTGCCTTAGGTCGCTTCTGGTCTCTCAAGAACAAATTAAAAAAAATAAAAATAATTTTGGAACTTTTCTCCATTTTAATTCACGATTGTTTCGCCACAGCGGTCTCTCCCTGGCAGGAATAATCCTTCTCTGACGGGATGTATGAAAACAGAAAGTCAGTTTTTGAGTCTCAAGCTCCCATTTTAAAACACATCCTCAACCCATGAAATTCTAAAATCAATACTTCACGCCAAGTTCAATGTCGAGAGTTTTACTCGCCCTAATACGATTTCGTAAAATCTTACAGGCTCCGTATCGTCTTGGCTATCAACTCAAATGATCAAACTAGAAACTCAATCCCCCATCCATTACAGAATTTCCTTAAACCTCAATTGACTTAAATTTCGTCCAAGTCTGGCCTAGGCTAAATATTTTCAAGTCACTACCCAAAAATTTTCTGATCCAATTTTGTTCTCCATTGGCTTATCCATAAGGACGGGAATATGTCATTACAGTTTGGCCCCAAATTCAGAAATATTCTTGGTAAGTTATTTTTGGGTGAAGTTTTAGTGAAGTTTCACCATGCGTTTGGCCAAAAAATTTTCCAAGAAAATTTGATTGTTTCAAAAAATATTATTTTGTACCCGTAAGTTCTAAAAATTATTTAAAATACCCATAAATTTATATTATTATTTTATAATGAACATGTTTCATTAAAAAAAACTTATAACATAATTGATAACAATCAATAGCAACAAAATAACAATATGTGCACAAGCAATACATTAATCGCATTAAAAACAAATTGTAGAAATGAATAGTCTGGTTATTTATTAATAGATAGAGATATTATTAAATGGTGTTGGTTGGTCACGTTAATAGAGTAAGTTGGTAGATAAATATTAGTTGGAATTAATAAATGATGGGTGTTTTTATAAATATAAAAGTTTGAGATAATTTTAAAATTTTTAAAACTTTTCAAGTTCCCAAGTTCTAGCTAGCGTTTGACCCCAAATTTTTAAATATTCTTTGCAAATAATTTTGGGGGTGAAGTTTTGGTGAAATTTCACCATGCGTTTGACCACAAATTTTTTCAAGAATATTTGACTGTTTTAAAAAATATTATTTTGTACCCGTAATTCTAAATATTATTAAAAATACCATAATTTTGTGTTATCATTTTATAATGAACATCTTCCGCTAAAAAAATACTTATAATATAATTGATAACAATCAACAACAACAAAATAACAATATGGACAAGAGCGATACATTAATCGAATTAATAACAAATTATTCTTTTTTGTCAATCTTGTCACTCAAACTATTTTTTTCCGGATAAGATAACAACAAACTATTCTTTTACAAAATCTTCCACATTCTATGAATAATCTCTTCCCTACAATACATGATGGGTACAACAACAACAACAACACCTAGTGAAATTCCACTGCGCGGGATCTGGGGAGGGTAGAGTGTACGCAGACCTTACTCCTACCAAGGTAGGACGACTATTTCCGGGAGACCCTCGGCTCAAAAGAAACATAAAAAGAGGTCAGTTAAGGCTATGAAGTTCAAAGCGATTTAAGAAAGCCAATATCGAATAATGCAAAATACGAAAGCGACACAAATAAAGTATAGTGGAGTAATAAAAGTACAGAATTACAGAAGTACAGAAAGTAATAGAGAGATAATAACAGAAGTCAGAGCACAAGAAATTATAGTGCGCTAATGCGCCTACTAATACGGAAGACTAACAAGACTATGTACTAGCCTTCTACCCTAATATGTGTCCTCCACACCCTCCTATCTAAGGTTATGTCCTCGTTAAGCTGTAACTGCGCCATGTCCTGTCTAATCACCTCTCCCCAATATTTCTTCGGCCTACCCTTACCTCTTCTAAAATCATCCACGGCCAACCTCTCGCATCTCCGCTTTGGGGCACTTGTGTCTCTCCTTTTCACATGTCCAAACCATCTCAGTCGCGTTTCCCGCATCTTGTCTTCCACCGTGGCCACTCCTACCTTATTCCGAATAGCCTCATTTCTAATCTTGTCACTCCTGGTATGCCCACACATCCATCTCAACATTCTCATCTCGGCTACTTTCATCTTTTGAACGTGGGAGACCTTAACTGGCCACACTCCGCCCCATATAGCATAGCCGGTCTAACCACCACTTTGTAGAGCTTGCCCTTAAATTGTGGTGACACCTTCTTATCACATAGCACATCGGAAGCGAGCTTCTATTTCATCTATTCTGTCCCAATACGATGTGTGACATCCTCGTCAATCTCCCCGTTGCCTTGCATGATAGACCCAAGGTACTTGAAACTACTTTTCTTTCTGACGGTCTGGTCACCAAGCCTAACTTCCGCGCTAACCTCCTTAGGTGTCTCACTGAACTTGCACTCTAAGTATTCTGTCGTGGTCCTACTCAGCTTAACCCCTCTAGACTCCAAAGTATGTCACCAATCCTCCAGCTTAGCGTTAACTTTACTACGAGTCTCATCAATCAGGACTATGTCGTCCGCGAAAAGCATACACCATGGCACCTCACCTTGAATTCGTCGCGTCAATTCATCCATCACCAAGGCAAATGAAAATGGACTAAGGGCACAATACATGATGGGTGTTTTAATAAAATATAAAAGTTTGGGGTAATTTTAAAATTTTTAAACTTCTCAAGTTCCAAGTTCTAGATTTTTTTAAAACTTGAGAACTTGGGATATTTGCCAAGTAATGGCAAATTATATGGGCAAAAACTAGTTACCAATTTTTGTCAAGCTTTTTCCAAAATCTATTTGGGGCCAAATGACACCCTAGTTTTTTCTATAAAATTTGGGAACTTGGAATATTTGCAAAGTAATAACAAATCATATGGCCCAACACTAGTTTCTAATTTTTTTTCAAGTTTTTCTCAAAAATTATTTGTTGACCAAACGACAAATATTAATCATAATAAAAGTTAAAATATTACAAATTAGTAAAATAAAAGTCAAATTAATTTTTGAATACTAGCTAGTGATTACAGACCAAATACATTTAGGTGTGTTTGATATATATATGGAGGATTTTTTTTTTAAAAAAAATTATTCCAAGAAAATAAAATCATTTTCTGGTATTTGGTCGCGAAAATATATTTTACCAAGGGGGGTATGACTTTCCCTCGATTTTGTTGGAAGTCATTTTTCCTTTGGAATTATCTTTGTTCTGAACTTTATATCAATGCTTTAATCGACACTTAAAATATTATCATCAATCTTTAATATTCAAAAATTTCAACAAAACACAATCCAATTTGATAATACTATTATATATCAATCTTTAATACATACTTTTACCGGAAAATATTTTCCATTCTCTAACCAAATACCGGCAAACAATTTTCAGAAAACTAAGTCATTTTTTGGAAAATATTTTCACAAAATGGCTTTCGTCGACCAAACACAACCTTAATAGCAATATTAATTTAAAACTTCTACTTGATTAACTATCAAAACTAATTATCACTTCAAGTTATAAATGTGAGCTGGTGTATATTATTCTATTTTCAAGTTATAAATGTGAGCTGGTGTATATTATTCTATTTAGGATAAGTATTGTTATATTTGCAATAAAAAAAATCAACAGTTTAGGATGTTTAATCTTAAGAAGCCACTAATTAATTAGGAATTATTTGCAAATTATAAGTGACTGATAGTAAATTACCATTTAATTAAGATGCAGAATTAGAGAAGCCACTCAACATGTTACTTCATTTAACAAATTGAAAATGACTTATTAGTGCATAAAAATGGATTAGTAGGAATTAAGTGGGGTTAGTGCATATACTTGTTTTTAATGTACAGCTAATTATCAAATCAAAATTAAAATTAAGCTTGATTAAACATTCTAAATAAACATTTTTTCTTATTCAGCTCTGAAATTATTTAAACCAAGTACCATCTTTTTAAGAAATTGAAAAGTGATTTTTTGCACTCATCAAAGAATAAAACTTTAATTATGCACTATATTAAATACACTATAATATATAGCCATTAGCAAAGACGGATTCTACTGGATATAAAATTTATGAATTCGAAATTATAGAAAATAAAATAAATATGTTATAGCCAATTAAAAATACATTGATATAATGAAAAAAACACTTTAATTACTTTACGTGTACATATAAAAGAGTTAATAATAAAAAATACATCTAATTTTTTTGAGCCAAGAGTCCATCGAAAACATTATTTTTATCTCTACAAAGATGATGATAAAATTTACGTAGATCATACTCTCCTTAGATGTCACTTGTGAGATTACGCTAAAATGTTATTGTTATTTATGTTTATAAAAAGAACAAAATAGATCATTAACCAGTAATAGTTCACACATTCGTGTTCATTTGGAATTTCCCCCTTTTTGTTGACATTTGAGTTGTAATAAATTGGATTTATAGTTCAAAAATGACAATTTTTCTCACATGAAGAGAGAAGCCAATTAATTAAACTAACTTCCATAGAAAGCTTGATTTGATTCTTTACCTTATTTTTGTGCCTTTTGTTATTTTGTTTTTATTTTTCCATTGGATGTCTGGTATTCGTATTGAGTTAGGGGTAGAGTTAGAGCATTCGATACAAATTTGGACGAATTCAAAGTTTTTGTTTATATTCTGTATTTATATTAAAAAATTGTTAAATATGAATGAATATTTAACAACAAACACAATAACTAAGAGGAGTGCCTATGAGATTAGTGACTAATTTAGAACTCATAAATTTCAAATCCTTGCTCTGTTTCTGGCAATGATTCCGACTAACTAAAAACTCGCTCTGAAAAGTTCAACATCCAGAGTAAAGCGACTTTATATTCAAGATACAAACCGAAATCTCTGATTAAGAATGAAAAAATATAATGTTAAATTTTGAAACTATTTTGAAGTGAAATAATGAGATGATAATTTTTTTTTTGTTAGAGTACTGTCCCTAAGGCCCTTGAGTGAATTTTGAGTCAGGGTTACATCATTTTCGAAATTCTCTAACAATTAAAACAAAGGCATAAAATATGTAGGCGACAAATTTCAAATATCAATCTAACGTATGCAAAGCACAGTAGTATTAATTAGTTGGATAATACTATCATTAAGCATTATGAGCAGAGCAGTTGAATGGGTGATTATAATTAGGAAAATATTATTAGTGCTACAGCTGTTATAATCAACTATAGGTTAATTAAATTCTTATGACATTAATACGTGTCGTCTATATGAGAAAATTTCTTTTGCTTATGGTATGAGTTCTCACCATGGTCGACAGACGAATCAAATTTCTTTCACCTTTAATCAAAATTTTGAGATTTGAGCGTATATAGCTATTAAAAATATCGCTAATTTTTTTTAGGGAGATTCATGGAAAATATGAAATTTCAGCAAAATGTTTGTTAGAAAAACTTTCGACGAGCCAATTTTTAACGGTTTCGCTCAGAATTTTTTCGACAAAAATTAGCGTCTTTTCAGTAATAACTATGAAATGATAAAATTCATAAATAATCACTTTGACCTCTTGTAATCGAAGAATATATAGCCATTATTGTGAAATTTTAAATTCTAATATGTGAATTTCAAGATATTGTCATGAAATTTTCACACATGGAATTTGAAACTCTAGCCACCAAAACTTAAGGGCAAGTTCTACAAAGTGGTGGTTAGACCGGCTATGCTGTATGGGGCGGAGTGTTGGCCAGTTAAGACTTCTCACATTCAAAAGATGAAAGTTGCTGAGATGAGAATGCTGAGATGGATGTGTGGGCACACCAGGAGCGACAGGATTAGAAATGAGGCTATTCGGGACAAGGTAGGAGTGGCCTCGGTGGAAGACAAGATGCGGGAAATACGACTGAGATGGTATGGACATGTGAAGAGGAGAGACACAGATGCCCCAGTGCGGAGGTGTGAGAGGCTGGCCATGGATGGTTACAGAAGAGGTAGGGGTAGGCCGAAGAAGTATTGGGGAGAGGTGATTAGACAGGACATGGCGCAGTTACAGCTTACGGAGGACATGACCTTAGATAGGAGGATGTGGAGGACCCACATTAGGGTAGAAGGCTAGTTCATAGTCTCGTTATTCTTCTCTATTCATAGGTGTAGTAGTGCATTACGATCTCTTGCGCTTTGACTTCTGATTTCTGTTATTTCTGTTATTATTTATTACTTTCTATGCTTTGATTACTCAATTTTACCTGTGACGCTTTCATTATTTATTTAACCGTTATTTGTTATTAGTATTTATTTATTTGTATTTATTTGTTATCTATTCGTTATTTGTTTGTTGTTTTTCTCATAAAGCTTTTAATTTTCTATTCTTATCTAACATTTTTTATGCATTTATGCTTTTACTGAGCCGAGGGTCTTCAGGAAACAGCCGTCCTACCTTGGTAGGAGTAAGGTCTGCGTACATTCTACCCTCCCCAGACCCCATGTTGTGGGATTTCACTGGGTTGTTGTTGTATGATGACTGATTTTTAAAAATAGTGTCGAAAAGTGGTTAGTGAATATCTCGTCAAGAATTATTTGAATTTCAATTTTTTTTTCAACAAAGAAAGTGACTTTCTTAGATAATAACTATTAGTTGAGTGACCATATGAGAAATCAACTCCTAATTTTCAAGATTATAAATAATTTCACTTTTATAAAGAGTTATCTATAAATACTTTTTAACTGGTCTAATAAACTCCAATGAGATTCTCTTATTATATAAGAGAGAGTTTGAAGTATCGACGTGCTTGCTTCAGCAAGGACATTTTTAATTATTTTTTTTTGAATTTTTTTTTGTTCTACTTTAATTTAATTAGTGTACAATTTTTCTAAAATTATGAGACCCACTTTAACAATGATCTTCAGTTTTAAATTTTTATCCTTTAGTTAGAGATTTATTGTTTTGAATATCAATGATATATATATATATATATATATATATATTTTGTTTAATATCGTTTTACACTTAATGAGATAATTTAATATCGTTTAATTAATACTACTTACAAAATAAATTTGTGAATAAATATTGGATTCATACACAACACGGAATTTTCGCAACTAGTTCTTATAGAATTCCTAATTACTCCTTTTTTTTCTTTTTGATTATATTTAACTTGTTTCACCCTTTTACCCTTAATGGAGGGCAAATTTACAGGAAACCAATAATAATAATAATAATAATAATAATAATAATAATAATAATAATAATTTAAAAGAAAATAATCAAATAAAAAACTAAAATAGAAGCAGCCATCACTATTTTCATACACCTTTCATGGTTGTCACTTTCGTAAATACTAGAAAATGATGATTTTCCTGGCGTAACAAACTCTTCACTTGTCTGATTAAAAAAGTTTGGAGCGGAGCTAAAGTGTCGGTTACAAATTTAATTAAATCTAATAATTGATTTAAATTTTATATTTATCGTAAAAATTTCAAAAATTCATGAAATATGTACATATTATTAATATAAAATTTAATAACTCAAAGATATTAAAATTTAAAATCTTCAAATCTTAATTTTATTTCGATAAAAAAATCTTATTATTGTAGGTGATACTTTTAATTTATGTTACTAATGAGATTTTTTTGGGGATCTTAATTTTTACTTTTCAACTTCTAAATATAACTAAGACAACTAATAAGTTGGACTTTTCCTAAAAAATTCACCTTATTCTTGTATTGAGATAAGTTTACACCTATCCTCTTTTCTTTTCTATCATGCAACTACTTGTATATTTGATTATTTTCATAACTCACTAGCTATTACATGGGTGAATTCAGAATTTTAAATTTTTACTTTTTCAATTTCAAAAAATATACTTAGTAAATTTTGAATAAATAATTTATACATTTTTAGTAAAATTTTATATAAAATTTTGATCAAAATTATTGAATTATATTGAACATGTAGCTTTCTCTCTAGCTCCGTCTATGACCTCATATGATCTACGTATTAATATCAAACAAATATTGAATTTAACTTTTCTATATATTAATAGTGTAAATAATTTTACTAAATAAATACAAATAATAGATTTTACACCTACTAAATCAAATACTAGTTATTGTAGATTTTATATTTAAATTCATAAATTTCAAATTCTAATTTATCTTCGCTCATGAGCGCTAGCCTTTCTAGCTCATGAGCTCGTCAAACTTTGAGAAGAAAAATAATTTTCTTCTTCTTTTTATTTAATCATTTGATGTTCAAAATCTGATTCAATCAATTCAAATTCATATCACGTAAAACCTATTTAAAAGGGGAAAAAAACTCTTGATTTCTAGATCTATTTTTGAGATCCA
This sequence comes from Solanum dulcamara, assembly GCF_947179165.1. Taxonomy (NCBI): domain Eukaryota; kingdom Viridiplantae; phylum Streptophyta; class Magnoliopsida; order Solanales; family Solanaceae; genus Solanum; species Solanum dulcamara. The sequence goes on along the minus strand of NC_077248.1, from coordinate 65,845,284 downwards.
AACTCTATATTTATGATTAATCATCGGAGAATCTCATTTATTTCACCATATTCGGTTGACGTCTATAGCTAGTTACCATAGGGTTAATTTAAAGTGCTTGATTTTACTAATATTCCTGATAATGATTGCATTTATGATGCTAGCACAATTATCTTTAAAAAAATAAGGAAATTTTTTCAAAAAGCCATACTTATTGCTAATGGTACAATTAAAGAAAAAAACAATATAGTGAAAGAAGAAAAGATGAACTAAAGCACTTTCATTTTGGACCCCATATCATGTCTCCTCAGTGCCCCCATGATTAATTTGATTTATTTCCATTTTTTCTCCCACTATACACACATTTCTTCTTCTTTCTTCTCTTCTTCTATTACATTTTCATATCTAGTGTTTATACGAAACTATGATGTCAAGTGAAAAAATAAGAGAAGTAGGAGAAGGATCATCATCAATTGGTGGTGTTATTACTATAACACCACCCCCTAATAACCATCATCGTCAGTCGTCGTTATCATCATCATTACCATCAACGCCACAATTAAGTCGATACGAGTCGCAGAAACGTCGTGATTGGAATACTTTCGGTCAGTACCTGAAAAATCAACGACCACCCGTATCGTTACCTCAGTGCAACTACAACCATGTGTTAGATTTCCTTCGATACCTGGACCAATTTGGAAAGACTAAAGTTCACTTACACGGTTGTCTATTTTTCGGGCAACCCGAACCTCCCGGCCCGTGCACGTGTCCACTAAGACAAGCATGGGGAAGCTTAGATGCCCTAATTGGAAGACTTAGGGCAGCTTATGAAGAAAATGGCGGTTTGCAAGAAACTAACCCTTTTGCAAGTGGTGCTATACGTGTTTATTTAAGAGAAGTGAGAGATTCACAAGCTAAAGCAAGAGGAATTCCATATAAAAAGAAGAAAAAGAAAAAGAGGCCAAATTTGCAAATTAAGGCTAGTAACAACAATGAAGGTGCTACTTCTTCAAGTTTTCAACTACAATCTACTTGATTATCCATCTCATCGAGATCATCGATATAAAAAAGGGTAAAAATTTTAAACTTTTAATTTTAATTAATAAGAGTATTTGCTTTGTTATGTATTTAATTAATATAGTGCTATACATATAAAATACTTTTGAATTAAGGTATTTTAATTTTTATATGATGCTTGGATTATTGGAAATATTGTTGTTAGTAGATATTATGGATTATTATATCGGGAAAATATTCATTTAATGAGCTTGACATGGGTCTTTGTCTGTATGTTTTAGATTTTCGTTTGGCTAGCTCTTCTTTCATGGTTCGTATTCGTACTGAAAATTGTTAGGCTGAATCGGACTTTGTCGGTAAACCTAGCTAAAACTAGAGTTTGAAAACCCTAGCTAAAACTAGAATTTGAAAACCCTAAAGTACATAGCTTCTTCTTAGTTTTGAGTGAAAAAATGGCTAATTACTCAAAAAATATATATTAAAGATAAGAGAAAAATTAGATTTTTATTACTCCATGAATAACTTTTGGGCACTACCAGTTTTTTGTTTATGATAATTCTCTTTCTAGAAATGTATAGTACAATATTAGATTATTATTATTATTATTTTTTTTTGGGGGGGGGGGGGGGGGGCGTTCTTGTTGTTGAATTTTAAAATCCTTGTGTTTTTTGCTTTTATAAAATCTTGTCTTATTGGAGATTCTGCCATTAATTGGTGCCCATTAAGCGTAATTTAGAAGATTAAATTAAGGTCACATAGAATTCTGTATATATAAAATAAAAATAGAGTATGATATATTTTAGGTATGAGGAAGTTGTATTTTGGTATAATATGTAAGTATGTAACAATTGAAATATGAGCTTTAGCGTAACTGGTAAAATTGATGTCATGTGATCAAGATGTCACAAGTTTGAGCCGTGAAAATAATCTTTTGCAGAAATGTAGGGTCAAACTGCGTACAATAAGCCTTTGTGGTCCAACCCTTCTTTAGACCCCGCACATAATCAAAGCTTAGTGCACCGAATTATACATTGTAAGTATGTAAGAACATAACATGAATTCCTTTTGGAGATGTTCAAAAACAAGAAACAATCCATTAATTTTTGTGTACTCCCAAGTTTATTTTTTGTTTATTCTAGAAGAGTTCATTGTTCTTTTTATACAATATTATGGAATTTTTTTATACCGTCAATGTATAGATGCTTTCCTATTTATTTGGATTCATAAAAGTAGTGTAAGACTTGTTGGATAGTCCTCCAACCTCATCTTTACGCTATTAGATAGAATGCATCTTTATTTACTTAATTATATCTCAAAAGAAATTACATACCCTATCCATGAGACTAACTATATGAATACATTCTTTGGGTGCACAATTTCAATAATATCATATTTATTTTGACTTAATTATTGTTGAGTGTGGGAGCTAACAAAGTCGTCTCACATTAGTTATTGAAAAATTAGGAAACTATATATAAGATATGTATGATACCTTTTGAAGAAAATCGTACGTACATGAGACCTCAAAGATATTAACAATATCACACAATATTAAAAGTATCACAACATGATAGTGTAAGAGAATTAAAAATCTCTTATTTCATTGAAATTTACTTTTGCTTCTTTTTTCAGGATAATGATAGCTCATAAAAATATACTAGTTGTATTATGCAAAGAATTTTAGGAATTTTGAAAAGATTTGCTTGATTGCTGGTAGAATTTTTGGTACAATTTATATGTTTACCTGATGCATTAACTATTCTATGATCGTCTTATCTAAAAAAAATTAATAAAGAGAGAAAGAAAATATTGATTTATTATTTGCAACATGCCCCTCACGTGTGACCTGAAAGTAGACTTGAATACAATATTATTTTCTGTTCGGAGGGATTGAGGAAAAATGGGTGCATTATAGAGCTAAGGTAATTAAAGAAAAATCAGAGTTTTTGTGCCCATCAGAATGACATGGACGACACTCGACTGGACCAACATTAACGGTGAAAAATGAAAGAAAAACTTTCTCTATTGCGTCATTATTCAAAATCAGAGTCAAATCGATCTAATTCTTTCTCCCAAATCATAATATGATCGACTCATCTAAAAGTTTAAACATGAAGATAGAGAAGAAACAATACATTTATTTATTTTATATTTGCAACACATATTATCCACCCTCCATTTTTTCTTGTTACCACCCAATATCCCCCCCCCCCCCCTCTCTATATATGTGTGTGATTAAATTCAAATTCACATAGAGAAATCCCATATGAGGAGAGTAATACGCTCTCTCTGACAAAAACGACTAAGCTCGGACGCAAAACCTTTAATTAAGATGAAAGAACCCACCCTCCATGGAATATTATATCATGTCCTAAATAACTAGCTAATGAACGATGGTATTTTTTTTCTTCATACCTTAATGATATTTGAAAGCTATAGACACATTTGATGTGATTAACATTAAGTTGAAACATTTTTTGTAGTTATCTAGGGGCTATTCCATAAAGAAATTTCTTTATTAAGCAAAATTCATATAGGGTAAGAACTAGTACCATAAACCTCTAGCTATGAATAGAAAAAAAGAAAATTCAAACTCATTCTATACATGTATATACCATATATTGTGTCCCTTTCTCTATTGAATAGACATATTGTGGTTATTCTTGATTTGAAAGATCATAAGAATAAATATGGTTGTGTTTTACTTTTCCTTTATTTCTTTTTTAATTAGAGAATCATTAATTTACCAAAAAGAATAAAAAAGATAAAGACCTATAATCTTTTATTGAATCAATATAAATTTAACTAAAAAGTAGGATATGATGAAAGAAAAAGATTTAGAGCCGTTTGGATTGGCTTTTAAGTTGGTCAAATCTATTTTAAGTCAGTTTTTGACTTCTGAAAGTGTTTGACAAATGTAAAATAAGTTAAAAACGACTTAAAATTAGTTAAAAACCAAAAGTAAGCATCCCCTACTTCTTATTTTTTGACTTAAAAGTCATTCAAGTTTGACTTTTTATTTTTAACTTAAAAACTGTTTTTTTAAGCCAATCCAAATGGGCCCTTATAAAAGATGATACTCTTTCCATCTCAAAATATTTGTCATATTTTGTTTCTAGAGAGTTCATTTAATTTGACAAATTTTAGAGCTAAATTAGATAAGATTAGTTTAACATTTTAAAATTAAAACTTAGGTTTCGAAAGCTAAAAAAATAATAATCTATAAGTAGCAATTTTTTAAATATTAATATGATGAAAAAATACATGTTAAAATGTTGATTAAAGTTTATATTGTTTGACTCTAAAAAAATAAATATTAAAGTAATTTGGGATAGAAGGAGTATTAATTAGTTGGGAATACTCCTTACTCATATTAGTATAAGTAAATTTAAATAGAGAAAAACATATTGAGGAACATGAAGTGAATCTCATTTTGTCTTTGATTAATATTTATACCATTTATTCTAGATTACCAATCAATATTATTGAACATTGTAATTACCTTTTAAGTGATTTGATTGTGTAAATAACTTTTATACGTATTTTTAATGCATAGAATATAAATCGATCAAAGTTAATACTTTATGTGATCTAAAGTCTAGGCATGCATCCTAGGTTAATTAATATTCTCATGGAAGTAACTATATATGGTCAATTAATTGATTAATTCTTAAATAAACAATAAGATCATTTACAAATTTTCTTAGATAAACCTAGAATAAAGTGAAAAGGGAAGAGCAATAATACCAAATAAACATATTGAGAAAAAAAAGGAACTTTGCCTTCTAAAATATCAAAAAAAAAAAAAAAAGAAGCAAGAGACACCATATCTAGAGAATATTTTTGAAAAATTATAAGATGCCCTATTGGTTTTTCCAACTTTACAAAATCTTTCAACTTTTCATTGATAGGGACATTGACCTTAATTGTAATTAGTCTCCATTATACTAATTACTAATCCTATTTTAAGGTAATTTTTTTTAGTTTAATTCTTAAATAAACTTTATTCTAAGTGAGAAATAGTAAGAATGATTAGTGATTTCTCCAAACATACAAAATGGCCATGTCTTCCCACAAACATGAAACTCGAGTTGATTTCGTAGATGGTAACTCAATTTTTATTTTATTATATCAAAGTTAGTATTAAATAATTTAATGACTTTAGTATTACAACAACAACAACAATAACCCAGTGAAATCTCACAACATGGGGTCTGGGGAGGGTAGAATGTACGCAGACCTTACTCCTACCAAGGTAGGACGTCTGTTTCCTGGAAAACCTCGGCTCAGTAGAAGCATAAACGCATAAAAAAAAATGTTAGATAAGAATAGGAAATTAAAAGCGATATGAGAAAAACAACAAACAAATAACGAATAGATAACAAATAAATATAAATAAATAAATACAAATAACAAATAAATAAATAATGAAAGCATCACAGATAAAATAAAGTAATCAAAGCATAGAAAGTAATAAATAATAACAGGAATAACCATGACTTTAGTATTATAAAGTGAAAATTGAATGGTAAACTCAATTTTTATTTTATTATACAAATATATTTTTTTACAAAATTGTAAGATCATGTACATAGGCAACACACGCTTAGTGTCGAAGGGACAAGAAAATTGGTAACCTGATGACAGTCAAGAAATTCTAATTTTATATTATTATATTATATCCTATTAATGAATAATATAAAGAAAGAACATGATATATTAGCTCTATTTTAATTTTCATGATGAATATGTGTAGTAAATATGAATTTTCATTGTATCATATGTTCATGGAGATCCTAATTATTGTCATCATTTTTTCAGCTTTTTGAAGAGATTTACCAAACCTTAGTCACCCTTTTTGTCTTGTTCTACATCATACTATGTTTCCTTAAATTCTAATTAAACCTAAAATAAACAACATACCTTTAACTTTTTCAAAAGCTTGTCTAAGTTTACTCAGAATTACAAGGTGCTTTCTTTTTTATATGTATAGAACGTTAAATCTCTTTCTAATGATATCGTTTGTTCACTCATTTTCTTAATTTATTTATAGTAAAATATTATTAAAAAAAACATGTAATACTTGTAACATAATAGTAAAAGTCAGTTACGATAAAAATTTGATTCTTCTAAAAGATGATTGATATAGAGAAATTAGCGTTGTTTCAATAAGATTGACGATCTAAAGCCAAATTTTATACAAAGGCCTTAATTTTTTCCTTTTAGCTAACATATATAAATTGAAAAACAAGTAAGATTTGAAGAGAGTAGGATATACATAGACGATGTAAGAATGTAAAAAAAGATAAATTTTTAATGAAAAATATAATATAAAACTAGAATAATAAAATTTGGGTCAAGAATTTGAGAAATTGATATAATAATATTTAATAGTATTGCACTGAATTTGATAAGTTGATATTATGATACTGAAATAATGTTGACTTATTTTTGTGCTTGAAATTGGAAGAAGATGCCAAAAAAGCATATTTGATTTATTTTTTTTAGATTTCCACCCGGTGTTCGTTATCAACATTGAAGTTTGACTAAATTTGGATTCACGCCGGAAAGTCCCACATTGGGAGTAAAACGCTCCCTAACAAATGTAACTCCGTACCCAGCGGGACTCGAATTCGAGACCTTTGGTTAAGAATGAAGAAGTACTTATCACTCCACCACAATCCTTGTTGGTCACATTTGATCTTCCCGTAAATAAACAATAATTGATTTTGCATAATGCATAAGCTATGAATGTTGGGAGTTTCAAAATACTCAATAATGAGTGAATAAAAATAGTGAAAGGAAAATAAAAAAAAGAAAAATATAGGAATAATAATGTGGGTTCATGTTAATCGTCAAAATTTAAATGAGAACAAAATAGGTTGCCACATAAGAAAGGATATTACAATTACTTAAAAACTATTTCATTTCTCTTTTCAAATTTAACCGTTAATGAGATTTTTTTAACAATATATATATATATATATATATATATATAAAATATCTTTAGTATTTTTGGGATCCCAATTCATTGCTTTAGTGATTTTATGGTCGAGAGACGGTCCTGTGAAAAATAACCATAACAACAATATACACAATATAGTATGAAAAAAATAAAATATATGTAATCCTTATTTTTACTTTTATAAATTTTTAATAAATCCTTGATTAAAAAAACATAATTAAACAAAATTGAAAGAAAAATAACGATCAAAGTCTAGATTAATATAGAAATAGATTATCATAGAAAATGTAAATGATATATCTATATTAAATTCCTCAAGATCCAAAGTCTACCAAATCTGTCTATTAATCACCCACCCTATTTTCTTGTCATCTTATACATCAATCTTCTTCTCTTTTTTTTCATCATGGTTGATGCATGACATAATAGTGATTAGTACACAAATAGAAAAAGGTAATGAGAGGAAGCACTACATTTGAGGGGTCATTTTTTTCTCTTTTATGTTTGGTCAAACATATGTAATTAAAGGATTTTGCTGAGTCATTGCAATGTGGCATGCTGGAGTTTGGACCAGAATTTGTTTTAGGGGTAGGGGTGAGGGGTGTCATCTTGGTCTCAAAAGAATTTAAAGATGAGAATGGGTCATTTGGGGAGGATCTATGTTTAAAGTTAAGAGTTTGATAATATTTAATAATTTTGATCTGTACCTTATAATCACTTTAAGAAAATTCATTCTAAATTTAGTTATTATCATGTTTTATAATTCAAAACTCATAAACTTAAATTTTTCAATCTATTCCAAAAATCACTGACTTGATATATTTTGCTAGTTTGCTTATTCACAACTTTCAAAGCCACAGGGTACTTTAGTTCTTTATTATTTAGGCAAATTATTAGTCTTACTAATTTAAATTCGCGTAATGTGATTCCGCTAAAGGTGAAATACTTTCTATCGAAAAGTTTTTCATAGATAAATAATCATAGAAAAAAAATTATTGTTAAATTTTTAGATTACACACCAGATTTTTGTTTTCCAAAGAGAACATCAAATTCTTCATATGGTCATGTCTTTGATAACTTTAATTCTAATGTGATATAGCTTATCGAACAAACTCGAAAGTTCATTTAGTAGACAACACAAATATAGTGATCGACTCCACAGCTCAAAGTGTGCACATCCCACGTTTATGCAAGGTCCATGGAAGAACCACACCCCAATAAGGCGTGATGCAGTCAGTTTATCCTGACACAAACATAGTGATTGATTCTACAGCTCAAATTTGTGACCTAGATGTCGCATAGAGACAACTTGGCTTCTGATAGAATAATTAATCATGTAACAAATTTGCTCAATATTTCCAAGAAATTAGATAAAATAAAGATGCTAGTTTATTCACAAGCATTAGTCTCCTCTACCAACTTAAAGGACCTAAGGTGAACCAGCATCTGGCCTGCATTACAAAATTGTTGTCTTCAAGCTACAACTTTATCTGCCTCAGATACATGATCCTCAACCTTGTCAAAATTGAAGCTTCTAGCAACATCAAAGAAGTGAGCAACGGCTTCTTCAGGTGTACCAACGAGTACACCGTGGCCAAGATTGAGGATGTGACCATTGGTCCCTGCACTCTTGACAACCCTGTCCAAGAAACATAGTCAGATCTTTTTCCCAGAACTCTAAGAGATGTTGAATGCCCCGCGAGGCCCTTTCATTTCTAAATGAAGCCTTACAGACTAACTATCTAAAACCGACCCCCTCCCTCCAATTTTCGTATTTTTCATGGTTTCATCATATACAGAAAAAGATGAACTTTTAGACGTCATGCCCTCTAATAATCATTAAACCACAGACACTATTGGCGTCAAGATGAAGTGACACATGCACAAGACATAACATAACATGCCTTTTTTACATCTTCCAACTACTACCTTAACATATCTATAAATAAACCCAAATATTTAACTGGACAAGGGTAGAGGAGCGAAGCCAATATTTAAGTTCCTAATTTGTTAGCAGTGACTATAGCTTAAGGTTCAGTTATGCAACAACGAACCTTTTAATCTCATCTGTCAATGCAGGAAGAGGACAAAACAAGGTAGCGGGATCCACATTCCCCTGTATACCAATATCCGTTCCTAGTCGCTTCCTTCCATCTGCCATATCCACTGTCCAGTCAAGTCCAATTACATCAACTCCAGTTGTTTTCATCCGTTCAAGAAGTCCACCATTTCCATTAATGTAGAGCACAAGAGGTGTTTGTGGGCACTTTCTTTTAATTATACTAACTATCTGCATTCAAAAATCTGAGAGGTGTTCAAAAAGGAAATAGAATGAGAGAAAGTTCACGTAATGACTAATAAAGGAATGATATTTCAACACAACCGACTATTAAAGCACCCAAAGAATCCCTCCTCTATTCCAAACATCATTCACGATATTGTAACACTTATGACCGTAATCTATGAACCTGATTTCCATGCCTAATCCACCACATGCTATAAGGACTCATCAGATATCAGATGCAACATTACTCTTCCTAAAATCACATAACTTTTAACTGAATATCAAGACATGCCTTGAAAGCATTGTTGAACAACTCAGACCTTCAGGGATGCTTCAATGTTGCACAGTTAGAAATCCAGTAAACTTTCACTATTGACCTCCCTATCCAGTCTATGCCCCCAAAAAAATGTGATAAGAAGGTTTTTGGGCAGAAGGACAATGGATAGTTTCCGGACTAACAAAAAAATAATCTAGCTTACCTCATCAATATAAGGCTTAGACCAGCTGTCCCACATATGAGGTGGGAGTTGTCCACCCCATGAATCAAATATCTGGATGCAATGAGCTCCAGACTCCACTTGATACACAATATACTCAGCAATTGCTTTTGATAAATGAGATAACAGAGCTCTCAAAACATGTGGAGCAGTATGGCACATGTCCTTAATTTTCGTATACGTGCGAGTTGTACCTCCTTCAACTATGTAGGTAGCAATTGTCCAAGGAGCTCCAACAAAACCCAAAATTGCAGCTTGCTCTCCAACCTGACATTTTGTGGGAGGGGAAAAAATCCTTAGCTTTTGATACTTTGTTCCATTTAACTTTACATTAAGAGATCATAGTAAGAATCCTATCAGCACAAATAGCATGGAAATAACCAAGATACCTCCTTTCGCAAAATCCCAAGTGAGTCTCCCACAAATTGTAGTTTCTCCAAGTCAATGGAGTGCAATGATTTCAATCCCTCTTCAGAACGAATAGGAGACTGTATGACTGGGCCTCTTACCTCTTCAATGTCAAATTGGACACCAAATGCAGGTAGGGGGGTAAGAATGTCCGAAAAGATAATTACTCCGTCTGGATGAAAAGCTTCCCAGGGCTGCAAAGAAATTTCCACAATGAGATCAGTTGTCTCTGATCTCTCTCTGAAGGATGGATGTTTCTCTGCAAGCTTTCTGTAAACAGCCATATACCTTCCTGCTTGACGCATCATCCATGCAGGCGGGCGACTCACCCGTTCTCTTCTTGCAGCCTTCACCAAAAGTGGATCTGGAAGACATACATTTGCAAGCACAAAGTTGAGTTCCCCATATAGAATCTGAAAGATGAATTGAAGTGACACAGAAACCTGATAGCTTGACCTAACCCCCAACTTCCCTCTCCGGCGCAAAGGGACAAAAGAGCTTATAGGCACATAAACACCATACACTCTTACAATGAGAGAGCTTTTGCATTATTAGGGTAGCTATTATGCAGTTTTTGGATATGGCAAGACCAAGTAAACCAATAGCAACATGGTTCCACTACATATAGTTAACACCTTTATCTGGACTAGAGCACCCTTTTTAAGTTTATCAGTTTATCTCAGTATTTGCTTATTATGGAAGAGATGGGGTAATTGAAATTCTGAAGACACATTCGTTAAGACTACAGTGTAAACAAATTTTTTAATCTAATATTCTACCAGAGACACAATCATAAGCGACAATGCAGAGGGTTATACCATTGTCTTCTCAAAGGGTCTGCATATATAGTAGCTATTCAATAAGAAGGTACTAATATGAAATAATCAGTACACATGCCATAGTGATCAAGATATAATTATAAGGTACTCTATTTTTTACACCAAGTTCTAAGAGTGATAAAAGTATTTGAGAAAATGTAATGCTGCACAGCAATGACAACCAGTGTAGTCAAAGGCACACTTTAAGCGCGCTTAAGCACTGAAGCGAGGCTCAAAACGTGTTGAATGCTTTGCCTCGCTTTATGTGCACTTCAGTGTCTTCATCAAGGTTATAAGGCAAACTTGTCCTTGCCAATGAGCCTCTTCTGAAGAAGTGACACTAAACAATTGATATTTCACTTTATCATAAATTTTTTTCAATTTCTTTGGTCATATATTTGTCATTCATGTTTATAATTATTAGTCTTGGACTAAACATATATATTTGTATTTTTTTGTCCCTTTGCACCTTTTTTCATTAAAGCCCATGCTTTATTTGCGCTTAAAGCCCCAACAGACCTTAGAGCTTTTTTGAGCTTTTCGCCTTTGATAACACTGATGACAACAACAACATACACAGTGTAATCTGCAAGTGGGTCTGGGATGGTAAATCTTACACTATAAGAATCAATACCAACACAAACCCCAGCTGTAAGCACAAAGAAACATAAGATGAGAAAACTATCCATAAGTTCCATTCTGACTCATCACCAAAAAAGTTGCAGCTTGCTCTTAACTACAATTTTAGGAAAACTGAACAAAGTGATCCATCTTCTGACAAATTCTATAGCTTCTCTTCTTTTTCACTGACACCCTAATTAAGCACTATGATCCATCTTCATAGACGCATCTGCCTGTACTACTACTACCACTCTCTCGCTCTCTCTCTCTCTCTCTCTCTCTCACTGCATGTGATTTCTATGCTAATAATGTGTAGCAATGGATGCGACTCGAGCTTGAGGATGTTTGATTCAGCATAAAGCTCTTTCTTCCTTTCCATCATCAAACACGATACACAATGCCATCCACCTTAAAGTCCATTTGCTAAGACGTAAGATCCTGATTTACTCGATAGCAAACCAGAACCACGTTACCAGGTTTAAGGATCTAAGCAAAATCAATACCAAACGGTCAACAGCTGTTACTCCCTCCATCCTATTTTACATGACTGAACTACTATTACATAGTCAAACAGGATTGTCCTTCACTGTGTTTTTTCAAATTTACAATAATACCTTGATCTACTTCCTAAGTATTTAAACTTCACCAAAAAATTACAGAATCAAGCCTGAATGCACACAGAAAATTAGGTACTTCGATACTTGTCCACCTATCAAGTCATTTATTTAGGGACAGAGGGAACACTCCTTACTACTCCCTCCGTCCCATATTAGATGGGCATCTTACTAAAAATATTTGTCTCATATTACTTGATCACTCACTAAATCAAGATAGTATTAATTAATTTTTTTCTATTTTAGCCCTATAATTAATGGCCTTTTGAATGTAAACAATTCCCAATACAAGCTATTTCTATGCTTTATGTATATTGCATTGATATAAATAAAGGGCAAAATGGTAAAGTCTCTCAATGTATTAATGATTTCTTAATCACCGTGTAAAGTTGAAAGTGTCCATCCATATAATATGGGAAGGAAGGAGTATAACAACAAAAACAACACCTTAGTACGAAACAAGTTGGAGTCGGTTATATGAATCATCACTTCTTCATTTTAGCTCATTTCATATCATCATCATACGAAAAACTAAAAGAGATAAATCAAGTTACTATAAGCAACAAAAATATTTGAACAATGTGAAAAAAATTTAACCATATATATATAGAAGCAAATATTTATACCTGAGGAAGAAGAAGAAGAGGCACAAATATTGAGCTTTGCTGGTTTAGCTGAAACCCCTTTTGACCCATTTGATAGAAACCCTAATTCCACAAACAAGCTCGACGATTTCCAACCAAATCCAAAATTGCAATAACTACTACACCCACTGCAAAAAAAAAATGCATTAAGTCAAAAAATATGTACAGAAAAAGAATTGCCAAAATAATCAAGTGGGAAAGTAAAAACGGGAAGAATTGTGTGTAGAAAAAAGCTCAATTCTTGTTGTTAATGGAGAAAACCCCAGAAAATGCATAAAGTCAAAATTATGTACAGAAAAAAAATTGGAGAAAAATTGACATGTAATAGAGAAATGTGAATGTGAAAAAGGGAAGAGTTGTGTGAAGGAAAAAAGCTCAAACCTTGTTGTTAATGGAGAAAAAGCCATAGCTATTAAGAGAGAATTCTTTGAGGGGAGAAAGTAGAGAAATGTGTGTTTTCCCCCTCTGCTCTCCTTATCTTTTTTCCCCCTTATTGGTTAACCTTTATATAAACTGGCTAACTGCCAAAAAAGGGAGCAAAAAAAGAAAATAAATGGCTATAAGTGCAATGGTGAACATCTTGTTTACATGGTGAGGTATCGTTTTCCGTCGTTAAAGAGAAATTTTTGATAATCGGGTTTGAATTCATAATTTTAGTGTGGAAAAGCATTTTTTATGATCCCTTTTTTATCACTGAATACAAGAAGGACGTTGGAGTAACCGATAAAGTTATTGTTATATGATCAGGAGGTCACGGGTTCAAACCTTGAAATCAGCTTCTGACAGAAATTCTTAGGATCTATGGAAAAGTTACTTGGTTCGTCCGAACTTCCACTTAGTTCCGCCCCTATCTATTATAGATGTTAAATTCCTCTTGACTAATTTATATATTTACTTTTTCATATTTTGAAATGAACTTAGTGAAAATTTTGTTTCTGTCAATGATCATACATTAGCAATTTAATCACTTCTATTAGGTGTACATGTTGTCAGCAATGAACCTACCAACTTACGTGATAGATCAGTTGCATAAAATTTTTGCCTAGTTCTTTTAGAATAACTGGTGCGAACTGAATCGCCTCTAAACCATTCACAAGAAGTCAAGCACGTGAGTTGCAAGACCTTCAAGGTTTATTCTCAAAGATGGAAGTAGTTAAGCACATCTCGGGACAGTTCAAAGGGTTCTACATTATGTTGGTGAAGTTGGAGGGTGAAGCAAGGAAGGAGGACACAATCCCTCCAAGTGACGACCATCACTTGCACTAGCAAAGGTCCAACAAACCGTCAGGTCAAGCATCACTAAGTGGTTTTGAAAACAACCACTGCCTCGAGGTGACGGAGGAACTCACTAACTGCCAGAAGACTGACGGACCATCAGATGGGGCGTCAGAAAGTGACTAGGAAATTCGTCACTGTTTCAGTGTGGCGGTGGGTCTGACGAGGCGTCAGAGGTGTGATGGACCGTCGCACCAAATGTCACAGGTCATGACGATCAGAAATGGCTATTTTTGTAATACTTTATGGGTCACTTATTGGCCATTTGTGTAATAACTAGTTAAACACTATAAATAGCTAGCCTTGTCTTCACTTTTATGTAGATTGTTTTGACTATTGATGAACAATACTCCTTGTGTGAGTTTGAGAGCTTTGGTTAAGCTTTGTGTCTATCTATCTATCTATCTATCTATCTATCTATCTATCTATCTTTACTTTGTTGTCTTTCAATTTCACATTTATTCTTGTTTTCCTAGATTGAACCCGTATCAATAACACAATTGGTGCTAAGAATAAACATTAGGTGACCTGGGAGAAGATGTGTTATCCTAAGGATGAAGGAGGTGTTGAGTTTAGATCCTTACAAGATGTATCTAAGAATTTATTTGCTAAACTTTAGTAGAATTTCAACACTCAAACTTCTTCTATTTGAGGCACCTTCATATGAAATAAGTACTGTAAGAAGCTGCATCCAATCATGGCTTTAGTATATTGAGATTCTCATATATGGAGAAAAATAACAACAGTTAGAAAAGTAGAGCATAACATATTATAGTAGGTAGCATCAGAAATTCTTTAGCTTCTACCATGATAATTGGATTCCGTTTGAATACCATATCCATCAAGTCCATAAAGGTACAACATTTGTTAGTCCAAAAGACATAACCACAAATTTATAGTGACCATATTGAGTCCTAGGCTATCTTTGGAATGTCACATTCTCTGACTTCTAAGTGATGATAATCGAATCTGAGGTCTATTTTAGAAAAGAAGCTAGCATCCTGAAGTTGGTAGAACAAGTCATCAATCCTAGGGATGAGATACGTATTCTTGATTGTGATCGTGTTCAGCTGACGTTAATTGATGCACATTCTGAGAGAACTATCATTTTTATGCGTGAAGAGAATTGGAGCACCCCATGGAGAAATGTTGGGTCTGATGAAATCTTTATCGAGAAGGTCCATTAACTGATCTTTCAACTCCTTAAGCTCAGTTGGAGCCATTATGTAAGGAGAAATGGATATAGACTGGTATCTGAAAGAAAGTATATTCCAAAGTCAATTTCTCTTTCAAGAGGAATTCCTAGAAGATCTTCGGAAAACACTTATAGAAATTCATGCACTACTAAAACTAACTAAAGGGTTGGAGTTTCAGAATTGGAATCTTTAATCCGAACTAGATGATAGATGCAATCCTTAAAAATCATCTTTCTGGTTGACGTGTATGAAACACAACTTTCATTTAACGGAAGTGAAAATTTTTATTTGAAAATTTATTTTTTAATTTTTAATTATAAAAAAATTCTTATAGGGGTATATATGACCCTTCTAGCAAAGTTCACGGGTATATTTGATCTTTCTCACACATGAATTATTTTTTTAACTTCTTTGATTTAATGACTAATTTGAATTTTAAACATCTCCCTTACAGATCTATTTGCTTATCATTATTTACATTTTTTATTCTTATTTTATTTTTTTTCTTTCATTCTTTAGTGTGAAAATATGAGAAAGAAAAAAATTTTGATCGGTAAAGGAGGAAAAAGTAAAAAAAAAAATAAAATAATTTTTTTGCGGCTATATTATAATTTAATTTTTTGTATCTGTAAAAAAAAATTGGGGCATCTATGATAAATTTTACAATTTTTTTTGTATCTGTAAAAAAAATATTGGGGCATCTATGATAAACTTTACAAGAAAATGAGCGAAAAGTAAATTTGACCATCAAAATAATTAATTCAAACTAGCCGTTGAATCAAATAAGTCAAAAACAATATGTGTGAGAAGGATCAAATATACCTATATGGATTATTTTTTAAAATAAAAAAATTTAAAAATAAATCAAAAATATATTTTTTTTCACTTCCGCTAGACAAAAAAGGTATATTTGAGCCATTTGTATAATACTGAAGATATATATGAGTCACTTTTATAACGAAAAATATATCTACTCAAAATGATACAATTCAAGGTATATCAAATCATTTTTTCTATTTTAAATTATAGTTATAAATTAGTGTTCAATTTTGACATCCGTTTTTAGAAAAATTTAGACGTGTGAAGTTTATGCATTTTAATTTGGAGCTTTGTCGATCCTACAAGATTATTTACTAATGGCATGAATATATGAGTAGATCAAAAGTATAACAAATGATAAAAGTGATTGATTTCCAATAGTTCAAGGGCATATGTGGACTTTTTTTAGTTAAAATATTATTAATTTCACAAATAGAAATAATATCGAATAAGCTAAGATAAATAAAATATATTTTATATTAATCAAGACAAAAATTGGTTTTAAAAAAATAGAGAAAGAAAAATTATGGTAGAGTAGTAAATATTCCTCGATCCTTAATTAAAAGTCTCAAATTTAATCTTTGGATACAGCGTCGCCTTGGTGTCCTTAGTTTTTCCTAGTTACAAATTAGATCATTCAAACATAAAACATAACTAGTCCTAAATTCAAATAAAAGTGGGGGATTGTGATAAGTTGACAACCAACATTGAGATAATCTAACTATAATGAATCATCTAATAGTAAATTCGAATTTTAACAGAGCTGAATAGACATCAGTAGATTCAGATAGTCGGCCTTAACTAAATTGAGATTGAGTCATGATCAAAGTGCAATGACATATAATAACAACAGAAGTAATCACAGTATACAACAACAAAAACATATCCATTGTAGTCTCATAAAGTGAGGTTTAGAGAGGGTAGATTGCAGGCCGACTTTATTCCTACCTCAAAGGTAGACAGGTTGTTTCCAATATAACACCGGCTCAAGAAAAGAAAACAGGCTAGAAAAAAAAGAGATGAAAGTACAAGAAACAACAGATAATAATAAAAACAACAGATAGTAACAGAACAATACTACAATAAAATAATATAACGAAGTACAAGAAACAACATGCAATAACAGAAATCGAAGGACATAAGTAATCAGAATATCAAGTAACGAAATCCCGGTACTACTTTCAAACTCTATGAATTTAGACTATGAGCCCGTTTGGATTGGCTTTAAGTTGGTCAAAACCAACTTGAAGCCCCTTTTCAGCTTTTGGACGTGTTTGCCTAATGTTAACTTTAAGCCAGAAAGTTCTTAAAGTCAGTCAAAAATGAAAAGTTAGGATTCCTAACTTTTTTTTTCTAAGTGCTTAAAGTCATTTTCTTTGACCATGGAAATTACTTTTATATCCCTTATATTTTAACTAAATTCCCAAACTACCCTTTTTATTCTTTTAACCCTAAAATTCACATAATTTTCCTCATTTAAGCACTTTTATCCAAACACTCAACTGCTTATTTATAAAAATAACTTTCAGCACTTTAAAGTTCTAAAAGCACTTCATACATAAAAGTTATTTTTTTAAGCCCATCCAAACGGGCTCTATATCTGAATCAAAGTTGATCCAGGATAAATAAAACTGATCTTTCACTTTGGAACATAGGATTGCAGATCAATAAGATCATACTTGCTCCCATAGATCAAGATTTATCAAGTTCATAAGACAATACCTTAGAATATCATTTCGAGCTAACAATAACAAGAAGAACATACCTAGTATAGTCTCACAAGTAGGGTCTGGGGAGGGTACTAGAGTGTTAGCAAACCTTATCTCTACCTTGACAGGAATATATCATCGAGCTAAAGAGAAGATAAAGTTCCAAAATATAGCTTTTATTGCTTCTTCAGCCAGAAACATTTCGCGTTTGAGATAATAGGAAGAGAAGCATAGTATACTTTCTCAAATACCAAACTTCTAACGCAACTATGCTGGAAATGACCAAGTCATTGAAAGCTGAACAAAGTTCTTCTCATGAACATGTAGCTATATTAGAAAGAAACGTCTACGAAGTTGCACTTTATACAAATCTCCCCCCTCCCCCCTACCAAAACCAATAGAGTGGCAGTAAAGAATGAAACAGGAGGAAAGAGAAGCCATCAAGAAAGAATGGATCTAACAAGTTCTCGAGGATGGTAGGCCAGTAAACTTTGACAAAGATACGGAATTTCCTCGTGTTTGAAGAAAGACACACAACAAAAGATAATTAGGCGAAGTGAAATTTCAGAGACAATTTATTTAGCAAAACAGCATATATTAACAAAGTTACAAAGTTAACAAGTCCAAGAATACAAAAGGCACTGCAGTGGTGCATTTGCATCATAATATGAAGACCACGACACAGTTGCCTACTTCGACCACATAGAGTAGCTCCAGCAGCAAATGAGTGAAAGACAGTGGAATTCGGAAATGTCAATATGAAATTGCAAAAAAGACCCTTCAACCAGGAAGAGATCGCCTTTTGCCAATCCTCAAAGGCCAATTAGACCAGGTACAATCGCTGCAGCTATTGCTTACCTTATCATAAAGTATCGTGTAATTTGAGCTGCTTATGTTCCTGGAGTAGCAACATGAATCTTTGTTATATTTATATACTTGTCGGGTACTCCCAAGTCCTTTGACTACTAACTGGCCTTTTACAAGCATATAGCCCTGCGCTTTTTGCAAATTTTTAACAGAGCTGACTGAGGATCCATACTCGGAAGTCTTTACCCTCTTGTCCTCTAATCCCAATGTCAAGTTTGATATTGAGGCATAGCTTTGGTTTCCTTGATCTACATTTTCTGAATACCACTGGAACAGATACGTTTTGAAGGACTCAAGCGAGTGAACAGAAGAAGATAGCGTCGTGGAATAAACAGTATCATTGAATTCGATTATCTGATCCACTATTTGCAAGTTCCCTTCATTTCCCATTACCATATAGTTGCTATAACTTAAACTTTGAGATGACTTAGTAGTGATTGTTCCATAAGGCGACTTTACCATTCCAGTCAATGTGATGGACCGACTAGCATTCGTGATAAAGGATCCATCAAAACCTGTAAAATTGGTCAGCACCGATAAAGAAAGGGGCGAGCAACTGTATTTCAACAACTTCCCTTTCGTTTTCATACTTCTTCCGTCCAACCAAAGATGCAAATTTGCATCAACATACCACACGTTCAGAGCATCCGCGACTCTGAATGAAATCTTATGACTACTTCCATCTAAAATCTTTCCTAACAACGGGGTAATTTCAATGTCATAAGAAGGAAGATCGAACGAGCCAATTCCACTAATCGGTCTCCAAAAAAGGGGATTAGCACCCCCGGTATATATAACAGTAAAAGGCCAAACTACACCAACTACCATTTCATCTAAACTAACAACCACCTCCCTAAAAGCTCCATTCCCCGCGATAGTAAGATTATTCGAGCTTACATACTCATTAGGTGGATTTGCATACCAAGACTCATCATTCTCATGAAATGAAACATAAACTTCCAATACTGCCCTATACACATTTTGGGGAATCTTGAAATCTTTTGACTGTACATCTGTTGAATTTTCAATCTCAAACCACAACCCATCATTCAACTGCAGATTTCTTGAAATGGGGATAATCAAATCAGCCCCAGAATCAAAATCACCCATTTTCACTTCAGCAGGATAAAAATGAACAAAAATTTTCACATGGTACACACCAGTATATGTACTATCAACAATATTCCCTAAATAAACAGAAAAGATTTGATTTTTCATAAGCAAAGAAGAATACCTAGTAATGTCCTTCTTGACAGTCCAAAATATCCCATTTTTAGTTGGTTCAGCAGTGCAACTTCTAAAAATCTCAACCCCACTAACCCAAACACCAAAAATTCTATCAAACTGCCTACCTTTACAAGTTGCTCTCCATTCCAGCACAATCTTGGAAAAATTCTGAGATGGGCAATTTAAAGGGGGTGTGTAATTTGCAAGAATTGGGGGTTTTCCATAAGTGAACCCAAAATCATGTTCAAGAATCAGGTGTGAACAAGGTTTGGTTTTGGGTAGTTTTATAGGTTTTGTGACTTCAAAAAAAGCTGTGGGAGTGGCATTATTGGGTAAAGATTCTTGCTGAGTGAGGAATTGGGGTCTATAAAGAGGAGAAGAAGAAGTACTGTGGAGGGTAGCTGTGGAAAATAAGGGTAGCAAGAAATAAACTAAGTAAATGGAAGAGGAGGCAGCCATTGATGATGAGCTTTGAGCATCATCAGCTGGCTAATATACTGTAGATATAGAGTGAAGAAAAAATTATTATGACAATGAAGTTTTCTGATGTGCTTTGTCTAATACGGACTAGCTTCTTAGCTTGAGGGGGCTATAATTTGAAATAATTATTTTATTTTGAAGGTGGGATAAAATAATATCAAATTTGATGGAATAAAGTGAAATAATAAGGCTTGCACGCAAATTATTTTCAAGAGAAAAAGTTTTAAATATTTTGGGTCTGTAATTTTAAATAGTTAGAGATTATTAACGATGATGTCACACATTGTATTGGAATAATAAAGATGAAACGAAGGCTTGCCCTTTAAGTTTTGTGTAATAAGAAAGTACCACCTAAATTTATAAGTAAGTTTTACAGAGTGGTGGTTAGATCTTTTTTGTTGTATGTGGTGGAATCTTAGCCAATCAAGAACTCACATTTTCAAAAGATGCATGTTGAGAAGATAAGGATGTTGAGATGGGTGTGTAGACATTTGAGGAGTGACAAAGTTAGGAATGAATTTATCCGGAAGAAGGTGGGAGTAATCTCTGTGGAGGACAAGATAGATCGAGATATTTTGGACATGTGAAAAGGAGGTGCGCCGACACCTTAGCAAGGGGGTACAGAAGGCTAGTTGTAGGGAGTACACGAAGGCGTATAGCTAGGTCGAAAAAGTATTGGTGAAAGGTTGTTAGCTAGGATATGACACAACTTTATATTATCGAGGACATGACTCTAGATAGAAATGAGTGAAGGTCGTGTATTAAGCTAGAAGGTTAGTAGGGAAGAGTGTTGTCTTGCCTTGCGAAGGTTGGTGCGTAGTACTAGTTATATCCTAGTAGTTCTTGCCATCTGTTGTTTATTATGTTTTGATTCTCAATTATTTTAATTTGTTGTTGTTACTGTCCTTCTTGTAGATTCGTTTTTCTTATTAAATGTTATGCTTTTTTCCTTGTTTTCTTCTTCTTATTGTACTTGAGTTTGATGCATTTGAGCTGAGGGTCTTTCGAAAACAGTCTCTCTATCTCTTTAGGATAGTGGTAAAGTTTGCGTACACTTTACCCTCTCTAGATTCACCTAGTAGAATTTCACTGTCTATCTTATTGGTGTTGTATATCTCATCTAATGCCGCATATCAGACTATCAAAAAAATTACTATTCCTTATCCTTGGACCAATACACTAGAGGCCATTTGGTAGCTAATAAAGAAGTGACTTATTTATATATTAATTTCTATATAAGTTATTCAACGTTGGTAGCTGGTTAGAAAATACGTTATTCATGTGTAAAGTTAATATAACGTTTGAGTTGTAATTTAAAAATTCGCACAATTAATACACGTATAAATTATGAGAAAATTAGTGTATTATCATATGCGAAACAGAAGATACAATAATTAGTACCCGCATACTAATAATTACATAACTAATAATATTGACATAACTACTATTTGCATAATTCTGACCAGCTATCATAGGACCCCTAAGAGTACATGTAGACCAATCTCGTAACGATAGAAGTTTATTTAACCATAATTATTAATAAAGAGTAAATTTGAACTATTTTATAGAGTTTAATGTCATGACCCGCCACTTGATCATGAAGACGGGGGAAAGATCTAGAGTCTTGGAGAGGTTAATAGAAGGCTCTAGAATGTCCAATAGAATTCTTGAAGAAGGTAGAAGAACCTAGAGTCTTAGAGAGGTTAGTGGAAGACTCTAGATTCTTGTAGAAACTTGTAGAGAAGTCTTGAAAGACTTGAAATTCTCTAGAGTGTGTGGAGAGTTCTAGAGTAAGGACTTCTTTGTAAATACGGAAGGACTTGTATAGTAAATTTTATTTACACTTAGACCCCTTAGGAGTAGTATAAATAGAGGGGGCATTCATTTGTAGAAGATCGTCAAGCAATCAAGCATTCTTCCAAAGCAATATAAAAGCCTTCTTCATAAAAGCTCTCCTGTCTTTCTTACAATCTAGCATTCCCTTAGCGATCTAGTCGTAAAGTCTTACTTGAGCTTGCAAGATCGTGAAAGATTCGTGAGTAAGTTGTCAAGTGCCGCACGGAGGTCTTAGTTGAAGTCTAAGTCCATGACAACGTGGTATCAGAGCTAGGTTCTACTAAGGGATATGGCAAGTTAGGGAGACATCAACGCCACTACCGCCACCAACGTCAAGCAAGATGTTGGGAGGAAGCATCGCAAGGGAAAGAAGAACTCTAAGAGAAGTGAGGAGGTACCGCTTGAGCCTACACCAAGCGAGGCCCTAACATCCTACTCACCCTCGGTCACTAAGGTTAGTGACGATGAGCGAGGTGAGGAGCCCGTGGACGTCACGCCCGGCATGGAGTGGATTGCAAGGGTGGATGCTGTCCGGCAAGCTGTGGAGATATTAGGCAAACGCTTGAACAAGGTCGACGGCAAGTTCAAGTCTCTAGAGGAGTTCACCCTTGAGGAGAACAACAACATCTAGAAGGAGTTGGAGGTGCGCAAGGCTGTCGAGTACGAGATGAAAGAGGTGATCACTTCCTTGGAATGTCGGCTCATGGACGCGCTAAGCACGATGGAGACCATGAAGGCCGAGATGGCAGTACTCAAAGGAGACATAGATGCTGGGAGATGCATGATGTCCAGTGCGGATCGGGAGGCCAAGATTGAGGCTCCCAAGCCACCAATGTTCAAAGGTGCCCGTGATGCACAAGAGGTGAAGAACTTCCTTTGGCACTTGAAGAATTACTTCAAGTGTAACAAAGTGGAGAATGATGAGATGAGGATCAACACAGCCGTGCTATACCTCTCGGAGATGGCCATGTTATGGTGGAAGCGCAAGGAGTCTGAGATCGGGAAGGGTCTATGCACAATCAACACCTGGGAGCGGTTCTGAAACGAGTTCAAGAAGTCTTTCTTCCCCAACAATGTCATCTATGAGGCCAAACGCAAGTTTCGGGAATTGAAGCAAACGGGTAGCATACGAGCCTATGTGAAGGAGTTCACTACTCTCACACTTCAGATTCCCAACCTCACGGATGAAGACATGCTCTTCCACTTCATGGATGGACTACAGAGTTGGGCCAAGACGGAGTTGGAGCGTCGCCAAGTCAGCACCATCGATGAGGCCATCACACAAGCCGAAGCTTTGACAGACTTCAGGCATGACAAACATGACCGAAGAAGAGGAGACGAGACGAGAGGTAGTCATGACCAAGGTGGGGGAGATTGTGAAGAGAAACAACCTCATCCCAAAAACCATAACAACCATAAGTTCGATGGTAAGAAGATTGGACGACGAGGCGATGCCGACAGAAAGACACAGAATACGAAGGGGAATGGATGCTACATATGCGGAGGGCCGCATGGCTATGCAAGGTGTCCTGAACTGAAGAACCTTGGTGCCATCCTATGGGAATGGAAGGGGAAAGATGCACAAAGGCAAGAGCAAGGTTCAGACACAACACAATTGAGCCTGATTGGACTATACGGAGCTATCGCAAAGCAATCAGAAAAGCCGAAAGAGTACGACGCACAATATGTAGACATCATGATCAATGGACGACCCGCTCGTGCAATAGTTGACATAGGTGCAGAGGCCAACATAATGACCAAGTCAGCAACTATGAAGTTGGGGCTAAGTTACAGTCTAAGTGACGCCCGCCTCAGGACGGTTAATGCACCCCTTACACCGGTGTGCGGAGTCGCTCAAAGAGTAGACATCACATTGGGCAAGTGGCAAGGTAAGACCAACTTTACCGTCGCTCCCTTAGATATCTTTGATATCATCCTTGGGCAGGAGTTCTTCCAGCGATGCCATACATTGATCGACCCCTACCTCCAACAACTCGTGGTTATGGAGCAAAAGGGATCATGTATGGTGCCCCTAGTCAAGGTGCCGAAGACGGAAGGACCAACCCAACTTTCGACCATGGAGCTTGAGAAGGGCCTAGAGGAGGGAGTACCGACGTTCATAGACACCATTGCGAGTTTGAGTGAAGACAATGGTGCTAGAGAGGCATTGCCACCTTGCATGAAGAAGGGCGTGATGCCGAAAAAGTTGCCAAGACACTTGCCTCTAAAGTGCCAAAAAGAACGGAGGCCAGTGTTGACTGAACCAAGCAGGAATAGGGACAACAAGCCACTGCCATTTTCCTCGTCCACTAGAAGGGACAATCTCTGGAAGAGGCCACATAAGAATGGCATGAAGACTTGTGGCAGTTTCAAGACTAAGTCCGGAGGCTTTTGTAGCAGCAGTACGCCGAGGTCGTCGCCATATCAGGTGGGGGAGAGTGTCATGACACGCCACTTGGTCATGAAGACGGAGGAAAGATCTAGAGTCTTGGAGAGGTTAATAGAAGGCTCTAGAATGTCCTAGAGAATTCTTGAAGAAGGTAGAAGAACCTAGAGTCTTGGAGAGGTTAGTGGAAGACTCTAGATTCTTGTAGAAACTTGTAGAGAAGTTTTGAAAGACTTGGAATTCTTTAGAGTGTGTGGAGAGTTCTAGAGTAGGAACTTCTTTATAAATACGGAAGGACTTGTATAATAAATTTTATTTACACTTAGATCCCTTAGGAGTAGTATAAATAGAGGGGACATTAGCAATCAAACATTCTTCCAAAGCAATATAAAAGCCTTCTTCATAAAAGCTCTAAAGGCTTACGTGAGTAAATTGTCAAGTGTCGCACGGAGATCTTAGTTGAAGTCTAAGTTCGTGACATTAAGCTCAAATTTGGACCTAAACTTTTTACCTCTTTTTTCCTTTAACCACACTTTGTTTATTTAACAACCTAAAATCCCCTATTCAGTTCCCGGTTTCAGCTTTTCAAGAATCCATTTTTCTTCACCGGAACCGGAGATTTTGCTGCCTAACCCTCAACTTTCCGGCGGTTCTCCGGCATTTCTTCAGTATCATCCCAAAACCCTTTTGACCCAATAGTTCAAGAATGTCACGTTTTCCGATGAATCGTTACGATGAGCAGAGATTAATACAAGAAGTTCACTACCTCCATTCTCTGTGGCATCAAGGTCCTCCCCAACCCCAACCCCACCCCCACCCCCACCCCAATCTCCACCCCGCAACCCCGGTGAGTCTACAACCCTCCAGTTCTACCCAATTCAAGAAACGAAATAAGCAGAAGTCGAAAAGGATGAAGGAAGCTATAATAGATTCCGGTATTGAATGGGTTTGGCCAAGTCCAATTGAATCGCCTCCGGTGATGGAATCCGGCTGGCCCAGCTTTACTAAACAACCAAATTCGCAACCCCATTTGCCCACTGTTGAAGAATTGGCCAGTATCGGGGCGAACAGGGCCCATCAACAGGCGTTGAGGGTGGTATCGGAGTATCTGAAGTGCTCAATTGATGATGATGATGATTCTGAGGATGATGATGTTATGGAAGTGGAAAAAGGGGAGAAAAATTTGAACTTTTTCGCAAAGTTGTTTGAGGAGGATGGTGGGTTGAGAGAGTATTATGAGAAGAACAGTGAGAGTGGTGGGAAATTTAGTTGTCTTGTGTGTTGTGGGGTTGGTAAGAAAGGTTGGAGGAAGAGGTTTAAGGATTGTGTAGCTCTTGTTCAGCATTCGATTACTATAGCAAACACAAATACGAGGAAGGCACATAGGGCTTATGGTCAGGTCATTTGTCAAATTCTTGGATGGGACATTAATAGGCTCCCATCAAATGTTTTATCTGCAGGTGATAAGCCTAGTGAATCTTCTGATAAACAGGTGGAGGCTCAGGTAATTTGCTGTCATTCCATTGGGTTTATCAAGGCATTATCGCTGTTGTTATAGTTTACATTATGTGTTATAGAGATTAGTGTGAAATGTTCTCCGAAAGAGTGGAAAACATAGAGAATTCATATTGTCGACCTAGTTAGTTTGGGTCAATTGATTGAGTGCTTGTTTTGTCAGTTGAGAATTCATCATTTTTCTGCCTGGATGTCTAGATGCTGACAATGTTGAGAGTTGAGATCATTTTCAGAAAGAGAGTTTCTTGGTGGTTCTTTTTGGGGAGGGAAGAGGCAGGAAGGGAAGCGAGAACAAGGAAATAGAATTGTGATAAATTTTGTTTATTGTCCCCTTTACCAAAAATAAGTTAATATCACTGTGGTCAAGTTTCGGTCGTGATTAAGCCATAAATGTCTAAGCTCAACCATTCTAGCTTGCATTGATTAGCCAAGAAAAGTGACATATTGCTGTCCCATAAATTGTATGTGTCAATTTTTTGAAATATGCGAACACCAAGAATCAAACAGGAAACTGAGAGAGAATAGGGGAAAGCCCTAGAAAGTACATGAGATAGAACCATAAGTTGTTGCATAAAATGAAGAGACAAAAATGATTGTCTGAATATTCTAGAAAAGTCCAACTGTTTGTATTTACACCAAGTAATCATAAACAGAAATAGCATTCTGTTTGACTCGGTCTATCAATAGTATTCTGTTTGACTTGATCTATCTTCAGGTATTAGGCTCCGAACTTCTGACTTCAAGTTTGGCCAATTCTGATGACGGATCCAATAAAACATTGCCGGGGAATGAGGTTGGTGGTGGTAAAGATGGTTTGAGTGGTCTAAGCAATGCGACAGATGCTGTAAATATCGGCACTGATGAATTATCTCAGCAAAAACAGTCTTTTAGTAATGAAAACCAACAAGAAAATGGTGGTGGCTCAACAGCATTAGAGGTTAGTTTTATGCAGTTTCTATATGCTTTGTCTTATAAAGTATTGGATGAGATTATGTCAGTGGTAACTGACTTGTATTCTTTCTTTAGCACAACTACCTAATTGAAGCCAGTGTCAGCAATGGGATTCCTGAAACATCAAAAGAGAACACAGAGGGTGCATCCAATTGTCTGGTAAGACTTTTGGTCATTGAAAATTGGTTCAATGAAAACCTACTTCTGGGTTACTTATTTAGTTTGTGTTTCTGAGATTAATAATTTGTGAACTACCACTCCCTTAGCAAAGATAAAAAACAAAAGCTCTCAGGCACATTTCCCGGGGGGGGGGTGGATCTCCCTCTCCGGTGCTCTCACAAGGCGATTCTCTTCTGTTTTTACTCTCTGACGACATGGGCGAAAACAGAATCTATTTAGCGGTAGGGTTAAGATCATATGATATAACGAGGCTCATAGCAAAGGCAGAAGTTTGGTTTGAATGGTTGGAAAGAAGTCGAAATTGGACGCGCAGAACTACTTTCAACAAGAAAACTATGGAATGGATAGCTTTTGTACTACGAGAAGCTTTAAGGGATTCCAGTACACATACGAGAAGATGGAAGCTAAATGAACAGTTTGTGGATTCTTTTTGATCCAGAAAGCATAACAAATTCAGCAGATTCATTAGCATTGTAACAGTGCAGGGGGAAACCAGAGCTGTCTTATTATACCAGAGTTTGCCTTTAATAGGGGTTGGGGGGACATAGCATTAAAGATAGCAAATTTCATCAAAGAGCAAAAGGGTCTATTTAGTACAAACTGTCCCAGAATGGCGGATCCAAAAATCATGTATGCTGATTCAATCAGGACCAGCAATTGGCAATCAAAGGAAGCAGCGAATCAGTGATCAGTCACAATAACGAAGCTATCTCCATCCTTGGTGGAGACACAAAGCAGGAGAAGGGCCTTCTTGAAAGATGTATTCTGGGGAGTTTTAAAGTAGACCCGAAGGAGAAACCCACACCTGCAGACATCAGGAAATGGGCCATCAATACATGGAAGAAGTCCTTTGGGATCAACATTTATGAAATGGGAGGTTGCTCGTTTTTGTTTGAATCCCCAAACAAAAACATGGCGGAACATGTCATTCATGGGGAATGGACTTGGAAAAGCTGAGGCTACATCTTGAATGGTGGTCACCAACAACTGGATGCCGCCCAAAACGTGAAAGCGCTACATGGATAGGAGCAGTGGGTTTGTCACTCCATTTATGGACGAAGAAGATGTTTAAAGCCATAGGAGACCATCGCGGAGGATGGCGAGAAACAGAGGAAGATACATCTCTCATAAACCACCTAAAGAGTGCAAGATTAAAGATAAAAAGAGATGGAGGAAACATCCCAAAAGAAGTTAAAACAGTGGATAAAGGACTAACCTTCTTTATTTTGATCTGTCTGAAGCTCAAACGATGGTGGTGGCTGGCAAGGTAGAGAGGAAGATGGGCAAAGATCGTTGGACAAAAGAGGTGAAAAAGGGAAGGCACAATAGGTATAAAACTGACAAAGAGCTGGTCGACCGCGTGGGTCTGACGTTAAACCTTATAGATGGCATGGCCCAGCGACATGTGCTGAAAGGGAAAGACCTTTATTTAATTTTGGTGGGTGGAACTCGAATCACAGGATAATAAATGAAAAGAGCATAAAGAGGAAAGCTTGTACATGCCTAGTCTTTAATGATGCCCAACTCTTTGGATCCAAAAAAATTAATGAAGCGGTGATTGTTTAGGCCGATTCATTGTTAGTCGAGATAGAAGCAAACTCTACGGACACTGTCTTCTTCGACGACTAATTGGAGAGAGAGAGAAAAGTTGTTGTAGCTGACGAGAATCAACCAAACTATCAAACTAAACTCACAAGACTAGAAGAGGGGGAGGTTTTTGCCTATGCGGTCACTAATATAGAAGAAGGAAAAACCCAGTCAGATATCAACAATTTCCAATCAAAATGCAAATTGGGAATTGTATAGAGGAAGAGAGATGGAACATTGAGGAAGCATAACCTTTAAATTACTTATCTGTAGAAGAGGAAAGTGATGGGGAGATGGATGCGTCAATATGGGTCCATCAAAACATAATCAAGATGAGCAAAGAGTTCGGGGTAGTATTCGAGGTGTGCCAAAAAGAAGCTTTGACACTCTCTAAGAAAATAGACAGCACAAGACACCCAATTACCAAGGTAGGAGAGAACTAGACGGGAAACTTTCTGAATTAGAGGGCTGAAAGAGTTAAATGGATTGACAATTGATATGAATTTCCAAAGCAAAGGTACAAGAATAAGGGGGAGGGGTAATTCTATAGATATACGATGAATGTGAAGATAATATCATGGACCGTGAGGGGATTAAATTGCAGGGAGAAGAGGAGTGTGATAAATAGCTTGTTGCGAGATTAGATGGCAGATGTTATATGTTTGCAGGAAATCAAATTAGAAGGGAACAATGGGGAAGTAATAAAACAAATATGGAGAAACAGAGGAGTTAAATATGGGCAGCTAGAGGTTAGTGGCACCAGGGGAGGTATTTTGATGATGTTGGATAACAAGATTTGGGATGGGGAAGTAGTCAAGATAGGATTGTATACTCTGACTTGTAGCTTCAAGTCAAGAGTACATGATTTTTCTTGGCATATGACAGGAACTTATGCCCCAACTTGCAATCTAGAAAGACAAGAAGTTTGGTGGGAAATAGGGGCTGTCAGGAGCTTATTATAGGCCCTTGGGTTTTGGGAGGTGATTTCAACATTGTCAGGTATGCCTCAGAGAAAAAGAACTTCTCTAGAACCTTGGTATACATGAATGAGTTCTCTGATGTAATTGAGGACATGGAATCGATTGATCTGCAAATGGAAGGAGGGGAATACACCTGGATCAGGGGAACAAACTGGGAAGATGCATCTAGAATTGACATAATACTATATTCTACTAAATTGCGCGGGGGGAGGGGGGGGGTTCAATAATGTGAAGCAAGAGATTTTACCCGGAGTATGTTCAGATCACACACCAATTGCACTAACAAATGGCAGTTGGGTTCACACAAAATCCTGTTTAAGTTTGAAGGATGGTGGCTGGAGACTGATGGTTTTAATGAAAGAATTAAAGAATGGCGGACATCCTTTGTATTTGAATTGAAGTGTGATTATATTTTAGCTTCGGAGCTAAAAGCTCTGAAGTCCAAATTGAAAGAACGGAGTGCAAGTACATATGGGAATTTGGAAAGAAAGAAAGAGGGAAATGCTCACCAGAATTACTAAGTTTGATAGTATCCAGCAGAATAGACCTTTAGCAGAAGAAAAAGCTGTCCAGAAAGCAAATGTGGTCAAAGATTTTGAAGATTATGCAAAAAAAAAAGAGATAGCTTGGAGACAAATATCAAGAACATTGGGGATAAAATTAGGGGATAAAAAACATTAAGAGCTCGTTTGGATTGGCTTAAAAAAAGTGACTCTTAAAAAGTACTTAAAGTGCTGAAATTTATTTAATAAATAGGTAGTTATGTGTTTGGATAAAAGTACTTAAACTGAAAAAAATTATTGATGTGTTTGGTACACAAGTGCAGTTAAGCACTTTTTTTGGGTCAAAATATCTGAGATGCTTTTTCAATCATATTTATAAATAATAATGACTATATTTCTTCTTTACCACAAATAATTTATAAAGAAAAAAAAAGGAGAAGATAATTTAGAAGAAAAAACTAAAGAAGGAGTGTTGTCAAAGGCGCGCTTTAAGCATGCTTAAGCCCTAAAGCGAGGCTCAAAACATGTTTAGCGCTTCGCCTCGCTTTATGTGCGGTTCAGTGTGCTCATCAAGGTTCTAAGACAAACTTTTCCTTGCCAATGAGCCTCTTTTGAAGAAGTGACACTAAATAATTGATATTTCAATTTATCATACCTTTTTTTCAATTTCTTTGGTCATATATTTGTCATTCATGTTTATAATTATTGGTCTTGGACTAAACATATATATTTGTATCTTTTTCTCCCTTTGCGCCTTTTTTCATTAAAGTCCACACTTATTTGCGCTCTGCGCTTAAATCCCCAATGGACCTTGGAGCTTTTTTGTGCTTTTCGCCTTTGATAACACTGGCAAGAAG
This sequence comes from Solanum dulcamara, assembly GCF_947179165.1. Classification (NCBI taxonomy): domain Eukaryota; kingdom Viridiplantae; phylum Streptophyta; class Magnoliopsida; order Solanales; family Solanaceae; genus Solanum; species Solanum dulcamara. The sequence continues at coordinate 65,814,069 of NC_077248.1, read as the reverse complement.
GAGAAAAAAACTGAAGAAAAGAAAGGGCAAAAAGAGGGAAAAAACACTGAAGAAAAGAAAGAGCAAAAAGAGGGAAAAAATGGAAGAAAGAAAGAGCAAGAAGAAGAAAAAACAGAAGAAAAAAAATAGCAAAGAAAAAAGTAGGAGGAAAACAATATAGAAATTATAAAAAATATTAGGGAGAAAAAGGTAAAATTATTGGTCAAACATAAATAAATAACTTTTAAGCCAAAAAGAAAAAAGTAGGGGGGGGGACCAAGTTTTGATTTCTTTTTGTAAATTTTAACTTATTTTAAGCACCTTTTTGATTTGCCAAACACTTTCAAAAGTTAAAAAATAACTTAATCCAAACAGGCTCTAAGTGTTTTTAGAAAATTGCAAATGCTCACAAGAGGATAGATCACATTGATAAACTAGTAGTAGTAGGACAAAAATTGGTGGTGCCTGCAGACATAAAAAGAGAGATTGTGTCCTTTTATAGGAAGTTGTATAGTGATAGTGAGAATTGAAGGCCCTCTTACAACATGAGTCAGTGCCCTTCTATCAATACAGAAGAGCAACAAGAATTGCAAAAACCTTTTGAAGAGGAACAAGTCGTGTTTGGGCTTCAGACTTGTGCCATAGCCAAAGCACCAGGTTTAGATGGGTATTCCATGGGTATTTTTGTAAAATGCTGTGAGATTGTGAAGGAGAATGTGATGGTAGCTATTCAGAACTTTCATTCACAGGGGATTTTTGAGAAGAGTTTTAATGCAACATAGATAGCTCTCATCCCAAAAAAGCATGGTGCCAAGGAGTTGAGAGATTTCAGACCAATCAGTTTAATAGGAAGTGTTTACAAGCTGATATCCAAAATTCTCATAAAAAGATTGAAGAAAGTGATGCATAAATTAGTTGATACACAACAAATGGCCTTCTTGAGAGGTAGGCAAATCACTGATGCAGTTCTCATTGCTATGAGTGTCTAGATTCAAGAATAAAAGACAAGATTCCAAGAGATATGTGCACATTGGATATAAAAAAAGCATATGATCATAACAACTGAAGCTTTTTGCTTGGTATCATGTAGAGGATGGGATTTGGAATGAAGTGGATCAGGTGAATGAGATTTTGCATAACTACTGTTAGACTTTCAGGATTGATAAATGGTTCTCCTGAAGGTTTCTTCCCTTCTGACAGAGGACAGTGAAAGCTCACATATTTACAATATGCAGATGATACTCTTATCTTCTGTGATGCAGAGGAGAAACAACTGAAGATTTTGAGGGTAATTTTCATTCTTTGTGAAGCAACTTCTGGTCTCCACATCAATTGGAGGAAAAGTCACATTTTGTGAACATAATCCAACAACTTATAGAAGTCCCGGGAGGAGAGATAGGGCAATTGCCAACTGTCTATTTGGGGATGCTTCTGGGAGCGAAAAGTAAATCTAAAGAGATTTGGAATGGAGTAGTGGATATATGTGAGAAGAGACTATCCAGATGGAAAGCACAATATTTGTCCAGTGGAGGGAGTTAGTCTTGATTAACTCAGTCTTAGATGCCTTGCCAACTTATCTGATATCAATTTTCCCCATTCCAGCCAAGGTGGAAGAAAGAATTGATGCCATGAGGAATTTTTTGTGGGAATGGAGATAAGGAGAACAAAGGATTCTATTTAGTTAAATGGAAGATTGTAATCCTATCTAAGAAGCATGGGGGGCTAGGCATCAAAAAATTGAGAAAATAGAGCAAAAGCTTGCTTATGAAATGGCCGTGGAGATTCCGTAAAGAAGAGCAGAGTGCAGACACTGTGGGTCAGGATGATTCAACTAAAATATGAGGAAGATTTTTGGAAGATTAAAGAAGTAACTTCTGCTTATGGTATTAGTATGTAGGTCAATCAGTAATTTGGGGCATGTTTTCTTTGAAAAAACAAGCTTCAATGTAAACAGTGAAATGGAGGTCAATCAGAAACTTGGGGCATGTTTTCTTTGAAAAAACAAGCTTCAATGTAAATAGTGAAAGGAACATGTTCTGGGAAGATGATTGGATAGGAAGTAGCAATCTCAAGCAACTTTTTCCAGATATTTATCTACTAAATCAGCAACAAAAGTCTACTCTGCAAGAAGTATGGACTCCTCAAGGGTGGAACCTGACATATAGAAGATTGATGCAAGATTGGGAGGTGGAAAGACTAGCTGAATTTTATGGAACCTTAGATCAGTATACAGGACCAAAAGAAGGTGAAAATACTCTCAGATGGAAATGCCATAGCAAAGTTGTTTTCACAGTCAGCTCTGCTTATAGGAATTTGAATGAGATGGGGTCTCAAATCAGTTTCTTACCCTGGAAGCTTATATGGAAAGTGAAAATTCCCTACAAAGTGGCAGTCTTCACTTGGCTGGTAGTGAAAAGAGGCTGCTCAAACTCAAGAAAACCTCAGGAAGAGGGGCATACAAATATGTCCAAGATGCTATTTTTGTGACCAACAGACAGAGACAATCTATCTTATATTCTTACACTGTAAGTGGTTAGTCAGCTATGAAACCTGTTTCCTTGTTTCAGAGGCATAAGGTGGACTATGCCTGAAAAGGGCAGGTCAGGCTCTAGTAAGCTGGAACAATGAGGGTGGTGGTAGCACATACAATAACAAATGGAGAATTGTCCCAGCAGTGATATGACGGACCATTTGGAAGGAGAGAAATTCAAGATGTTTAGAAAGTATCAGTATTCCTTTACATAAGATTAAATTGAACTGCATTATCACTTTTCGCTATTGGTGTAGTTCTGAGTATATAGATGATCCTGTAGCAATTGTAGCCATCTTAGGATCCTTGTAAGATGAAATAGGACCTAGAGATAAGTTTTCTTTTTCGGGTTGCTGAGCCTAGTCAGTTGTATGTAGCTCTTTGATATAAATTCTTGGGATCCCAGCCTTAGTGCTGAAGATCTATATACAAACTTGTTACTTTTGTCAAAAAATAAAATAAAAAATTGTGAACTATCACTTTATTGTGAGCAGTTCTTCCAGAAACTCTTGTATATCTAGTGTTTAATATTTTATAAAATGTAGTTGACTATATATATATATAAGTTAGATCTATGGATGAAAGACTACTTGTCACAAAAAGGAGTCAATCCTAAACAAGATTGTGAAGGTAGGTTACCTATGAGTATGGTTGTGAGAAAGAGGGTAGGTCCTTTGACCTGTTTAGCATTCTACAACTCCACATAGGTTAGGCTTTTCTAAATATAAGTTAGACCTATAGATGATAGATAGCTAATCATGAAAAAGGAGTCTGTCTTAATTCCTAGATAAGATTGTGGAGTTAGGTGGCCCATGATTATGGTTGTGAAAGAGAAGGTTGCTTCTGGGACCTTGTTAGCTGTCCAAAAATCTAATGCTGCCCCCAAATCCTATGTTGCTCTGACTCTTCAAAAATGTCAATGGGTGCGTGTCGGATTCTCCAAAAGTAGTGTATTTTTGGAGAATCCGACACGGGTGCGGCATCGAAAGTGAAGAGTCCGCGCATCTTAGCCCAAATCTAAATCACAATCACAATCACATTTGTCCACTGCATTGTCCCTTTTTGTTGTGAACCAGACCTACAGGCTCTGAAGGCTGTATCTGAATATTTGAGTACTCAAACAATGCTGAGGATGATGATGATACCAAAAATGATGATGATGATGTCACAGAGGTGGAAGAGCGGATATCAAGATTATAATTTTTTTTTGTGAAAATTTGCGGAGGATGCTGCGTTGTGATAGTATTGGGATGTGAACCATGATAGTGGGGAATTTAATTGTCTTGTGTGTTGTGGGGTGGGTAAGAAAAGGTGGAAGAAGCGGTAGTAGGTTTGTGGAGGGCTTGTTCTGCTTTTAATTGCTATAGTCAACACAAACAAAAGGGGGGGGGGTCACATAAGGCTTATGGTCACGTCATTTGTGAAATTCTTGGATGGGACATTAATAGGCTTCTATGCATTGTTTTATCTGCAGGCCGTAAGCTTGGTGAATCTTCTGATAAATTGTGAAGGCTCAGGTTAATTACTGTTATTCCATTGGTTTTAATAGGGCATAGTCATCACCAACTGGGATTAAGGCATAATTGTCGTTGTCATAGTTACATTAGTTCTGGTAGGGATAAGTGTGAGTAGAGAACATTTAGTTTAGAGAACCCCCATATTGTCTCTATACTTCCTGGAATGAAAAATGTCCCCGATAGAGTGGAACATATAGAGAACTCATATGGTTGACACAAGTAGTTTGGGTTGAAGAGAGGTTGATTAATTGATTCAATGATAGTCATCACCAAATTGACAATGGAGAATTTATTTGGGGGGAGGCGAGAAGAAAGAACTAGAATTTCAACAAATCTCTTTTGTTGTGCCGTTTTACGTTAACAAGTTAACATCAGAGTGGTCAAGTTCCCAATGTGATTAACGATGAAAGTATAAGCTCAAAACCGTTATGGTTCGCACTGATTCGTCCATCTTAAGCATACTGGCTGTTCAAGTTATTATCTTACCTCATAAATTGAATCTGTAAACATTTTGAAATATTGCAGGGGAATGAGGGTGATGATGGTAAGAACAGTTTGAGTGGTCAAAGCAATACCACAGATACTGTAAATATTGGCAGCAATGAGTTATCTCAGCAAAAAGAGTCTTCCAGTAACGAAAACCAGCAAGAAAATGGTGCAACGTTAGAGGTTAGTTCTATGCAGCTTCTATATGTTTGGTCAGATATCTTTTAAATTAGACAGTATTGAAGGAGATAATGTCAGTGGTAGCTGACTTATATTTTGTCTTTAGCACAATTCCATGAGTGAAGCCAATGCAAATAGAAGCTTGGAAGTTGCTAGCAATGATATACCTGAAACAGCAAAAGAGAATGCAGAGGGTGCATCCAATTGTCCCGTAAGGCTTTTGGTCTAGCATTCTTCATAGAAAGTTTGTTTTGTTAAGATCTGCTTCTGGTTTGTTGCCTTCATTTGTGTTGTGTTTCTGAGATGAAACTGCCACTTTTCTCGTATCTCTTCCAGAAGCTCACTATATCCATCTTTTAATACTTGATAAACATGTTCTTAACTAATAAAAAGAAAGTTTCTAAATGTAAGTTAGATCTGTAGATCAGAGACAGCTCATCACTAAATTGAGACAATCCTAATTTCTTTTTAAAGGTAGGTAACCGCTGAGCATGACTGAGAGAATGAGGGTTGGTCCTCCGACCTGGTTAGCAGTCCACACGGGATAAGGCCTTTTTCTAAATGTAAGTTAGATCTGTAGATGATAGATAGCTCATCAAAAAAGGAGTTAATCCTAGACCGGATTGTGGAGGTAGGTGTACCGTGAGTACGGATGTGAGGAAGAGTGTTGCTTCTTGAACCTGAGTAGCTGTCGACAAAGGATAGGAAGTTTAAACCATTGAATCTAACTTAGTGTAGTCAGAAGTTCGTCCGCCTTTTTGCAGTCTTTCAATTTTCTCTCGTCTGTGATGTGTTGCACCCACTCAGTGCTCTCATCTATAATGTCATTCTAAAGTGATCAAACAAAAGAAATTAAGATGTAAAACCTTCACATGGTTATAAATCACACATCACCCGCTTTTACCCATTCTACCAAAAGGAATTGTAGTCATTGTTTGCACAACGGATAAGGTATATAAATTAATAAAGGATTGCACGGAATTATGAAAGCATAGTTCACGTAATTAACTTGTCCTATATATATCCAGTGCCAAAGAGAAAAGTGCTTCTCAGCACTGAATTGTCACTTCCTGGGTTCTTGCAATCTCCCAGTCCCAGTTGTATCGTCATTTAGCTACAAGTTCCCTCTTACTTTCTTAGACTTCTAACAAATTCATATATTCTATTTCATTAATTTTGAGCTGAAACATCATAATTTATGTCATCTAGGAGCCATTGCCTGAGGATATGATTGTCGCAAATGAAGAAAACAATCATCAGAAGGATGATGTTCTGCAAGAGACAACAATCGTTAGCGACATGAGTTGAATATTGATTTCCTTATCATTCAAGAACTTTGAGAATGCAAAGTGAAGCCGTTCATGCTTTCAAGATCTCTCTTTCCAGTAGGTCATCTTTTTCATGGTAAAGGTTGTTAGACGATAGAGGAAAAAACTTTTGGTTAGTTATCTAGGTAAATTAGTTTGTCTAAGAAGACATTATTGTTAATCAGATGATACCCTAGTGATTTGTCTTTCTTGTAAATTATATGAATGAAATTGAGATGCCCTCATCAGTAGCTGTGCTGTTGAGGAAGTTATTATACTTGGGGGATGCCTATGCTTTAGTTATTCTCTATCATCCATGTTCAATGGTCGCGCTGTTTCTTTTGACAACTATGGTGTCTAGGTTGGCTTGCACACATCTCGATCAATTTTACGGGATACCGCATCCAAGGATGTGGCCTAGTGGTCAATGAAGTGGTTGAGGGTCATGAGGTTACACGATGCCTGTTGCTGAGACAAAAACACTAGGTCATTCTTTCCGTCGGTTCTTTGGTGGATAGAGTTACCTAGTATCTGTTGTTGGTGGCAAATGGTAGGTATTCCGTGTAATTAGTTGAGGTGCGCACAAGTTGATTTCGACACAATGGTCAGCAAAGTATTAAAAAAATGAAATTTTGCCGAAGCGCTCAAGGGATTCGTGCTTGAATGTCGAGATCAGAGATTTCTCTATGAAAAATATGAATCGGAGTTTGAAGAAGGAGAGGGAGAAGAGCCATCCCATCCCAATAGCGTATATTTGGAGCTCAATATGAAATCCTATTTTCTTGCTGCTTTTCACATTCATTCTATAAAACCAAAACGAGGCCTTTTCTTGCTAGTTGGAATAAAAACCTCAACAACAACCTTCATTGTTTTTTATGGGATACCTGCTATCTCCAACCAACATAGTTATTGAACAGTTTTATCATTAGCACTATTATGATGGATTTATCATCAATCAATTACCTTTTAATTCGGATTGTCTTATAAACAATTTGTATTTTTCCTTCCCATTGTTGTTTTTAATACCAAGTAGACGACTCCTAGTATGATAGGGTAAAATAATTTACTCAAGTTGGATGAGCAAAGTTGTTTGAAAGTTTCCATAAAACCATATCCACCACCAATGACTACCACTACTAGCCAACACCACTTATCACCTTTACCCTCAATCTCCAGTACGCAATGCTTCCACTAGCCACTTTCATCACTAGCTATCACCACCAATTACATCTACCTTCAATCTTCATCGCACAACCACCACAATTCACCTGCACTACCAACTATCACCGCACGTTCATCACTTCTAATCATTGCTGCACAAACACCATCAATCACCTCCATCACTAATCATCATTACTAATCAGTTGCATCGCACATTCATCACCTTTGACCATCACTACACTACCACCACCGCCAACCTCCTCTACCAACCATGACGACCACCACCACTCACTACTTCATAACCTTCATCTCGACCACCATCTCCATGAGCTGCAATTGATGCTAGTTTTTAGACTGGCTCATCAAAGATCGTATAAATTAATATATTTTTTCAGTTATTTTGTTATATACACTATTAAATACTATTCAAAATTTTATATTCATTAAAAATAAATTATACGTGAAAACAAATCGTCTTACTTATTTATAATCTATATTGCGTGATAATTTTATCGACGGTGAAAAGGAAAACCTTGAAATGAAAATAAAATCCCCAAAAGACCCCTTCTATATACAGATAACTACGAAGAGATATTTGAGAGAGAGAAAAAAAAAGATGAGTGGAATATCGCAAGACTGGGAGCCGGTAGTAATCAGGAAGAAGGCGCCTACCTCCGCCGCTCGCAAGGATGAGAAAGCCGTCAACGCCGCCCGTCGTTCTGGCGCCGAGATCGAAACCGTCAAAAAGTGTATGTTATCCTTCCTTTTCTCTCTCTGTATCTATCTGTCTATCTATGAAGACGCTTTCCTCCATATTCCATCTAGTGTAGAACTATATGTGAAAAATTGTTTGTTGAGATGTTTCTGTGAAGTAGGATTTCTGAACTCATTTTTATCATCTCTCGATCGATCGATTTTCTCTACGTACTATCTCATACAGAGATTTTTGTCGAAAGTGTTTGTTGAGCTGTTTTCGTATAATAGGATTCGGAATTTAGTTTTTTGTTTTCAATTGAAAAACTGCTATTATCATCCCTGGTTCCATGTGTATTGCTTGTTTCTTTCTCTGTTTTTTTTGTGGTATTCAGGGAATTGATAAGGAGAATTTGGAGAATTTTACCTCAACGAGTTTGAGATTGTGTGTTGTAGTAATAAAAAAATGTTTGAGCTGTTTTGTGTAACTGGATTCTGAACTCAGTTTTCAATAGAAAAAAGTAATTTTATCATCCCTAGCTCGATTTGTATTGCTTGTATCTCTCTCTCTTTTTTGTGGTATTTAGGGAATTAATGTGGAGAATCTGGAGAATTCACCTATAGTAGTTTGAAATTGTGGTGTAGAAGTAGTTGTTGTTGGCTTGTGTTCATCTGTACCATCTCGTGTAGAACTCTTATAGTAAAATGTGTTGAGCTGTTTTTGTGAAGTAGGATTCCTGAATTCAATTTTTTTCAATTGAAGAGCCACTTTTGTCATCCCTAGCTCCACTTGTATTGCTTGTTTCTCTCTCTCTCCTTGTGGTATTCATGGAATTGATATGGAGAATTCACCTCAACTAGTTTGAGATTGTGGTGTAGTAATAGTTGTTGTTAGCCTCATGTTCACCTTGTCATCTCTAGCTCTTTTTTATTACAGTATTTATTATAATTCTGTATTTAACGGAATGGATATGGAGAATTTATAGCTACCTCGGCAATTCTGGGATTGAGGCATAGCTGTAGTCATTAGTCTGTTTCATCATTTGTTCAATTACTTGTTTTCATCTCTAGCTTCTATTTGGTATTGATTGATTTTCTCTATTTTTTTTTCTGATAGTATGTATATAACATAATAGACATGTTGGATTCATATAGCCGACTTCAACTAGATTGGGATTGAGTTGTAATTGTAGTTATTGTCAGTTCGTGTGTAGCTATTTCTTCTGATTTTGTTACTTTAATTTGTCTACCTGTATAATCTGTGCGTTTGTGTGAATGCTACTTCTTTTTCTCTTTCTTCTGGGATTCATCCTTCGTGTCTGTTAGATTATCAGATAATCTGCACATATTAATCTGTGATCAATTTTTTGTATGTGCTTACGATGCTGATGGATCTAAATCTATTTAAATGTTTAATTATGCAAATCATGGCTGTACTTCTGAATTATTTCTCTGCTATATGTGCATTTTATGCCTAATGTGATCGATTTTTTTATCAGTCACTCACTACATTTCCAAATATTGAACATGCAATTTTACTGCTCAAGTGTATGTTCATTGATCTTGTATCATTAAACTTGTGTGCTGGTAGAGGAGTTTGAATTTGTGGAGTGTCTCTCTTGGAATCATCAATCTTCTCACTTCAGCAGTTCTTGTTGTTTCTGACTGATAGAGTTATGGTAACAGAAATTGCACCTATTTACTTTTTGGTCTTATTTTACCTACTTTCCTATATATTCTGATATTGGTGAATTTCTAAAGGTTAAAAACTTACATTGTTATTGTGGAAACTTCTGTAAACATGTGTTCATTCAAGTGTGAACACAATTAACTGTTTGGAGTGTTCTCTTGCTAGCTTAGTTTTTTTTTTTTAAGTTCACTTATCAGTTTGAACATTCAGATGCTTCGTTCTCCTTTCCTGTTCCCAAGTCACATGTTCTTGCTTTTGTAATCTATTGTTCTCATGATACCTTTTTTTAATGCAGCTAATGCGGGATCAAACAAGGCTGCCTCTAGTAGTACATCATTGAACACTAGGAAACTTGATGAAGATACTGAGAATTTGTCTCGTAAGTTGAGCTACACCTTTTATAGCATAGTTAAGAAAATTTCTGGCGGACAACTATGATGCTTAATCTCTGTTATGTATGTAGTCATAGTTACTGCTTGATTGGTCTGATGTCTTCAGTATTTACTTTATTCTGCCTACTTCATATGCATGCAGTATCTTCATTTTGAAATACTTCGAGGACCATACATTTCCCAAAACACATTGTGTACTTCTGCATTTGAAGTTCTCAATGATTTTTATGGTCTCAAGGCAATCGAGGAAATAATACATTCTTTCTTGAGTCATGATCAAGTTTAAATTAACATCCTTTTGGTTGCTCTCTCTCTCTCTGCATTAATTGCATTTTAGAAACAGCACGAATTCACAATCTATAAATTAAAGAAGGAAGAAATTCACTTGTCATCTCTTTAAAGTTCCTCCTAGGCATAGTATATCACAGTGTCGTTCCCCTGTTCTCTTTTCTTTCTTAAATCTATTCTTTCTATCTTTTGTTTGCCTTAATCAGTGTCTTGGTATTTAGTACCTGGGATGTTTGAGCAGTTCTGCCTTTGTTCTAATGTTATTTTGCGCTTATTTTGTCCGTAATGTATATCACAATATCATTCTCCTTTGAAAGCGTCCGACGTACTTTGGTTAATTTTCCAGATGAAAAGGTACCAACTGAACTGAAGAAAGCTATCATGCAAGCACGACAAGACAAGAAGCTGACTCAGGCTCAACTTGCTCAAGTATATACTTCTAATTCACTTTGGACTCCCCCAGAAGGGGAAAAAAAATGAAATGGACACATACATAGAGGATTGTTAATTGTAGCAAAACAAATCTGATAAGCTCCCTTGTTATTTTGCAGTTGATAAATGAGAAGCCACAGATCATCCAAGAATACGAGTCGGGGAAGGCAATTCCAAACCAGCAGATAATCTCAAAACTGGAGAGAGCTCTTGGAGCGAAACTTCGAGGAAAGAAATAAAGTGTGATTGCACAAGTGAGCCTTATGTATTGTCACCGTCTGTTTGAATCCAAAATTTGGTGATGTACACAAACTTTTGTTTAATCATCGCTGTGTTTTGCTTATCGTTATGCCTGGATTCATGAATACGGTTTTCTTTGTTGAATTAGCTGTTTCTTCTGTGGAAAGTTTAAGTTACTCTTGTACGGACTTTTTTCTGCTTATATGCTTAACTGTTTTTCATAGGATTATTCTTTTTTCTTAATTATAGGTGTTATGTGAACTTAGGGTATGTCCAATTTTTATCTGGTTTGTTTGGTTGAAATTTTTGGAAAATATTTTTTCAATGAGAAAAATGACTTTTTTAGTGATGTAGTATCCTTTTCATACTCAAACCCATCTCATTTTCACCTGCGCCATAGCCCCTCGTCCTCACCACCCCACACTGAATTTCGGACAGGTCCCCTAGCTCTTCTTCAGTTGTGGGAAGCCTTGGGCCTCTCTCAGCGTGGTCAGTATTCCATAGTCGTGCAACCCCCCACTCACATGTTTTATGGTATTTGTCTAGAGCACACAAATGTTTTTAGGATAATTTCTTTTTTTATCTATCATACACAAAAAAGTAAGAAATTCACTTATTTTTCTATAAAACATATTTCTTAATATGGAACACATATTTTAACTTTTCAAAATGTAGGAACACTTTTTTTGAAAAAAGAAAAAGCAATTCTATCTTTTATTTAAAAAAATTGGACAGCATAAGCGCTGCTACCAACAACTTTTTTCTTATATTCACTTGGTATTTGATATATGTATTTACTTCTCGATTAAATGCATTTAATTTTTGATTAATTTAAATTTGTGTCATTTAAAGAAATAATGTTTCCTAGCAGATTTTTTTTGGGATAAGTACATGCATGTCCAATATGAATACTCTTTACAACTAAATGTCCTTTACATAAAATATCCCCAAACTAAATAGAAAATGTCGATTTTTCCAGCAGCTTTAGTTATTTAGCGCATTTTTAATTCTTTTGCTTTTTATTTCCTTAATTCTTTTTTTTTCTTTTTATGTTTCTTTGTTCATTTAAATTTATTCAAACTATTTTATTCTTTATTTACTTTTTACACCATAATCTAATTTATACTCAATATTTATTTTATATAGTTTCTTTTTTTCCTCATTAATTTCTTATTCGTTTAATTTTTCTCTACTTTCTTTTTTATTTATTTATTTATTTTATTTTTATGCATTTTTGTTTATTGATTTTTTTCCAAATTATTTTAATCCTTATTTTCTTTTTATATTATAATCTAATCATTTTTCATCTTTTATTTTATATAGTCCTTTTCTTCTTTTTATTTTTTCTTTTCTCATTTATTTTTCTCTATTTCCTTTCCTTTCTCTTTTTTTAACCTTTTTTTTCTCCCTCTCCCCCCGCCTTTTTTTTCTCCTTTATTGGTTTGGTTTATTTTGTTTTCTCTTTATTTTTCAATTTCATGTTTCGTTTCTTTTCTTCTTTTTTTTTTTGATTATTTCTTTGTTTCTTCCTTTTTCATTCATTTTTTTCTCAAATCATAATATTCTTTATTTTTTTCACCACAATTTAATTTCATATTTTCAATCATTCTGTATTTTGTTTTTTTGAAATTTTTTCTCATTTCATTTAATTTTCTTTTCGTTTTTTTGAATTTTTTTATTTGCTTAGGTATGTAATGTCACAGTATATGTATATGCTTTAATGATATAATTAATGTATGCTTCAATATTTAGTAAGATCTTCATGATATCATCACAATATATATACTGATATGGTATTATTTGGGTTTATTTTAGTCCGTAATGATACCACCACAGTATATTTACATACTGTCATTGATCATTGATGTCTACTCTAATCATTCAACGGCTTCTCCTTAATACCATCACATTATCTATATACTGTCATGATATCATTGATTGTTTCTTCAATCCTTTAGTGAGACCTTCAAGATACCATCACAATTTATTTACATATTGTCATGATATCATTGACTTCAACTCTTCAGTATTTTAGTGAAACATTCATTATACCATCATACTATATTTATATATTGTCATGGTATCATTGATGTTTGCTTCAATCCTCCAATAAGACCTCCATGATACTATCACAATATATTTATATACTAACATGATATCATTGGAATTTGCTTCGATATGAAATGATATCATCACACTATTTATATATTGTCATGGTAGTTCATAATTTTTTGATGATATGATTTTTGATCATTTTTTTTGCGAAACATTTATGGGATCCTCCGTAAGTACACAAGGGAGTAGTACATGTAACCTCGGCGCGATCCACAGAAAACCTATAGGATTTAGGAGCCACACAAGCGAAATTAGGCGATTTTCTCATTTTTTTCGTGTGCTAGCCCATTAATTTTTTAGTGATATGACTTTCAGTTAATTTTTTTGTAAAACCCTTATGAGACTCTCTGTTCTGTGGAAGCATAAATATTTAGGCGATCCACGATATATTTATAGTATTTAGGGCTCTCAAGCGTAATTAGGAGATTTTCTCATTTTTGTGTGTATGCGCCATGAATTTTTTGGTGATATTACTTACAATAAAAAAATTTGGGGAACCTTTATGAGAACCTACGTAAGTATTGGGAAGAACAATAAATGTAGCTTCGACACGATCCACAATATATTTATGACATTTAGGGGCCTCTCAAACAGAATTAAGCGATTTTCTCATTTTTTCGTATGTGTCAGCCAATGAATTTTTTGGTGATATAACTTTTGGTTAATTATTTTACGAAATCTTTATGCGACCCTCCATAAGTACCTGGGAGAACAGTACGTGTATCCTCGATCCGATCCACGATATATTTATAGCATTTAGGGGCCACTCAAGCGGACTTAGGTGATTTTTATAATTTTTTTCGTGTGTATTAGCTCATGACTTTTGGTCAATTTTTTTACGGAACCTTTATGGGACCCTCAGTGAGTACCCAAGGTAGTAGTACGTATAGTATCGTAACGATCCACGACATATTTATAGGATTTAGGGCCAGTCAAGTAGAATTAAGCAATTTTTGCATTTTTTTCGTGTGTTAGCCCATGAATTTTTTTGGTGATATGACTTTCAATCAATTTTTTTGCAAAACCCTTATGAGACTCTCTGTAAGTCTCCGTGGGAGCAGTACGTGTAACCTTGACATAATTCATTACATATTTATAGCATTTAGGGGTCATTCAAGTGGAATTAACCTATTTTTGTGATATTACTTTCAGTATATTTTTTTGCGAAACCTTTGTGTTACCTTCCGTAAGTATATGAGAGAGCATTACATGTAGTCTCGGAATGATCCACGACATATTTATCGCATTTAGTTGCCACTCAAGAGGATTTAGGCTATTTTCTCATTTTTTTTGTATGTGTTAGTCCATGAATTTTTAATGATATGATTTTCGATCAAGTTTTTTACGATATCTTTTTGGAACCCTTCGTATATGCCTGGGGGAGTAGTACGTGTACCTTCAGTACGATCCACGACATGTTTATGACATTTAGTGGGTAGTCAAGCAGAATTAATCTATTTCCTAATTTTTTTCGTGTGTTAGCCCTTAAATTTTTTGGTGATACGACTTTTGGTCAATTTTTTTGTGAAACATTTATGGGACCCTCTATAAGTACCTGGGGGAGAAGTACATGTAGTCTCGTCATAATCTACAACATATTTATAGCATTTAGGGTTACTCAAGCTGAATCAGGCGATTTTCTCATTTTTTTTGTGTGTTTAATCACATGTATTTTTTGGTGATATGACTTTTGGTTATTTTTTTTTGCGAAATCTTTATGAGACCCTCTGTAAGTACCCACGAGAGCTTTACATGTAGCCCTAGTATGATCCATGATATATTTATACTTTTTAGGGGCCACTCAAGTGGAATTAAGAGATTTTCTCATTTTTTTCGTGTGTTAGACTATGATTTTTTTTGGTGATATGACATCTACAACTAGAAGGCATGCCGATTTTGCCACCAACAAAACCTTTGACTTTGAGTGATTTCAGTAAAAACAAAAATTGCGAAATATTTATGGGACCCTCTACAAGTACCTAGGGAGCAGAACGTGTGATATCGAAACGATCTACAACATATTTATAGCATTTAGGGGTTATTCAAGCGAAATTAAATAATTTTTTAATTTTTTTCGTGTATGTTAACTCATGAATGTTTTGGTGATATGACTTTGAGTTAATTTTTTTGTGAAACCTTTATAATACCTCGTAAATAATCAGGAGTACAGTACGTGTAGTCTCGACATATTTATATGATTTAGGCGCGATTTAGGCGCCACTCAATCGGAATTAGGTTATTTTTTCATTTTTGCGTGTGTGCTAGACTATGAGTTTTTTGATGATATGACTTTTAGTTAATTTTTTTGAAAAACATTTATGAGACCCTCCGTAAATACCAAGGGGAGAAGTATGTGTACTCCTGACATGATCCACTCAAGTGAAATTAAGCAATTTTCTCATTTTTTTCGTGTATGTTAGCCAATGTGTACTCCTGACATGATCCACTCAAGCAAAATTAAGCAATTTTCTTATTTTTTCGTGTATGTTAGCCAATGATTTTTTTGGTAATATATCTTTCGGTAATTTTTTTTGTGAAATCTTTATGAGACCCTCCGTAAGTACAAGCAAAAGAAGTACTTGTAGTCTCAACGAGATCCACGACATATTTATAGAATTTAGGGGTCACTCAAGCGAAATTAGCCGATTTTCTCATTTTTTTGTGTGTTAGCTCATAAATGTTTTGGTGATATCTTTCAATCAATATTTTTCAAAAACCTTATGGGACTCACCGTAAGTATCCATAGGAGTAGTGCATGTAGCCTCGACATAATACACAACATATTAATAGCATTTAGGGGCCCCTCAAGCGAAATTAAAATATTTTCTCATTATTTTTCATGTGTTTTAGTGCATGATTTTTCTAGTGATATGCTTTCGATAAATTTTTTTGTGAAACCTTTATGAGATCCTCCATAGTATTCGAGAGTATAGTACATATAGTCTCGACACGATCGATGATATATTTATAAGATTTAGAGGTCACTCAAGCGAAATTAGATAATTTTTCTCGTGTATGTTAGCCTATTAATTTTTTAGTATATCTTTTGGTCAATATTTTGCAAAAACTTATAGGACCCTTCGTAACTACCGTAGGAGAACTATGTGTAGCCTGAGCACGATCCACGATAAATTTTTAGCATTTAGGGACCACACAAGTGAAATCAGAGGATTTTCTCATTTTTTGATAATAATGCTTTCGGACAATTTGTTTGCAAAATTTTTATGGGACCCTTCGTAAGTATCCGGGAGTGTAGTATGTGTAGCCTCAACACGATCCACGACGTATTCATAGCATTTAGGAGCTGCACAAGCAAAATTAAATGATTTTCTCATTTTTCGTGCGTGTTTGGGCATAAATATTTTGGTGAACTAGCTTCGGGACAATACTTGGAGCTTCGGCACGATTCATAGCATTTAAGGGCCGCACAAGCGGAATGAAGTGATTTTCTCATTTTTCGTGAATGTTAGTTCATTAATATTTTGGTGAGCTGACTTTCAGTCAATATTTTTGAAATCTTTATGAGACCCTCCGTAAGTACCACAGGAATCAGTACGTGTAGCCTTAGAACGATCCACGACGCATTTAGGGGACTGCACAATTGAAATTATGTGGTTTTCTTATTTTTCGTGTGTGTTCACCCATGAATATTTTGTTGAAGTAGCTTTAAATCATTTTTTTGAAACCTTTATAGGACCCTTCGTAAGTATTCGGGGGATCAGTACTTGTAGCCTCGACACGATCCACGATACATTCATAGTATTTAGGGCCGTACAAGTAAAATTAAGTGATTTTCTCATTTATTGTATGCGTTAGCCCATTAATATTTTGGTGAACTAAATTTCGATTAATTTTTTTAAAATCTTTATGGAACTCTTCATAATTATCCGAGGGATCAATACGTGTAGACTCAGCACGATCCACGGCACATCCATAACATTTAGGTGCCTCGCAAGCGAAATTGAAAGGTTTTCTGACTTTTCGTGTGTTAGCCCATTAATATTTAGGTGAATTGACTTTCAGTCAATTTTTTTCCGAAACCTTTATGGAACCCTATGTAAGTGCCAAGGGGATAAGCATGTGTAGCCTCGGCATGATCAACGATACATTTATAGCATTTATGGGCCACAAAAGCGGAATTAAGTAATTTTTTCCATTTTTCGTGTGTGTTAGCCAATAAATATTTTGGTGAACTGACTTTCGATTAAATTTATTCCAAAACCTTTATGAGATCCTCGTGCTTGTACTCAGGTACTAAGGTGGATTCAATAAATATTTCAATTTTTTTTTAACTAAAAGTCAGTTCATCAAAATATTAATGAACTAACACAGACGAAAAATAAGAAAATCACCGATTTCCTCTTGTGCGGCCCCTAAATGCTACAAATGCATCGTGAATCATGCCGAAGCTACACATACTGATATCCTGGTTACTTACGGAGGGTCTCAGAAAGATTTTAATTTTTTTTAGCGAAAGTCAGTTCACCAAAAATATTCATTGTTAACACATTAGAAAATGAGAAAATCGCCTAATTTCAATTGTGCAGTTCCTAAATGCTATGAATGCATCGTGAATCATGTCGAGACTACACATATTGATCCCCTAGGTTCTTACAGAGGGTTCCATAAAGGGTTCAGAAAAAAATTGACCAGAAACAAGTTCATCAAAATATTTATGGGCAAAAACACATGAAAATGAAAAAAATGCTTAATTTTGATTTCGCGGCCTCTAAATGCTATAAATGCATCATGGATCATGCCAATGCTCACGTACTAATCCTTTGGGCACTTACGAAGGGTCCCATAAAAGTGTTAGGAAAAAAATGACTAGATGCTAATTCACCAAAAATATTAATAGGCTAAAACACACAGAAATTAGAAAATTAGCCTAATTCTGTTCATTCGGCCCCTGAATGTTATGAATGCACTATGGATCGGGCCGAGTCTACACTTACTGATCCCTTAGGTACTTACATAGCATCCTATAAAGATTTCAGATAAAAACCGATCTTAAGACACTTAACCAAAATATATATGGGCTAACACGTGAAAAATGAGAAAATCATCTAATTCTATTCATGCGGCCTCTAAATGTTATGAATGTGCCGTCGATCATGTTAAGGCTGCATAAATTGATCCCCCGGGTGCTTATGGAGGGTCGAATAAAGGTTTTTTAAAAAATTAACTGGAAGTCAGTTCACCAATATATTCATGGGCTAACACACACGAAAAATGAAAATTGCCTAATTCTGCTTGTGCGACCCTTAAATGCTATGCATGCACTGGGGATCATTCTGAAGCAACACGTATTGATTCCTCGGGTACTTAAAGAGGGTCTTATAAAGGTTTTGGAAAAAAATTAACCGAGCAAATTCACCAAAATGTTCATGGCTAACATATACACGAAAAATGAGAAAATCGCCTAATTCCGTTGGTGCGGCCCCAAAATGTTATAATGCGCCGTTGATCATGCCAAATCCACACGTACTGATCCCCAGGTACTTACAGAGTTTTCCATAAAGGTTTCAGGAAAAAAATTTGATCATAAGCTAGTTCACCAAAATATTCATGGGCTAACTCCGCTTGTGCAGCCCCTAAATGCTATAAATGCATCGTGGATCATGCTGAATCTACGTGTAATGATCCCCCGGATACTTAATGAGGGTCCTATAAAGTTTTTTGAAAAAAATGAATCGGAAGACATTTCACAAAAATATTCAGAACCTACACAAAAAATGACAAAATCGCTTAATTCCACTTGTGTGACCCCTAAATGCTATGAATGCGCCGTAAATCATGTCTAGTCTACACGTGCTGATCCCTTGAAAACTTACGAAGGATCTTATAAAGGTTTTCGAATAAAATTGACCGAAAGCGAATTCACCAAAACATTCATAGGCTAACACACACAAAAAATAAGATAAAAATCGTCTAATTTCACTTGTGAGACCCTTAAATGCTATGAATGCGTCGTGGATCGTGCCAACTCTACATGTACTAATCCCTCAGATATTTAAGGAGGGTCCCATAAAGGTTTCAAAAAAAAATTAATCGAAAGCCAGTTCAACAAAATATTAATAGGCTAACACACAAAAAAATAAGAAAATCACCTAATTCCACTTGTGTAGACACTAAATTCTATGAATGCGATGTGGATCATGGCGAGGCTACATGTTTTGATTCCCTGGGTACTTATAAAGGGTCCCATAAATGTTTCAAAAAAAATTAACTTGAAGCCAATTAACCAACATATTCATAGGTTAACACACAAAAAATGAGAAAATCGTTAATTCTGCTTATGTGGCCCCTAAATTCTATTAATGCACCGTAGATTGTGCTTAGGCTACACGTACTAATCCTCCGGGTAATTGCGGAGGGTCTCATAAAGATTTTAGAAAAAAATTGACCAGAAGTCATTTCACCAAAATATTAATGGGCTAACACACATAAAAAAAATGAAAGAATCGCATAATTCTGCTCGTGCGGTCCTAAATACTATGAATGGACATTGGATAATGCCGAATCTACACGTACTAATCCACCGGGTACTTGCGAAAGGTACCATAAAAGTTTTGAAAAAAAATTGCCAGGAAAATAGTTTATCAAAATATTAATGGGCTAACACACATGCAAAAAATGAGAAAATAGCCTAAATTCGATTGTGCGGCCTCTGAATGTTATTAATGCACTGTAAATAGTGCTGAGGCTACACGCACTAAGGTCCTGCGTACTTACAGATGGTCTCATAAAGGTTTTGGAAAAAAATTAATCGAAAATCAGTTTACCAAAATATTAATAGGCTAACACACACGAAAAATGAAAAAACATTGCATAATTTTACTTGTGCGGTGCCTAAATGCTATGAATATATCGTGGATTGTAACGAGGCTAAACATATCGATCTCCCGAATACTTACGAAGGGTCCTATAAATATTTCAAAAAAATTGATCGGAAATCAATTCACCAAAATTATAATGGGCTAACAAACATGAAAAATGAGAAAATTGCTAAATTTCACTTGTGCAACCCCCTAAATGCTATAAATGCGTTGTTGATCAAGCCTATGCTACACGTATTGATCTCCCGAATACTTATGCAGGGTCTCATAGAGGTTTCAAAAATATATTGACAATAAACCAGTTAACCAAAATATTCATAGGCTAACACACACGAAAAATGAGAAAATTACCTCATTCCACTCGTGCGGACCCTAAATGTCATGAATGCATTGTGGACCATGCCGATACTATATGTACTGATTCCTAGGTACATATGGATGGTCCCATAAAGGTTTTAGAAAAAAATTAATCGAAAGTCAGTTCACCAAAATTTTAATGGGTTAATACACACGAAAAATGAGAAAATCATTTAATTCCGCTTGTGCCGCTTCTAAATGCTATGAATTGGCCATTGATCATGTCGATGCTACAAGTACTGATCCTATGGGTACTTACGGAATAAAATTGATCGGAAGTCAATTCACTAAAACATTCATTGGCTAACACACGAAAAATGAGAAAATCGCATAATTTTGCTTGTGAGGCCCTAAATGCAATTAATACATCGTGTATCGTGCCGAGCATACAGATACTAATCCCTAGGATACTTAAGGAGGGTCTCATAAAGGTTTCAGAAAAAAATTGATCGAAAGTCAGTTCACCATAATATTCATTGGCTAACATACATAAAAAAACAAGAAAATCGACTAATTCCGCTTGTTTCGTCCCTAAATGCTATTAATGCGCCGTGGATCATGCCGAAGCTACACACACTGGTCTCCTTAGTTCTTACAGATGGCTCCATAAAGGTTTTGGAAAAAAATTGACTGAAAACCAATTCACCAAAATATTAATGGGCTAACACACACGAAAAATGAGAAAATTGATTAATTTCACTTGTGCGACGTCTAAATGCTATGAATGTGACATGAATCGTGCTAAAGTTACACGTATTGATCCCGCGGGTAATTACGGAGTGTCCTATAAAAATTTGAAAAAAATTGATCAAGAGTCAATTCACCAAAATATTAATGGACTAACACACGAAAAATGAGAAAAATCGCCAAATTCCACTTGTGAGGCCCTCTAATTGCTATAAATGTGTCGTGCATCGCCTAAGGTACACGTACTAATCCCCGAATATGCAAGGTCCCATAAAGGTTTTGAATTTTTGTTTGACAAGAAGCCAATTCAAGAAAATATTAATGGGCTAACACATACGAAAAATGAGAAAATTGCATAATTCCAATCGAGGCTACATATACTGATCACTTGGGTTCCTACGAATGGTTACATGAAGGATTAAAAAAATTGACTGAAAGATAGTTCACCAAAATATTTAGGGTCTAACACACATGAAAAATAAGAAGAACACCTAATTCCACTCGAGCGACCCCTAAATGCAATGAATGGACCCTAGATCGTGCCGAGTCTACACATATTGATCCCTTGGATTGTTACAGAGGGTCCCATAAAGGTTTCAGAAAAAAATTAAACGCAAGTCAGTTCACTAAAATATTCATAGACTAACACACTAAAAATGAAAAAATCACCTAATTTTGCTTTTACGACCCCTAAGTTCTATGAATGGATCGTGGATCAGCCGAGACTACACGTACTGATCCATCGGGTACATATAGAGGGTCCCATAAAAGGCTTCGAAAAAAATTGATCGAAAGTTAGTTCACTAAATTATTCATTGGCTAACAAACACGAAAAATGAGAAAGTAATCAAATTCTGCTTGTGCGACCCCTAAATGCCATGAATGCATATTGGATCTTGTCAAGGCTAAACATACTGATCCCTAGGGTTCTTACGGAGGTACCATGAAGGTTTTAGAAAACAATTGACTAAAAGAGAGTTCACAAAAATATTCAGGAGTTAACACACACGAAAAATAAGAAGAACGCCTAATTCCACTCAAGCCACCCCTAAATGCAATTAATGGACGTTGGATTGTGCCGAGACTACACATACTAATCTCCTGGGTTTTGACGAAGGGTCCTATAAACGACTAGAAAAACATTGACCCGAAGACAGTTTACCAAAATATTAATGGGCTAACACACACGGAAAATGAGAAAATCGCATAATTCCGCTTATGTGCCCCCTAAATGCTATGAATGGGCCGTAGATCAGGCCGAGGCTACATGTACTGATCCCTCGGGTACTTACGAAGGGTCCCATAAAGATTTCACAAAAAAATTGATCGGAAGTCAATTCTCCAAAATATTAATGGGTTAACAAACAAAAAAAATGAGAAGATCGTTTAATTCCACTCGAGCAACCCCTAAATGCAATGAATGCACCTTGGATCGTGCCGAGGCTACATATACCGATCCCCCGGATTCTTATGGAGGATTGTATAAATGTTTCAAAAAAATTAACTGGAAGTCAGTTTATCAAAATATTCATGGTTAGCAGACACAAAAAATGAGAAAATCACCTAATTTCGCTTGTGTACCCCGTAAATGCGATGAATGCACTCTAGATCATTCCGAGTCTACACATACTGACTCCCCAAGTACTTACAGAGGGTCCCAAAAAGGTTTTGAAAAATAATTGTCTATAAGTAAGTTTACCAAAATATTCATGCGCTAACACATAAAAAATGAGAGAATCGTCTAAATCCATTTGTTCTGCTTCTAAATGGTATAAATGCACCATGAATCTTTTCGAGGATACACGTACTGATACCTTGGGTCTTGCGAAGGGTCCTATAAAGGTTTTGAAATTTTTTTAATCGGAAGCCATTTCACAAAACTATTAATGGGTTAACACATACGAAAAATGAGAAAATTACCGAATTTTGCTTGTGCAGCTTCTTAATGCTACGAATGCACCATTGATCGTGTCGATGCTACACACATTGATTCCCTGGTTACTTACATAGGGTCAAATAAAGGTTTCAGAAAAAAATTAATCGGAAGTCAATTCACCAAAATATTCATGAGATAACACACAAGAAAAATAAGAAAATTGCCTAATTTTGTTCTTGAGGCTCTTAAATGCTATAAATGCACCGTAAATTGTGTTAAGGATACACACTGATCCACCGTATACTTACAGAGGGTCCCATAAAGTTTTTGGGATAAAATTGATTGAAAGTAGTTCACCAAAATATTAATGGCTATCACACATGAAAAATGAGAAAATTGCCTAATTTCGTATGTGCGGCCCCTAAATGGAATAAATGCACCTTAGATCATGCCAAGGATACACACACTGATCCCACGGATTCTTACGATAGGCCCTACAAAGGTTTCAGAAAATAATTGACCGAAAGACAATTCACCAAAATATTTATGGGCTAACACATACAAAAAATTTAGAAAAATCGCATAATTCCCCTTGTGTGGCCCCCTAAATGCTATAAATGCGTCGTGGATTGTGCCAAAGCTAAAAGTAGCGATCCCCAGGTACTTATAGATATTTTCATAAAGGCTTCGAAAAAAAATTATCTGAAAATCAGTTCATCAAAATATTCATGATCTAACACACGAAAAATGAGAAAATCGTATTATTCCGCTTGTGCGGCCCCTAAATACTATGAATGCACCGTGGATCGTGCGTAGGCTACATGTATTGATCCTCTAAGAACTTTCAAAGGGTCTATAAAGATTTCAGAAAAAATTGACCGTAAGCCAATTCATCAAAATATTCATGGTCTAATAAATACAAAAAATGAAAAAATTGCGTACTTCGCTTTTGTAGACCCTAAATGCTATGAATGCACCTTGGATCGTGCCAAGGATATACTTACTAATTCCATGTTAACTCACAGAGAGTCCCATAATGATTTTAGGAAAAAATTGACCGGATTTCAGTTCCCCAAAATATTCATACGATAACACACACGAAAAATAAGAAAATCGTCTAATTCCATTTGTGCAGACCCTAATTGTTATAAGCGCATCGTGGATCGTGCGTTGGCTACACGTACTAATCCCACCAAATAGTTGTGAGGATCCTATAAAGGTTTCAAAAAATAATTGATCGAAAGCCAATACACAAAAAATATTTATGAGCTAACATACACGAAAAATGAAAAAATCGTCTAATTCTACTTGTGCGAACTAATTCTAGGAATACACCATGGATTATGATGAAACTACACGTACTGATTCCCTGGTTACTTACAGAGGTTCCTATACAGATGTTTAAAAAAAATTGACCGAAAGACGAATCACCAAAATATCTATGGGCTAACACACACGAAAAATAAAAAAATCACTAATTGTACTTGTGTCGTCCCTAAATGCTATGAATGCACCGTGGATCATGGCTACGCTACACATACTGATCCCTAGTATACTTACGAAGGGTCCCATAAAGGTTTATGAAAAAAATTGATCAAAACGAGTTAACCAAAATATTTATGGGCTAACACACATTAAAATTGAGAAAATTTTCTAATTCATTCATGTGGCCCTTAAATGCAATGAATGCATATTGAATCATATCGATGCTACACATACTGATACCCTGGGTTCTTACAGAGGGCCCCATAAAGATTTCAAAAAAAATTTGACCGGAAGACAGTTCACCAAAATATTCATGAGCTAACATACATGAAAAATAAAAAAATTGCCTAACTCCACTTGTGCGACCCCTAAATGCTATGAATGTATCGTGGATCGTGCCAAGCCTAAATGTACTAATTTTCTAGATAGTTACGAAGGGTCCTATAAATGTTTTGAAAAAACATTGAGCGAAAGTCAGTTTAACAGACACGAAAAATAAGAAAATCGCATAATTCCGCTTGTCTAGCCCCTAAATGCTATGAAAGGTCCGTAGATATGATCCCTCGAGTACTTACAAAGGGTCCTATAAAGGTTTTGGAAAAAAATTGAACGAAAGTCAGTTCACGAAAATATTTATGGGCGTTACACACGAAAAAGGAGAAAATTGCCTAATTTCACTTGTGCTTCCCTAAATGCTATGAATGCACAGTGGATCATGCCGAGTCTACATGTACTGATTCCCTTGTTACTTACGGAGGGTCGCATAAAGATTTCAGATTTTTTTCTACCAAAAGCCAGTTCACTAAAATATTCATTTGCCAATACAATCAAAAAATAAGAAAATCGCTTAATTCCGCTCGTGCGACCCTAAATGTTATGAATACACCATTAATCGTGCCTAAGCTACACGTACTACTCCCCCATATACTTACAAAGGGTCCATAATAGTTTCGGGGGATTCAAGGGCACACACAAAAGTTAGAAAATTGCTTAATTTCATCTGTGCGACCTCTAAATGCAATAAATGCATCATTGATCATACCGAGGCTACATATACTGATCCCTCAGGTTATTACGGAGGATCCTATAAAGGTTTCAGAAAAACATTGACAAAAATACAGTTCACCAAAATATTCATTAACTAACACACGAAAAATAAAAAAATCACCTAATTACGCTTGTGCGGCCCCTAAATGTTATAAATGAACCGTAGATCGTGCCTAGGAGACACGTACTGATCTCTCATATACTTACAGAGGGTCTCATAATGTTTTAAGAAAAGAATTGACCGGAAGCCAATTCACCAAAACATTAATGGGCAGACAAACGAAAAAAATGAGAAATTGCTTAATTTCGCTCGTGCGGCCCCCAAATACAATAAATACACCATGGATCGTAGAGACACATACAGATCCCCAGATTCTTACGGAGAGTTCCAAAATGGTTTCAAAAAAAATTGACTGAAAGACAGTTCACTAAAATATTCATGGGCTAACATACAATAAAAAATAAGAAAATTGTCTAATTCTGCTTGGGCGACCCTTAAATGTTATGAATGAATCGTGAATTGTGTCGAGGCTACATGTACTGATCTCTCGAGTACTTATATAGGATCCCATAAAGATTTCAAAAAAAATTAAACGAAAGACAGTTCACCTAAATATTCATGAGCTAACACATACGAAAAATGAGAAAATCGTCTATTTCCACTTGTGCGGCCCCTAAATTTTATGATTGTGTTGTGGATCATGCCGAGACTACATGTACTAATCCCTCGGGTACTAATGAAGGATCCCATAAAGGTTTCGAAAAAAATTTGATAAGAAGCCAGTTAAACAAAATATTCATAGCTAACACGCATGAAAAATGAGAAAATCGTCAAATTTCGCTTGTGCCCTAAATGCTATTAATGCATTGTGGATCGTGCTGAAGCTACACATATTGATCCCTCGGGTACTTATAGAGGGCCCCATAAAGGTGTCGGAAAAAATGATCGAAAGTCAATTCATCAAAATATTCATGGGTTAACACACACGAAAAATGAGAAAATCGCCTAATTCAACATATGCTGCTGCTAAAAGCTATGAATGAGTTGTATATCGTGCCGAGTCTACACGTACTAATCCCCCAGATACTTGAGGAGGGTCCAAAAAGGTTTCAGAAAAAAATTGTGCAGAAGCCAGTTTACTATAATATTCATAGGCAAACAAATACGAAAAATGAGAAAATCACCTAATTATGTTTGTACGGCCTTTAAGTGGTATAAATACACCGTGGATCATGCCAAAGCTACATATATTGATCTCTCGGGTATTTAAGAAGGGTTCTATAGAGGCTTCAGAAAAAAATTGACCAGAAGTTATTTCACCAAAATATTCATGGCCTAACACACATAAAAAATGAGAAAAATTACCTAATTCCGCTTGTGCGGCCCCTAAATGTTATGAATGCGTTGTAGATCATTCTGAGGCTACACGTACTGATCCCCCAGGTACTTACGGAATATCCATTGAAGGCTTTGGAAAAAAATTATCCGTAAGCCAGTTCAACAAAACATTCAAGAGCTAACACACACAAAAAATGAGAATATCGCATAATTTCTCTTGTGCGGCCCCTAAATGCTATGAATGCATCATTGTTCGTGTCGAGGCTACACGTCTTGATCCCACCAGATATTTATGAAGGGTCCTATAAAGGTTTCAGAATATTTTTTATCGAAAGCGAATTTACCAAAATATTTAGGGGCTAACACACACGAAAAATAAAAAGATCGCCTAATTCCACTCGAACGACCCCTAAATGCAATGAATGGACCCTATATTATGTCAAGACTACATATACTGCTTCTCCGAGTTCATACGGAGGGTTCAATAAATGTTTCAGAAAAAAATTGATTGAAAGTCAGTTCACCAAAATATTAATTGGCTAACACATAAAAAATGATAAAATCACCTAATTCCACTTGTGCGGCCCCTAAATGATATGAATGGATCGTGGATCAGGCCAAGTCTACACGTATCGGGTACTTACGGAGAGTCCCATAAAGGTTTCAAAAAAAATTGACCAAAAGTTAGTTTCCTAAAATATTCATGGGTTAACACACACGAAAAATGAGAAGATTGCCTAATTCCACTCTAGCGACCCCAAAATGCAATGAATCCACCCTGGATCGTGCTGAGGCTACATATATAGATTCTCCGAATTCTAATGGAGGGTCCCATAAATATTTTATAAAAAAATTGATCGAAAGTCGATTCACCAAAATATTTATAGACTAACACACACGAAAAATTAGAAAATCACCTAATTCCGCTTCTGCGGCCCCTAAATGCTATGAATGGACCGTGGATTAGGCCGAGGCTACACATACTGATCCCTCGGGTACTTACTGAGTGTCTCATAAAGATTTCATAAAATAATTGACCGAAAGACATTTCACCAAAATATTAATGGGCAAACACATATTAAAAATGAGAAAATCATCTAATTTCATTAGTGTCCCCCCTAAATGCTATGAATGTGCCGTGGATCATGTCGATGCTATTCGTACTAATCCATCGAGTACTAATGGAATATCTTATAAAGGTTTCAAATAAAAATTGATAAAAAGTCACTTCACCAAAATATTAATGGATAATACCCACAAAAAATAAGAAAATCGTCTTATTCCGCTAGTGCGGTCCCTAAGTGCTATGAATGCATCATTGATCGTGTCGAGGCAACACGTACTGATCCCTCCAGGTACTTATGGAGGATCCCATAAAGGTTTCGGAAAATAACTATCCGAAAGCAAATTTACCAAAATATTTATGAGCTAACACACACGAAAAAATAAAAAAATCGCCTAATTCTACTTGTGCGGGCTAAATTCTAGGAATACACCATGGATTGTGCTGAGGCTACACGTATTGATTCCTTGGTTACATATAGAAGGTCCTATAAAGGTTTCGAAAAAAATTGACCGAAATCCAGTTCACCAAAATATTTATGGCTAACACACAAAAAATAAAAAAAATTGCTAATTTTGCTCATGCTGCCCCTTAATGTTATAAAGTATATTTACGGAGGGTCCCATAAAGGTTTACTGTCACGCCCCGAGAGGGTACCCTAGGCGTGACCGGCACTCAGAAACCATCTCTGGCTTCTGAGAGAACCACTTGGTCTCATTACTCATTTGTTCATCAACGGAAGACTTAAGAATACTAATGTGGGCTTGTCATCGTCAATATTAAAAGAAAAAAAATGATAATTCTTAGAAGAAGTAGTTTCTAAGGAGAACTACTCGGATTACATCATCAAACTCTGTCTATGAAGCCTCTAATACTCTTAGATGGTGCCAATGACATGTCCATGGCTACCTCAAAAGAAACATCACACTCAACAATAATAAAAGGATAAGGAGTTCCTTCGAATACAAGAAGGACTCACCAAATAGCCAAAAAGAAATGATCTTCAACGATGCGCCTATTGAGGATCTCTAACACTTGTATCTGCATCATAAAACGATGCAGGTCGAATGACGTCAGTACGTGGAATGTACGAGTATGTAAAATGACAGGAAGGTAAGGACAGATATCAAGAAACTCCTCTCAAGAAAACTCAGCTCAGAACTCAACATCATCTCAACATCAATATGTAATGCAAGTTTAAAATATAATAATAAAAATAATAGTAATAAGCAATGCTTACTTAGTTGGGAGTTTCTCTAACCGACAACCATCACTTATGAGCTAGCGATGATACAATGAAGCGATGTCGTTGCCACATCCATCCAATACCTTGCCAGGGTAAAGGACATCACCATCTTGGATCCACTCATCAAAGTCCTCTTTTTGGGACTTAAGAGGCATAGCCTCCATCCTACGCTGGCTACGTAGTTCTGGAGTTTGAGTCAATTAAACTCTTACCCAACTCAGTGCTCAATACTACTCCCAAAATATGTGCTCATATTAAACTCATCATCTAGTCTCATTGGACTTTAATTTAAATCATCAAACTCATCTCATTTCATGTTCATCAATCATTATACTTCCAAAAACATCATTTACATCTCATCAAAACATCTTGCTCAAAATATCATTTGCTCAAATTCATTCAAACTCAACTCTTTTGCTCTTTCAAAACTCAATAAAATACATATATAGTATTAATTCATATAACTTTCTTTTTATCAATGAAAATAATAAAAAGCCAACATCTTTACTCAAAACATGTATAAAAATATTCATGAACATCAAATCAATTAGGATTCATGGGAAAGTAGCCATGAATAATAATTCCAATAATATGAGAGATAACAATAATAATATTAATGCATAAATATATCAAACTCAATAGAAGAAGAATTAATTTATTTAGAATTCATGATTTGGATAAAACTCAACTATAACTCAATTATAATGAATTTAAATATTGGGCGCATGGACGAACTCAATCCAATGCTATGAAAACCTTACATACCTTAAATCGGAAGCTTTACTTCGAATTGGAACACTCTTGGTCCCCTAGCCTTTTCTTCTCGCCGGTTTGTTTTTTGTACTACCCGGAGTATAAGAATCACCAGAGTAGTATTTTTATACTACTAAAACTAAAACTATATTTGAGAAGGAGTAAGAAGTATATAGAGAGAAGAGTTGCTTAAGAAAGCTTGGTGAATAAAATAAGGAAATACGGTGGGTATTTATAGGTGTGGAGGAGGGACCTAACAATAAATAAACATAATCATAAAGGATGATCTTGAAAATTCAATGGAGAATTTTGATGTCATGGATGATGTCAAATGGTTCTAGATCTTTCTATGGTAGGTGAGATGAAATCTCTTTTAACGGAATATCCGTTTTCGAAGCTGCGTTTGAATAAGATAAATTCCTTATTAGGATTTGGTGTCTTCATAAGAATTGTAGATATAGAAGTCTAGTTTCAGTTAGTTCAAGAATCATCTAATTTGGAGCATTCTACATCGAGATATGAATTTTATTCTACAAATACTCCATTCATTCACAGCACTATGTCTTATAAAGATTAATTTATTTGATCTATTTAAACTCTGAATCTTAAGATATGTTCTTCATAAAAGTTGTAGGTAATGATGTTGTGGTTACTCAGAAATTTGAATCATCTAATTTGGACTATTATATAAAAAGTTATGCCCAAATTACTTTAGGCATGAGAGAACATGATCAAAATACTTTTAGAACATGATCAAAATACTTTATAACATGATCAAAATACTTTAGGCATGAGAGAAAATGATAAAAATACTTTAGGCATGAGAGATCATAATATGATCAAAATACTTTAGGCATGAGAGATCATAATATGATAAAAATACTTTAGGCATGAGAGATCATAATATAATCAAAATACTTTAGTCATGAGAGAAATAGTTATGATCAAAATACTTTAGGCATGCGAGATCATAATATGATCAAAATACTTTAGTCATGAGAGAAATAATTACGATCAAAATACTTTAGAACCTTTTTATGTCTTCATATAAGGACATTTGATAAGTCAATAATTTAATGCATTTAAGAGCCAACATAAACTAACATAAGATAGGTGATTAAACTTCAAATATTTAATAATCTATGCAATTGGAATCATGATATGAAAACTCATAAAGTTTAATGCTTGAATTAAATAGAAAACTTTGATAATTCATTTGGACTTCATAAATGAAAGGATCCATTAATTAATAACATTTTAGGGGGTGTTACAATTACGAAAAAGTTGATCGAAAACAAATTAACCAAAATATTCATGGCTAACACACATGGAAATTGGGAAAATCTCTTAATTTCGCTAATGCGGCCTCTAAATGCAATAAATACACATTGGATCATGTCGAAGCTACACATATTGATACCCTGAGTTCTTACGGAGGGTCTCATAAAGATTTAAAAAAAAATTGTCAGAAAGACAGTTCACTAAAATATTCATAAGCTAACACAAATAAAAAATAAAAAAACCACTTAATTACGCTTGTGCGACCCCTAAATGATATGAACGTGTCGTGAATTGTGTCGAGCCTACATGTATTATTTCCCTAGATAGTTACGGATGGCCCTATAAAGGTTTTGAAATTTTTTTTGACCGAAAGTCAGTTTATTAGACACGAAAAATGAGAAAATCGCCTAATTCCGCTTGTCTAGCCTCTAAATGCTATGAATGGTTCGTGGATCTGATCTCTCGGGTACTTACGGAGGGTCCATAAAAATTTTGAAAAAAAATTGACTGGGGATAGTTAACAAAAATATTTATGGGCTAACACACACAAAAAATGAGAAAATCGCCTAATTTCGCTTGTGAAATCCTAAATGCTATGAATGCACAGTGGATCGTGCCGAGTCTACACTTACTGATTCCCTTGTTATTTGCGGAGGGTCCCATAAAGATTTCGAAAAAAATTTGACCGAAAGCTTGTTCACTAAAATATTAATGGGCTAACATAGAAAAAAAATAAGAAAATCGCCTAATTCCGCTCGTGCCATCCTAAATGTTATGAATGCACCATGGTTTGTGTCTAAGTTACACGTACTGATCCCCTAGTTATTTATAAAGGTTCCTATAAATGTTTCAGGAAAAAATTAACCGAAAGTCAGTTCACCAAAATATTAACGGGTTAACACACACGAAAAATGAAAAAATATCCTAATTCTACTTTTTGCGGCCCCTAAAGGCTCTTAATACATCGTGAATCATGCTGAGGATACACGTACTCATCCCCTAGGTACTTACGGAGGATCCATAAAAGTTACAAAATTTTTTTGACCAAAAGTCAATTCACCAAAATGTTGATGGACTAACAGACATGAAAAATGAGAAAATCTTTTACTTCCGCTTGTACGATCCTCAAATGCTATGAATGCATGAATCGTGCCGATGCTACATGTACTGATCCTCTTGATACTTACAAAGGGTTCCATAAAGTTTTTGAGAAAAAAATTTGAAAGCTAGTTCACCAAAATATTCATTGGGTAACACACATGATAAATGAGAAAATCGTCTTATTCAGCTTATGCGGCCTCTAAATGCTATAAATGCGTTGTCGTCATGTCGATACTACACATACTGATCCTCCGGGTACTAATGAAGGATCCCATAATAGTTTAAGAAAACAAAATTGATCGGAAGAAAATTCACAAAAATATTCATAAGCTAACATACACGAAATATGAGAAAATCGTTTAATTCTGCTTGTGCGGCCCTAAATGCTATGAATACACCATGGATTGTGTCGAGGCTACACGTATTAATTCCATAGTTATTTACGGAGGGTCCCATAAAGGTTTCGAAAAAATTAACTGAAAGCCAGTTCACCAAAATATTTATGTGCTAACATACACGAAAAATAAAAAAAATGCCTAATTCCGCTTGTGTGGCCCATAAATGCTATTAATGCACCGTGGTTCATGCCTACGCTACACATACTGATCTTCTAGATATTTATGAAGGGTCCCATAAAGGTTTCGGAAAACAATTAATCGAAAGTCAGTTCAACAAAATATTCATCGGCTAACATACACAAAAATGAGAAGATCGCCTAATTCTGCTCGAGCGAACCCTAAATGCAATTAATGCACCATGGATCGTGCCGAGGCTACACATAATGATCCTCTGGATTCTTACGGATGGTCCCATAAAGGTTTCAGAAAAAAATTGATCAGAAGTCAGTTCACCAAAATATATATGGGCTAACACACAAAAAATAAAAAAAATCGCCTAATTTCGCTTGTGCGCCCCTTAAATGCTATGAATGGATCGTGGATCAGGCCGAGGCTATACATACTGATCCCTTGGGTACTTACGGAGGGTTCCATAAAAATTTCGTAAAATAATAGATCGAAATCCAGTTCACCAAATATTAATGAGCTAACACATACTAAATGTGGGAAAATCATCTAATTTCGTTTGTGCCGCCCATAAATGTTATGAATGTGCTATGGATCTTGCTGACGCGTATTGACCCCTCGAGTACTAACAGAGGGTACCATAAAGGTTTTGAAATTTTTTTGACTAAAAGTCAGTTTACCAAAATATTCATGGCTATTACACATGAAAAATGAGAAAATCGCTTAATTCCACTTGTGCGATCCCTAAATGCTATTAATGCATTGTGGATCATGCCGAGGCTATATGTACTTATCCCCCCAGATAATTATGGAGAGCCCCATAAATATTTTGAAAAATAATTGACCAGAAGCCAATTCACCAAAATATTCATGGACTAACACACACGAAAAATTAAAAAATAGCCTAATTCCGCTTTTACGACCCTAAATGCTCTGAATGCATTGTGGATCGTGCCGAGGCTACACGTACTTATCCTCCCATGTAATTATGGAGGATCCCATAAAGGTTTCGAAAAATAATTAACTAGAAGTCAATTCACTAAAATATTCATGGACTAACACACGAAAAATGAGAAAATAACTTAATTCTGCTTGTGCGATCCTTAAATGCTAAGAATGCACTGTGGATCATGCCTACGCTACACGTATTGATCCACTGGGTACTTACGGAGGTTCCCATAAAAGTTTTGGAAAAAAATTAATCGAAAATCAGTTCACCAAAATATTCATCGGCTAATATACACGAAAAAAGAGAAAATCACCTAATTCCGCATGTGCGGCCCCTAAATGTTATGAATGTGTCGTTCATCATGACGAAGCTACACGTACTTATACCCCGATACTTATGGAGGCTCCCATAAAGGATTTGGAAAAATATTGACCAAAAATCAGTTCACCAAAATATTCATGGGCTAACACACGAAAAATTAAAAAATCGCATAATTTCACTTGTGCGGCCCCTATACACTATGAATGTACTGTGAATCATGCAGAGGCTACATGTATTGATCCCCCGAATACTTATGGAGGATCCTATAAAGATTTCGAAAAAAATTTAATCAGAAGCCAGTTCACCAAAATGTTCACAGGCTAACATACACGAAAATGAGAAATCACCTAATTTGTCTCGTGCGATCATTAAATGGTATGAATGCACCGTGGATCATGCCGATGATACACATACTAATCCCTTGGGTACTTATGGAGGTTCCAATAAAGGTTTCAAAAAAATTGAGTGGAAGATAGTTCACTAAAATCATATCAATAAAAAGTTCATATAACATACACGAAAAACTGCGAAATCATTTAGTTCATGTTGAGTGACCTCTAAATGCCAAATAAATAGCATGGATCATGTCGAATCTATAGAATCGTTTCCACGGGTCATTACGGAGGGTTCGATAAAGTTTTATGAAAAAACATAACCGAAAACTATATCAAAAAATTCACGAGTTAAAATACACAAAAAATTGAGAAAATCGCCTAATTCCTGTTGAGTGACCCTTAAATGCTAAATAAATGGTGTGGATCATATCGAGGTTATACGTATTGTTACCTGAAGTCATTACGAAGGGTCCTATAAAGTTTTTGAAAAAAAGTGACCGAAAATCATATCATTAAAAAATTCATGGGCTAACACACAAAAAAAACTAAAAAAATAGCCTAATTTTTTTTAGACTGGCCCCTAAATGCTAAATAAACGGCATGGATAAAGCCGAGGTGATACGTACTATTCCCCCAGGTCATTACAGAGGGTTCTGTAAAGGTTTTAAAAATAAAGTGACGAAAAATCATATCACCAAAAAATTAATGGGCTAACAAACACAAAAAACTGAGAAATTGCCTAATTTCGCTTGAATAGTCCCTAAATGCTATAAATATGCCCCTAAAACTAAATAAATGGCGTAGATCATGTCACGACAATAAATAATGTTCCCCCAAGTTATTATGGAGCGTCTTGTAATGTTTTTGCAAAAAACAACGATCGAAAATCATATCACCAAATAATTCATGGGCTAACTCACACGGAAAATTGAGAAAATCACTTAATTCATGTTGAGTGGTCCCTAAATGCTAAATAAATTGTGTGGATCATTTATTTAACCTAAATAAAGTATAGGTGAAAGTTTTCTTTTGATATTCTTTCTGAATATTTCTTCCGTGCCATTTTAATTATCATTTTAGCTCTTTTTACACATATTTTAAAAATAATTAATAAATGTATAATTTCTTATGTTTTCCTATTTAATAAAAGAAGATCAATTTTTCTTCTGAAATATTGTGCATTCTTATTACTACTACTTTAATTTTAATGATATATTCAATAACAATTGTCAACTTTAACCTTGAATTTATTAGTCAAAAACATATCTTAACTATCATTTTTTCATAAGTTTACATTTCAACTATCAATTGTTCTCTTTTCCTATCTGAACGATCACCACCTACTATCTATGTATTAAAACGCGCCTAAAATTGATTAAGCCGGCTATCAGTTATTCCTTTTTCTTACCTGAAATACCGCTAGACACTTGTACAAATTGAAATTTTTAGTTGAGAATGGAAGGAAACTTATCACCTCATGAGTTACAACAAATTGTATACTATATATTACTAAAATCAAGTTAATCAAATATATAAAGGAGACCTGCTTAGTCTCTTTTAAATTTAGTGTTAGTCAAGAAAGAAAGTGCCTAAAGTCATGCATAGTAGACTATAGTATTAGAAAAAGAAATAATACTTTATTTATAAAATACATAAAAACCTTCCTAAACTTTATTTGGTCTTAATCACCCTCTTGTTACTTGGGGAGGATATTATTAATATAGAATGACACTTGTGAAATTTATTTTTTCTACTTAGTCATTTTTTCATTTTTAAGGAATTTATTTTCCGAAAGAAAATATTTTTTAAAAATTATTTTATCAATCGAATATGGAAAAATTGAAAAATATTTTTCGTTAAATCAAACACACTCAAGGGAATGAAAATATTACTTCTTCCTCCTTTGAAATAAATATGATATTAATCCTTAATATAGCAATTATGGGAATTTACTTGTTTTACGTACTCTGTTAAGTATGGGCTCATTTGCACTTCTGCCCCTATTTTGTGCTTGATCTTTAATTTTTACCCCTCATAACAAACAATTTTTTTATGGGCATATGTTTATATTATTATACCATGATATCTTACAAGTTATGTCCAAACATGACTTCAATTTCTAAAGAATTTATGCCCCACTAAGAATAAGTTCGACCAGCTTGTTTGAAGGGCAAAACATGCAATTTTATGCTAAATATGCGGCTCATTTTTAATTATGTTAGACATATCACAAATCTTTTTAAAAATGGAAATAAAATTAATTAATCAATCATCAAAGAGAAGTAATTTTCATAAACTCATGCTTAAGCTAGAGTAAATTTTCTGTATTGCTATTTGTTGAGACTTCTTTTACTATTCCCCATCTGGTCATCAATGTCAGTAGCAACAAGCCAGAAGATTGGCAAGCTAGACCACAAATCAAGCCCAACCATAAACCCTGCATCATATTATTTTCCAAAAATATTATATTATCGATGTAATTTAACCTGTTGTAGCTAGTTATCTACCTTATTTTCCAGGTTACTAGTTCCAATCATTATGAACAGTTACATGTAGTTTATCTATAAGACATTTAGTAAAGTCAAAACTCTTCTACTCAAATTACCTGAGAATGTAGGTTGAACTTGAAAGCAAGGAGGCCAGCTATTGGCATACCGATGAAATAGAATGTTGCCAAGTTGATGCACATCGCCAAATGTTGCCATCCGCATCCCCTAGTCACCCCTGATCAATTCATTTACAAGTTCCCTTATAGCTCGTTCTACTGAATGTATAAAACTAAAAAATAGTGTCTCACGCGCGAGGGCGCACACACACATAGTGCATTGCAACACAAACAACATGCTGTGTAATTCAACAAGTGGGGTGTGGGGTACGCAGACCTTACTCCTACCTTGGAAGGTAGAAAGGTTGCTTCTGATAAGCCCTCGGCTGAAGGGAAAAAGTCAAAGCATGTCGAAAAACAAATTTAACAGGAATGAAGAAGTCATGGTGCATAGTGCATTGTGTAAAATTTTAACCTGATAGGATTCCTTGAATGAAATCGAACACAAAGGAGATTAAAAGGAGTGGTGTCATGGAAGCAAATTTGTTAATTATCTCCGCATTATCACTGAAGAGGCTAGCCCAGACATTATGACCAAAAAATAGAGCCAAATCAACTGCAATGGCAAGAAGAACAGATAGCTTGAGAGAAACAAACATAGCATGCTTAGCTTTATCAGGATTTCCAGCTCCTAACTCGTTTGCCACCCTAGTGCTGCATGTTGAAACATAATTAAGTAAATACGAGTATGTTTGATCTTTCTAAATCTGGTCAGACAATTCTACATAGTACCAGAGCAAGCAGGTACGAAGTTCAAATTCACCGTCATCCATTATCAGAAAGAGTTTTCACGTTCGAGCTTTACTCATCCATAAAAAGGAACCAGGTCCACATGTTAAGGGGCATGTTCGAAGCATAATTAAGTAAATAAAGGTATGCTCACTCTAACAATTTAAACATTTAAATGTGATTGTCACACAAATCAACACTACGGGGTCGTTTGATTGCTAGTTTGTAGGTGAGTTATGCATGTATTAACTCCTGCATAAGTTATACCACGTTTAGTAGTATGTCAAGAGGGTAAGTTATTCATATATAAAATAAATATGGTGTTTGGTTTGCCATTTAGAAACCCGCATAACTAATACATGTATAAGTTATGAGGGAATGCATGAATTATTTTATGCAGGATAGAAGGTGGAATAACTAATACCTGCATAAAATAATACATAGATTCCATCATAACTAATTCATGTATTACTAATACCTGTATTGCTCTAACCAACTACCAAACGACATTTTTCGCATTCGTATTTGGTATCAGTAACAAAACTGGGGGGGGGGGGGGGGGGGGGTTTAGGAGGGGGTCAGAATTATTTCAATTTTTTGTTGGCAACATTACCTTGCAGCTGCACTCAGACCATAAGATATCATGTAGGCTATGTTTTGTGTATTTACACTGAAAAGATCATAAACCAAAACAAATTATTTCAATTTTTTGTTGGCAACATTACCTTGCAGCTGCACTCAGACCATAAGATATCATGTAGGCTATGTTTTGTGTATTTACACTGAAAAGATCATAAACCAAAACAAATTGGTATCAGCAACTAAAATTCAGTCTACAAAATCATGAAAATGTGTTGTTGAAAAGGACAGAAGCTTACCACATAGCTACCACAGAAGTAGTTGTTACTGAGTTTGGCATCAAACCAGCCAATAACACAAGAAGCTCAAAAGCCCAATACTCCAAGCTGGTATACATCAAATTAGGAAATTATCAGTACGACTTGGATGACAACGCTTTTCATTCTGTAACGATTTAACTTATATTCACTAATAGTGTAATGAAAATTTTAGACACAATACATAAACAAACCTCAACTTGGTCTCAACTGACAACTAAACACTCCAACTCGTCCTCACTATGTCATGTGGACACCTGATGCTGACACGACATATAAATTTTGGAGATGCCTAGATGATTATTTTGTAAGTTTGAATATTTAACTGATACAGAGGAGACGAGTTGAGGTGTGTACATGTGCATACTCAAAGTTGCAGTGTTTACTTGCCAGCTGAGATTAAGTTTGAGTGTATGTTTAAATATTATGCCAAATTTTATATTAGCAATGTAATTTAACCTGCTATAGAAGGTTACTAGTCTTATTTTACAAGTAACTAAATTCCACTCGTTATGAGTAGTTGCCTGTAATCGCCTTTGTGTAAAAAATAATCTATGAATAAATAAGTTAACTCTTAATTCTTACCATACCATGGCAGCAGAGGGCAAAGCCAACTTCAAGTTTGTAAGAATATGAAGAAATGGCTCGAACGTGAGACCATCCCTCCAGATATGGTTGAATCTCTTTGAAAAGAGCACGTATAGACCCAACGTAAGAAGTGAGATCCAGATGGAAATGGAAGCTGCTAATGATGCTCCTTTAAAACCAAGACCTGTCCAATGAACAAACGCATAGGCAATCCCAATGTGGATAACTAAAGATCCCACTGAACAGAAAGCCAGAGGCATGATGATTGACTGTGCCTGAAGAAATCTCAAAACGTTTTGCAGTAAACTATATGCAATCAATCCAGGTATGAGGAACCTCAAGAACACGC
The DNA here is from genome assembly GCF_947179165.1 of Solanum dulcamara. Classification (NCBI taxonomy): domain Eukaryota; kingdom Viridiplantae; phylum Streptophyta; class Magnoliopsida; order Solanales; family Solanaceae; genus Solanum; species Solanum dulcamara. The sequence continues at coordinate 65,774,689 of NC_077248.1, read as the reverse complement.
CAGCTTCTCTAGCTATGTCAGGATCTTGATGAAGTAAAACCAGAATCATATCAGAATACCACCAGATGACAGAAATCACCACAGAAAAGAAGAATGATATGATGCATGATGCCTGCAAATGTATCCCCAACATTCTGTACATTCTTGCTCCATATCCTTGGCCGCATAATGTCTCAAGTGCACCACTAAGGCCAACCTATAGATTGTTAACTAACAAGATCAAGATTTGCTTCAGTAAAACTGGAAGCACAGGTCAGCACGTAAAAGTTAGATTCTTAGCTTGCAGTGACCAGTGTTATCAAAAGCAAAAAAAGCTCTAAGATACGTTGGGGCTTTAAGGTAAAAGTGCAAATAAGGGCTTTAATGAAAAAGGGCGCAACGGGAGAAAAAAATATAAATATATATGTTTAGTCTATTATGAATGACAAATATATAAACAACGAAATTGAAAAAATTTTACAATAAAAGTGAAATATCAGTTATTTAGTATTGCCTCTTCAGAAAATACTCATTTGACAATAAAAAAAAGTGTCTTAAAACCTTAATAATGACACTAAACTGCACATTAAGCGAGGCAAAGCACTCGGCACAAATGTACCCTTCAACTTGGGATGTGCCTAAGTAAATACTTAAATTTCTATAAAATTGATCTGTTTATAAATTGAAAAAGAAAAGGTGAACATCTGATAGTTTAAAATGTATTTTCGACGATTTAGAGCCCGTTTGAATGGGCTTTAAGTTGGTCAAACTAACTTATAAGCTCCTTTTTAGCTTTTGGACGTGTTTGACTAATGTTAACTTTAAGCCATAAAGTTTTAAAGTCAGTCAAATATAAAAAGTTAGATTTCTAACCTTTTTTTTTCCAAGTGCTTAGAGCCATTTTGTTTGACATGAAAATTATTTTTATATCCCTTATATTTTAACTAAATTCTCAAACTATCCGTTTTATTCTTTTAACACTAAAATTCAAACACTTATTTTCAACATAAACAATTTTATTCAAACTTCAAAGTTCTAAAAGCACTTCGTAGATAAAACTTACTTTTTAAAAAAATTATTTTTTTAAACCCATCCAAACAGTCTCCTAGTCTAAAACAGAGGAATAAGAAGAGAGAAGCATGTTTTACATACCATGAAAGAGAAACCAGTAACCATAGCCCATGAATTAGCAAGATTTGAGGCAGCTAGCTCGAGCTTCCCTAGATGACCGGCGAACATGACGGAAACAAGGTTGATGAAGTAGAAACAACTGTTCACTACAATCATTGGCAAAGCAAAAATCATCTGATTCTTAGCTTCTTCTACATCCATCAACTTTGCACACCAACTGTTTGATGAAATATCTCTTTCTTCAATGGATGCCGCTAGCAGGGGACTTTTCGGACTGGATGAACAAAACTCGGAAGCCATTTTTTCTCCTTTTTTTTTTTTTGCTCTGTCCTCAAAGTCTACTCTGATATGATATCCTCCTCCTTATTAATCACCCCCATATTTTAATTTTTTACAATCTTTTAATTGAAAAACAAGTTATTATGTGATTATAATATCCGTTAACAAATAATGACATAAATAAATTTTTTTTCAAATCGAAATGATATAAATAAATCAAAATTTTAATGAATATATAAATAAATCTTTTTTTTCAATTATAAGGATATGTTAAATATATTAAAATATTTTTTAATTTTGTAATCTTAAATATATCACGTGAAAAATTAAAATTAAGGAATTACAAAAAAAAATCTTCCTTTTTTTGAATTGATTTTAAAAAAAATATATATATTGGATGGATTAACTTTAAAATTAATTTTAAAAAAATAAAATAAACAAATTAAAATGAAGAAATATTTTATATTTGTACGGTTTGCGTCATCAAGGAAGTTAGTCGTATAACGCGACAAGAGCAGCCAAAGATGCAAGTTCTGAAATATACACACAAATGAATAAAAAACCCCTCCTAAAATATTATATTTTTATTAGTTTTATATTTAAATTATGTCTAGTTTACTAATTGGTATAGTTTGAGCATAGATTAGGTGTTTGATAGTTCGTGAGCTTAGTTTAAGTATGTAAAGAAAATATCTGGATAAGTTAAAGTGTCTGGTATTTGATTTATTAACAAGTGATAATGTGATTCTTATTTTTGTTTAGAAAAAAATCGATCAAACACAATCAAGTTTATCAAATATTGAGTGATCGATGAAACACAATCTTCTCTTCAAAAAGTATTTTTCTGAAAAGTTATTTTGACAGAAAGTCTTTAATTAAGAGCTACAAAACAACACACGCACTTTTGAGGACTGAAATTTAAAAAATTTAGATTCAAACCTTCATAAATGCAAATAAAATAATGCCTAGATATACGATTTATTCTAAAACTACATCGACGCATCAAAAATGTTCTCAATATTACAAATCAGATGAATGAATGAATTACCAATGATCAATGCAAGTAAATTTCATGAACTCTATGCTTAATTTAAGCCTGGAGTTCAGTTTCTTTGTTGCTATTTTTTGAGACTGGATCTGCTTTTCCCCATTTTATAAACAATGTCAATAGCAACAAGCCAGTAGATTGACATGCTAGACCACAAATCAGCCCTATCCATAAACCCTGCATCATTTACAAACAGAAAAAAAGAACGATACTCTGTCAGCATATAGAAGTTAAACTCTTATATAAAACATATTGAACGCGACTTACCTTATAACTTTTGTTGAACTTGAAAGCCAGGACCGCGCCTATTGTCATGCCAACGAAATAGAAAGATGCCAAGTTGATGCACATTGCAAAACGTTGCCATCCACATCCTCTCGCCACTCCTGATGATCAATATTCATTTACAAGTTTACGTTTTAGCAATTGTTCAATTCTACTGAACGTGTTAAAACTAAAATGTAAGTATCGCAAACACACACATATATGCAAAAAGTTAATTTAACCTGATAGAATTCCTTGTATGAAATCGAACAAGAAAGATACTAAAAGGAGAGGTGTCATTGAGGCAAATTTGCGTATAATCTCTTCTTCATCACTGAAGAGGCCAGCCCAGGCATTATGACCAAAACCTAAGGCCAAATCAACTATGAGTGCAGCAAGAATAGCTAGTTTGAGAGTAACAGCCATAGCTTGCTTAGCTTTGCCAATATTTCCTGCTCCAATCTCGTTTGACACCCTCGTGCTGCACGTTGAGTAACATAATTAAGTAAATAAGAGTTATACATGTATGATCTCTCTAACAGCTTAAACTTTCAGATGAAATGGTCACATAATTCAATATAGTGTTCCGTCTTCAAAACAAAGAATTTTCACGTGCAGACCTTTATCTATGAAACAGAATCAGGATCGCACACTAAGAGACGTGTTGAGACATAATTTAGTATATAAGAGTTAAGCTTTCAAGTGAGATGATCGTCACACAATTCAACATAGTGTTCCGTCATCAAAAAAAGAATTTTCACGTGCAGACCTTGGCCTAGGAAACAGAATCAGGCCCGCACATTAAGAGGTGTGTTCAAATAAATTAAGTAAATAAAGTCCCGATATCTCTAATGATTTAAAAGTTTAAATGAGATTGTCACGTAATTCAACAATGCATACGTTTTAGCATTAGAATTTGAAGGAAATGAAAGGGATAAGAATCATTTTCAACCTTTTTGTTGATGAAATTACCTTGCAGCTGCACTGAGACCATAAGATATCATGTAGGCTATGGTTTCTGTATTTACACTGGAACACAAAAATTAGATCAGCAACGAAAATTCGACTTTCAAGAAATACGAAAAATTTGTTGGTGTTTCAAAACCACGTTAAAAACTTACCACATTGCAACGACAGAAGTAGTTGTTTCCGCGTTTGGCATCAAACCAGCTAACAACACAAGAATCTCAAAAGCCCAATACTCCAAACTGGTTCACATCAATTGAAGTCTATCAGTACCGATAAAGGTGCGTGGAACATGTAACTTAGGAGGGTGTAATTTAACTCTGTACTCTCGACTATGTACACATGAAAAAAGAACTAAAAGTTCAACAAATGTTAAAATTAGAACTCATAAGTTCAAAATAACGTGAGTTCAATGTTGATAACCTTAACAATTGCATAAATGCCTCGGCCAATAGTCAGACCTCTCGATAACAGTTATCTCTATAACAACATTTCACTATAACAGTCAAGTTTTCTTTGGAACCAATTTTTCATGTTTTGTTATATGGTCTATATAACAACATTTCGTTATAACAGTCAAAAAATATTCTGACAAACGATGTTATTGTAGAGAGGTTTGAATGTAATAACAAAAATTAACATATATGAGATTGATTCTTACCGGACTATGCCAGCATAGGGCAACATTTGAATTTGCTTTATTGTACAGTCAAATCTCTCTATAACATTCATTCTCTATGAAAACATTTCACTATAGTGACCAAGTTTTTGTCACGTTATATTATACGTTTTATATAACAACCAAAAAATATTCAGACAAACATTAACAAATAGAGAGGTTTGACTATATTAACAAACATTAACAAATACGATGCTAAATATTCTTACCACACCATGCCTGCAGAGGGCAAAGCTAACTTCAAGTTTGAAAGAAGATGTTGAAGTGGCTCGGATGAGAGACCTTCGGGCCTTATATGACTAAATCTCTTGGAGAAAAGCACGTATAGACTCAACGTAACGAATGTGATCCAGAATGAAATCGAAACTGCTAATGGTGCTCCTTTGAAACCAAGATTTGTCCAATGAACCAGAGCATATGCAATGCCAATGTGGACAACTAGAGATGCAACCGCGAAGCAAGCCAGAGGCAAGATGATTGATTGTGCTTGAAGAAATCTCACAATGTTTTGCAATAAAGCATATGCAAACAATCCAGGTATGAGGAACTTCAAGAACACCCCTGCTTCTTTTGCTATAGCAGGTTCTTGATGAAGTAAAATCAGAATTCGATCCGAATACCACCAGATAACAGAAACAACTACAGAAAAGAAGCATGATATGATGCTTGATGTTTGAAGATGTATCCCTAGCATCCTGAACATTTTCGCGCCATATCCTTGGCCACATAATGTCTCGAGTGCACCACTTAGCCCGACCTACATATAGATGATCAATTGACGAGTTCAGAGTTCACTTCCGTTAAAGATATAATTAACTAAATAAAAGTATAATACTCTTTCTGACAGCATAAATGTTTAGACGAGACGATCACACAATTAAACATAATGTCTCAAGTGCATCACTTAGGCCAACTTATAGATGATCAAATGTGTAGTGTTCTTTCTGACAACTTAAATTTTTACACAAGATGGTCACACAACTAAACATAATATCTCAACTGCACCATTTAGGCCAACCTATAGATGATCAAATGTGTAGTGTTCTTTCGGACAGCTTAAATTTTTAGACGAGATGGTTACACAATTAAGCATAATGTCTCAAGTGCACCACTTCGGCCAACCTATAGATTGTTAATCGACAAGTTCACAATTCACTTCTGCTGCAAATATAATTAAGTAAATAAACGTGTAATGTTCTTTCTGACAAGCTTAAATTTCTAGACGAGATGGTTACATAATGTGTCAAAGTGCACCACTTAGGCCAACCTATAAATCAATTTCTAAAAAGATTTAGTCGAGGTATTCGCTAGCTAGCACCATAATTATAAAAAGAAAAAAAAACACTTTTGAAACTTAAGGATTCAAACATGTCATGAAGTTTCTCCAAAAAGGTAAGTGTTACGAAACGAAACCCAAAAAGAGGTCTCCGAAATTATCTCATAGATTTAAGTTATATATTACTAGTAGCTAGTGATATATATGAGCACCCGGTGTTTATACCAAACTAATAAATGTAAGTTATATGTATTGCAGGCATAGTACATTTTTTAATACTTACCATAGTTAAGCAATATGCATTTTCACTTAGATTTGTTGATTTTCAAGATTCATTGTTTAGTTAGATATAAACATCCGGTGCATATTGGTAAGTATTTACCTTTTTAACATTGTCAGCTTAATTTAATTTGTTATAATACTACAATACTAATTATTAAAGTATAAACTTATTGTCAGTGCACCCCAAAGTCCGGGCAAAAGTTATACGTTCACGTAAATTTGAAATATAACGTCAATTCATACAACTTAAAGTCATTATATCTGTTAAGGAGAAAGATGAATGTTTTACATACCATGAAAGAGAAACCAGTAACCATAGCCCATGAATTAGCAAGATTCGATGCGGCGAGCTCGAGTTTCCCGAGGTGTCCGGCGAACATGACGGAGACAAGGCTGATGAAGTAGAAACAACCGTTCACAATGATCATCGGAACGGAGAACAATACTTGACTTTTCGCTTCTTTACAATTGATTATCTTGACACAACATTGGTTAGACGAATTGTCCTTCTGTTCAACCGGTGCCGGAGCTGGTTCCGGTACCAGTTCAGATGCCGGGGCCGGAGGGATGACGATCTCCTCTGGCGATGGTGCATTCAAATTAGTTATTGTCATTGTGGAAACGTGATTGGTATAATAAGAATAATAATATGACGAGTTACTTCTTCTTTGTTGAGAGTGTAGTAGTGATTTCTAAAATAAAGAATTTTTTAATAATATGTGTATATGTAGAAAAACAAGATTTAGATAGAGAAAAATCTTAGATCTATGAGCTACAACAGGCAAAGAATTCTCAGTTGAATACGTTTGTATCAAAATGTACCAGAGAGATGAGTAAAAGTAGGTAACAAATTTTCCAACTAATACTATAACAAATTTTCTAACTAATACTAACAAAAAGTAAAAATGCTAGTAACAAGTTATGACATTCAATCCCATATTTGCAAAAATTTCGGTAAGTATAGAAAGGGCTGAAAAGTCTTACACATCCTTTTTGCTTACATATATAAATGAAATATTAATTTATATATATATATATATATATATATATATATATATATATTTAAATTTCGAATGTTCTTAATGAAATTTCAGAATTCGTATTACATGATACGGAAAGTAAATTATAAAATGTGCTAATACATCTCAAAACAATTAAAAAAAATAATACATCTCATAACAATTACTCAATTATTTTCCTCCCCTTTTCTTTCTGCACGAAATCCAAGTACCCGTTCATAATGAAATTATTTACAAGATAATTATATTTTCATTTTCATATAAATTAAATAACACTAATAATTTATATTATTCATGTGTATAATTTTATCCCATTTAATATCAAGCAATTTTTGAATTTCTTTTTTTTTTAAATGAGATGACGTGATTTGTTGTACATCATTTTCGTGAAATTATGTGAAGGAAAAAAAGAAAAGAAGACAAGATCGAGAAAAATGTTATACGATTATAGTTAAATTTAAAATCTAAACTTAAATAATTACAACAAAGTTTATTACACTTTTTATACCACGGATTTGGAATATAATGTTACGGTCATTAAAGTCATCCAACTTTGTGTAGTTAACTTTCATTGCCCTTTTAGCCGAAATTATAGTTTTGAGTGCTTATTTAATGATTTCATAGCTTTAAATTTTTAGGGAAAAAAACTAAATCAATATTTAGATTTACTTAAGACTTCACTCATCCTAAACACGGTTCAATTTTAGATCCGATACTCTTAAAAATGGGTTGACTATATAAAAGATGTCTTTAATAACATTCAACTAAAAAAATACTATGATTATATTAATCTCTAATATTTAAAATGTTAAAAATTGAACAATTTTACGTAAAGAAAATTGAAAAAGTATCATTTTTGGCCGACTAATTAATTGATATTGCTAATATTTTACAAATATTAATAAATCAAATTTCATATTTGTCTAGATTTGGAGTACTAGAAATAAGGCATGTTTTGTGGTATATGATACTTTTATTTCTCTTCTTTTCATCTCCTCTTTATATATATTTTAATCATGTGAACTCATTTCATAGATATAAGTTATTCAATATCTCTAATTATAAGAGCACATTTTTATCAAAACTATCTTTTTTATTTCTTCTTTAAATATCTCACTTATTTATATTTTTATTCGGGGGACGAAGAAATGGTAGAATACAATTATGGGTGACGCAAGGGTAAGGTCACTAAATCATTTGTTTTAGGTTCCAAGACTTTGCTATTATTATATAACTAGTCATTAGTGTGTATTTATATTTTATAAGTTTGTATGCAAAAAGTATGGCTCATATTTTCTATTATATAACTTGAAATATATTTTTTCAAGTTAATAAAATCTTTCTCATTTGTTGCAATAGAGTACATTGATTTTTGTTGTTAAAAATCTTATTGATAGAAATTAAAATTCAAATAATTTAATTTAAAGCCTTAAAATATTAGACAGACTCATGATTATATAAAGAAATAATGAACTTTTCTAAATATTAATTGTAACTTTAAAGATACATAATATTTTTTTGTTAGTGATTATAAGAAAAATTTTGTTGAAGAATTTAAAATTAGTCGTAACTTGAAATATTGAAATCAAACTTTTTCTTATGGTACACTTTGTCTCTATTGATCATTGCATATGCAAAAAGTTACATTTTTAAGTTTGACATACCAAACTTTGTACATGATCATTGACAAGAAACTTCTAAGCTAATCCTAGCCAAAAAAATAAAAAAACTTATAAGGATCTGAAGGAGGATTTGAGTCCAAACGGCAAGGTTGTTGCTTTAGCAAAGTATCTTTAGCATGTTCTCCTTGACAAAAAAGATGATCAATATTTTTCCACAATGGGTGCTTGAGTGGTGTTGTTGCAATAGTTATACATAGGCAGAAGTGGAGTCAGAATTTAAAGTTTATGATTTTGAAATTCTAATTATTTTAAATTACTGGACTCTAAATTAGTAATTTATATATATTCAATGAATTTCTTACTGCAAAATTTTAATTTTGAATCAAAATTATTGAATTTAACAGATCTCGTAATCAACACACACGATCCACCCCACACAGGATCAGTTGCAGATGGCTCTATCTTATGGAAAGAAGATTCAATGCATTACTATGTCACTCTATACAAGAAAATTATAATTTTCTATATTATAAGGACTTGGAAATGATATTTAATTCTATACAATATAAAATGCATTACTATATCACTGCACCATATACATTTATTACTATAAAAGAAAGCAAAGTAATGGATGCTCCATTTGAAAATGGAACCCACTGCTTATTCTCCCTTATTTTTCTCGTACTGTACTTGGCTATAAATAGCCTTTTTGCAGTATGTACATTACATACTGATAATCAATTCTCTCGACTCTCTTTCTTTCTCTTACTATTTCTTTTTATGTCTTTCTTTAATCTTAATTTGTTAAGTTAGTTTGTTTTATAACACGTTATTAGCACGAGCCTCCATCATTTTGAGCTATTTTAAAAAGGTAAAAAAAAAATAAGAATTTTATTTATTTAAAATGTCTAATATCTCTAAACTTGAATTTATTGTTTTTGATATATCTGGAAAAGGCTACTCATCATGGGTTCTACATGCCGAAATACACCTAGAATCGATGGGTCTGGCAGACACCATCAAAGATGATAATATGGCATCTAGTCAAGACCGTGTCAAAGCCATGATATTTCTCCGTCACCATCTTGACGAAGGATTAAAATTACAGTACCTCACATTAAAAGACCCCCTTAAATTGTGGAAGAATATAAAAGAAAGATATGACCACCTGAAGTTGGTCATCCTTCCATAGGCACGTCATGATTGACTCAATTTGAGATTAATAAATTTTAAAAATATAACTGAATATAATTCTGCCTAGTTTAGAATTATAGCACAATTAAATTTATGCGGAAAAGAAATCACTGAGCAAGAAAAACTCGAAAAAATATACTCCACATTTTCACCCGCGAATATGCTCCTGCAGCAGCAATATCGCGAAAAGGGTTTTAAGAAATATTCGGAATTACTTTCTCACCTTCTTATTGTTGAACGCCACAATAAACTGTTAATAAAAAATAATGATAGTTGACCCATTGGTTCTTTGTCCCTCTCTAAAGTGAAGCAGACAAACTATAACCAATGAGAAAGAGGTCATCGTCCCAGTCGTGGTCGAAGAAGAAATTATAATCATGATACTCGGTTGGCACCGAGAAATGATCGGCAATATAAAAAAAAGAGTCAAAAAAAGAAGATATACCAAAGAAAAATTCAGAAAGTATATATGTCATAGATGTGGAGGTATGGGGCACTGGTCATGGACCTGTCGGTCATCAAAACGTCTGATTCAGCTATATCAGGCATCCTTAAAGAGAACAAAAAATAATCCAGAGATAAAATTTATCTCTGAAGACAATATTGAGCCTATGCATCTAGATGTAGCTAATTTCTTTAATTTTCCAGAAGGAAATATGAATATTGATAAGCTTGATAATATTTAAATAATTTTCTTTTCATTTGTCTTTACTAAATAATATGTTTATATTTTTTTAATTCATGTAAATAAATAAAATTTGTATAATGAGTCATGTTTTAATTATAGTGTTTACTTTGTTTCTTTTTGAAGAAAAATATGAATATGCATCAAATTTTGTTTGGATCAATGATCAATCATGGAAATATTTGTGTAATTGATAGTGAAACGGCTCATGCTATTTTTAAAGACGCGAAATATTTTTCCTACTTGCTTAGAAGAAAAGCAAATGTTACTACAATTTCTGTTAATTCGAAAATGATTGGAGGCTCCGGAAGAGCTACTATATTTCTGCCTAAGGGGACAAAGATTGTTATAGAAAGATGCACTGTTCTCTTCTAAATCCCCAAGAAACTTGTTAAGTTTTAAAGATATCCGCAGAAATGAATATCATGTTGAGACACTAAATAAAATGAATATTGAATACATTGGTATAACCAAGAGTGTCTCAGGCTAGAAATATATTTTAAAAAAATTATCAACTTTGTCGTCTAGCTTATATTATGCAGAAATTAGTGCAATTGAAGCACATTTGATCATAAACCAGAAGTTTAGTGATCTAAAAACATTTGTGCTATGACATGATTGAATAGGTCATCCTAGATCAATAATAATGAGACGAATTCTTGAAAATTCAACTGGACATCCGTTAAAGAACTTGAAGATTCTTACGAATGATGAATTTTCTTATGCTGCTTGTTATCAAGGAAAGTTAATTGCCAGACCATCAACCTTGAAGGTTGGCATCGAATCTCCTGGCTTTTTAAAGCGTATACATGGAGATATATGTGGACATATTCATCCACCTAGTGGATTGTTTAGATATTTTATGGTCCTAATAGATGCATCATCAAGATGGTCTCATGTGTGCCTCTTATCATCTTGCAACCTGGCGTTTGCGAAATTATTAGCATAAATAATAAGATTAAGGGCGTAATTTCTAGATTATCCAATTAAAGTTATTCGCCTTGATAATGTTGGAAAAATTTACATTCCAAGCTTTTGATAATTAATTCTTATCAATTGGAATAAAAATTGAACATCATGTTGCTCATGTTCATACTCAAAATGGCATTGCATAGTCATTTATTAAGCGCCTACAAATGATAGCAAGCCCTCTACTTATGAAAATAAAATTGTCGATTACTGTTTGGGGTCATACTATCTTACATGCAGCAGCACTTATACGTCTCAGGTCGACAAATTATAATAAATACTCTCCGTCACAATTAGTATTTGGTCATGAGCCAAATATAACTCATCTATGAATTTTTGGTTGTGCAGTATACGTGCTTGTAGCACTACCACAACGTACAAAGATGGGCCCTCAACGAATGTTGGGCATATATATTGGGTTTGACTCACCCTCCATAATTTGCTACCTTGAACCGTTGATAGGAGACATATTTACTGCTCGATTTGCAGATTGTCGGTTTTTCCGTAATAAGGGAGAGAGAAAAAGGAACCCGAAAGATAAATTGTGTGGAAAGTTTCATCACTATCTTATTTTGATCCACGTGCCCGCACATGTGAGCAGGAGGTCCATAAGATCATCCACTTACAAAAAATAGCAAATCAAATGTCAGATGCATTTACTGATTTGAAACGGATAACTAAGTCACATATCCCTGCAGTGAATGTGCCTATCCGGATTGATGTCCCAAAAGGACCATCTATTAGTATCATAGCTTCTGAATCCCAAACATGCCTAAAGCGTGGTGGACCATTGGGTTCAAAGGATAAAATTCCTAAAAAGAGAAGCGTGAGAAATAATAAATATGATACTACAAAAGAACCTCCTGAAAAAGGTCAAGATTTGAGTAATCCTGATATTCCTGAAGAAATTAGTGAACCGAGACTCAAGTGAATGAAGAACTTTCAATAAGTTCTACCGGTGATGAGATAGATTTAGATAGATCAAAAATCACGATGGATAATTGTAACACCCCTCAAAATTTTCCCCTAGAATTCAAGCCCTTCTTGTATACAAGTAGGGTCGAACTTGAGTATTGAGGAGCGTATGCATGAGTTGAGATGAGTCTTTGAGAATTTGAGCAGTATTAGAGGTGAGGTGGGGTCATGGAGGACCCCTAGGATCAAATTAAATCCAAAAGATTCGTCGTGGCTAAGTTTAGGATGAGTTCATATAAGGGTCGACTTGTAACGACCCTATCTTTTGAAGAACGTCAATCTGTGTGGCCCACGACCTACCAAATTAAAGGTCGTCGAGTCTTCTTTCCAACTCCACCAAGAACGTAAATTTTGGAGTTCGGAGTCAAAAGATATGATGATCCTAAGATGAACTAGCACGGCAGGAATTTCATTCTTGGCCTGGGTTGCAACTGCTGGGGAAATGGCCTTGGCACTGTAAGGGCGCGACGCGCCACTATTGCGCCAGAAACATGCCTCAGTAGTTTGGTCCTTGGCGCGACGCGCCACTAAAAGTTGTGCAGGGTTTTTCAGGCCAAATTCCCAGAACCCATAAAATTTGGCCTTGGCGCTGTAAGGGCGCGACGCGCCACTATCGCGCCAGAAACATACCTCAGTAGTTTGGTCTCTGGCGCGGCGCGCCACTACGAGGTGTGCAGGTTTTAGGCGTATTCAGCCTGGCGCTGCAATGGCGCGATGCGCCACTATCGCGCCAGGTGCGTTTTTAGCCTATTTTCAGAACTTTGATGAGGGGTAATTTGGGAACTTACCCAAGTTATATATGTATTACCCTTGGTCATTTTGGGATCAAAATTTCCAGCTCTCTCTCTCTCTAAAAGCCCTAGAAGTTCCTCTCTCCCTCTCTCTTCTTCATCTTCTTCTTCTTCTCCATTCTCAACAAAGATTTCTCCCAAGAGCTTCAAGATTTGAGTCCTCCATTGAAGACCCAACATCAAGGTTCTCTCCAAGTCTTCACTAAGGTATGTAAGGCTATCCAAAACATGGGTTGAGTCCACCCATGTGCCCTATTCTTGTGTTGAGGTTAGATGTTCATAAAAATGGAGTTTCTTGGCATGGTGCATGTTTGAATGAGTTTTGTCCCCATTCTATTTGATTCTTTATGTGTCAATGTTGTTGAGCTAAGGAGTTCCTAAAATGAGCCCTTATGTGAGTATGAGATGATGAAGAAATGAGATGTTAAATATGTTTGATTGATCTCCTTAATTATGTAGATTGGATAAAAGATATTATTTTCTTAAAAACGTTGCCTATTATAAAAATGTCGATTTGAAGTCTCAAAGATGTGATGAGTCACAAAGATTTCTCAAATGGATGGAGGTAATGATTTATTATATCTAGATGATTCTATATATGTACATTTAAATTTCTTTGAATGATATGCTTGAGATTGATCGGATAGTACGATTGAGAAAGGTGTGATTGTGATAGAGTTGAAGAGATGACAAGGCTGTAATGAGACTTGTCGATATGAGTTGATTGAGTTGATTGGATGGAGTTTTATGAGCATTGAGTCTTGGGAGGAGTATCGAGCACCGAATTGGGCAAGAGTATAGTCCATACTCGAACCCAATACCTGTGTTGCCAAACGTAGGGGGGATTGAACCGTTAAGTCGGATGCTTCCCTGAGAGTTTGTCCTGACATTATAGGACTTGGTTGGATTGGATCCATGAGTGTTTGATTCGTTCGTACCCTGGCAAGGTATGAACGGGCGCGGCAACAACGTCGTTTTGTTGTACCTTCACTGGCTCATAAGTGCTGGTTGTCGGTTAAGAGAAACTCCCAAATAGGTCTTGATAGTACTCCGAGTCAGATTGAGTTGAATTGTATATGATTGGTCCCGTCTAAATCATATTCTTGTTTAGACTTAGGACATTGGATTGAGTTGAGATTCCGAGTTGATTGATTTCTTCCTTGATGTTCGTTGTATTCGACCATTTTACATACTCGTACATTCCATGTACTGACGCCATTTGGCCTGCATCGTTTTATGATGCAACGACAGGTACCAGAGATCATCAACCGGCGCTCCGTTGAAGATCCACTTACACTCTCAGCTAGTTGGTGAGTCCTCCTAGTTCCCGGAGGATATTGAGCCTTCTTGTACAGTTTTGTTGTCCTTTTTTCTATTTTGATTGTTGGTAGCCATGGACTTGTCATTGGCACCTTTTAGACTTGAATAGAGGCTTCATAGACTGGAGTGTGGGGAAGTCGAGCTGTTATCTTGAGGAGTCTTATTTTATTGTCTTGTTGGATTGTAAATGTTTGGCCTTCGGGCCCATATATGAATAGTATTTCCTTAATTGAGTTTCCGCTAAGAAAATGTGATTGAATGAATGAGTGACTGGACCAGGTGGTTCGCTCGGAGGTCAGAAATAGCCTTCGAGTGCCGGCCACACCTAGGGTACCCTCCCGGGGCGTGACAATAATGTTTTTGCATATAATGTTGCACTTAACCTCATGCAAGATAGTGAAAGCCTTGAGCCTAAACTCGTCGAAGAATGTCGACGTATATGTGATTGGGTAGAATGGCAAAAGACAATTCAATCAGAATTAGACTCACTTGCTAAACGTGAGGTTTTTGACCTGTAGTCCAAATTCCTGAAGGTGTAAAACCAGTTGGCTATAAATGAGTTTTTATGCGAAAAGGAAATGAGATAAATGAAATTATAAGATACAAAGCACACCTTGTTGCACAAGAATTCTCTCAAAGATTCGGGGTCAATTATGAAGAAATATATTCATCTGTTATGGATAGAATAACTTTTCGATATCTCGTCAGTTTAGCTATACATAAAAATCTTGAAATACATCTAATGGATGTAGTTATAGCTTACCTTTATGGTTCACTTGATAATGAAATTTACATAAAATTCCAAAAGAATTAAAATTGCCTGAAGCATGTACTAAGTCTCGAGAGATGTACTCAATCAAATTGCAAAGATCATTATATGATCTGAAACAATCAGGGCGTATGTGGTATAATCGCCTTAGTAAGTACTTGATAAATGAAGGTTATATAAATGATGTCATTTGTCTATGTGTTTTTATTAAGAAAATGGAATCATAGTTTGTTATACTCGTCGTTTATGTTGATGACATAAATCTCATTGGAACCCTTGAAGAGGTCCAAAAGGCGATTGAATATCTAAAGAAAAAATTTGAGATGAAAGATCTTGGAAAGACAAAACTTTGTCTGAGTCTACAAATTGAACATTTAGCAGATGAGATTTTTGTCCACCAATCTATCTACACTGAGAAAATATTAAAACGATTTTACATGGACAAAGCACATCTATTAAGTACTCCAATGGTTGTTCGATCACTTGAAGTGGAAAAAGATCTATTTCGACCTCCAAAAGAGAATGAAGAACTTCTTGGTACTGAATTAAAATATCTCAGTGCTATTGGTGCACTTATGTATCTTGCTAACACAACTAGGCCTAATATAACATTTTCTGTTAATTTGCTGGCAAGGTATAGTTCATCTCCAACGCGAAGACATTGGAACGGTATCAAGCATACTTTGCGATACCTAAAGGGTACCATTGATATGGATTTGTTTTATACTAACAAAGGTTGTGCAAACCTTATTGGTTATACAGATATAGGTTATTTATCAGACTCACATAAAGCTTGATCTTAAACAGGCTATCTATTTACATACGGAGGAACTACTATATCATGACGATCTACAAAGCAATCTATTGTTGCTACTTCTTCAAATCATGCTGAAATAATAGCAATTCATGAAGCAAGTAGAGAATGTGTGTGGTTGAGATCAATGATACAGTTCATCAAAGAAATATGCGGCCTGAAAAATGATGTCAAAGTACCCACAGTTATATTCGAAGACAATGTTGCGTGCATAACTCAATTAAAAGATGGCTTCATAAAAGGAGATAGAACGAAATATATTTCACCAAAATTATTCTTCACACATGATCTCTAGAAGAATGGTGATATTGATGTACAACAAGTTCGTTCGAGTGATAATCTTGCAAATTTATTTACAAAGACATTACCAACATCAACTTTTGAGAAGCTAAGATATAAAATTGGAATGCGTCATCTCCAAAATATCAAATGAAGTTTTCATCAAGGGGAGTAAAATACGTGTTGTACTCTTTTTTCCTTAACCAATGTTTTGTCCCACTGGTTTTTCTAGTAAGGTTTTTAATGAGGCGGCACTCAAGGCGTATTACCATATGTGTGTACTATCTTTCCTTCACTAGGCTTTTTCCCACTAAATTTTTCCTAGTAAGGTTTTAACAAAGCACAACATCTATGAGTGTTCAGAATAAATATATATATTTATTTTTTCACTAGAATTTTTATTTTTAATGGACATCCAAGGGGGAGTATTATAAAAGAAAGCAAAGTAGTGGATGCTCCATTTTCAAAATGAGACCCACTGCTTATTCTCCCTTATCTTTCTCCTACTGCATTTGGCTATAAATAGACTCTTTGCAGTATGTAATGTACATACTGATAATCAATTCTCTCAACTCTCTCTTTCTCTTACTATTTCTTTTTGTGTCTTTTTTTATTCTTAATTTGCTACGTTAGTTTGTTTTATAATATTTATCACCCTTTCTTTCTTTTCCTTGTTTTGTTTATCCTTTCAAAATTTTCCAAGTCTGGTACATTGAAATTCATATTCATCGTCACCATTGAATGTTCCCCAAAAGAGTTATGGTTTTTTCCTAATTCCACAAACTATGTTAGCTGCATCCTCTAGAAAAAATCAGACACATGTATAGCAACATTTCTAGAAGATCCGAGCAATATAATAGACTTGTAAAAGCTCGGCTATATAACCCATTAATTACTTGAGCAGCAAATGAAACACCTTCAAAATGTGTGTAAATGTTCCTTCAATGATTTTCATTAACTTCATCAACTAGCAAGAATTTTAGTAAGTACCTTTGATACAAAAAATACCTAGTCAAGCTAATAGGTGATACACAGCGGAGAGACAAAGGACTGTCGAAAACTAATCACAAACTACCCAGTCTTCTCTGATCTCGGACTATCCATGTAAGAGAAGGAAAACCTACTTACACATTGCAACGCGAAAGAGCGTAAACAAAATTGCATTAAGGTGTTGTTTTAAAGACCAAAGAAACCCATTTCACTAGCTTTTTCCTTCTCAAATGTCTCGAAATACTGGTAGATGATTGTGACAGCCAATAGAATTCCTGTCCCTGAACCAATTGCGCCCATCAGATCAGCCAACACAGTCAACAGGCCGATGCAGACACCGCCAAAGGCTGCAGC
The DNA here is from genome assembly GCF_947179165.1 of Solanum dulcamara. NCBI lineage: Eukaryota > Viridiplantae > Streptophyta > Magnoliopsida > Solanales > Solanaceae > Solanum > Solanum dulcamara. The sequence continues at coordinate 65,757,004 of NC_077248.1, read as the reverse complement.
TGTTGGTATATAGCGGTTCAACTCCTTGTACAAATTCGACTCCCTGTGCCCAGGCATTACCATTTGTTGTTCCTGGATATACATGTAGAAAAGGATATTATCACATAAACAAGTTTTTCAAGTATACTTTCATGTATCAATTGCAAATCCGTCTTGAAGTTTCATCTACAGTGAGAATATTCAGGTGCAAGCAAACATAAACAAGTTTTTCAAGTATACTTTTATGTATCAATTGCAAATCCGTCTTGAAGTTTCATCTACAGTGAGAATATTCAGGCGCAAGCAACTTTATTCTAGCATAATCACTACATGCATCTGTCAATAGCATAAACAAATTTAAGCCACAAGCAGCTCTTTTCATCATAATTCTTCTAACTTCAAAGTGTTGTCCCATTTATTTGCTTTTAAAGTACACGTTACTGATAAAAGCACACAAGAATGCAAAATAAACAAAAACATTAACTCATACCTTTAACTGCTTAGCCACATCTCTTGCTGATGATCCTGAGACTTCGATCCAAGTCTTTGAGAACAAGGCACATGCTGATAGCATGAACACAATATAGAATATAGCGTGGAAAGGATGTGCTACCATATCCGCCAAGCTGCAATTGGTAGTAATAAGTGTAAGTGAGGTTTTGAGAAAGAAATTCTGATTGATTGAGGCCTCATACTGAGGCCTCATACAGAGGAGTTCCATCAAGCAAAGGCAATCACTTGTATAGTGAGACAGATAAAAGTTACCTTGACGGTGCAGTAATATAATAGGCAAGACCACCAACAGGTACAGATTGACCAGAATATTCAGATTCTTTCCACTTTCCCAAAAGGTTCACAAAGAAATTGCCACTGTACTTCCTATCCAGCAACTGCGAACATACAAATGTATTCAGATGATGACGTTGTAAAAATCTTACAGAACTAGGTACCACCACCATTTGTTTAATGTTATAAACAAAAAGAAATATACCTGGGAAATGAAGTAAACATTGGATACAAGTGCTGATTGTAAGATAATGGGCATATTGGAAGTGTAGAACAGCTTAATTGGATATGAACCCTGCTGTCCACGGGCATTCTTTGACCTCACGGGCAAAACGACACGGAAGCCTTGGAGGTAGATAACAATAAGGAAGATCAAGACTGTGGCAAGCAAGTTTGTTACGTTCGGAAGGTTCTGCCGGTAGAATGCCTCACGAAGTGCACGAACCTTGTCAGTTCGAGTGATCAATAAATGGAATAAAGCTATAACAGCTCCTTCAAATTCAGCTCCACGGCCACTGTTGATTGTGGTTGGACTAAATGCTTTCCAAATGATGTTCTCGCTGGCGAAGAAACAAGTGAAATTTCAAAAAAGTTAGAACAAGTTGTAGTACCTGTGTAATTGAGAGGAGATAAGATCAGAAGCATACCACATGTTGGTAGCTATAAAAAGTGAAATACCGGAGCCTAGACCATATCCTTTCTGAAGGAGCTCATCAAGGCAAATAACTATTATGCCAGCAAACCACAGTTGAATGATTATCAGCACTGCGTTTCCAACCCCAAGCTGACTAACACTACCATACATGCCAGAGAGAACATATGCAACTGCTTCACCAATCGCTATGAGAATCCCTAATAACTTTTGTGCACCGTTTCTGAAACAAAAATAAATACCGATGAGCGATATCATGAAAGCGCTGCGAGATTACATATGACTAATCAGAATGACTACGTAGATTCTAAAAATATTAGAAAGTAGAGCTACAAAAGGCATACAGACAGAACAAAATACTGGTTAATTGAGTGAAGTGCAATACCACAAGACAAAATGCAGAAAGACAAGCTTAAAACTTCACCTGACAGATTAGATGCACTTAAGAAAGAGATGCCACATCTAAATCTTCAATTAACTTCATTAAAGCCTTCATCTATTTTCTTTTTGCAAACTGAACACACTTATCCCAAAAATAGTTAGCACTTCCTTCTTCAGTTTCTCAGTCAGCAAACGGCTGAGCAATAAATAGTATCTATTGTCTATACTAGTGTAAATCGGGACAAAAGCATCAACCATGCAGGTTCTTGTAGAGTGCCTGTTGAGCTCTGGCCTAGTTCTTCTGATCCATGAAAGTTTGGCAGTCTTTGGACCTCAAATACACGTGTTCCCCTCGCAGACTCGAGGTAGTCAGGAATAACTTGGGATTTTGACCTTCGCTTGGGCGATGTTACAGGAGAAAGGTGCAGTTTTGTGTTATTTCTGTCTATATAGAAGGGCTAAACTGACACTGCTAGTCTTGGCTAGCATAAACCATTCTTGATGAAAGATATAATTCCAATTCAAGTTTGACATTTCTGCAACTTATTATCAGCAATATGCCACAACTGGTGTTGACTGTTAAGTCAATGACAAAAGGACAAACGGGAGACTATAGCTTACAAAGTTCCACATCAGTGCAGTTTTTGTTGGCTTACATTAGGATTGGGGCTAAACAGTAAACACAACTTATGCAGAACCATATTAGGATTGAGAGCATGTTGCACGGATAGGCCTAATAAAGAAGGTTGGCTTAACTTGTTTCCAAATGCATTATTCTGGTAACATTGTTGCATAATCGAGCTTAAAAGATGAACAGAAACCAATCAAGCACACAGCTCAACTGGGACTAAAGGGAATCAACATACGAGTGAGGGATCTCGCAAGTTTAGGAGAACCCAACATGAAAACATATTTAATGAACTATGGTAACTTACAGAAGTGCTCGGTCCTCACGGACATTGTTGTCAACTTCAATGATCTTTGACCCAGCTAAAAGTTGCATAACCAATCCAGAAGTCACAATGGGAGTGATTCCAAGCTCCATGACAGTTCCACGATTTGAAGCAAGGATAACACGCATCCAATAGAACGGATCGGCACCGGTTGTGGAGTGTATGCCATACAAAGGTAACTGACTGCATACTAAGAAAATAAAGAGAGAGATCACAGTGTATAAAACCTTCTCTCTGAATGGAATTTTTCGATCAGCACTCTGAACTTCAGGCAGGAACGAGAGGAATGGACGAACGAGATGGAGCACTCTGAATCCGCCTCCCATCTTGTTTTCTACAACTTAAACTGCTGGTCCAAAGTACAAAATTCTTAGAAAGACTGAACACTAATCAAGCACTAATCAAATACACAGAACGCTCTACATAGACACAAACAGGGATTTCAAATCTAAGAATGCATAAGAGTTGAACATGTTGAATTGTGTGAAGCATCTCCTTTAGAAGCTTGTACAGTTAAAGCTCACTTATTTATTATCTACGTCGGTCACAGCCCTGTGGACAGGATTTTTTTTGACAAGTCAAGCGGAATTAATATGTATAGTGAGATTCAAACTCCTGCTTGATACATAATTGTGTGAACAATCACACCTAAAAGCTAGCTAGCTTAATGCTATTACAATAAAATACTAAGAAAACCCTAAATTCAAATTTTCTAACAATCATTACAAAGAAGAAGGTAAATTGAGCATATAAACATGTAACATCCAGCAAATTGAACAAAAAGATAATTCCAGAATGCTTTATTACTTTTTTTTGTTGATAAAATAAGTTCCTCTTTTGCTCAAGAACTAAACCGTTTTCAATCAATCAATCAACTATATCTCAATCTCAAACTAGTCAGCATCAACTACATAAATCCATCTATATCTATATTCGGTTTACTCGCAATTTAACTATTTCAATCAATCAATCACCTATAGCTCAATCTCAAACTAGTCAGCATCAACTACATAAATCTATCTATATCGATATTCGGTTTTACAAGCAATTCAACTGTTTCAATCAACTACATCTCAATCTCAATAAATCTATCTATGTCGGTATTCGATTTACTCGCAATTCAACTGTTTTAATCAATCAATCAACTATATCTCAACCTCAAACTAGTCATCATCAACTACATAAATCTATCTATATCTATATTTGGTTTACTCGCAATTCAACTGTTTCAATCAATCAACTATATCTCAATCTCAATAAATCTATCTATATCGGTATTCAGTTTACTCGCAATTCAACAGTTTCCATCAATCAATCAACTATATCTCAATCTCAATAAATCTATCAATATCAATATTCGATTCACCCGCAATTCAAAAAAGAGATTAAAAATGATCAAAATTCGCAGCTAAATAACTTCAAAATGAACAAATGCATATAAGAATTTGGGAAAAATACATATAAATATGAGCTTCGCCTCGCCTCACCTCACCAAATTTGAAGATTTGTTGAAGAAGAAGAATCTATGGATTTGAACGGAGGAGGAGGATAAGGGTTTTCTCCTTTCAGATCTATGCGCGATTTTTTTTCCTTTTTTTTAAATAGGAAAAGAATGTTGATGACGTGGAAATCTTACTACGCTATCCAATCCAATCACTTACCGACACGTGTTTCATGATGACAAAGGCTGAATTGAATTACCTTATTAATAAATATAAAATAAATTTCAATATTCCAAAATTATCGTGTCATTAAATATTGGTTAAATAAGGAAATGTATTAGTCTCTTGACTAAAAACAAATGTGTTGTATAAATTGAAAAGTATTAAATGTTTGAAAAATAATTTGGAAGTGATGCGTAGTCAAGTTTTTTTAAATTCAAAATGTTTAGTCAAGTTTAATTTGAAAAATAAAATAAAATTGTTTTTACTTTTTTCATTATTCACAAAAAGTTAAAAATAATCTCAATTCATATTATGGCCAAACACAACTCCATTTTTTTAAATACAATTTTATTTTTGAAAATAAAAACTATTTTTTTTTCCAAATTTCACAATGAAGCATGGTTGAACGTCCAAGGACACTACCTACTCCATCAACTCAATTTTGTTGTGTGAGGAGGCCCGTCATAATTAGATTTAATTACCAATGGTGTTTCTTCAACCTTTTTAATCTCTTTTCTTGATTATTAAATTAAAGTTATATAAAAAAGATTCCGCTCTCGCGGCCCGCACCGAAACCGTGCTTTACCCCTAAATGTCCAGTCAACTGCTGCGCCTCAACGTGACTTTGTTTGGTCTTCCTCTTTCCTTCGGCCCATGTTTCAATGCTATTCAAAATTTCTCTTGAATAATGGTCAGGCTGCTACTCGCAAACACCTCTTTTCCGCGACATTGTATGCAGAACCTAGTAATTTTGGCTCAAATTTCTAAGTATGCCAAACCAATAAACAAAACTATAGTTTTGCCCCTGATTATATGTAGGTTCATATGATTTGTGAGGTTTACAAAACGAAGAGCTTTGAAATTCTTGATGACCAAACAGTGGAGTTATCAATATTAAACTTCAGATAACAGTGAGTGCATGATGAGAATAGTGTAATTTATAAAAGAGTGTGGTATTACTTTTGGAGAGAGTGTGAGCATTCAGTAAAATCTGCAACTTTACAAACAATAAAGTGTCACAATTCATGCAGAAACAGGCTACGCGTACACAAAATTGATCCAAACTATACCCGAAACAAAGCTATGCATACGCGAATCAGTCTAGTGTTCGAAGAACTTGCTAAACATAAAATGGTAACTTTTGAAAATCACATTTTAAGCCTTCTTCTTGAAAAATGAAAGGATATTTCCTTGCTTAGGATCCTTATTTCCTGCTTTCTTGTTTCCTGCTTTACCAGCTTGAATTGTAGGTGCAGTACTTCCCAGTGCGGGAGACTTCTTGGCTATAGGTGGTCTGAAATAAATCGCAAGAACAGCAGAAAGGAAGTCAGAAAAGGTGACGACTACAAAAGGCTCAAAAATGAAGAAGGTAGTAATTACAACTGAAGTTTCATGTTAATAAATAGAGATAATCTATTATCAAACCTAGAAGCTGATGGAATCTATTTCCTACGGGTTCAACTGAACATCTGAATCTAATAGTTTCTACATGGAACACAGATCAAACCCAATAAGTTCAGATCCTGAATCCGCCTCTGATCAAACCTTTGGCCAAGTTATCAAGAATATCTGGAATTCTCTGCAGAACCATTACATGCATAGCTTGGCTGATTTTAAGGCCACAACAGTAATGTCATCTACTATTTCAGCATTTGTACATAAAAGGTGACAGTAACCATGTCTCAACATTATATTAACTAAAAAATATAGGGAAGTTGAGTATGTTTGGCTAATTAGCATCAATGCTCTACAAGCATCTCTGACATGCACATACTTTTATTAGATGTCAGTAATGTCATCTCTTTTTAGGCCACATACATACACGGCCCCTTAAACTCACCAAATCTTTTTATTTAGACTCCTTATCTAAGGGTGTGACCTATTGATGGAAAGTTTAGGGGTGGCCTATGAATTTGATCTTTCTTTTAATATATTAGCACTTGGAATGTCCAAAATAAGAGCAACCATGTAAACTTTCGTGATATCAATAAAAAGACTGCAAAATGAATCTGTTCACCTGTCACCAGTACTATTAACTGGATTGTTGTCAGCTTTCTTCATTGTATTACTGTCAGCCTTTGTTTCTGTATCTTCACCTTCCCAAACAACCTCAGTCACTGGAGAGTGTAAGCAAATGAATCAATGCAGGGAAGAAAATCATTTAGGCAGTTATACTAGAATTAAAGCATAGAATCTGGCTACTCTTAAGTAGAGATATTAGTAGAGAGCTCATCATATCCATGTGAAAGGAAATGAACACAGATCTTAAAATAAGAATATATGGATCAAGAACAAAAATTCCTTGAATGATAGAACAGGATCTGACAAAATGTCAATGCAATCTTTTCAGGTGGGTCAACTACTTAGCTCATTAAGAATTGATCTTTTATTCACTTGGAGCTTTCTTAAGACTGCTCTAAAGGTCCTGAAAAGCAGCAATCAGGATGTTAATGACTATAAAGTTTTCTTGAAGAAGCATAAAAATACATTATTAGATGCCTTTAATTTTTCTTTATCTTAGATAATATGATAATACAAGTACAGTGAGGAAAAGTCGACTCGCGTATAACTTTATTCACTCCATCGCATGACCCTAACCCATGCAAACTGTTAATACTCGATTTAGACAATTATATTTCATCACAAGTCATACCTTCTCTTCCACGTTCGTCAATTCGTGTCTTCATTACTTTTCTCCTTTTAGGGGAAGTTGGAGCAGCATCGGTGACTTTATCCTTTTCAGTGGCATTCTTAAGACTCGCATGTTCTGAAATAATCTCTGAAGGGTGCAACTTAGAAGACTTAGGTTCGCTGGTAGGTAAAGGTTTTCTTTCTTGCTCATGACCCTTTTTTGAGAATGCTTCTTGCTCATGTCTCTTTTTTGAGAATGTTTCTTGCTCATGACTCTTGCTGCCAGCCTCCTTTACTTTCTTGACTTCCCGCTTTTCCAGTTCTGGAGTACTAGGAGTTTGTTTTGATCCTAAAATAGATTTCTGCTTTGGAGGATCAGGTGAGGCTAGGTTGACAGCGTCCTTGAATTCATCTTCTTCATCCGAAAAATCAAAAATCACCCTCCTTTTTCTATTCCCCTCACCATTTGATGTTCTCCTGATGCTGACTAGTTGATCATCGTCATCACTGATCCTATCTTCTACTCCTTCCGGAGTACATATCTGAGCCGCATTACCTAAGTAAACATATGTTCCAAAGGAAAAGAAGAAGTCACTCCAGGACAAGTGCAACGCATAATCCAAGACCAAAGAAACAAAACATAGTGAAATTTCAATGATCAGACCAAACAGCGAAAGGTACAAACCAACAGGATTTGGTGTGGTATCACTGGTAGCAGCTGAAACATTATCGACTTTTGGCTTTGTAGGTACATGACTCCACATATTAGCCAATGCCCCACCATTTTTAGAAGAACTTTTGTCAGACTGAACTGCCTTCTTAGCAGGCGGAAGTTGAGCAACTTTGTGTTTATCAGCAACAAACTTAATACCCTCTCCAGGGCCTGATGTGCCACGACTCTCACTTTTGGCATCAACCACATGTGAAGATGGCACATTGGCACTAGGACTTGGTAGTTGAACCTTTTTCTGCTCAGGTTTCACTTGAGCAGTAGAGTTAGTATTACGAAGTCCTAATGCTTCACTTTTCACCTGAGGAACAGTAGTAGTGCTTGGAATTGTCCCTGCACCGTTGCGTTTGATGAAAGGATTTGAAACTCCACAAAACCTACAATACCGGTAAGCATTAGAAAGGGAACCAATACCACCCAACACATGTGCATTTAATAACATGTATTACCTAAACCAATTTTGAAATAATGAATGGTTTCATATCAGGTGTGGGGAAAAAAGATGTTCACTCCAGAGCAGAGATAAAGGCTTAAACTTGAAGACTCTGAATATAAGTACTATACCTATTATCAAGCAAACAATTATCAACTGAGAGGGGCTGCCTAAATAGCTCTTCAGCCTGGACAAATTCAGAATTCCAGAGGGCCACTGGATCCTTTGGGATGCAAGCTTGCACGCTATAGACCTGGACTGAACAATCATCCGAAAATTCTTTCTTGGCCTCTGCATAGAAATAGCCGGTTGAGCTTTGATAATAGTTGCAACAACTTGCCACAGAACCAAGGCGCATGAAGAAAAAGTCAGAATACATAAAACTTAACTTCGGGCATATCTCCATTAAACTGACACACACATAAAAAGCTTAAGGAAAAGGTAAAATGGCATTTCTAACATGCTTGATTCAGCCAAATGTCAACTTCTCAAAAGCAGATGAGGGTAAGAAAGCTGCAAACAAACTTGTGTAACAAAGAATCATCTTAATGCACTTCTTCATCAGAATTGATATAGTCCACTGGTTTATGATGTCATGAATTGAATCTAGGGCATCAATCCAGTCATTTTTTAAGTGACCTAATGGTCTCAAATTTTTCATCTTTGCTATTCGTTTCTTGCAGGATCAATAGAATCAAACTACTTGCTAGATCAGAACAGAATCTCCAACCACACCAATAAAGGCCGCATTTAAAGCTTGTATGACTTTTAGGGCTCTGGATTATCAGAATGCTGATATTGTCATTAGCATTTGCTGAACCAAATACTAAGCTTCTGAATGCCAAACATTCTTTCACTGTAACAAATCAAGGTAAATTAAGAACACAGTTATATTAAAGAGAAATCTTAGCCTTGTATGTAATGTTACAAAAGCTATGTTTCTCTATGAAGAAAACCTTTATTACTTAAAATAACTGAGATTTTTAGTATGAAACAGAGAAGTGGCACCAAGAAAATACATATCAGTCTTTAGACATATGGCGAAACAATGAAACAACTAACGGGAATTTAGTTCAGCTATCAGCCCTCAATACTGGCTTGACGAAGTTTTGAAGTTGATATATCACGAATATCCTTCATATGGTTCCAACTAAGATGCTAAATTGGTAAGAGAATGACAAAAATAATAATAAAAGATCGGAAAAGGGGGGAAACAAGCTCAGCCTGCTCCAATGCAAAATGATATTAAGGATAGAGAAGATACGACAGTGATAATGTAATGTACCATGGAGTTTACGTCCGGTCAAACAAATTATTTTATAACAAAGTGACATTTAAAAGGATGTCCAACCTGTGAGGTTAGCAGAAGAGACAAGTCTTATATGGTAGGTTGAAGGGCTATCTTTCAACCAGCCAGACAAGCTGTAGACCACTTCAAGACCATTTCCATGCTTTTCAACAAATTCCTGAAGCAACCTGTTGTAAACAATCAACTAGCCTTAGCATTACCAGGTGAGTAAACTAAAACATTCTTCACAAAAAATCATTAAAAGCTCTCACCTCTTTGCAGAATTTGATGACACCAAAAAATTTCGACTCAGCCACTTGTACGAAACCTGCAGGCCAATAAAGATAGAAATTTAGATGATTATTATTTCTTGTTCCTTCACCACCACACAAAAAAAGGAATACAAGTACTGCGACTTGGGGCTGGGTAACTAGTTGTTGGTATTATAGCAGAACACAGAACTCAGAGTATAATTTAGTAAAAATGGGGATAAAGAACCAAAAAACAAGTCTTTGGTGAATTAGATTTTTTTTGCATATTACTGGGCATGGAAAGTTTACTTTGAAGACTAACCAAAAGAACTTCTATCTAGAATGACTTCTGCATATGTAAGAAGTATTTTCTGCTTCAGCAAAGGAAAAGAATAAAGACATAATTAAAATAAACTCAAGTTTACATATTATAAATGATCTGCAACTCACGTATCAAGAGTGACATCTATCCCCTCCCCTCCCACCCACACACCAAACAATCCTAGACAATGCAGCTGCTAAGATGAAGGTAAAGATGCAGAGATGCTGAACTGGGAGAAGTGGTAAGAGCATTGCTAAGCTAGATTAGTATGCTGAAGTTAGTTAGGTTTGTAACTGAAATTCTGAAGTTAGTTAGTTACAATTCTGGTTGAGCAGCTCGTGATTCATCTTGGAATTGATTCCACTTCAATCTGTATATAACTATATATAAAGCAGTAAGAAGTACACTTGGGATTCACAGAATGAAATACAACTTCTCTCTCTCTTCTCTATACTCTCTTCTTCTACAGCTAGAACTCTTGAACTCATTTCTTGATCTAGCTTCCATCTTCCTCGAGATATAGCTCCTGGATTGTTTCTCCTTCATTTGTTATGTGTGTGTATGCATCACCTCCCTCCTCCCCCCCGCCCCCTCCCCCCAAACGCACACACCCCACAACACAAAAACAAGGGGAAAGTCAAGTATTAAGAATCCCTCTCCTTCCCTCTGAAATGCCACAAACAATGCAAATATAATACTCCCTGCACCAAAAACTCTGTGCTTTCTCATCAGTGAAAAGTATTTCTTTTTTTCTAAAAATAAAATAAAATCAGCAAGAAGAAAACTTTCTCAAATATAACAATGATACTTTGGTGAAATAATGAAAAAAATGGCATTTTCCTAGTCTTTTTAAGTGAAATTATCAAAAGTAAGGAGCTGATGGAATAAAAAATCACCCTCAATAGGTCAATTATTATAAATATAACAATTGCAAGCAAAAACTTTCTACAACAACATAACGGGGTCGGGTCAGGGTAGAGCGTAAAGAGGTTGTTTTCGATATACCCTCGGCTCAAACAAATAGTATAAGAGAAGAAATCAAGACAAGCAAAAAACTTTCTGAACTAAAAAAAAACCGCGGTTTGTAAATCAATGAAAATAGGCATCTTTCTAAAATTGTTTTGCAAAATTATCAAAAGTAAGGAGCTGATGGAATTAAAAATCACCTTCAATGGGTTAATTATCATGGGAATTATAAATACAAAATCGAAACTTTAATCTTAAATTACCGTATTAACAGTCAAGAATGAAACAAAAACTGAAACAAGCGAAAGATGTACCACTTGAAGTTTGTCTGATACAAGAGCTTGAATCTCATCAACGATGCCTAGGGTTTCGATATCCGCCATAATCGGGTGGGTCAAATCTCACAGAGAAGAAAAGAGAATCCAAAATTTCCCGCCATTATAAAGGACTTGGGAGCTTTATATATGCTAGGGATATGATTGCGCCTTGGGAACTCACGTGCAGTTCACGTGCTTGGAGATAGACTCTACCATTAGAGAACTTACAAATTTGAATATTTTTTTTTTTTCCGAGAGTGATTCAGAATTTAAAGTTTATAAATTCGAATTCTAAGGTTTTGTTGAACTTGTACCTTCTATTCTATCTCTAGTTCTGCTTTTTATAGAGTTTAAAATTTCATGCTACAGATTTACGCAAGCATGTCATTTGAAATCAAAGATGATAATTACGGTAAATTTTATTTTTTAATAAATAATTCACTATAACATGTTAAATTAAACTATCTATGCAAGTTTGTTTTTTTCATTTTGTCAATATATATATATAGCTTAAATCATTTTCTACATGTGTGTCGTGTGTATTCAATTTTTTTCTTTGGAAAAATCCCATAAAAACTCGTAATCGCTATCTTTCGGATGCACATTGAGCACACTACCTCTTATACATTAGCTCGTAAACCGCACTAGGCAATTCAAACTTCAGTTCCAATTGTGATACCTTTAGTCACTTTGATTTTACAATGACAAAATGAAATTTCTATTAAAAAGATATTTTTTCTATTACTCATGAGGAAATGAAAAGGAAACTGATAAGGGTTATACTAAAGTTGAAAGTATTGTTTCTATCATTAATCAGAATTCTCGAGTTCAAGTTTTATTAGGTAGGAAGTCGCCCTTGTTATGGAGCACAGAATATCTTAAAGGTGCCAACTAGGTTCCAAACATTTTGGTAATAAGTTGTAGCAAACAATATCATTAACGATTATTGAATGTTATCAGTATGATTCCATTCTTTCACAAATAGAAATTTGTAATTACATCCCACCAGATAACAGACAAGCTCAATGTACTACTACAAACACTTGGAAAGCATCAAGGCTCACAGACTTGTGCCCCATTTCAAATCATGCAAACCTGTATATAGAAGGTAGGTGATGGAAGAATTATAAACAATCATCATCCAAGTAGTCTAAAGTTATTCATTTTCCGGGGGATCGCTGAATAACTGGAAATTGAAGACGAGCCAAACCGTGAACAACATCCACTAATGACATCTCTCTTCATCTATAATATTTGATCGATGCTTTTATAGTTCACTTGCATCTACAGAGAGCTCAAGGTGGGACGCGGAGTGAAGAGGTAGACCTCCTCAAAGCTCCCCCTGCAATACACGGGCACGAGAATCTTGAATTTCGTCCTGTTAATTCTCAAGATTCTCAACCAATAAGGGGATGGAATGAACTTACCGAACCTTCCCAGCATAAGAAGGACTGTAATTGTAGATGAGGTTGTCAAGCACTTTGCTGGTCACTGGCTTATTATTAGAAGATTTTCTAGCTTCGCTGCAATTTACAAAGAGAAACAAATAAATTAATAGAAGAGGCAAAACAAGAAGCACGACTTTGTTCAGAAATTGATAGGTTCCGTGATAACTTTGGCTCACTTCCTTCTGCAGACAGAGCGGGAAAGAACTGAGAAACAAGCTAATAATTCTGGGTAAACGTAAAGGGTTGTTCTTGTGCTTTTCTCTCATTTTCTTTAATGATGTAATAAAATAGTAAAACAGTCATCACTGGAGAGCGAAGAGTAGGAGCGAATTTGAGAAGCTTCCACCAAAAGTAAGAATTCAAGTTAAATTTATTTCAAATAACCTGAGAAGTTCACATATCTACGTCGAAGAAAAGAGGTTGCCTGATAGTTACACTTTCCCTACTTTCCTACCATAAATCTACCAAAATATAGGATAATCGCCTCATAAATTCAAATCAGAAAAGCATGAGCTTTCTGCAACATTTATTGCAGTTTCATTTTGTAAAAAAATCGATATCAAAAAATCATTTTCCAAAAAAAATGTGAACATCAAATATTAGAAATTGGAAAGCATTTTCCTGCCTCCCTATTGTGTGCTGGGTATGAACTAATTTCAAGATCCCCCACCTTTACGGGACAAGAACACTGAGAAGAAAAGGTCAAGACCTGACAAAATAGTTGGCAACATGTTGAGTTACTTGGATTGCATCCTCAGTATGTGGAATCTGTGATGAGCCCCACTCGAAAACATTTTTCTGCAATGACATGAGGCGCTAATGCAGTTAAATTTCAAACTTCGGATGGAAAATGACGTCAAAGAGTTTGAATTATCACATTAAGTTCAACCAATCTCTTCAAGGAAATAGCTATGCAGGCATTTAAAAATTTGTATCACTATTCCTCACTTAATAGAACCTTATAAGTCATGCAATCATTCCTATGGTCATCCCTGACTAGACATGGGAGGAATAGAATACATATTGTCGAAAATACCATTTCAGATACAAAATTTTAAAATATGCTTTCTCTGAAAAGAGATGGCGTGAATCAAATTTTAAGCCATGCTTGTCTAGTTGTCTGACGGAAACCTGCCCACAACGCTGCAGAGCAAACTGTGATAAGATATTTAAATGATAGGGAAAAACAACAAATCCACACGAAAAATAAAGTAACAAACTGCAGCACTTAAGAAATGTTACCTGACATATTGTCAGATCGAAAAACGTTTGCTGTATTTTAAACAAGTAGTAAATCTTGTTTGTCTCATAGAAATACAGACGAGACAACAGTATCCAAAGACAGTACCTCTGGGTGCCACTGGAGTGCAGTTATGGGATAGTGATGTGCTTGAACACTGGAGACATAGACCTGAATCAATTTTTAAGCAAATCAGAAACAAAAAGGTTCAACTAGTTTATACTAGACTCCGTACAATTTGATGGGATTCTCACAGATATTTCAGAGGGGGGTGAAGGGATAAAATACGTCAATACCTTGTTTTTCTTATCAACACTAGTCGTCAATATCCTGAAAAAGCTACACAGATCACTATTTGCTTGAAGCTTTTCTGGTGATATACCAAACTGTAGCATGAGAAAACAATTAATCAGCCTCATCACATCATTCCAAAAGTGACAAGAAAGGTCCTTACGGCTAGGATAATACAGATAAAAATTTAAAGCCAAATCGTAATATCTAGCATGAATTCGTTTGAAACGGTCCTCTCCCCGTCATTGCACTAATTACAGTCTTTTTATGATGTGATCACTAATCACTGGAAGAATGATTTGATCTACAATCGTACAATCTTAACCTATCAAAAAGATTCTTAATAAATATAAGGGTAGATCTCTGGCCTAATGAGCATAAACTACCAACGAATCAGGATAAAATATTGTCTGATGTAATAGCAACAAAGTCAAGTTCATCTTCAAGTAAGGTTACTACTGATTACAAATACTCGTTACGAATATGAATAATGTTGTCCCAAGTAACTGTCAGTAGAGCTGCAGACACAGCAGCTTGAATAAATTCTGCAGGTAATGAAACAGATATGGATGTAATCCCAAGGCAGCTAAGTCAACAACAAAGACGCCCAATTATTGGTAGTGAAACCAAAAAATCCTGGCATTTCTAACCGTTTCTGACCTGATACAAGTCCTATTAGACATTAAACAACGCAAAGTAGCTGGAATACTTTTTACTATAGAGTACCATTCAGGAGCATCATGATCTCAGAAAGTACAAGGAATATCATCGTGAAGTCATCACAATCTCCACCGCAGAAAGAGAAAAAAGACAGTAAATCTTGTACTGACCACAAATAATCTACAAAAAATGGAAGTGTGACAAAAGGAAAAGAAAAACCTATCATGTGAAACGCACACGATGATTTTGCATCACAAGACAATGTGTACTCATCTTCTTTAGCAGCACAGGGGGAAACCTGCAGGAAACAGTTGATAGCCAATTGTCTATCGTCAAAATCAGAATTACCATAGACCCCTTCACACATTATAAAACTGTTGACATAATTGTAAAATAGTATAAATTCTCAATTTACATGCATTGCTTTATTTATTTGCAAATGAGGGTTGTGACAGTTCAGTCAGAATAAAGGCAGAAAAGTAAGAGACAATGCCTTCCCACTACGTTCATAACCTATGCTACATGAACTCGGCTATGGATATGTATCCCATATGGGTGACTCTGAGTATCCGATATTATAACATACAATTCTTGCTAATCTCTAGTGTATTTTTATATCTCACTAAGTATTCACATGCATGTCACACCAGTTCAAAACTGGTACTCCATGCATCATAGCTCATAATACCACCAGTTCCTTTTTATCCTTTTAGGATAAGTCTGACAATCAAAACAGCCATTTCAGAATCACAGGTGCAAAAAAATATCGACACTTACAGCAAATTAGCTTGCAATGCCAGGTCTTAATCTTGGTTGTTTCAAATAACCACTCTTTCTTATTATGTGATAATTAATGCCACAAAAAAAGGATTACATGAACCCTTCAATTTTTAAAATCTGAAACACACACAACACACACACACTATTTATTATTTTCTGTCACTCAGACACTTGAACTTGAAGTTTCTTTTAAAATCTAGCATTAAAGCCTTTAAATAAAGGTAATCTGGGATTTTCCCAAGTGGAACATAAATGGAGAAGGAAATAAGAGAAGGAAGAAAGAGGGAGAAAGAAGAGAAGGGAAAAAGAAACTAATAGTCTACAGCATGAAAGGGCATAAAAAGGAAATTTATACCTTCCAAAAACTGTTCCTTCAAATTTTATATTTTCTACAAATTGTACTGTAGACGCTTGATGCAATGCACTGAATTCCTCAAGGATGTTATTATCCTATTACATCCAAAAAGAAATGTTAATATCAACTCATGAGAACAGAAGAAAATACAAGTGAAACATTGAGCAGAGTTGTTTGGTTCACACAGGTTATTGGGGAATAATGATCCCCTACACGGCTACACTACTTTAAAGCATGGGAATAGATCTCTCACATTATGTGTTTGGGTCATGGATTATTTGAGAGAAATACGGTAGCTTTGATGTGTCAACTACTTTGCAAATTTATTCCAGAAGAAATTAATAAAATATCAACAAGGCATGAAATTATAGTCAAGTACAGTTAATTACAATATTGTGAAATTGGGCATAGGTAAAAATGAATTAGAACTCACCACACAAATTTAAACCAGAAAAAAAAATATATATATATAATGTCGACCAGAATATATAACTCAGTACCGATTACTGATCTTATCTGCAATAACATCTTACTCCTCATCAAGTTATGATCCAACAACCCTTTCTATGTTCTACCTCAAAACTGCCCTTGGAGTCTCACCCAAAATTACTACTGTAGAATAATAAATAAACTTGCATGCATACCACAAACAACAAGGATCTTTATACCTATTCATAAAGATATTTGAGTTTTTGGATATATTAAGAATGCACAAGTATTAGGAGCTTAAACTTTATCCAGAATGTATAAGCTCTTTTTGACTTCCCATAGAAATTTTATACCCTGTTAAAGTTTGTTCGCTAGTCCAGATAATTTCACATCAAGTGTCTATAGCACAAATTACTGTGTTAAACAATTCCGACTTCTCAAATTTAAGTGCCTTCTGATAAACTTAAAAGTACCAACTCTATCTTCCCATACGCCTTCATTACCTTGGAGATGATCATTGTTAAAAGTTCAAAACCCAAGCAGATGGCAAGAAGAGGGAAATGCTCACCCGCGTCATTCTTCTCCAGAACTTTCTGCATCATCAGAAAAGAGCTTACAATCATTGTACAACAAGTTGATACAAACACCTTCAAACTAAACAAAAACAACCCTTCAGACAATGATAATTGGCAGAAAATGTATGTGAATTGAAGTATAAAAGCTCGTAGGTATCCTATTCAAAGTAAAAACTAGGGAATTTGTTTGTGTCAAGCTTTTGGTCCAGGTATCATGCAGATCCACATACAGGGGATTCTTCAAGTGAAGAAAAGATGCAGCAGCAGTGAAAAGATTAGAGGCAATTGTACAAGCAGGAGAAAGTTACCTTGAATATTCCTTTCACAACTTCAAAGTAGAGACCCTCCTTGGTCCGCCCTCCAGTGAAGATAATGCCATTGACTAGATCAAGTTTCTGCACAGACATTGAATTAACAAATGCCACACTGCAAATGCGTAGATGACAGATAATAGCATGCTTTGTAAAGTCACTATGATAACATAGTGGTTTTAAGATATCTTCAGGATAATATGTACGCAATCATCATTTAAATATGCACAATAAAACATTAATGATCGTGATTGGGAGGTAAACAAGAAATAGCTACAATTAAAGCTAAAATAAGTGGGGAAATTGGATTTTGGGTCTAACTAAACCGCAAAATCTAGCTCATAAGGGGGGATTGACCAAGACCACACAACCCATTCTCTCAACCAATGTCGGACTTAAAACTACACCCCACGCCTTGGATTAAACAACTAGAACGTCGAAAACATAACACGGAGATCCAACATTAAGAAACATAACAATAGAGATCAATGGGTTTGACTTCATGCCGTGTGAAGAAATGGGCTTTGCGCCGAACACAACCCCAAAAGTTACCTCATGAGTGAGGATTGTCCAAGACCATATAAATTATAAGGAGGATCACAATCCATCTCCTCAACCATATAAGGATGGTAAGCTTTTAGATGAGATGGTCATCCACTTCAATATGGTAAGGGAGCTAACAAATGTCCTAGATTCGACTCTTACCACCACCAATTATAAAAAATAAAAAAAATCAATGTGTTTGGCCTGTATGAAAGAGTCAGGCCCGCACGTGAGAGGACATGTCGAAGACATAATTAAGTAAATAAAAGTGTTCATTACTGTTGGGTTTGTGTGGTATGAATAGGAAATGAAGAGTTGTTTCCCCGAAAAAACACCAGGAGAAAGTGTGAAATTAGAACAGCACATGTTCACACTACCCTCCATTAGACCATTAGCTATGAATTCAGAGGCTTGGCCTCAAATTCCATATACTAGAAACACACTGAAAATTGATATTTTTCTTCTTCCCCTCATTTTCTGCATCATTTTTTAAAGGTAAAAGCAAGTGTCATGTGATCCGCTCAGTTTGTTGAGTTCGCTCGAGTTCTGCAGTTTCTATTGTCCATATTCCAAAATATAATTCCATTATTTCATGGGAGGAATTAATCCATAATCTTGGAAAATTGTGATGGGATTAAATTCCTTAAGAAAACACAGTCTTATGTTGGGCTCGGAACTAAATTACTCTTAGTTTCTTCTATTTTCAGTATACAATTTGGAATACAGGATAACAATTACATTGGATATGTCTTTTTTTGTGGTCATTCGGCCATGTTTCATTGTGAAATTCGGAAAACTGATATTTGAAAATTGGTTGTGTTTGGCCATGAACAAATATTGGAGTTTTTTTTTAAACTTTTTGCGAGTAATTTGGACTTTAAAAAGTGAAAATACCTTTTTGTTGTTTTTCGAATTTTTGAAAATTCTGGAATTCAACTTCAAGTTTGAATTCTGGAATTTCCAGAGTTCAACTCCGGAAAAAAGTTTAAAAAATTCATGGCCAACCGCCTATATCTATAACTTATTTTAGAAGAAAATTTCAAAAGTCAACTTCGTGCCCGTCAAACACAATCACATAAATTGTAGCAGAGGGAAACATAAATAAAGCTGAAAATTAAAGATAGGATGTAAAAATATTTACTTGATTGAGAATTTCAGGTGGATCGGTATATATAAGCGGGATGACTCTAGCACCAGCCATTTCAGCAAACTTGACATAAGAAGCAGCTATGTATGAGACATCACTGGCGTTATTGAGACGACCGGAAGCTCCGTCGCCGGGATGACTAACAATTCCGATGACCGGCCGGTAATTAAGCGCCGGATCAGTCGCCGGACAGCTAGGAAAACTCAATTGGGACTCGATGAGTTGGGGTTTTACATGATTAGCCATCAATTGGATGAAAATTGTGAAAAATGGAATCCAAAAATTGGTTTCCATTTGGATTGATGAATGATGAAATTGGAGGAGCATTGATTTTCAGCCAAGTTTTGAAAATAGTCCGTGATAGAAATATAACTGCTGATATTTCTGGTATAAAATTCGTAAAAACGTGATATTTTAGATGTGTCATTAAAAAAAAACTTAAACATATTACTTTTTTGATAATTCATATTTAAATTATCAAGTGTTTGTTTTTTACATCATCAACTATTTATCATAAAACATATTTAGACTAATATATGATGGTGTATGGTGCACATTTTCTTTTTTTTTTTATTTACAATTAATGTTAAATGTCACTCTTACGTGGATAATTAAAGAATTTAATTATAAAATTCAAAAGACAAATGAGAGATAATAGTTAAAACATATTTAAATTATTTATTTTTTTTATAATTTTTCTATCTGAATTATAGAAAATGCTTATGTTTCTCCCTAAACTATCATCAAATATTTATCAAAAAATTACCTTGAAATTAATGAATTAGGTGTCATGTGGATGAAATTTATAGGTGAATTAATGAGTCGCATAACTTTTGACGATTGTATTCAAACACTTGATCTAGTCAATTTTAAGATGTATTTTAATAAATAGAGTGATAACTCAAATAAAAAACGCAAACATCTGATAGTTCAAATATAAAATCTCCAAAAAAAAACAATACTTTATGTGTGCTTTGTCTATTATCTAAATTCTTTTCTGATTTAGCTAAAGATTTGATGTAGTTCTTTTCTATCTCATCTTTTATATCTTTTTATAATAATTTTATTGTGTATCATATTTTTTATAGGTTATTTTTCATATTAATAATATGTGGCATTATATAATAATATAAAATAATATAAGCTATCTAAATATAGGTTCATGATTACCGCAATCATGAATATTATTATCTCTGTTTAAATTTATGTGTTACATTTTATTTTTGCTAATTTAAATCATATAAATTTTTATCAATATGTTAAAGTATATTCTTCAAATTATACTAACATAGAAAAAAATGTGAAATGCAGTATCTTTTTATATAGTTTTTAAATATTTAATTTTTAGTTTGACTAATTATACGAATATTCTGTTATTGTTTAGATTTTATTTTTACTTTTAAAAATTATGTAAATATAAATCTTTCAAAATTATTTTTATGGACACCATAAAGTTCGAGTCTAATATTTATTTATAAATAAATCTTACAAATAAAATATTAAACTATTATTTAACATTCACAATAAACTTACAGTATGTATATATATTGACTAATAGAATTTTTATATAAAATTTCAACTACTAAAAGAGTCGAGATAAAACATTTTCATCCAATGTTCAATATGATGATACTAATATGTTTGCTAGAACACTTATTCTTCACTTTTCTTCTTCTTCCTTTTATCTAGTTTTTATTAATCTGTAGTTCATGCTTTATCATCATTGACATCCACATGTTTCTGTTTTTTTTATTACATTTTGGTGAAGTCGATGAAATACTAGGTACATAATACGTAAATGTGAAATTTAAAGAATCGCTACCCTACAATAAAAAGAATCAAATTAGGTCAATATCAGTGTCGGAGTCAGAATATTTAGTAAGGAGGTTCAAAATTTGAAAAAGTAGACAGATGAACTAGTCGAAGGAGGTTCGATATTCATTATATATATACAAAATTATTTTGATCATGTATAAATAGTATAAATTTTTGTCGAAGAAGGTTCAGATGAACCCCTCATCTCACTATAAGGTGGCTCCAGCCCTGATCAAAATTCAAAACTATATAAAAAAAATGATATCTGAAAATATAACAAAATGTAATTTTTTTTCATACTTGCTTCAGAAATTCTAAATACTTTTCTGTTCCTCTAGGTAATAATATTCCTTTCTGTCAATTTTATAAAATCACATCATAACTATGAATGAATTAGTCTATAATAAAAGTATGTTAGGTAGGTAGGTTGAAGAAGAAAACATTACCTTAGCTCAGCAAATTTTGACCCATTCAGAGATTTTTTGATACCAATTTCAATTCTATCTTCAACAAAAAAAAATCCCTTCATTTTTCACTAGTCCTTCGCCGTTTGAATTAGCTTCAGATAGATAAACATACCTTTTTCCAGAAATCCTCATTAAGTAAGTAATCACAACAAAAAATTAAGAACCTGAAATACAAAAAGTAAAAATTAAACATCGTGCAATTTGTACAAAAACATAAAAACTTCGGTTGTGGTATAAAGGAAAACAATTGTCTCTTAAAATTTAATTTATAGAAAAATAAAGAAATTTCTTACTTTTTTTTTAATATTCGATACATAAGCAAAAAATATTATTCTAAAAATATTTTTATATAATCTAAATAAATATTACGAGAGATAGATGTGTGGGATACTAAGGATACAAGCTATGGGGGTGAAGCGAAGATTAAATGTGTAAGAAGATTAAAAAGATACAATCGACATAAATTATCACTCGTAAAACTTACTTTTCTATTTTTATTAAAAATATATTTTTTTTATATTTATTTTGACCAATTAAACGTAAAAATAAAAATAAAAATAAAAAATGGAAAAACAATACACCCCTAACCCACAAGGAACTCTAAGTACTTTTGTTTTGGCCCAACCCAATACAAATTAGAGTCTGGTTGATGTA
Source organism: Solanum dulcamara (assembly GCF_947179165.1). Taxonomy (NCBI): domain Eukaryota; kingdom Viridiplantae; phylum Streptophyta; class Magnoliopsida; order Solanales; family Solanaceae; genus Solanum; species Solanum dulcamara. Next base: position 65,734,936 of record NC_077248.1, on the reverse strand, counting down.
TTGCTTTGTAAAACCCTTCTAATGGCGAAACTTCATCTTCCCTCTATATGCTCATCAATGGTTCAGTAACCAAATTACCAAAAAACCTACCAATGATATACCTGAGAAAATTCAATTCTTGGCGTTTTCTAACAATTCTCCAACTTCCCCCAAATTCAATAGCATCAACATGCTTGAATTCTTCAACCCCATATCAATTTTGGAGACCCTTTTCGTTTTCAGCTCAGTTTCAGAAAGAATCAAATAAGTCAGATAGTGTAGCAAAGAAACCATTGGGTGTTTTCTTTCAAGAAGCTGTTGGTCTGTTAGAAAAGTCTGAAGTATCAGAAAGTGAGGATGAAACTGAAAACGAAGAATTGAAGTGTAAATTGAGAAAATTGGAGGAAGAAGTGAGGGTTTTACGGGAGAAGAGGCAAAATGAAAAGGATAATAAGAAGGAGGAGGCTAGAAATAGTGATGGGGTGTCGGAAAATGAGGAGAAGAGTAAGAAATTACATGAATTGTTTATGAATCAGGAGTTTAAGAGTGTAAAATCAAGAAAGTCGATGTCGTTGAGTATGGAGGATCATACTGTGTACAAAGAGCTTTCACCTGATATGGTGATGTTTGTTACTCATTTATACAATGAAGGGTATTTTAAAAATTCAAACTTTTTGCCTAGGAGGAAGTTTGACATTACTTGTTTCGAGAATAGCTATGCCCGTGATTTTGTGAAGTATGCAGCTGAGCAGTTTGGTAGAGATCACCAAGAGATTGCTAAGTAAGGATCAATTTAGTTACATTCGCCCTTTTTCATATTGATTGCTACTATTAGTTTTCTGTTTGTTATGCTTATTCATGAAGTTTTTTAGTGTAATTTGTGTATTGTTATTCTACCAAACTCTTTCAACAATGACATTTTTGATAGAATTCAGTATTCTAATTATTGAAAAAATATGGGAAGTATTTGTCTATGCCTTACGCAAACATAGAAGCGAAGAGTTTGTAAACTGATAATGCCCATGATAATGTTGAAGAGGAAAATTGAAAAAGCTAATAGAAGGTAGAGGCTAGGAATGATAATGGTATGTCGGAAAATGAGGGAAAGAGTAAAAAGTTAAATAAATTGTTGTGGACGAGTAGGTAATACGAGTTTAGAAGCAAGAAAATCAACGCCATTGACTATGGAGGATCATACGGTGTACGAAGAGCTTTCGTTGTGACTCATTTATACAATGAAGGGTACTTTAAATATTCAAACTTTTTCCCTAGGAAGAATTTTGGCATTACTTGCTTCGAGGATAGCTATGCCCATACTTTTGTAAAGTATGCAGTTGTGCAGTTTGGTGGAGATCACCAAGAGATTGCTAAGTAAGGTTCAACATTAGTTATTTTCACCTTATTTTAATATTGGTTGTGATCAGTTTTCTGCCTGTTATATTTGTTCACCGTTACAAATGGGGTTTGGGGAGGGTATAGTTTACGCAGACCTTATCTCTACTCGTAGAGATAGAGTTGTTTCCGCTAGACCATCGGCTTAAACTAAAGCAATTTTAAAATGGGAGTACATAAATGAGAGCTGTAACAATGTGAAATGGGAGCAACACAACATACCGAGGAAAGAACAGTCATGACAACAAAATTATGTGATAACCGAAGCACAAAAAACACAGATAATCGAGATTGAAAACAAGAAACTAAGATAATAGTACGAATACCACCGGTAAGAAAGAAAGTCGAAGTCTGATCACCAATCCTCTACCGCAGGAAAGCGAGAGAACGCTCAACTATCAACTAACCTTCTCCTAATCCACGACCTCCGGACTTTTCTATCTAAGGTTACGCCCTCGATAATTCAAGATGCACCATGTCTTGTCTAATCATCTCTCCCAATACTTATTTGACCCGCCTCTACCTCTCTCTATGCCCACTATTGCCAACCTCTCACACTCCTCACTAGGCATCTACACTTCTACTCTTCGCATATCCAAATCAGTTCAGCCTTGCTTCCGTCATCTTATTTATCATAGAGGCAACTTCTACCTTGTCCCATATATATTTATTCCTAATCTTATCCCTCCGAGTATCACATCTACCCAACATTCTCATCTTTGCAATTTTCATCTTCCAAACATGTAAGTTGTTGACTTGTCAACACTTCGTCTCATACCGGTCTAACTACCACTCTATAGAACTTACCTTTAAGTTTTGGTGGTACCTTTTTATCACACAAGATTTCACCGATCCCGCACCAATACGATGTGTGACGTCTTCGTTGATCTCTCCATTACCTTGAGTTAATGACCCCAGATACTTGGAACATCCTCTCTTGTAGATGACCTAGGCATCAAGCCTCACTTCAACGCCAATGTCATGCGTACACTCTAAGTATTCAGTCTCGGTCCTGCTCAACCTAAACCCTTTAGTCTCAGAGTTTGTCTCCAAACTTGGAGCCTATCGTTAACCCCACACCAGTACATACAATTTTTTATTGGAATCTAACAACATACAACAAGCAAAAGGACCATATATGAATAAATAACTTCCATCCACCAATTCAATAACCATAAATTTCTGACGAATTAAGGACCACATACGAAAAAGAATTACACCTTGCGTCCTAATTTATGTGGCATTAACAGAAAGCTATTAAAAGCTTCAAAATGATTGGAGTAAAGGCCAAGCCATTTTGCACTTGCGTCTCAAAATTGGGACAAAGCCATTAAAAGCTTCAACACAGATAGTGTTAAAAAGATCAACTTTAACAGAAAGCAGTAAAAGCTTCAACATGATTGGAGTGAGTGCCAAGAATATAGAAATCCCAAACCATAAAATGTCTTATACAGACAACAACTTCCACAGCATACCAGTGTAATCCTACAAGTGGGTCTGGGGAGGGTAGAAAGTACGCAAACCTTAAATCTACCTTGTGGAGGAAGAGAGGCTGTTTCCGAAAAGCCCTTGACTCAAGTGCATCGAATCAAATTAGAAAAAGTTTCATATAAAGCAGTTAAAAAAATTACCTTAATAACAAGACTTTGAAATTGTTTGATCAAGAAGAATCCTTCAACATCCAATGAAGTTATGACCCACAATCTCCGGTTTGAAGTACAAAAGTTTAGCCCTAAATTGCCTATCACCTCTAAGCTTCTAGGAAATAATGAATGCTTTGGGGAGAAAAGATTGTATCAGGTGATTAATTTGTAAAATGAAAATGGGTTGGGTTTTAATGAATGAGTGGGTTTTAATTTAATCCTGAATTAAATAGTGGCAAGCTTAGAATGACACGTGACTATTTTAAGGACCCAAATTTGACCCAGGCTGGTCCATTAGTTTCAGGGGTATGTTTGAGCCCAAAAAAAACGTTAAAGAGTATTTTTAGACCAAAAGATTGACGGAGGGTATTTGTGAGCCCATTTTCAATGCTTTAGGGGTATTTTTGGCTTGTTTCCACTATTTTGAAGATCCAAATTTGACCCAGGCTGGTCTGTTAGTTTCATAAGTATGTTTTAGCCCAAAAACACTCACGGGTATTTTTAGACCAAAAAGTCAATGGACGACATTTGTGAGCCATTTTCAATACGTCAGGCGTATCTTTGGCCCTTTTCCGAACTTGAAAAGGTATGAAGTGACATTGTCTTTCATCTGCATTGGAATGGTTTAAAAGTCTATGAATTACGAGAAATTAAAAAAAAAATCATTTACTAAACAACTAGTATTTCAAAAAAAGTAACGGGCCAAAATTTAGGGGGAATTTTTTAGGATCATTGGCACAAATGCCACATAACCTTAATTCCACACTTTAAGTTAATAATAAGTGGACGAAATTACCCCTCCCATTTCTCATTGCTTAGGTTTCTTTCCCAATTCATTTTCTTTCCCAACTTCATCCTTCTCTACTCCTTCAGATTTCAAACCCAGGAGCTGCAAGTATCAACAATGGTGAATTATAGAGATTTTAAGCTATTTAATTAATAAGACTAGTTACCCTTTAGGGTGGCCCAGTGGTTTGGGCTTGGGACTTCCATGTTGAAGGTCTCAAGTTTGAAACTCCTTGCCAGCAAAAGCAAGGGTTTTGCCTTCTGGGTCGAGCTCGTCGCACTGGGCTTGCCTAGTGCGGGTTACCTCTCCTGTGTGGTTTGCAAGCTATTGCATAGGAGCGGGGGTTTTACCATGTGCGCACCCAAAGTGTAGCGGCTACGGGTTTCTCTTGTCATCAAAAATAAATAAATTAATAAGACTAGTTTTATTTTCAACTATTTTTTCAAAGAGACAAAAATTCCTATTATATTCACTTTGTATATCTTGACTCGTTGTGTACAAGATTTGCCTCATAAGGCAAAGCTTAGCTCGATGATTATTCTATTTCTTTTTCTTGTCATAAAATTTTAACTACTTTTGCCTCAATGTAAAACTTTCCATTATACTCGTTGTATACGAGTAATGCCTCACAAGGCAAAAGTTAGCTTGATAATTATTCAACTTCTTTATTTAAAAAAAAATTTCATCTACTTTTGTCTAAAGTCAAAACTTCCCTTTATATACACTACGCATATCTTGTCTCCTTGTATACAAATTTTGCCTCATAAGGCAAAACTTAGGTTTTTTTCTGAAAGCAACCCACCTAATACTCTTTACCAACAATACATGGGCAACAGTTCAGCACCTTTGGTGCTCTATAAGTTGGAATCACTTATGTCTTAAAACATGTAAAATATAATTAGCAAAAATCTTCATAGGAGAATAAAGCATCCTTAATATGGTTAAAAGGATCAAGCAAGTATCTGTTAACTAACAGAATCCAGAATTGCATTAAAAAGCACTAGCTGCGGAGTAATGACATCATTGTACAACTTAAACATTCCATCCAATGCCCAATACTTTAAAAACATTCCATCCAATGCCCAATACTTTAAAAACATTCCATCCAATGCCCAATACTTTAATACTTACAATGTATCTGCGGAAACACTTATTCTTCAGTTTTCTTCTTCTTCCTTTTCTCTTTCATTTTACCTGTAGTTTATTTTTCATTATCATTAGCATCCACACGTTTCCGCTTCTTTTCCTTACATTTCAGTGAGGTGGATTGCACACTAGGTGAAACAAAATCCTCACGTTTGAAATCCAGAGGATCTCCACCCTGCAATAAAATGAATTTTAAGTCATGTCAAAGCTACAAGAAAAAGATATCTTAACATCTAACAAGAACTAAACTTCCTTTCATACTTTCTCCAGATATTCTAATATCCTTCTGTTTTCTGCTTGCCCAGCATACTCTTGTCTGCCAATCAAAAGACATCACACCATAAGTATAGACGAGGTAATTTATAATTGAAGAAATTCCTATAGGCTGGTTAAAGAAGCAGTGGAATCTAGCAGTACCTTATCTCTGCTCGAATCTTCTCAAGTGCCAGAGATGTTTTGGTACCAAGGCCAACTCCGCCTTCAACAAATCCTCTCCGTCCATTTTGGTCCACAAATCCTCCTTGGACCGAATTAGGTCTAGGCTTTGGTCCAGAAATTCCCATTAAATGAGCAGCAGGAGCAAAAATTAAACACCTGAAATAGAAAAGAGACAAAAATTACACTTGCCCGTTTGAAGGACAATCCGTGCAAAAACTTGGGAATATAGCCCATAAGGAACTCCATGTACTTCTGTTTTGGCCCAACCCAATACAAATTAGAGTCTGCAGCTGTAATCTGTAGATGTATTGCTTGCAAAACCCCTAAAACTCTTCTATTGGAAGAACCTCAACTTCCCTCTATATGCTCATCTATGGTTCAGTGACCAAATAACCAAAAAACCACCAATAATATACCTGAGAAATTACAATTCTTGGCATTTTCTAACAATTCTTCAACTTCCCCCAAACTCAATAGCTTCAATCAACCCCATATCAATTTTCATCATCTTTTTGGAGACCCTTTTCGTTTTCAGTTCAGTTTCAGAAAGAATCAACTAGTTCAGATACTGTAGCCAAGATAAAAAAGCAAAGAAACCATTGGGTGTTTTCTTTCAAGAAGCTGTTGGCCTCTTTGAAAAGTCTGAACAATCAGAAAGTGAAGATGAAACTGAAAACAAAGAACCGAAGTGTATGTTGAGAAAATTGTTGGAGGACGTGAGGGTTTTGCTGGAGAAGAGGAAAAATGAGAAGGATAATAGGAAGGAGGAAGCTAGAAACGCTAATGGTGTATCAGAAAATGAGGTAAAGAGTAAGAGATTAGATTAATTGTTTCTGAATCAGGCGGTTAAGAGTGTAAAATAAAGAAAGTCAACGCCGTTGAGTATGGAGGATCATACTGTGTACAAAGAACTTTCACCTGATATGGTGATGTTAGTGATTCATTTATACAATGAAGGGTACTTTAAAGATTCAAACGTTTTGCCTAGGAATAAGTTTGATATTACTTGCTTCGAGAATAGCTTTGCCCGTAATTTTGTAAAGTATGCAGCTGAGCAGTTTGGTAGAGATCACCAAGAGATTGCTAAGTAAGGATCAATTTAGTTACATTCACCCTTTTTCATATTGATTGCTACTATTAGTTTTCTGTGTGTTACGTTTATTCATTGAAGTTTATTAGTCTGATTTGTGTTTTGTTAATCTACCAAAATCTTTAACAATGACATTTTTGATAGAATTCAATATGCTAATTATTGGGAAAATATGGAGAGTATTTGTCTTTGCCTTGTGCAAACATGGAAGCTAACAGTTTGTAAACTAATAATGTCCACGATAATGGAGGAAGAAAATATAAAAAGCTAATAGAAGTTGGAGGCTAGAAATGATAATGGGGTGTCGGAAAATGAGGGAAAGAGTAAAAAGTTAAACGAATTGTTTGTGGATGAGGAGGATAATGAGAGTGTAGAATTAAGAAAGTCAATGCCGTTAACTATGGAGGATCATACTGTGTACAAAGAGCTTCCACCTGATATGGTGATGTTTGTGACTCATTTATACAATGAAGGGTACTTTAAAGATTCAAACTTTCTGCCTAGGAAGAAGTTTGGTATTATTTGCTTCGAGAATAGCTATGCCCTTGATTTTGTAAAGTATGCAGCTGAGCAGTTTGGTAGAGATCACAAGAGATTTCTAAATTAGGATCAACATTAGTTATTTTCATCTATTTTAATATTGGTTGTTGTCAGTTCTCTGCCTGTTACAGTTGTTCATTGAGAACTTGAGGTTTAGCATTGTCTTATTTCTGTTTTGTTGATCTACCAAAATCCTTTAACAATGACATTTCTGATAGAATTTAGTTTGCTAATTATAGAAAAAAGGGGGAAGTATTTGTCTATGTCTACGCCTTATAGAAGCTGACATTTCGTAAACTGATAATGGATTATGTTGTGGTGTTTGAGAAATATGTCATTCTTTCGGATTCCTCAAGTGTAGAAAAATGTTGAGCAGACTTCCGCACTTCTCATCGAAAAGTGCAAAGTCATAGATTTGTGCTGTCTTAAGCGATATGAGTAGCAACATTATATCCGCCTCCCGCCCTTTTTTTTTCAATGAGCAGGAAAGGGAAAGAAAAAGGAGATAAAATTCTCTACAAAATCATCAGATTGTCAAACATGTAAGAACTGCTCCTAGTATTACTCATCATAGTGAAGTTTCTTCGTGTGCCCTAGATGTACTAGGAGCAATCACATTCTCTTCACCCTCATCTACTGCAAATTGTTTAGTACATTGAATTCACTACACAACAAATATTGAAGGGCTCTAATACCTCCAACACATAAAACCTACTAGGTGGCCTTGTAACTAACAACTGCATCACCTCACTAAACCTTAGCTTTACTTTATATTCTCGACATATATCAATATATGACAATAGGTCTACATCATACCCTTGCCACATGTGTATCCATCTTTTAATATAGATCAACCGAGATTTCCGGACCCAAATACCCCCATAATTAAAAATAATGTCTGCCTTTTCATTCATTCATCCGAAACCAGCACATGCAAGCCATAAAAGAAAGTAAACAGGGACTACACCATAGATATACAATAACATACCTAGTGTAATCCCAAAAATGGGGTTTGGGGAGGGTATAGTCTACGCAGACCTTATCCCTACCTTGTAGAGATAGAATGGTTTCCGCTAGACCATCGGCTTAAAATAAAACAATTTTCAAAAGGGAATACATAAATGAGAGCAGCAACAACAACGAAATAATGTGAAATGGGAGCAACACACAATAGAGGAAAGAACAATCATGGCAACAAAATAATGTGATAACCAAAGCACAAAAACACAAGTGATAATCTAGATCGAAGAACAAGAAACTACGATAATATTGCTAATACCACTAGTAAGAAAGAGGTCTAAGTGTGACCACCAATCCTATACCGCAGGAAAGCGAGAGAACACTCAACTATTGACTAACGTTTACCCTAATATGCGACCTTCAGACCTTTCTATCTGAGGTCATGTCCTCTGGATGTATTATGTCTTGTCTAATCACCTCCTCGGATACTTTTTCGGCCCGTCACTACCTCTCTTGATGCCCACCATTTTCAATCTTTCACACCTCCTCACTAGGCATCTATACTTCTCCTTATTGCATGTCGAAAACTATCTTAGTCTCGCTTTCCTCATCATATCCACCACAGAGGCAACTCCTACCTTGTCCCGGTATTGATTCCTAATCTTATCCCTCCGAGTATCACAACTACCTCAACATTCTCATCTTTGCAATTTTCATCTTTTAAACATGTGAGTTCTTGGCTGGTCAACACTCCGTCTCATACAACATAGTCGGTCTAACCATCACTTTGTAGAACTTACCTATAAATTTTGGCGGTACCTTCTTATCTCACAAGACTCCGAAGGTGAGCCTCTATTTCGCCCATCCCGCACCTATACGATGTGTGGCGTCCTCGTCGATAACCCCATTACCTTGAATTAATCACCCTAGATACTTGGAACATCCTCTTTTGGAGATGACCTGAGCATCAAGCCTCACTTCCACGTCGACCTCATGCGTAGCATCACTGAACTCACACTCTGAGTATTCAGTCTTGGTCCTGCTCAACCTGAACCATTTAGTCTCCCAAGTTTGTCTCCAAATCTTGAGCCTATCATTAACTCCGCACCAGAGATGTACATACAAAAAAAATATCTTGGAATCTAGCGACATACGACAAACAAAAGGACCATATACGAATAAATAACCCCCATCCATCAATACAATAGCCATAAATTACTAGCCAATCAAGGACCACATACGAAAAGAATTACTCCTTCCGTCCCAATTTATGTGGCACCATTTGACTCGGCACAAAGTTTAAGCAAAAAAAAAGGACTTTTAAAACATGTCGTTTGAAAAAAACCTTAGTTATTTGTATGGCTATAAATCATTTACCCAGGGTAAAAGGTAAAAGTGAAATTAAAGTTAAGTTATTTTTAATTATAGAAATGTGACATTCTTGTGGTGGAAAGACTTAAAAGGAAAGGGTGTCACATAAATTGAGACTGAGGGAGTAGTAAACAAAGCCATTAAAAGCTTCAACACAGATAGAGTAAAAACAATCAGCTTCATCAGAAAGCATTAAAAGATTCAACATGATTGGAGTATTTTTTTTTTATCAAAGGCCAAGAATATAGATCCCAAACCATTACAAGTTTCATACAAACAACAACAACATCATACCCTGTGTAACCCTACAAGTGGGTCTCGGGAGGGTAGATAGTATGCAAACCTTATCCCTACCTTGGGAGGTAGAGAGGCTATTTCCGGAAAACCCCTGGCTTAAGTTCATCAAAAAAGTTTCATATAAAGCAGTAAAAAAATTACCTTAATAGCAAGACTTTGAAATTGATTGATCAAGAAGAATCCTTCAACATCCAATGAAGTTATGACCCACAATCTCCAGTTTGAAGTACAAAAGTTTAGCCCGAAATCGCTTATCACCTCTAAGCTTCTAGGAAATAACGAATGCTTTGGGGAGAAAAGATTGTATCGGGCGGTTAATTAGTAAAATGAAAATGGGTTGGGTTTTAATAAATGAGTGGGCTTTAATTTAATCCTATGGTAAAAACGTGGCAAGCGTGACTAGGTTAAAGACCCAAATTTGACCCAGGCTGGTCTGTTAGTTACAGGGCTATGTTTTAGCACAAAACAAAGAACGTTAAGGGTAATTTTAGACAAAAAGTTAACAAATGGTATTTGTGAGCCATTTCAATACGTTAGGGGTATTTTTGGCCCTTTTAAGCTATTTTAAAGATCCAAATCCGTTAGTTTCCGAGGTATGTTTGAGCCCCCACAAAACACTTGAAGGGTACTTCTAGACCTAAAGTTTAACGGCTGGTATTTGTGAACCATTTCAATAGGTTAGAGGTATTTTTGTCCCTTTTTCCGAACTTGAAAAGGTATGAACTCATGGTGTCTTTCATCTGTGTTGGAACGGTTTATGTTGACGAATTCCCACATGTCGCTTGTACTGTGTTTGGGATGTTTTTCTTCGTTTAGTTTTAACACTTCTCTATACCCATTAGCTTTCTTTATTCAGTTCCTTAATCTATTAAACTTGGTTGTTCAGATGGTTGTCTGGCAGTGACTTGAAAAAAGTTGCCCTTTTTGGTTGCCCTTCTATTGCAAAGAGGACCGTTTTTTCTGCTAAGAAGTTGCGTACATATTTCAGAATTCAAGAAGATAATGTAAGTCTCGTTTGCTCTTAGGAAACTTCATCCCTTCTCTGCTCCTAAGATCGAATATGATAGTAAAATTTCCTTTTTTGGGATATTCATGAATTTCTTCCCACGTTCCTCCTATATTCCCCTTATGATCTGAAATGTTACGTGCTTACTTCAGGTATGCAGGAAATGTGCCTTAAAAGCATCATGCAAGTTTGTGAATCAGAATGTCTGGAAAGGCGATATGACAAATTTACACTTGGCTGTTGTAATGAGGGTCATTACTCTGTATGCGCTGGAATCCGTTCCTCCTCAGTTAGTAATACCAGATGAAATAAAGGCTTCTGTCAGTCGGTTGCTGATGGACATTTTGAGACTTAGTCAAACTGTGTCTTAAACGCTTCTTCAGAATCCGATGAGTTGATCAGCAGCATACAGGTAAAATTGGTCTCATTGTCAGTGAGGTGCTATTCTACCGACATGATCATGCATCTACGTGCCAAGATGGGAGTCGGGTTGAATCTCTGGATAACAACGGAACCTTAGTTGGTCGAGGTGATCGAAGTCAATCTGTATATGCATCTTCTTGATCCAACACCCGAGATCTTTAACAAGATTTGGTTCAACTTTGCAGATAACCAAAGTGTACCGAAGTCCATTATTTGCATTTGCAGAAAATATATCAAGAAGTTTCTCCCTTGAATGCACTAAGAATTACTTCTTTAGAACAGAAATTTGGTAATACTTTGCCATATTTGTTATTTATGTTTAATATACAAAACATATATATGGTATGAATGAATGTGGTATACATTTGATTGAATTCAATGTAACGTATGATAAATGTGATATTCATTTAGAATCTTTCTCTACCTTGTAGGAACTACGAGAATGTTTTCGACATTTTGGTAAAGACTTTTATTTTTTCCATCCTAATTTATGTAGTAACATAGCAACATTTGAATTGATACAAGATTTAAGAAAGAAAGGAAAAATATTGAAATTTATGGTTTAAACAAACCTTAAAATTTGTGTGTCTATAATCATTTGATTAAGGATAAAAGTAATTTAAAGTTAAGCTACTAAACAAGTATAAAATTAGAATACCATAGTAGTGGTAGTTGAACTGAATTACCACTTCCTTTATTTTAATTTACGAGGTGCAGTTTGAATTTTAAAAGCTAATAGTTTAATTTTGTTTGTAAATTTGAGTATGAAATATTTGAATTTTTTGAAATAAAATTTACGTAAAAAAAAAACTATATGTGATGTGATTTTTCCTAATTCAATATATTTAAAATATATGATTAAAAAAATTAAAAATCTAAAAAGTAAAACAATTTTTGTTCTCCATCTAGAATTTGATATTAGTATTTAAAATTCAATTAAATCTAAATTTGTATCCAGACATAAAAATAAAGAAATATAGCCTCCTTTTACTGACAAAGAAAGTAAAGATTGTGTTTCGTTATTAATATTGAGAAATAAGAATGTCTTGGTTCTTTTTATTTAATTCAGCCAAAGTTTAAATCATGTGACAAGGCTAACTTTTTGTCCAAATATTTCTCTCTTTTAATTTATGTGTTTTAATTTAAGTGAACATGAATTTTTAAATATATTTATTTAAATTTTATGATTTTAAATTAATGTTATTTATATCGTATCATAATATTTTATAATATTATAATTTTAAATATATCACGTGAAATATCAAAAATTAAAAATTATTATCAAATTAGGAAAATATATATTATTTTTTGAAAAAAAAATTGAAAAGAAAAGAAAGACAAATAAATAATCTCATTTGAAATTATCTATCATGATTAATAAAAAAAATTATCTCAAATTATTTGTCATTTTAGAAGTTCAAGACAAAACTATTTTTTTCATTATGCCTTATTAGTAATTATTTTTCAACACTACGAACATCACAATTATGGAGAGATGACACATAAGTAGAGTAAATATTCAATGAATAAATATAATAGCGTTTGACCATATATTTTGAATCAGATTTTAAAAATTTGTCTTCAATATCTTTTTGACCATAGATTTTGGAATTTTGACCATACTATACAATATATTATGCAACGATTTGTTTGTCTTCCATTTTAAAACAAGTAGTGTGTTTAGCTTGAACACATTCCTTAAAAAAATTATTCACTCCTAAAAAATATGAAAACTTTAAGCTTTTTATTCTTAATTAAATTTCTTAAAAAAGAAATGATTCTTTAATAATATAAAATTTGAGGTATTAAATAAGGAAAGAAACATAATTCACACAAAGAATGTTGAAGACATCCTTTGACACATTTATTCACTTTACTAATTATTAGTGCACTTTACACTATAATCCAAAAATCCATTAAATTAATTGTAGCACTAACAAAGTGATAATTCACACTATATAACACCCCCCCGCCAACCAACAAAAAAAATTTAACAAAATTTAGAGCTCTCAATTTTCATCATGTCTATTAAAACAAGCAGCAAAATTTACCTTTTTCTTGTTTTTCTGCATCTATTAATAGTACTATCTTATGAAGAACAACAATTGGGGGGATGTAATTTTTTTGAAGGAAGTTGGATTTTTGATGAATCTTATCCAATTTATGATTCTTTAAAGTGTCCATTTATAGCCCAAGGTCTTAATTGCATCAAAAATGGAAGAAAAGATAATTTTTATCTCAAATATAGATGGCAGCCTACTGATTGTGACCTCCCCAGGTAACATTAATTAGTTTTTTTTTTCTATCAAATTCTGTGCTTGTAGAGTCGGAGCTAGAATTTTGAGTTTACGGATTCTGATTTTTTTATAGGAAAGGTAGCTCATTGGTGATTGGATTCTTGATAAATTATATTTGTTCCAATTTAAGTGATCGTTTGGTACGTGGGATAAGGTGGGATATTCCAAAATTAAATCGGGAATGGAATTTACACTGCATTTGGTTGATGGTATAGGTGAAATAAATTTATACCACCATCAACTAAAAGGTAGTAAAAATATTAATTCACACATTCAACTTGAAATTATTTTATCTCTTCTCTCGAGTGGATAAATTAGTCTAGGATTATAACCCCAGAATATAATCCTAGGATAATTTAGATTGTGTGCCAAACAACCCCTTAAAAATTGGGATTAAGAATATATATATATATATATATATATATATATATATATATATATATATATAAAATAAAAAAAAATTGAGTCAACTCCTCTTTTCCTATTCCAATTTACTCCCTCCGTCTTAAATTATCTATTGTGATTTCTATTTTATTACTCTATACGTCCCATTTTATGTGGCATGGGGTTACGTTTAAGAAAGAAATTTATGGTGTAAAACAATCTTTAGATATTTGTTTCGTTGAGAATCATTTCATTAAGGGTAAAAGAGAAATTTTAAAGTCAAATTGTTTCTACTTATAGTAAAGTGACATTAAAAAGAAAAGGATGTCACATGAAATGAGACAAAGGTATTCTTTGCATTGTCTATATATATATATATATATATTAGATGTTGAACCTACTTTTTTCGTGTGTTTACTTTTTCATATATTGAATCCCTTAGTGAAAATCCTAACTAATGCTGTTAAAATGACTTTTTTTGGATTATGGCATACATAGGTTCAATGGTGAGGTTTTCTTGAAAAACTTGAGAGGGAAAAAGTTCATGTTTGTGGGGGATTCCTTGAGCAATAACCAGTGGCAATCACTAGCATGCATGCTTCATGCTGCAGTTCCAAATTCTAACTACACATTGGACATAACAGAGAACCGTTCCGTTCTCTCGTTCCCGGTAGGTCCACTTAATCGTTTCCTGTCTATCCATCTTCTATTTGGTAGACTTGAATGATATTTACTGATTCGTTATTATTTGTTATGTATGCTTTGCATCTGTATGTTATTTTTATCATTGCTTTGTTATGAGTTACTTGAGCCGAGGGTTTTTCTGAAACAACTTCTTTATCTTCACGAGATAGAAGTCCCCACCTAGTGGGATTACACTGGGTATGTTGTTGTTGTTGGTAAAAATGCTCCGACGTTTGGGCCAATCAATGGCTGCCCCTCTTCCCAAAACTCTCCTTTCTTTTATACAAACTTTGAGTCATCAAAGCCTTCTTGACTTGATTGAGCCTAGCGCGCTTAAGTGATTAGCGCTTCAAAAGGCAGTGACTGACACTTCTAAAGGCGAAACTCTCGGTCGTAGTTTGGCGACCTAGGTTCAATAGGGGCCCTTAAGTCTTTTGATTAGAGTAAGAAGTCGTGATTTTGACAGGTTGAAACAAGTAGTACTAATTTACTAGATTGGTATGATTGGATATGATCCGACCTTGATTTCAACAATGCTAGTATGTTTACAGATCGATAACATATTAGTAAATGATCTTAGATCCTGCAGAGAGGCTAATTGCTGGAATTCTTCCAAGCTTTAGACCGAGTAATACTTGCTGTGTTCAAACATTGTCATTCATCTACAACTCAGTATAACCGCGCGAACCTGTGTGTATTATGAATGTATAACAAGAGCTCTTACTCCTTGATGTAAGTGAAAAAATTTAACTTCAAGTTATTTCATATATGTGATAGATTCTTCGATAATTTTCATATATAATTGTTGTGGTTAGTTCCAAGAGGTTAAACTGCAATCGTTGTTCGAATATTTAGCCAACACTGAATTTTCTGTTTGACACAAAGAAGCATAACGCCTAAGAACCTGCCCTTGGGAGGGGAAAAATAGCTGTAAATGGCTACTAATACCTCGTAGGCTGAGGAGCAAAAGGAGGAATCCGCCTGATCACTTTTGTCTTAATCTTAATTTTAAAAAAGAAATGAAGAGTTCAGAATCATTTTCTTTTTTTGTAATGAATTAATTGGTCTTTTTCATATGAATTCCATTTGTTTAAATTTGAGGCATCGTGATGCAATCGTATCTAAAACTCAACTGGGCATGTATATATTTCTAGGTGAAATCTTAATTCTAATTACATAGACTATGATTCCGTTGAAGAAGATTCAGTAATTGCCCCCTTAGCATGACATCCTATTATTGTTTATGTTGCTCGGATCCTCCAAAAGTATTGCATTTTTGGAGGACCAGACATGAGCACACCAATATTATTTTGGAAGATTCGAGCAACATAGATTGTTGTGGGATTTGATAAACACTAATATCCATGCCTATAGAGTCTTCTTGTTCCGAAACTTCTGATATGTATTCTGCCCTTCTTTCTCATGCTCATTTTTTTGCTTCTGAAGGAGTTTGAGTTCACAGTCACATTCTTGAAAGATGGATTTCTCGTTGACCTAGTGGTCGAGGAAGCAGGACGAGTTCTCAAGCTTGACTCTCTCAGCAGGAGTGAACAGTGGAAAGGAGTTGATTTCTTAATCTTCAACAGCTACCATTGGTGGATACATACTGGACGTCAACAAACGTACACTTCTTCTTCACTAACTTACTAGAAACAAAGCTTCGTTATTTCGAATTACAAGAAAAATCAAATTGTCCTCATTATTTTCACAGGTGGGATTATTTCCAAGTTGGTGACAAACTCTACAAGGAGATGGACCATATGGAAGCATATAAGATTGCTTTAACTACTTGGGCTAATTGGGTTGATTCCAACATTTATCCTGCTGAGACTAAAGTGTTCTTCCAAGGAATTTCTGCTGTTCATTATCGGTAAGTTCTAAGACAGCTTCTCATTTCTCTCGGAAACATTTAGGGGTCGTTTGGTTGATTGTATTAAGTTAATTAATCCACATAACTAATGCACCGTTTAGTTGGTTGTATACGAAAAGAATAACCTCCACGTGCATGACTAATGCAGCGGTTGGTTGGCAGTACGAAATGATATCTGCAATAAGTTATACGATGTATTATTCTCTGCGGATAGAATGTGAAATAAGTGTACATGTATTAGCAATACGAGAATTAAACTATTGAAAGACAATAGTGATCTTAAAGTCTTTTCTTCAACTTGGTTCTGTTTCCTCTTTTCAGTGGCAAGGATTGGGATGAACCAAAGGTGAAGGACTGCAGTAAACAAACAAAGCCAATAGAGGGATCAACTTATCCAGGTGAAAGATATCCAGGAGAGGCAGTGGTGAAGAGTGTCCTAAGTAACATGACAAAACCTGTCAATTTACTTGACATTACACTGCTTACACAACTACGAAAAGACGGACACCCCTCGAGAATTGCCAGTGGCGCTTCATTGGACTGCAGCCACTGGTGTGTAGCTGGTGTTCCAGATGCTTGGAATGAACTATTGTACACAATCTTGCTCCAGAAATGATTTTTGAAGCTAGTGTATTGAATCTTGAATCTCAATTTTCATAAATAAAATGGAAGTTGATGGCTAGATGGCTTTTATCTTCTTGTTGTTACTGCTTTTTCTTCCCTTCTTAAACCGAGGATCTATCGAAAACAACCTCCCTAACCTCACAAGGTAGAGGTAAGGTTTGTCTATGCTCTATCCTTTCCAGACCCCATTTATGGAATTATACTAGGTATGTTGTCGTTGTTGTTTGATGGCTAGGTGGCTTCCCCACATAAGAAAAGTGTCTAACAAGTATACTTTTTGAGTAGTGTAAGTGTTCAATATGAACAAGTCCAAATTAAGGCGTTAAAGTAAAAGAATGACACAAGTTTAAGGGGCCCGCTTATGTATTTAGCCTATCATTTTTTAGCGTTGCATAATGGGTGTGGGCGTGTGATCAATGTCCGGATGGCGGAGACAAACGTAACAAGAATATAAGTGTTACGATACCTAAGAATATTCATAAATTTCATAGGTTTAACTTTCAATTACTTGAAATTTGCATGTTTGATTCCCATGCTTGTGAATATTCACAATTTTTTAGAATTTTAAAGTGTTTCACCATTAAATTACATAACTTATTAAATTAAACTTGTATTACTATAACGTATTTAAGGATAATATATTTCTAAAAACAATACAAATACAACAACATATTTCTTATGTAAAGAGATCAGATATAAATATTTTAATTAATTGAATATTAAATATCTTAAGTCATGTATCATAAATACCAAAATCAGGGTCTTATCACTAACTCAAGGACAAAAAATGTTACTTTTCCTTTCAGAAATAATAAAATCCAGAAGCTTAAGAAAAAACATCTCAACAAATAAATAATAATAACAAAAAGAGAAGATCCATTTTTACCTAACCCTAAACCAACCCGACCCGAATTAGGATACATCATCAAAAACGGACCCTTCAAATGTGTGAACCACCCAAATTCCAGATCACTCAATCGGGCATTCTTACCGGATCTTCCCGGTTTCCGGTTCAATATTCTCTTCTCCGTTTAATAATCCAAAAACCCTAACCCTATTCACTTTCGGATCCTCCGATCGGATCTACCGGAGCTAACGTCAACCAAAAAGTTCTTCACTTTTCCAGGTTCGCATTTTTTCTGTTCATTATTAGCCGGATTTTAACCCGAATCCTAGTCAAGTACATCTATTTGAGCTCAATTTTGATGATTTTTTTTAGAATTTTTTAATATATTGGAGCTGAATAGAGGTGAATGGATGTGGAGGATTTTGTATGATGGATCTCAAGTAGTTTGAAATTGAGGGGTTGTTGAATGATTGATTGATTTTTTAGGCAAAGATTGATTTTTTAATGTTTTCCTTGTGTGGATTTTAGATTATGTGATTCTGGGGATGTCGAGTTTTGTTGTTATGATTTGGGATTTGGATCATGTAGGTGTTGTATTCACCACAGACACAATGATGGTAAGTGTTGGAGATTGGTTGAGCTGGTTAATGAGATTAAGTTGGGGGGTGTATGCATATAAGTTTTCTTGTGTCAAGCTACTGTGGCGAGTCCTCTCTACCTCCCAAGGTAGGGGGAAGGTATGCGTATACTCTAGTCTCGCCAGACCCCACTTTACATTGGGTATGTTGTTGTTGTTGTTGTTGTAGGCTGCTGTGGTGAGTATCGTGGATCATCAATGTTGTCGTGAATTTTGTGAACACGTCCTTTAGGGAAATTCCACTTCTATCAGACCCGTTTTCAGTCTGTTGAATACGAGAATTTGAGGGTGTTTGGTTTCGCTTAAAAGCTGGTTTAAA
The DNA here is from genome assembly GCF_947179165.1 of Solanum dulcamara. Taxonomy (NCBI): domain Eukaryota; kingdom Viridiplantae; phylum Streptophyta; class Magnoliopsida; order Solanales; family Solanaceae; genus Solanum; species Solanum dulcamara. Next base: position 65,716,202 of record NC_077248.1, on the reverse strand, counting down.
AGCAGTTTTTGGTTTTTCTTTTCTTTTGGGGTGGCTAGTCTCTGACATCTTTTTAGTAGAGTTTACCATGTAGAAGAACTTGCATTTCTAGTGCTTTCGTATGAATGAGTTGTTTGTCCATGGTTTATGGATTGTTGACTGGTACAATCAGTGGTTTGCGTAAATTATGTATAGCCCTCTTTTGTAATTCGGTAGAGCTTAAGTTGTGTGGAGAATGCTGATTTCTTGTCTCGGGGCTAGTTTATGACCACCTCATTTCTCTGGACACCGTCACCCCAAACCTCAGAAAAAGAAAAAGAATGAGTAAACAGATGATCATATATGCTACTCATCATTATTTTGCTCTCAATTTGTTGTTTTTGTTTCATAATGAAAAAAGTTGGTTATGATTTATTAAATGGAGTAACATGGTCAGTGAGGATTCATATAACTTACCCTAGCTTGTTTGGTACTGAGACTTAGTTGTTGTTAGAAAAAAATGTTATTACAAACCTCCTTCTAGAAAATATGCAAAATGGTATGCATACACTGATATAGCTCATTGAGCATAAATTGGATAGACGAACTGACTCCAGGTGAAAGATTTGTGATGAGTAATATGCTGGTTCCTTTCAAGATTGAATGCATAAAAATCTAAAGCAATGTGCTTGTTTCTAAATAACAGAATCTACATCAATGTCTACAATCATCAGAATAATATCGTGAGGCTCAGTTTAGTTTTCTTCTCTTTTCCTTTCTTCAGATACTGTATTTGGTTATAACTTTTAAGTACAAACCTTTTTCAATTCCTTAAAATCTGTCATTGCATTTACTTGGTTGCTGTTGTTTTGCCATTTAACAGCGTTTAGACCAGACCATTTCGTGATAACAGATTGGTTAATTTGGCTTCATCCATGCCATGGAAATTCCAATCGAGACCCCAATAAAGAAACCAAAGAGGTTGACATCTGTTGTGTGGAACCATTTTGAAAGAGTTCGAAAGGCAGATATCTGTTATGCTGTCTGTGTGCATTGCAAAAAGAAGCTTAGTGGATCAAGTAACAGCGGAACAACTCATCTGAGGAATCATTTGCTGCGTTGTCTAAAAAGATCCAACTATGATGTTTCCCAAATACTTGCGGCAAAGAGAAAGAAAAAAGAAACTACTCTTGCAGTTGTCACCTATGAAGAAGGGCAAAGGAAAGAAGAAACCATTAGCCCTGTGACAACCTTTAAGTTTGATCAAGAGGTAAAGAAAGAGGAAGTTAACATGCCTATCAACCTTGGCAGTGTTAGATTTGATCAAGAGCGGAGCCGTCTGGATCTTGCCCGTATGATTATGTTGCATGGTTATCCTTTAGCCATGGTTGACCATGTTGGATTCAAAATATTTGTCAAGAATTTACAGCCACAATTTGAGGTTTTGACAAATAGTGCTGTTGAACTAGATTGTATGACAATTTATGCAAAAGAGAAACAGAAGGTGTACGAAGCGATCCATAACTTGCATGGAAGAATTAGTCTTTCTGCTGATGTTTGGGATTCATCGGAAAATGCACGATGTATGTGCTTGACTGCTTTTTACATTGATGAAGACTGGAAGCTTCAGAAGAAAATGCTGAATTTCATCACACTGGACCCTTCCCACACAGATGACATACTTTCAGAAGTTGTTATAAAAAGTTTGACAAACTGGGCCATTGATCGTAAGTTGTTTTCTATGACTTTCGATCATTGTACGGGCTATGATGAGATGATTTTTAGGATCAAAGACTGGCTTTCTCAAAACAGGCCTCTATTAAAGAATGGTGAATTGTTTGACGTGCGCTGTGCAGTACAGTTGATGAAATCAATTGCTTCTGATGTCATGGAAGCAATTCGAGATGTGACCCACAAGGTCCGAGAAAGCATAAAACATGTTAAGAGTTCACAAGTAACCCTAGGAAAATTCAATGAGATTGCTCAGCAAGCTATGACTAGTGGTGAGAGACCTTTGATTCTTGACTTTGGGCAGCAGTGGAGTTCAACATACTTGATGCTTGAAGCTGCCTTAGATTATAGGGGAGCCTTCTGTCTACTAGAAGAGCATGACCCTACCTACACTAGCGCTTTGTCTGAAACGGAGTGGGATCGTACTAGTGCCATTGCTGGCTATGTGAAACTTTTTGTTGAAGTTACTAATGTTTTCACGACAAATAAATATTCAACTGCCAACATATATTTCCCAGAAATATGTGACATTCACATCCAGTTGATCGAATGGTGTAAGAGTCCTGATAATTTTCTAAGCGATATAGCATTGAAGATGAAAGAAAAGTTTGACAAGTACTGGAGCAAGTGCAGTTTGACTTTGGCAATAGCAGCAATACTGGATCCCAGGTTCAAGATGAAGTTGGTGGAGTATTACTATCCTCAAATTTATGGTTCTGATGCCTCAAATCAGATCAAAGAAATATCTGATGCTATAAGGGAGCTTTCTAATGAGTATGCTATGGGCTCATCTTCGCTTGATCCCGACACAGCTGGTGCTTCTGGCAGCTTAGCCAGTACCACTATTGGTACAAGGGACAGACTTAGGGGTTTCGACAAGTTTCTCCATGAAACTTCACAAAACCACAACATTACGTCAGATCTTGACAAGTACTTGGAAGAGCCAGTCTTTCCACGCAATTATGATTTCAGCATATTGAATTGGTGGAAAGTTCACACACCTAGGTATCCTATATTATCAATGATGGCACGTGATATCTTAGGAGTTCCTGCATCCACTCTTGGACCAGAGTTGGCATTCAATAACAGAGGCAGGGTACTTGATCATCATCGTAGTTCACTGAATCCAGTTGCTAGAGAAGCTCTGATATGTGGTCAAGACTGGTTGCGCATGGAATCTGAAGGTAATTGCATCTGGTTTACATTTTCTTCTGCTAATCTTTTAGGTGCTAACAGAATGATTTATTAATTTCTTATTGATGTTTGAACTTCACTTACAGAAACCAACTCACCTCACATCTATACTGCTGTGCCACTTTCGGTGGAATCAAAGTAGAGCATGCTTGGTATGTTTCCTTATCTTCGCTACTTGTTTCCTATTCCAAGCCTTTCTAGTGTGTTGTTCATCTTCTAAATAATTGTTTGTCCATTTGCAAGGTTTGATTGGAGGATTGTTCGATCAGGACACCAGTGTTTGATTTCTTTCAGTAACTTTGAACTTAATAAGTATCAAATTAGTGCAAAGAGAGTAGATTAATTTTATTCTTAATTATGAGTATTGCTTTAGGATCAAGAATTTCTTGTGATTTTCTCGTCTTTTTTAAAATTGTAAATGTTGATTGCAGTCGAGATATGTTCCACCCGGGGAATGTGGGTGAGGTGGGGGTTGGTGGGGGGGGGGGGATTGTTGTTTCCCATGAACTGGAATTTTCACATGTTCTCCTATGGAGGAGTTAGAGGGAAAGGTTGTGTTCAGATATTGTGTTATGAAAAGAAGTATTGTGTTATAAAAAGAAGTATCTTTCTATTAGTTTTATGTGTAGTGACTTACTTTTTCCTCCCTCTTTTCAGATAGTCTCTCTTAACATGAAGAAAAAATTTCTTTATATGTCTACCTTCTGGTATTGGGCCTTTGAGGGAGGGGTGGAGGGTTGCAAGGGAGCAGTAGGAGTCACTTTTATTTGCCAACAAAAAACTGAAAAGGGAATTTGAAGTAATGCAATCCAGTCACTTATCTTGTGCTTTTGTCTCTTATGAGGCCGTTATTCGTCTTGTTTAGGGATTACTTTTATTTGCAAAATTCGTCACTATATAGGCATAGCAGAATTGGAATCCCAGCCCCCGATGTGTGAGTTAGATGCATGCACCAGAAGAACGTGTGTCATTATTTTTAGATTTTTAGGCAAGTAAGAAGTTTAGTGTTGGTGAAGGTATACGAAGGGACTTAAAAACTCAGACAAACTAAACTTTTAATTTCATGTTGCTCTAATTAACACTCAAAAAAGACATTGTTATTATTAATCTTTGGCATGATACATTAATATGATTCTTAACTTGCTTACAATTATGACTTCTAACTTTATTAGTGTACAAGTAGACACTTTAACTATTCAAATAGACACATTCATCATGGCATCTTACATGACAATTTTGTGTCCTACGTGGTATCCTATGTGTGTTGTGTCACATAGGACACATGTGTCTACTTGTTCAATTTTGTACAAGTTTAAGTGTCTACTTATGTATATCCAAAATTGGAGGGCATAAATATGAAATGAATATAAATGTATTATGCTTATCTTTTGTACTTGAAAATTTCATTTGTTAGTATTGTTATTAAATCTTTTAAATGTATATTTATTTTTTTTGAAAATTATTTCCCATTCACCAATCAAATAATGAAAAATATTTTCTAAAAATGACTTATATTGTACCAACACAATACTATTTTGTGACAACGAATGCCAACTACTTTTTTTGCCACTAAAATACGAGTACAAAGTAGTTAATCAATCAATCTCTCTTTTCACTGAAATAGGGGGAAAAAGAGAGAGAGAGATCAAAACACATTTAAAGTGTCATTATTTTTTGCAAAACTAGCACTAATTTTTTATTAATACACACTTGACTAGTACCTGATGATGGTCTACTCTCTTTTTTGGTTTAAAAATGGTGCCAAATCTCTCTCCATGCAAATAACTAAAGGAAGTAACTAGAAAGTACAAAAAAAAAACACCTGAAGTATTATTTTTTTATGAGTTTCCTACTTAAGGTGTTTGCGTTTTTTATTTAAACTATCACCAACTATTTATCAAATCACACATTAACAATAATGAGTCAATTGCCATGTGTACAAAATTTTATAGGCAAATTAAGTCGTCAAGCTTTGAAGTGTGTTTTGATAACTAGTTCAGATAGGAAATGCACACACCTAGATAGTTCAGATATGAAATTCACAAATAAGTGACACTTCAGATCTGTTTGGACTATTATCTCAAACAAAGAAAGATGGAGCAAGAAAAAGTTTATAATTTCATATATCAGATTCAACACATTACGCCTGACGTTTAGCATACTCATTTAACCACCGATACAGGGAACAACCTATCCAAATTTCCGCAAAGAAAGCACAAATATTATGAATTCATACAAAAATAACAAGGAATAACAGTCTAATCACTAATGATAAATCTAAAAAGTTTAGAGAATTCGAGGAACTAATAATGAATAACAGCTAAAATAGCATACAAAATTCTTGAGAACACAGCCTTTTTATGCAGAGGTTTTCTTGTTTGGTTCAAAAACACACTTGATCAGTGACTCTTTGATTGATAGCAACTCAGGGAACTCTTTCTTCAACTTTGATGCATCCATCTCGTTGTTACTACGAGCTGCAACGATTACCTTGGCCTGCTCTTCCACTGTGAAGTTGGCATAAGTAAATGCTGGATCGATATATTTCTTGTACATTTCCAAGATCTCATTATGACTCACAACGCCAGGGTTTGTGAAATTCCATATGCCCTTGAGGTTACGCTTCGCCATCTCAATTGAAATCGGAAGAAGCTCATCCAATATGGTCATACTGTTAGGAATATTGACCACCTTATTGTAGCGGCTAATCTTGGTAATGAAATTGCGAGGGTTGCTGAGATCTGAAGATATTGGCATGCGAACTCTGAGTGTGCAAACGTTGTCATAATTTTTCAACAGATCTTCTACCTAGTTAAAGAAAACAAGAAAACATATTAATGCCTAAATCAGAGAATGATGTTGGATTATGGATCAAAAAATATTAATGAGTGCTTACCATGGCCTTGGTCTTTGAATAGAAAGAACCAGCAAAATTGGGTGTGTCTTCCTCTTTGAACCCAATACCGGAACCTTCTGGATGTGCAGCATCATACTCAAATATGCAACCAGTCGCGAAGTTCATCATCAGGAGGCCATGCTCTCTGCAAACATCTGCCAAGTTTAGAGTACCAGCAACATTTGTACGAATTGTTTCTGGTTTATGACTCTCACACCAATCAACATTGGGTCTACCGGTGACGCCCGCAGCATTGAATACATGTGTGGGTTTGACAGCTTTAATATCTGCCAAAAGCTTTGAGCGATCTTCCAAACGTCCCCTGCCATACTCATACGGAATTCCCTGTTTCTCACACAATTTCCCTAGCACACCGCCAATCCACCCAGTCCTACCATAGATCAAGAACTTATAAGGGGATTTCTGAGGAATGTTGCTGGTCTTTGAAGCTGGAGCTACTGTTTGGGCTTCATTGGACTTCCCTGAGAATTTGGTAGATCCTGAATCATATTTCTCAGCTCCATCCAAATTTCTTTCTATCCCACCAGGCATCATCAGCATTCTAGGATGGGGAAGCAATGCTCCCGAGACATCCCCCCACCAATCAGGGTTATTCTTATACCAATCAATAGTCTTTTTCAGACCCTCTTCCCACATGGTCGTCTCTGACCATCCCAAGTTCTTCAACTTCTGATCATCCAGAAAGTACCTTTGGTCATTAAACGGCCTGTTCTCCACAAACTGAATGTTTTTGTCTTGATCTATGTTAAAGAGTTTGCATATATCTTGGGCAACATCAATCACTCTTCTCTCTTTTGTAGTTCCAATGTTATAAACATGACCGACCTCTCCCTTGTGTAGAACGACTTCAAAAGCCTCAGCAACATCCTCACAATAGAGATAACTACGAACGTTACAACCATCACCATGAATAGGAAGAGGCTTTCCCCTCATGGCTAAAAGTATAAACTTTGGGATTAGTTTCTCAGGAAATTGGTTAGGACCATAGACATTGTTCCCTCTAGTGGTTATAACAGGTAACCCATATGATCTACCATAAGCCATAACAAGCATTTCAGCCCCAGCTTTTGTGGCAGAATATGGGTTAGTAGGAAGGAGTTGTGAGGCTTCATGGTTTCCTACAACAGCATCCTCATCAGTCTCCCCGTAAACCTCATCCGTACTCACATGGATAAACCTTCTGATCTGACCAGTAACTTTGCAGGCCTCTAATAGTACATGGGTACCATAGATGTTGTTCTTAGTGAACTCAAAGCTATTACCAAAGGAGTTATCAACATGAGTCTGAGCAGCAAAGTGCATTATAGTGTCAATGGACTCAGTGATGAGAAGGTAGTTCACAAGATCTGCACTAGCAATGTCTCCCTTAACAAACTTGAAGTTAGGGGAAGATTGGGAAGGAATAAGGTTCTTCAAATTTGAACAATAATCAAGTTTGTCAAGGACAACAATCTTGTAATCGGGGTAGCTCCGGACAAGCCTGTTGGCTACATGACATGCAATAAATCCGGCAGCTCCAGTAATGAGTATGTTCTTAGGGGTGTATGTTGACATCTTGAAGCAGCTTCTAACACAAGCAAAATTCCAAATCAATATTAAGAATTTATAGCAACCTCAGATCCATAAGTAAAAAGATTAATTTCATCAAATTGAACAGCCAGCAGCATATACTCAAAAAGAAAAGCATAAAAACCATTCTTCAAGTTAATATTTGTGTAGGTAACATCACAAAATTGCATGCAAAAATGTATGAGTCAACAACTATATAAACCAACAAAAGCATTAAACAATCAACAAATCCTAAACAACTACAGCAACAACTTACCCAGTGTAATCCCGCAAGACCGCAAGGGTGCTATGGGGAGGGTAGTAGACATCAACAAATCATCAATATCAACAGAAAAAAAAATTATCCTGCTTCCACTAAGTAATTAAAAAGATTCCACCCTTCATTATCTGTACTTTTTAGGTGTGCATGGGATGAAAAGAAAACTATAAAACAGCATAGGAAAACAAAAGATATCTCGTTTCTTGATAAATCAATCAACCTAACTACTCCTCAAGGGAATCTTAGTAGTTTAGATGGTTGGCTACCTAAACTTTCACCCTATCGGTAAGACTTCGATTCCCCCATCTTGTAATCCCCCTCCCACACTTCTCCTTCACCTGCACCCAATTTCTTTTCTTTTCTTTTTTTTTAAAAAAAACAACTAGTCGGGATTGACAATATGAATCCTCTACATATTCTACTCCATTCCTGCTCATTTCAATCCAAAACATTGTTCTTTTCAGGGAAAATCACGTTCTCTAAATCTCATTCCTCATTTCTCCATTACAAACAAAAAAACCAAGTTGACAATGAACAAAAAATAAACCCCAGATCATTAGATCCGATTTTCTCCAACAATGATCACCAATTCAAATGCTTATTTCTATCAGATCTGAATAAATTAACCAATGCCAAACAAAAACAAAAAGGGATTAAAACTATCAAATTATTAAACAGATCTAACCCAGATACAAATGCTATAACAGAAAATCATTACTGGATCATTTTCTTCGATTCAAATTGTAACAAATCACACAAGATCAATATAATAGCAATAAATTATGAAAAATAAATCAATAAATTCAGAAAAATTGATGAAACTTACTGATTCAAATCCTGATCAGGATCCACCCCAACTGAGAGGAAAAAAAATAATAAAAACACCGAATGCTTCGGCTTTTCAAAGAGAGATTCAGACAAGAAGGATCAAAGGAGCGTGTTTTTCTCTATTTATGGATTCACTTACCAAAGAAATTTTTCAATAAAATGAGGAAATGGTAAGCAAATCTCTTAATTCCAAAATATATAATTTAGTACAAAATCTAATTTAACAAGGATTAGAATATCCACTTTTATTTTATTCCCTCTATTTATTTTTATTTGTTTAGTATTTCAAAAATATATTTTTACTTTTAACATATAAAGAAAAAAATATGTTTTATCCTCAATATTAGTTATTTATTTTTCAAATTATTTTTTAAGATTAATATGAATATTATGGTAAAATATTCATAGTAATTATTATTTTTTAAGGAGCATGTAGAGTTCAAAATGGAAAATTAAAAGTATACAAAGGAAGTATTTAGACTAAAAATCGTAATTAGACATAAATTAAATTAAATATTTAAATTCTAAACAAATTTAATTTTCTACAGCTTTAAATTATTCTTCCAAAACGTCTAAAATATTCGTATAGGGGCTTATAACCACATTGCTTGGCTTGGAGATATTGATTATTTGTTGTTGTCCTCGAAACTATTATGGTTTGCTGCAAATATGTGATTTGTGCATTCGGGGCTATGTGCAAGGTGCCTAAGAGGCTATAGATACGTGTACAAAGCCTACGCATTGTATCTATCTCCTATGAGTCTATATTGATGACTACGGGGCTAGGTTGATATCTAAGGGACTATTGGAAGATAGTGATTACCTTTGGGGCTACATACAGACTGTCTCTGAGGTAAGGTTGTACAGGGCAAATTGATAAATCGCATTAAATCGATAAATTAAATTAAATCGGAAAAAAAAACCGACTAGTGATTTGGTTTGACTTGGTTTGGTGTTTGGAAAAAAAAACCCGACCATTATAGGATTGGTTTGATTTTAACTAAAAAAAATCAAACCGAACCCAAACCGACTCGATTATAGATATACTACTTTTAAATTATATTATACATAAAAATATTTATTAAAATATAATTTATAAATATTTTTTAAATTTTTTTCATAATTTTTGTTTTCTTTCTTACGTTTAGATTTGGACTTGAGAACCTCATCTAAATAATATACAAAAAAAGTTCATCTTATAAAGTTATATTATAAAGTTAAAACTTCAAACAGTATTCTGCCTCCATCTTATATGTTGATATTTTGTACTAGAACTCTTTTTAAGAAGCATATTCTGTGCTTTTTATTAGATACTATGAGAAACCCGAAAAAACCGAGAAACCCTAAAAAATTCGAAAAACTCAAGAAAAATTGATATAAAAAAACCCGACTTTTATTGGTTTGATTTGGTTTGGTTTATAGATTTAATAACCCGATACAAATAGTTTGGTTTGATTTGTAAAAAATCTGAACCAACCCAGTCCATGTACACCCTACTGTGAGGTTAATGAGATATATACAAAATGCTTAAGAGGTTATTGGGGTATAATGATTGTCTTCGAAATAATAGACAGAATGTCTGAGAGTCTGCTGAGGTATAATGATTACCTACGGGGTTAGAATATTACCAATAAGGATATATAGATTGAATTGCACATGCCAATATTATGAAGGCTCGAGTAGGTTATATTATTTATTGTTTGCACCTATTGAATTTTTGAGGGATCTAATAGATTGTTGTTTGATTATTGTTCGTATACATAGATTCAAGAGCAAGTTAATTAGTACGCTCAAATTATTTGACTTTGATGTCTTTATTTGATTATTTTCGGTATATTATGATATATGCTTAGTTATTTTGTTGCCTTTCAAACTCAGTGCATTATTTCGTATTGAGGTCTCGTTGCCTGTGGCATTGCATTCTTGCATGCAACTCCTGACAGATAATTACACTAATCTTTTTAATAGTGTAGCCTAGTTCAAGCAGATTCATCAGCTCTACTTCTTTTGTAGTTGTCAAATTTAGAGATTTGTTAGTCTTTTGTTATATAGAACTGATGGGTAGGCTGGGGCTATGTCTCCACTAAGTATATAACTCTTAGAGCTTTGTAGACTTGAGTTGTATAGCATTACATTGTCGGTTGTGTTAGTCTTGTGACTTTTGTTCTATCATCATGGCGGCTTTGTTGGCAGATATTATGATAATCTTGAGGACTCGAATAGAGACTATCATATATTTGTCATGAATTGATGTGCTAGCTGAATTATAATTGTTGTAGGATTCTCTAATTGTTGTAGCTTGTGTGCGTCAAAGACTTACATGTCTAATAGGATCAATTCAGGATCAAGTATGACACTAGGTATTAGTTATGCCTTAAGAAGTTGGGGTGTGACAGCAGTATCGGACACTATATATAAATAATCACTATTTATATTAAACAGTAAAATTCTTCTCCATCTTATATTTAAATCAAATCAAATCATTTATATTTGAGAATTTATTGATCTCAAAACCTCCATTGAAAATTTCTGAGATCACATGCCTAAATTTCATTCCAACAAATCAATATTTTGGTTTTACAGACTTTAATATTTGTTTACTTAAAATTTTATATGTAGGTGGATTTAGGTTTTTGGATTCTGGATATATATATATATATATATATATATATATATATATATGAAAAAATTTAATTATATATAGTTAAATATCGTGTGACTAGAAGCTAAGTTCAAACATAGCCTTGAAAAAATTGATCTTGACCTCCGATAAGTCATCGATTTCAATTCGGATTTGTTGGATGATGTATGACAAGGCGCTAGACGTGCTCTTTCTTTTTTACAAATTTTAGTAGTGAAAATAATCTCTTGTAGAAATATAAGATAAGTTTGTGCATAATGAATCCGATTTAGTGCGATTCTTTCCTAGATTAACCTTTGTCTTGTATATAATTTAAAAATAGAAAAAAAAATGCAAATTACATACTATAATCTAACTCTAAATCTTGAATTCGACTGAAAATTTCACACATAGGTCAAGAAGAAACAAAAAAATACGCATCTACGTGCTAGATTTGCTTAATTTGCCTTCTCATAAGTTGACACATACTTTCTTTACAAAAAAATGTGAATATATCAAAGCAAAATCACAGCAGCAAGTCCTTCAGAGTAGTTCTCCCAATACCATCCACATTTTCCTGAAAATATAGGTGCAAAAGAGAGTGAAAAAAATGGTAAGAATTGGAATTTTTGCTAAAGAATCAAAATATAGAGAAATTTAAGTGGATTTAACATATGGTGGATATATACATAATTCTTTTATAACTTATCTAAATAGCATAATTTTTCAGCAAAGAAGTATCAATTCTTAGACAAAAATGGCTCCATCAATAGCGACAATAGATCAAAATTCTAAGATAGTGGACAAATACAAGTACAATTATAATATTTTATATATGTTTCAAAAGAAGGATGTCTTTTTATAAACTTTAAATTTTTCATGTTATCCTTAATTCACATATTCTTGTAGTTGTAGCCATTAAAATGTCATCCCAAATTCTTTATCATTGACTTATAGTTTATATTCATCTAATCCTTCTATCCATGGATCATTTATCCCCAATATTAGTTAAGTAATTTGTCATTTGAGCAAACAATAGGTTCTTAAAGCTTGCTCTACATGATCAGAATATGAGTATTTCGGCAAATTTGGATTCATATATATATATAAGACTGTTAAGTTTTTACTAACTAATTGTAAAAAAATAAAAAAAACTTCAAACGAACACCCGATATAATATATATATATATATATATATATATATATATATAGGTTATTTGTGAATAATTTTCACGCTATCAATATAAAAGTAGTTTATAACCTATAAGAACATGTTAGTTACTATTTTTATCAGATAATCAATTATACTTATCAAAATAATTTACTATAGATATCATTTAAGTGACCTGATTAACGATGAATTGATCATTGTCAACATGATGAACTGGCCTGCCTCTCTCATCATACAAAATAAGCCCACTAAACCTTGGCAGCTCACACTTTTCACCCATCAATATAGGTCTTTGCCACACGGGCGAGTCCGAGTTGTGGCTGTGCCACCGACTAGACTCGCCCTCAAGTTGACCTTCAGCAACAAGTAAGGGAGAAACTCTCTCCATATGACTCTTGCTTCGATTCTCCTCCCACTTGCTTGGCCCACTCCACCGTACCGTACTCGTCAACACTTTCTTGACGGAAGTGTTTAAACTCAGTAGCTTTGACTCAGACCATTCTATATCGTTATCCATGCTACATGGGTCTTGGCCCACTAGCCCCTTTCTCCTAGTGGCTGCTCTTATTCTGATAAAAACAGTAACTATGCAAATTCCAATGACTAAAGAACAAATGCAAATGAAAAATGCAATGGATTCTTGAGTTGAGAGCTTCCATTTGTCTTCTAAGCTCCATAATGTTGATTCCATTTGTTACGTTTTCAAGAATGCACACAAAGTGTTTGATGAAATACTAAAGAGAAGAAAATGATGTTTTTTTTAGGGGGAAAAAACAGAGGTTGCTCTGTATAATTTGGTGGCAGCATTTATTTACTCACCGTTTTGGTTTTGGTGGGGAATTAAAAGCCATTCACGAGATATATCATATAGGAGGAATTAAGGAATGATCTTATTTATATATGTAGTGGTCAGAGTCAGTATTTTCGTTAAGGGATTTATTATATATGTAGTATTCAATGACAGAGTCAGTGTTTCTAGGAAGGGGTTTAAAATATGAAAATGTACATACATGTTTAAGCAGTGTACTTAATGCCATATGGGGTTCGTCGGCCATATCTGGCTCTGCCCTGGGTAGTACTAACAACAACAGCAATAAACTTATTGTAGTCCCACAAGTGAAGTGAAGTCTGGGGAGGGTGGTGTATAGGAAGTGTTAACATTTAGATTATCATTGTGATTTAACATATTACAATATCATAGGTTATGATCAGTGGCGGACCCAGGAATTTTATGAAGGGGGTTCAAAAAAAATTAAACACGCTAATCGAAAAAAAATGTGCTTATTCGGATTCGAACTCGCAAGCTGAGACAAGCTAAAGCGAAATATTGAACCCCATTTGCCACTGAGCTAGTCCTTTGGCTTATGCTCAGGGGGTTCAATGTTAAATATATACACATAAATTAAAAATTTTATCTTATATATACAGTGTAATTTTTTAACGAAGGGGGTTCGAACCCCCTCAACATGCCTTGGGTCCGCCCCTGGTTATGATGGGATGGTTGGAAATTTGGGATCTCTTCACCTTTAATCAGAGATATCAAATTCAAGTTTAGAATATGAAACAAATTATGTTTGGAGCGATGTTACTTATGACGTTTTCAAGTTATTGATCATCAAACTATCAGGGTCATTTGTAGAGCTGATGGTATGATTTCGACAAAACTCAGTAGCTTTAACTCAAACTCTGTCTTTGTCTTAACACAATGTTGAAAAAGATTCCTCAAGTATTTTTCAGTAATTAAGAAAAAAGAATGACTATTGTTGCACTAAGCTCTCACTATGCATGAGGTTCAAGGAAGAACAAGGTCTATTGCACAGTCTTATCTTACATTTCTTTAACAGAGTATTTTCATAACTCGAACTCGTAATCTTCTATTCACGTGACAATAACTTTACCAGTTACGCTAAGATATCAGCTGAATTTATTTAGACTATGAGCTAGTTGGAAATCGAAGTTCGAGCTTGCACAGATCTTCAAGCTGAAAAACTGGAGATCCCATGACTAGTATGGTCTTACAGATAAAAGTTCTTTAATTATTGGGACTTGAATATTGATGAATGCACTACTTACACTCCACTCCATTTGTTATTTAAATGCTAAGCTAGTCAAAGGATGAAAGACTTCTGCCACTATTAATTATGATCCATGCAAATTACTTATGATGCATTTTATTTTATTTTATTTTACATATGGTGGATGCAATTGTTTGTTTTTTCTAACATTTAAATATGCATGATTTATTTATTCGTAAACAGAATAAATATATCAGATAAAAAATAAATAAATATTAAAAAAATACAAACTTAATATATACTTGATAAAAATAATACACTTGTTCATTAGTGATGGTGAGATATTTTGTAGCGGTGGTGGTAATTGTGGTGTTAGTGGCTACTAATGATAGTGATGATAATTATGATGGTGGTAATTGATAGTGATTGTGATGGAGATTGATTGATGTTAATAGTTGGCGATGTTAATGGCAACAGTGGTGATGTCGACAATGGTGATAGTGGATGTAATTGTAATGGAGCGATAAGTGTGGTAGCGACGACTGACAATATGATTGGCAACGGTAGTAGTTGTGAGTGATGGTTGTAACAACAGTAGTGATTGATAATGATAATTGATAATAGTGATGGTGATTATAATGGAAAAGGTAATTTGTGGTGGTGCCGGTGCAGGTAGCAGAGTAATGGTAAAGATTATCCACACAAAAGTACATGTTAATGATATTAAAATTTTATTCAAGATCTTAATGTTAAGACCTATTCATACCAAATAAGTGTTTAAATCTTAATATAAACAAATCCACTTATGATCTAAGATTTTGATTTAGATCTCTATTAAGTGCAAACAAATGAAATTTAAGAATTCCTACATACTTCGATAATTTGACTTTGAATTCTTCACCGATCGAGTTAAATTCCGATACAAGTACGCTAACATTATTGGAGAGTCTGAGTAACATAGTTAGTAACTCTTTCGTTGTTTTTTGGCAAACTCATAGGTGCCCCCCTAAAGTTGGCACCAACTTTCACTTAGACACCTAAATCAGGAGATGTTCATTTTAGACACATCAAGTAAGGGTCGAATGTGTCATCTTGACACTTTTTACACAGTTGGCATGTCGCGTGTTTTCCACCTATCTGAGGAGCGTAGAAGCTGTTTTTTCTTTTAAAATGTTTTTTTTTTGTTGTTGTTCTTCTTTATTTTTTAATATTGTTACATGTATCCATCAGTATTTACAGTTACTTGTTTTAGTTCTTGTTACTTTTAATTCTTAAGTTTATTTTTTATGCCCGGATTTCTATCAAAATTTTCCGGCGACTTAACCATCTTCCAAAAAAAAATTATCGAACAACGAAGCATATTGATTTTGGAGAAGACGAAGGCGGGGTGGGTGGTGTTGGAAAACCACTGATAGGGTGTGGGGATGGGGGTTAATTAGTGAGTAATTTTGGAGGTTCGTCGGATTTTTTGACCCAATTTGATTTATATTTTTATTTGTCATTATAGCTCCATATTTTTCTCTTTAGATGATATGGATAGCGTTGGGTGGGTGTTGGAGGAGAAGAAGATCTGGTGGGGTGGGGGAGGGGTTGGGGTTGGGGTGGGTGGGGTTGGAGAAGATGACGGCGGAGTGGGTGCGGTTAATAGTTGTTAATTTTTATTTTTTTTGGATAAAAAAAATGTCACGTGTCATCAAATTATTGGTTATTTTTTCTATTCAAAAGTCATTATTTGATAATTATTTTTGATATATATATATATATATATATATATATATATATATATGTCACGTGTCTTTATTTAATTCGCTGCTTTTGACACGTCAGGCGAGTGTATTACACACACTTAATATATTTTGGTGATTGTCAAAAAAGTGTCAAGATGACACATTCGACCCTTACTTGAGGTATCTAAAATGAACATCTCCTAATTTAGGTGTCTAAGTAAAAGTTGATGACAACTTTTGGGCCAATTTCGCCTTCCTTTTTTAAGTGCAGAAATGTTCTGGCTGCTTCTTTTGAGACCTTTTGATATACTTTGGCCAAGGGGGTATTAAATATGAAAGAGACATATAAAGAAGCAGAAAAAAGGATTCCAAAATGACTAAGTTCCAAATTCTCAATTATTATCCTAAAAATGGTGACCAAACAATATAATCCATTGGACTTCTATTGAGCAAGCATGTCACAGCCAACTTGACAACCTTGTATTCTTAGCAGGTGTTTTACCTCTGAGGTAAAATTTGCGTACATTCTTTCCTCCTCATATCCCCACTTGTAGGATTACACCGGGTATGTTGTTATATTAGAAATAATTCGGATCAGATCGCAACAAGGTTTGTCAGGAAGAAAAAATGAAATGCAAGGAAGCAATCGCGTGAAGAACGGTAATTTTATTCACTAAAAAATCAATAATGCAGTAGCTACAGCCTGAAATTTACAGGGGCATAGGTAGGTACTAACTCACAGGGTAAACTGAACTGAGAAATGCCTAATTTTGGCAAAGAGACCTAAGTACCTAACCAGATATCTTGCGTCAACGCATGATGTATGTTTCATCGTTGAATCTTGATAGGGCTGCTTGGTTAGATGAACATGCAGACCTTGAATTCTTTCACCTCCAACGTGGATTTACTCTGTTGAAAGAACGTCTGGATACAGTCTGCTAAGTCAGGCCATACTGTATGGTGCCAACCTCTCTGTGAGCAGCAACTGCAACGGCTGCTGCACTGACTGCACCAAATTGGGTTTGTGCCTGTAGTAGTTTTGCATCTATTGCAATATGACCACCCAACTGAGCTACTTTTTCTTGTGAAGGATAATACGGATTGGTGTTCATCTCAACACTCATGTTGCATTGTGCAGGTAGGGGTCTGACTTGAGTGGTGTCCTTGGCTTCTGTCCCACACTTCTCTCGATTCCCCGGGTTCATCCTGAACATATAATGTGGAGAAATGCCATGAGGAAGGAGGCCAGTATTTTGTGTATGTACTCTTCCGTCATATGGTAAAATTGGCCCTACAACTCTCCCAGGTTTCGCTGAAAAGGATAGAAATGACTATTTGAGAACAATCATGCGATCATGTGCTATATATGTACATTCGTCGAGGGTCTGAGTAGACATGATCATGTCCGATCCACTTTTGACCAATCCATGGGAGGATAAGTTTAGATGCAGTTGAGTTACACATGGTAAAATTTAATTGACTTTGTTCCATCGACAGGCATTTGATATAATATCACATCGGCCAATAGAAGACCAAACAGTAAATACATATTAAACTGTACCTGCATGGACTCGATGTGGTGGTCGTGACATGTTTTGTATAGTTCCTGAGATTTTCTCTGTGGCTCTGACATCAGTAGCTGATTTCTCTGTTACTTGTGTATGATCAAACACAGAGAAGTTCTGCCTAGCTTTGGGGGGAACGGTACTGGAATTGACCGCAGATCTGCACACATTTTGGAACACATGTGAATTAAGCCCAAGATAAACAGAGAAAATATGAGACAGCAAGGACAGTAATTCCCACTATGAACCACTTCTTGTTATTCCCAAGAACCTGAACAATTTTAAAACTTTGTAAACTTAATCCTGCTTTCTCAATCACGATCACTTCTCCAATAAATATAAGCTAAGCATACATGAAAAGAAAGTTGTACTGGTGAAAAGTAAGCAACAAGATTGACAAAACGAATCCTGTATGATCTTACCGTGGAAGAGAGACGTGCTTTCTACCGAGAGGAATAACTGGTCCACTTTTACCATTATTTTCCTCAAGATACGCAAATTGCCTTCTAAACTGACCACTTGCACTGACAACTTCCACAAAGTTAATCACAAACTGAAATAAGATAAAATATGCTACTGGAATTAGAAATAAACATGAGTAGGAGCTTGTTAGAACCTAGGATAGAGAAAATTTGTGCCATCATTTCCAGCAATGTAATCCTTTTGAAGTTGAGGATGATATTCCAATATCTCCCGAAAAATTAGTTCCTTAATGTCCTCCTTTGTTACCCTTCGTCTCTCAAATTCAAATTCCAGATTTGAGATTGGTCGACAAGAAGGTTCCCTCTCAATCTTGGCCAGTCCCTTGAAATAAGGATCGGACAAAGCCTAAAGGAAAGGGAGGAAGAGGAGGGGAACCAGCGGAAGCAAAATTAGAACCAACTATCGAGCAAGAAAAAGGATGGAAATAGAAGGATACCATTTATGCTAATGTTAAAATCAGGGATATATTATAGGAGGAACAGTTACCTCTTCAGCAGTAGGTCGATCCTTTGGATCAAATGCTAGCAACCTCTGCAACAGTCGGAGCACCAGAGGATCTGCACCTGGAAATTTCTCTGTAAAAGCAACTGGAATCTTTTTCCGCATGCTTGTCAAATACTTTCTTGCCTTCTCATTACGAACCTGCACTCAAGAGAGGACTCCTCTATCAATATGCTGCAAGATAAGGCTGACATCCAGTTATCCACCAAAAAACAAGTAGACTGAAGGTTTTTACCCCAGATATGGTATCAGCGGATGGTGTCCCAAGAAGATCAGTCATCAAATCTAACTGATGAACAACACTTTTGCCTGGGAACAATGGTTTTCCTGTCAGTACCTCCGCGAAAATGCAGCCGATACTCCAAATATCAATGGCAGGTGTATACTGAAAAATTGCAAGTCAAGATAAGAATTTAGAAAACAAATCTTCAAAAACATCAGTAGGACCCCGCAGAAAAATTAACGCAGGACCTGACACAGTTACCTGAAGAATAGATAATTCAACTTCCAGGAGAGTTCAATAGTCCTCCCTGAACAAGAATGATTGTAATCTACACATCACTCAAATACACTTATAATGTATTGACTATATGAAACTGGTATTCTAACCAAAATACCACAGCTTCTAGCAGTATCATCAGCACATCAGAAGCTGCAAGGAGAGTGGGACAAGAACCTTTTTGCCTTCCTATATAGCTATTGGGAAATAAGAGCTGATACATGAACATGATACTTCAACGGCATCAAAACCAACTAAAACTAGCAAAACAACTAACAGTATAAATGCTCTATCCTTGGCCTAGTGCATAAAATGATTGACTACAAAATGGCCAAACCTGCAATCCTAAGATGGACAAAAGAATGGAACATAAAAATATTCATGTCAACTTCTGTTTCAACTAATTATGTGCACCATATTCGGTGGTTCCTTGTCCATGACCTGGGGGATGGATGTATTGGAAGGGACGTAGAGTGTATTGATACATGAAAAACTACCACCTTCTAAGAAATTATTATTAAATAGAAGACAAAGCAAACGGCACACCTTGGAAAAGAAAGATCCACATAGCTCAGGAGCCCTGTACCACCTTGTAGCAACATAATCCTGCATGGTGTGTCAGAAGACAAAAAGTCAAGAAATTAAATCAAAAACTGAATATATAAATAATGAATAAAATGCACTTCACGTAAAATTCACCCAATAACAATAAAAATTAAAACACCATTACTGACATTGATAATGGATAGGACAAAGATCTAAAGAAAGCATACCGTCCAAAGTACTGTGGTTGGAGTATCATTGAATGCAACTCTTGCCAATCCTAAGTCACATATTTTGAGTTTACAATTTGCATTTGCCAATATATTTTTTGGCTTAAGATCTCGATGGTACACATTCGCTGAAACAAACACATACAAGTCAGACACGGAAAATCAAGAATACCCCATACCCGCTCAAAGAGAAAAAAGAGAAGTACTAGTTACTACATTCACAAGCTAATTTACCTGTGTGCATATATTTCAGTGCTCGTAGCATCTGATATAGAAAAAAGCGATGGTGTTCATGTGACAAGTCATCATTAGCCTTAATAACATGGTGAAGATCAGATTCCATAAGCTCAAAAACAACATAAATATCTCTGAAGTCTCGTTTTGAAGGTGGTAACATGATTCTCTTGATGTCCACGATATCAGGATGCCTTAAAAGTCTAAGCAATTTAATTTCGCGCAAAATTCGAATTGCATCAGAGGTGTGCTCGAAAATATCAGTTATTTTCTTAATTGCCACTTTTTCTCCGGTATGAGTGTCAATGGCAGCACAAACAACTCCATAGCTTCCTTTGCCTATAACTTCCAGGATTTTATACCTATTTGCCTCTCCATACTCTGTAAAGAACTCCACTTCTTTGGTATTCTGAAACATTAAAGAAAGCACCGTATTATTATTCCAGTAACAAGTCTCACGAAACAATGAAATTTTTATGTTGATATTTTGAATCCATACTTTTTCACAAGGTTGTCAAAACCAAGCTACAAATATCATTTGAATCACTTAATAAGCAAACCATTCACACTATGAGAAACAAGGATTGATTATCAACTGAAAGCAGAGTA
This sequence comes from Solanum dulcamara, assembly GCF_947179165.1. NCBI lineage: Eukaryota > Viridiplantae > Streptophyta > Magnoliopsida > Solanales > Solanaceae > Solanum > Solanum dulcamara. The sequence goes on along the minus strand of NC_077248.1, from coordinate 65,695,549 downwards.
TGATCTACTTTCACAACCAAAAAAGGGAAAAGGAAATAAGAATTTGATCACATTCAACAAATATACCAACTAGTATGAAGTAAAGAGTTAGAAACCTAGTCTCCCCCTTTTCAATCATAAGGAGCCCGTTTGGATGGGCTTAAAAAAGTAACTTTTATGTATGAAGTGCTGAAAGTTATTTTTATAAATAAGCAGTTGAGTGTTTGGATAAAAGTGTTTATGATGTGAATTTTAGAATTAAAAGAATAAAAAAAGGTAGTTTGGGAATTTAGTTAAAATATAAGGGATATAAAAATAATTTCTATGGTCAAAGAAAATGACTTTAAGCATTTTGGAAAAAAAAAGTTAGGAATCCTAACTTTTTATTTTTTACTGACTTTAAGAACTTTATGGCTTAAAGTCAGCATTAGAAAGGGGCTTTGACCAACTTAAAGCCAATCCAAACGGGCTCAAGGTTGCCTTTTTCATAAGAAGCAAAAAAAACCCTCTTCCAAACTATTAGAGAGAAGTAACTAGTAACTAGAAGGCTGTCTCAAAACACAGATGAAATGACAAATTCCAAGAACCAATTTTTTCAATCATAAAGGGTAATGCAGCAAGAGATTTAATGGTAAATAACACCAACATATAGAAGACTAGTTAAGTGATTAACCTACATATCCTCAAGTTCCAAAAATAAAAACATTTCTACCCTAATAAAAGCTGCTTTCTTTAGCAGCAATATGGACCTGAACTTTTTTCCGAAAAAACTTGTGTTTCTTAAAATCAAGAAACTGAAGGAAAGGGCCTGTTTGGATATGGGGATTTCTTCCTTTTCTTTTTCAAGAAACATTTCAAAACATTGATTGCTTATATATTGGAATGATTTTTTGGTTAGTATTTGAAATTAAGTTTTTCAAGTTTGATGATCAAGACCGGGTTTTTTCATTCACAAAGCATCTTTTTCCCCAGTAAAATGCATATTCAAACACAGCTTCTAATTTCCAACTACCATTTTACAACTTCAGCTTCAAAAACCTCTTCTTTTTTTCATTTTTTTTTTCAAATTTCAACCAAATCTATTGTCAAACACCTACTAAGAGAACTGACCAGAAATGAAGAATTCCAACTTGACACAAAACCCTAATTTTTTCAGCTAAATTCAGTTCAATTTTGCTTATGGTAATTATATTTTCATGCAAACATTGTTGAGCTAAAACTTCTAAAGCTCTCGAAAAAACAAAAAATTTAACAAACAAGACCCTATTCTTCCTTCAAGATCTCTCCCTCAGTACAACAAAATCAAATTTTCATAGACAGAGATAAAGATAAAAACCTTCTTGCGATGATCTTGTTGCATCTTAATTTTGAGAATTTCCAACAACCCCCTTCTACTTTCCTCTAATTTCTCCCAGATCTGAAACAAAAAATCAGACCAAAGCCAAAATACAAACACCAAAACCAGAAATGTTCACTGAAATTAGGAAAAATCAGCTTCAATTCCACCACCGACAGCTGCTTCGTATCTCCAAAACCGAAAACCCTCTTCGTTTTCTCTCAATTCAGGAACCTAAACGTACTGCAAAAACTCCACTACTAGCTCACTCATCCACTTCTAAAGAACCCACCAAGATTTATCACACTACAACACAAAAAAACTACAAAATCGACCAAAAAAATACCAAAAAATTCGAAAGAAACTGAACAGAAACTCAAATGCAGAACAAACCCTTAATGGGTTTCGAAGATCTAATGGTAATGGACAGAAGAGACGGAAAAACCGAGATGAGAAGGAAGAAAGGAGAAAGGAGAGGATATTTTGAGAAATGTAGGGGTCCTTTTATAAAGGATAAAAAGTCTGTGGATCGAAAAAGAAAAAGGAGAAAAAAAAGAAACAAAAAACGTTATCCGTTCACTGTGAGTAGTACGGTCTTTTATACGGCTATGGGCCATATTTTTAATTTAATGAACTTTATGGGCTTATGTTTCAATACTTCGAAAGATAAGGTAGCATTTTTGAGTTTTTATAAAATTTAGAAAGATTGAATTAGGAAACATACAAAAACAAAAAAGATAATTAAAGAACTTACTACATATTTTTTAATAAAAAAGTAATTATATGTGTGTGACTATAATAAGTTTATTACTCTATTATTAAGATTATCTTATTCTTGTAGGAAATAAATATATATGGGTAAATATTTATATTGATCGATTCAACTTATCATGATTGATCGATTAAATAAAGTAAAAATGTGAATCAATTAAATTGTTTGTCGTTGTCGAGTTGTTTTCTGCTTGCTAATTTTAGCTAGCTAATTGTGACAGCGTGTCATTATTTTGTTTTTTAGCTGCGTTTTTCATTTGTTTTTTTATTATGTCACGACCAAATTTATTTAAAGAGAAAGATCTCGAATATCTAAAAAGAATAATTTGTTTTTGTATATTATATGGATCATTCGATCCTTAAAACTCACTATTCAGAATTATTGGATTGTCTTTCTCTAAAGAAGAGTCGAAATAGAATCGATAAAAATATTTCATCGATATTAGATATGCATATATAGATAATAAAAAAAATTAAAATATTAGATTGAATACAAAAATTACACGACTTGAAAGTATATATAATGTGAACACCACATAAACAAATAAATCATACACATGCAAACTTTTTCATATAATAATATACAAATACAAGTCTTTTTGAATTACTTTTATTAACTCATGAAACATGCCTCAAAGATCATGGTAATTATATTCTTAAATAATTAATTAATATTAAATAAAGTGAATGAAAAATTCCTAAAAGGTTCAATAATAGATCAATTTGTGTTTGGATGTTTCCATAATGTTTTATTACATATTGTTGATTTGTTTATTATTATTAGCCAATTGCTTATATTAACTACTCTTTTCTAAAAAATAAATTATAAACCTAGTCACTACCTGCTAAATATTATTTTTGGAGGAGCATATATATATATATATATATATGGAGGAGATACATACACCAAGAATAAAGGTAAGTTTAATTAAATCATTCAACCACCATTCACAATTTTGATGACAGAAGTTCAACTAACACCACATAATAATTTGAGGGTCAAAAGAAAGAAAAAAGTATGTTGTATTTGTGTTTGCTCCCTAAAAAAAAAAAATTGGCTTTAACTTAAAGATAATGCAAAATATATGAAATGCAAAAATAGTTTGATTCGTCATTCACTTAATCATGATAATTTGATGTGATTTGATGAAATATTATATGTTAAAAAATTAATTATATCATATATTTACATCGAATCAGAAATATGTAATAAATGTTTGCACATATATTTTTCTTACTTAATCTTAATTAATTCATATATTTTTTCTTCAATAATCCAACCACATGCCCACAAATTAATCAAAACAAGAAACAAAGGTAGAAATTCTGTAGAAACTTTCTTTATAGTTATTGTTTATTATGCAGAGTGTTGTAGGATAAATGAAATTCTTTTTCTTAATTAAAGATATCGATTTTTAATTTTGAAAATGATAAAACTTCCGGTAAGAAACACTTTTCCTTTAATGAGTCATACACGACATAAATTTTAATAATCTTAACTTTCAATTATAAAAATAAAATAATCCTAATAATTATGATCAATTATCTGCTTCTTTTTTAATAAATAGCACCACGTATATGAATCCAAATTGATAAGCTAGTAATTTCGAACTCTAGATGATTATAAATTATTATTTTTTGAAACAAAAGGTAATTACCCCTAATAATTGAATCTAGTCGATTGTGTTTAAGTTGCTCTCTCACCATCAACTTTAAGAACTAAAATAAATTTTCTTATGTGATTAAATATGTGTGGCAAATAAAATATTATAAAGAAAAGTTGAAGGGTTGATATCACGTGGCACTTAGATGTGAGGTTGCTTTACTTAGTTGCTGAATTAACACATAGGGTGGGGGTGGGTGGGGGTGGGCGTAGGTAGAGGTAGTGACGGAGCCAAGACTTTTAATAAGCGGATTTAAAATATGAAGAAGTAAATATACGATAATCGAAGTAAGTTCAATATTTACTATATGCTTATAAAAATAATTTCATTCATATATAAATTCATATATAAATAGTGTAATTTTTCGTCGAAAAGAATTCGAATGAATTCCTAATGTCATGCTGGCTTTTGCCCCTGAGCAGAAGGGGTTGGTGTATACAATACAAATGAATGAATTATTGGTGGGGGCAATTAAAAGATTTGTTAAAAGTTGATGAACACAAGATTGGGAGATGAGGTGCTGAAGTAAACAGACACACCATGTGTAAATTACAAGTTGCAAGCAAAGAAGATGCAATATTTTGTGACCTTGTTCTATGATGTTTTTTTTTCTTTCATTTTTCTAAATAATTGTGGTATCCGAATCAGTTTACGCGTTTATTGATTATTTTATCAAATACTTGTGATAGTTGAATTGATTACGTCGTTTGTTGAACTTGATTTTATTTGGTCGATTTGATATTTCGACCAACTCAATAAGATTCATATATGAAAAGGATAGACGAGTTAAGCTTGTGTCCTCTATTTTAATTAGTATTATTTTTCACCAACATAAGTATTGTTTATTTTTTCAAACTAAATCTTAAGCAATGAAAAATATCACCAAATGTTTTTGTATTTGGGTTAATAGCATTTTAATCTCTCGATTATTGATAAATTCTTATTGCAATTTCTATGATATCTAATAAGCAATATTAAATCTTTAATTCATTGAATTGTGAACTTTTAATCCCTTTATGATGTCTAGTTTATCAAAGGCGAAATTAGTATGTAAGATAAGATTCTCATATAATATATAACTTTGATCAAAATCTTATATATTTATTAAAAAATATTTTATATATATATATATATATATATATATAAATCGAATTTATTAACTTTAAATCTTTGATTCAAACATCTTATTTTTGTTCATAATTATATATATTTCTTGGTTGGCCACAAGTCACAACTTGCCACCTTTGTACAACACCACAAAAATACAACACAAGATTTCATTTTATTTTTTATGATTTTTTTTTTTGTTGTTGAGACAATGGTGGGAATCTAAATTAAAATTATATTCCTGCACTACATGTACTTGGATGCTTCCTTCACTGTTACAACTTTTCAGTTTCTTTGTTCAAATTGGTCCATTCATTTTAATCTTTTAAGATCATTATTATTATATTATTGGGAAAGTTTAGCTTTTCTGAATTATCACTATGAAGTGTGGTCCCTCTTCCCTAATGAATGGAGTATTACTTCATTCCCTTGGCATATTCTTGGAAGCTTCACGTGTGAATAAAATCACATATTAAAAATTTTAAAAGAATTATATAAAATAAAATTATATATTAAATAATATAAGGTCTTTTGAAAATTGCGTTTAGAGATAGTATATGTATTAGTGATTTATAAAGATGAGTATGAAAATTGTGAAGTGAAGTGATTAGAGCATGGGTTAAATTTAGGCCTTATTTGATTACACTTTAATGGAGGTCACGGAGGTTTGAACCTCTAACTAATAAATGCATTTGTTTTATTGAGATTTGATCACTTAATGAGTGGATAGATCTGAATTATTTAGATCTTGAATAAAGATTTAATATTATTTAAAGATTTTTGTGAGATGATTTTTATTATTATCCTGTCCATAGTTACTATCGGCTATTATCGTACAACCATTATTCGATTCTGAGTCACATTACTGAACAAGCACCATTACCGTTATTGCAACACCACAGTCACCATCAGAATCATCACTCATTCGTCACTCACTAGTCAATCATTACTATCAGTCACCATTGAACAAGCACCATCACCACCATCAAGATCACCACCAATATCATCACCAGTCACTACCACACCAATCACTTTCATCATCATAATTATCATTACTGAAATCCAATACCATCACCAACCACTATCATTAATCATCGCCACTACCAATCACTACAACCAGCTTTACCTCTCCCACTTACCACCATAACCGACCACTATCAATAATTACTATGTCCCACCAATTACCTTGCCTATTACCACCATCACCGATAATCATCACTACCATCATCATTGATAATTACATTATAATCATCGCCAACCACCAGTATTAATTATTACCATCAAAAATCACCTTCATCATAATAGCCGCCAACCCCAATTCGAATAGAAAAAGTATGCCATGCTGATGTGTCTTCTCAGGATCAGACGCCGATAAACACTACGGCCGATCATCATCACCGCCGCCACCACTCCCAAATACAATCAGCCAAACGGTTACTAAAATCAACTCTCTCTTCATTGCTAGAATATAAAAAAGATAATTTGCAAAATAATATAGCACTAATGCTTCTCTAACAATAACAAATAACACCACTACAAGTTTGCAATAAAGTCAAGAATATATTATATAGCACCATAAAAGTCCTCATAATGGACTTCACTTTTGTCCATTTTGCCCCACAATATTCCACTTAAGTTGTAACGTCTCTCAAATCCAGTAAATATAGCCGTTATGCCTCTCTCCCCTTTTTCTCTCCTTAAAATGTTGCAACTTTTTTTCTCACTGAAAACCTCAACAATCACTTTCTCTGCAAATTTGAAGATAATCAAAGTCTGTTTTTCTCTTTGCTCAACAAGTACAACAACATTCAATTATTACCTATGGCTAAAGCAACACTCATTATTTTCCTTCTATTATCCCACTCAGGTTCACGTATTTTATTTTCTGTTATTTCATTTGTTTCAGTTATGTCATATTTGTCATTTTGCTATTATTCTTCTCCTTTATTTTTAGGATAATTTATTTATTATTATATTTTTTTTCATATTTGATTTTGATATGTTTTAAAGAAACAATCTCTCTATCTTATGACCAAGGTAGGAATAAAGCTCGTACACACCACCATACTAGTTAAGTGAACCTTTGACGTTTGATTTAGGCACATCTTATTTTGTTCATTTCATTTAGTTTTAGGATTTAATTTGGCCAATTACATAGATAAAAAAGTTTCATGAGCTCAAACTTGGACAACGTGTATTTTTTGGCACGTGTCATCCTGAGGAGTTTATGAGATACACTTTTACCAACAAGAGATGTCTACTTAGTCACAACAATAATTAAAGTGTTTATTTGACGATTGATGGTCATTCTTCTTCCTTTATTTTAATTTAAATATTTTACTTTCGTTTTTAATCTATTTCAAAAAATACGATTTAGTTTTTTCTCTTTTTCAACAAGTACAACACTCCAATTGTCACCTATGGCTAAAACAACTCCCATACTAGCATTTGCTCTGTGATAAGTACAGAACATTTTAACTCTTTTCCCTAGAAAAAAAAAGCAGGTATCTAACTTTTTGACATTTGATTTAGACATCTTATTTTATTCATATCTATGAATTGTTCATTTGTTTCATTTGATTTAAGGATTTAACTAGGGCCAATTACGTAACAAATTTGAAATTTATGAGTTTTTGGTGACCCCTGGCTTGCTATAGAACCCACAATTTATGTGTGCTATTGAGTTCAAGATTTGTTAAATGTATATATTTAGTGAAACTTTCATCACATATAAGATTTGTGTCAAAATTATATATATTTGGATGAATGATGAATGATTGTTAAAATGAAAAGTACTTATTACTGTTTCATTCTTGTTTTTATTTATTGCAGTGTGGACATTGGTGTTAGCAAATGAACAGGTAACTTCTAGTCGTCCGTTTCAATTTATTTGTCTTAGTTATAATTAGAATAGTTAAAACATATTTTTCTTGGTCATAATTTTTTCAAATACTTTTTAAATAGTTTATTGTTGTAACGTATAGTACTTTATAAGTTTCTAAATATATAAATTTCATTTTAAAAAAAATGATGTTTCTAGGTCTGAATTCAGATCAAACATTTGTTAGTTCGACTCTCTTGCTCAAAATCAAGCCAAACAAATTGAAACTGAATGGGTACTTAAATGGGAAAATTTCATAGCTAACAATAGGTGAAATACTTATCTTTCTTACATTATTTTTTTTTGTAGAAAACTTGGTGTGTGGCTAAACCTTCATCAGATTCAAAAACATTAGAAGAAAACATAAATTATGCATGTTCTCAAGTAGATTGTAGAATCTTGCAAAAGGGTTGCACTTGTTCTTCACCAGATAATCTCATGAACCATGCTTCTATTGCCATGAATCTTTATTATCAAGCTAAAGGAAGAAACCATTGGAATTGCCACTTTGGTAATTCCGCCTTAGTTGTCTTGACAGATCCAAGTAAGTCTCTTTTTTAATTTTCAATTTATGTAACACAATTTGACTTGATGCAGTTTGACTCGCCTACACTTATAGCTCGTTTGATCAAACTTCTGAGAAGTCAGAAGTGTTTAGTCAAGCTTTTGAAGAATTGACTAGCATAGCATAAGCAATTTTTCAAAGCTAAAAAAATTGTTTTTCTCCGAAAGTACTTCGGAACTTTGGCCAATTGCAAATTGATGTGCCAAAATTGGCAAATATGTTTTTTTGAAATTGATTAGTCAAACACAAATTGTTACTCTCCAAAATCACTTTTTCAAAAAATATGTGTGACAAAAAGCTATTTTCACAGTAAGTAGAGTATTTAAATTTAAACATGCCATAATATATATGTAGCTATAAGATTTTTGAAACTTACGATTCTAAATATGTCATTAAATTTGTGTGATGGTGAAAACCTTTTTATTAAGTGGAAAATAAGAAGTTTAAATTGAAAATTATGAAACAACACTAATAAGGAAATAGAGTAAAATGAAGGGAATAGTTACTTCCAATTAACATCTTCATTAGAAATAATATGAAATCTTGATGACATTATGCAACATTGGTGATTGATCAATTATGGAATCTTGATAATGGCAGGTTATGGCAGCTGTATCTATGAGTGAAGACATGATTAGGATAAGCAGCTAAATAAAGAGGCCATTCTTTTGATCTCTTTTGGGTGACCAATTGTTATTTATTCAAAATGTAGTCATGTACAACAACCCCCCTTTAATATCAGTAAAAAAAATCTTGTATGCATGCTTGATTGATATCTTGCAATTTATAAAGGACTTTCTAACGTTGTTAGTTTAATGGGGTTAATTTTGCAAATGATCATTCAATTTTAAATTTATCGCAATAGAAAAAAAAATTATAACAAAAAAAATAACACAACTAATCTTATATCACGTGAAATTATAAATTAATTAATTAAAAATGGTCCCGTAACACAAGTAACAAAGGAAACAAAATCTAATTCATATACCATGTAATGGAATTTTTTTGGAGTTTATGCATTAAGAATTACTTTAATTTTTTTATGTATTCGTCCATTGCTCAAATTTTGTGACTATTGCTGACTACTTATTAAATAATTTTTATGGTTTTCTAAAGGCATATATCATATTTGTTTTTTGAGTTTATGTATTACGAAAAAAGAATTCAGGATTATTTAGACTTTTTTGTGTCATGATTTGGGGAACTGTAGATATTTTACATATCTTACATTTCATGTATTGACGTCTTTTGAGGTTGCATCGTTTTATAATGTAGATACGGGTGATAGAGATCATCAACATGCGCATCGTTAAAGATCAATTTCCTTCCACCTTTTGGTGAGACCTCTTTGCATTTGGAGGAACTCTTTCATTCATTTATTTATTAATCTTTTGACGTAGTTGTAGGCCTGTGTCGGTACCTATCTAAAGTCATTAGAGGCTTCATAGATATAGACAGAGATAGAGTTGAGTCAGTTAAATTTTTCAGAGTCTGTTTTTAAACAGTATTTCATTATATATAATTTGGAGTGTTGAGACTTATTTTGAGAAGTTAAATTCATATTCTTTTGCATGTCCATCATTGTTAAACTACCATAATTGAGTTGAGTCTTTCGCTGAATAGTTAGCTAGGTCAAGGGATCGCTTGAGAACCAATAATGATTTTTGAGAGTCGGTCACGCCTAGAGTGTAGACTCGATGCGTAACAGTAACTACCTGTGGGAGCAGTAGTATGCGTAGCCTCGACATATTTAAAGCATTTAGGGGCAACTCAAGCTGAATTAAGCGATTTTCTTATTTTTCATGTGTGTTAGCCCGTTCATGAATATTTTGGTGGTATGACTTCCAGTAAAAATAATTCCAAAATCTCTACGGGACCCTCAGTAAGTACTCAAGGGAGAAGTAGTGTAGCCTTTGCACAATCCACGACATATTTATAACATTTAGTAGTCACTCTAGCAGAATTAAGCGATTTACCCACGACCATGAATATTTTTGTGGCATGGCTTTCGGTCAATTTTTTTTGAACCATTTACAAGACCCCCCCGTAAGTACCTGGGGGAGCAGTAAGTGTAGCCTCGGAATGATCCAGGACATATTTGTAGCATTTAGGGGCCACTCAAGTGAATTAGGCAATTTTCTTATTTTTTGTGCGTTTTTGCCATGCATGAATATTTTGGACACCTTTCGGTTAATTTTTTTGAAATATTTACAATACCTTCCGTAAGTATACGGGGAGAAGTAAGTGTAGTATCGACACGATCCATGACATATTTATAACATTTAGGGATCACTCAAGCAAAATCAGACGATTGTCTCATTTTTGTATGTGTTAGCCTATGAATATTTTGGTGGTATGACTTCCTCTCAATATTTTTCCGAAACATCTATGATACACTATGTAAGTAATCGAGGGAGCAATATATGTATACTCGGCATGATCCACGACATATTCATAACATATATGTGTATCTTCGGCACGATCCACGACATACTCAAGCGAAATTAGGCGATTTTCTTATTATTCATGTATGTAAGCCCATAAATATTTTGGTGATATGGATTTCGATCAATTTTTTTATTAAACCTTTACGGAACCCTCTGTAAGTATCTAGGGGAGTAGTACATGTAGCATCAGCATGATCCATCGCATATTTATAGCATTTAGGGATTACTCAAGTAGAATTAGATAATTTCCACATTTTTCATGTGTAAAGCCCATTAATATTTTTGTGATATGCCTTCTGGTCAATTTTTTTATAAAATCTTTATGTGTACCTATGTAAGTACCCGAGGGAGCAGTACGTGTAGCCTCGACATGATCCAAAACATATTTATAGCATTTAAAGTTCACTCAAGCAGAATTTGGTGATTCTTTTATTTTTTTCGTGTGTGTTAGCCGATGAATATTTTGGTGATATGGCTACCGATCAATTTATTTTTGAAATCTTTAGGGAACCCTCTATATGTACACAGTAGAGTAGTAAGTGTAGCATCGGCATGATCCATGACATATTTTTAATATTTAAGGGCAACTCAAGCAGAATTATGCAATTTTCTCATTTTTTTCGTGTGTGTTAGCCCATGAATATTTTGGTGGTATTGCTTCTGGTCAAAAAAATTTTGAAATATTTATGGGACCCTACGTAAGTACACGAGGGATCAGTAAGTGTAACCTCAGTAAAATCCATGGCATATTAATCGCATTTAGGGGTCACTAAAGCGAAATAAGCTGTTTTTCTTATTTTTTGTGAGTGTAGCTTATGAATATTTTGGTTGTAAGGCTTTTCGGTAAAAAAAAATTGAAACCTTTATGGGATCCTCTGTAAGTATTTGGGAGAACATTTTGTGTTGCCTCAGCACTATTCACTGTATATTTATAGAATTTAGGGGTTACTCAAACGAAATTAAGAGATTTTATTATTTTTGTGTGTGCTAGTCCATGAATAATTTGGTGGTATGATATCCGATCAATTTTTTTAAAAAGATTTAAGGGACCCTCCGTAAGTACTCGGGATAGCAGTGTGTGTAACTTTGGCATGATCCACGATATATTTATAGCATATAGGGGTCACTCAAGTGAAATTAGGCAAATTTCTATTTTTTCTTGTGTGTTAGCTTATGAATATCTTGGTGGTATGACTTTCGATCAATTTATTTTTGAAATCTCTACGGGACCCTCTATAAGTACCTGAGTGAGCAGTATGTGTAGCTTAGGCATGATCCACGATATTTTTATAGCATTTATGGGCCACTCAAACAGAATCAGATGATTTTTTTCATTTTTGTGTGCATTAGCACATGAATATTTTGGTGATATGACTTTCGTTCAATTTTTTTTGAAACATTTACGAGACCATCTATAAGTACTCTAGGGAGCAGTATGTGTAGCCTCGATATAATACACGACATATTTATAGCTTTTAGAGGCCACTAAAGTGAAATAAGGTGATTTTCTCATATTTCGTGTGTGTTAGCCCTTAAATATTTTGGCGGTATGACTTTCGGTTAATTTTTTTCGAAACCTTTACTGGACCCTTCGTAATTAGGCGGGAGAGTAGTACATGTATGTGTAGACTCGGTATGATCCACGACATATGTGTAGCATTTAGGGGTCACTAAAGAGGAATTAGGCGATTTTCTCATTTGTTGTGTGTGTTAGCCATGAATATTTTAGTGGTATGACTTCTGCTCAATTTTTTCTGAAATATTTATAGGACTCTTTGTAAGTATCCGGAGGAGTAGTATGTGTAGTGTCGATACAATCCACGACATATTTATAATATTTAGTGGCCACACAAGCTGAATTAGACGATTTTAACATTTTTCGTGAGTGTTAGTCGATGAATATTTCTTTAGTATGACTTCCGCTCAATTGTTTCTGAAATATTTACGGGACCCTCCGTAAGTATCATGGAGATTAGTATGTGTAGCTTCGGCATGATCCATGACATACTTGTAGCATTTATGAGTCACTCAAGCGGAATTAAGTGATTTTCTTATTTTTTGTGTGTTTTTGCCCTTTAATATTTTGGTGGTATAGCTTCTGGTCAATTTTTTTTGAAACCTTTATGAGACTTTTCATAAATACCCATAGGAGAAACACGTGTAGTTTCGACATGATCCACGACTTATATATAGCATTAAGGGGTCATTCAAGTGAAATTAGGTAATTTTCTCATTTTTCGTGTGTCTTAGCCTATTAATATTTTGATGGTATGACTTTTGGTTAATATTTTTCCTAAACCTTAATGGGACTTTCCGTAAATAATTGGGGAATTAGTACATGTAGCCTCGACATATTTATCGCATTTAAGGGTCACTCAAGCGAAATTAGACGCTTTTCTCATTTTTCGTGTATGTTCACCCATTAATATTTAGTGGTATGACTTTCGGTTAATTTTTTCCTAAACTTTTACGTGACCCTCTGTAAGTACCTCGGGGATAAATACATGCAGCCTCGGCATAATCTATGGCATGTTTATAGCATTTAGGGGCCATTGAAACGGATTAAGCCAATTTTCTAATTTTTCGGTATGTATTAGACCATGAATATTTTGGTGGTATGACTTCCATTCAATTTATTTTCGAAATCTTTATGAGACTCTCTATAAGTATCTGCTGGAGCAGTACATATAGCCTCGACACGATCTACGACATATTTGTAGCATTAAGGTGCAACTCATGTGAAATTAGGCGATTTTTTAAATTTTTTGTGTGTCTTAACCCATTAATATTTTGGTGCTATTGCTTCCAGTCAACTTTTTTTGAAACCTTTACAGTACCTTCCGTAAGCATACGGAGGAGCAATACATGTAGTCTCAAAAAATTCCATGGCATATTCATTGTATTTAGGGGCCACTCAAGCGGAATTAGATGATTTTTAATACCTGTAGCCTATTAATATTTTTGTGTTATGGAATCCAGTCAATTTTTTTAAAAATGTTTACAGGACACTCTGTAAGTATCCGTGCGTGTAACCTCATCACAATCTATGACATATTTATAACATTTAGGGGTTATTCAAGCTTAGACGATTTTCTTATTTTTCATGAGTGTTGGTCAATGAATATTTTAATTGTTTGCCTTTCGATCCATTTTTTCCATAAATCTTTACGAGACCCTCTGTAAGTATCCTGCGAGAAGTACGTGTAGCATTTGAATGATCCACGACATATTTATAACTTTTAGAACCACTCAAACAAAATTAGGCGATTTACTCATTTTTTCATGTATGTTAGCCTATGAATATTTTGGTGGGATTTTTAGGCGATTTTCTTGTTTTTTCGTGTGTGTTAGTTGATTAATTTTTTGACAATATGATTTTTGATCACTTTTTTTAAAAAAAAATCCATGTTCTGATAAAGATTTAGGGTTACATTACGTATACCTACATCATGATTTACGCCATTGTTTTAGCTTTCAGAGGACACTCAGCATAAATTATTTGATTTTCTCAATTTTTTGTGTGTTAGTCACTGAATTTTTTGGTGAATGGTTTCAGACATTTTTTCCGAAAATCTTTATAAGACCATCTGTAATTACCTGGATAAACAGTATGTATAGGCTTACCATGATCTACTTCATTTTTTTAGCATTTAGGACCACTCAACAGGAATTATGCAATTTTTTCAGTTTTTCATGTTTGTTAAGTCAATAAATTTTTTGATGAGATGATTCTCAGGCATTTTATAGTCTAATAATCTAGCAGAACAGTACATATAGCAGAACCATGATGCACATCATTTTTTTTGCATTTATTGGCGGCTAAATAAGAATTAACTAATTCTCCTAGTTTTTCGTGTGTGTTAGTAAAAACAATTTGGTCATACAATTTTTATGCATTATTTTCCAAAACTTTTATAAGACCCTCCGTCATTCCCTAGAGAACAGTACGTATAGGACCTTCCATCATGCCCTAGGGAACAGTACGTATAGGACCTTTCGTAATTTCCTGGGGGAACAGTACATATAGCTTAACATGAGTCACGCCATTTTTTTTGTATTTAGGGGTCACTCAAAAAGAATTAGACGATTTTTCAGATTTTCTTATGTTAGTCAATGGATTTTTTGGTAATGTGATTTTCGGACACTTTTTTTCCAAACCCTCTATGGGACTCTCCATAATGACCTGATGGACTAGTAAATATAGCCTCACTATGATCCACGTTATTTTTTTAGCATTTGGGCCACTCAAAATAAATTAGATGATTTTCTCAGTTTTTCATGTATGTTAGTAAATAAATTTATTGGTGATATGGTTTTCGCGCATTGTTTTTCAAAAATCTTTAGAAGACCCTTTGTAATGAGTAATGACATGGGAAAATGTTATTTATAGCTTCACCATGATTCACACTATTTTTTTTTTGTTGCATTTAAGAGGCACTCAATAGGAATTCGACGATTTTCTCAATTTTTATGTGTGTATTGGTCAATGAATTTTTTGGTAATATGATTTTTGGAAACTTTTTTTCAAAACTTTTACAGAACCCTGGGCAATAACTTGAGGAAACAATATGTATAGCATCACCATGATCCACAATACTTTTTTAGCATTTAGGGGCTATTCAATAGAAATGGACTATTTTTTTTGTTTTCGTGTGTATTTGTCAATAAATTTTTTGGTAATATGGTTCTGGGCATGTTTTTTCCAAATATTTTATAGGACCCTCTAAAATTACTTGGAAGAATAGTACTTATAGCCTCACAATGATCCACACAATTGTTTTTGTATTTAGGAGTCACTCAACAGGAATTAGACGATTTTCTTATTTTTTCGTGTGTATTAGTCAATAAATTTTTTGGTGATATGATTTTTGGGCACTTTTTTCTGAAAATCTTTATTGGACCCTCCGTAATGATTTAGGGGAACAATACGTATAGTCTCACAATGACCACACCTTTTTTTAGCATTTAAGAGCCACTCAATAGAAATTAGACAATTTTTCTTAATTTTTCGTATTTGTTAGTTACTGATATTTTAGGTGATATAATTTTTGGGAATTTTTTTTCAAAACCTTTAAAGGACCCTGCGTAATTACCTGGGAAAACAGTGCATATAGCCTTACCATGATCCACATCAATTTTTAGCATTTAGGGGCTACTTAACAAGAATTAGACGTTTTTCTCAGTTTTTCATTTGTGTCACGAAATCGAAATCAAAGTTATCTCAATTTTTTATGTGTATTAGTTCATGAATTTTTTTTAAAAAATATGTGTGACCAACACTATTTGAGCTCAAATTTTGTGGATCCATTAGTGACGATCTATTAAATGATACTCATTATTTTCAAAAGGCAAACATCGCTTTTGAGTTTATGTATCACAAATCGAAATCAAGATTATGTCAATTTTTCTTGTGGAGTATACCATGAATTTATTTTTTTGAAAATGTGCGTGACCGATTCTGTTTGTGTTCAAATTTTTTGAATTTATTGGTGACGACCTATTTAATGATACTCATTATTTTTAAAAGGCGCATTCCTTTTTTGGAGTTTATATGTTACCAAATAGGAATTCAGGATTATCTTGATTTTTTTTAATTTCTATTAATCCATGAACTTTCTCAAATATGCATGATCAATTTTGTTTGAACTCAAGTTTTATTAGTTTATTGATAATGACCTATTAAATGTGTGCATCTTTTTCATTTTTTCCTAACCACAACAACAATGCATAGTGTCATCAACTCATATAGAACAATGTGTGCATGTCATTACAGACCTTTTATTCACAAATTAATCTTTCAATCTCCTCTCTATTTTCCACTTTCTCTCCAAAGATCAAATCTTGGAGCCCCATCATCTCCATTTTCATCATCTCAATTGCAAAATTCAGATGACACCAACCTTATCAACTCCAAAGATTGGTTAAGCTCAAATGAAGTTATCAAGATTTTTCAAAATCTGAAAAACCCAAGTTCAGCTTTAACTGCATTCAATCAAATCTCAAATCGAAAAGATTACAGACCCAATGAAGCCATTTATAGTTTAGTTGTCAAGAATCTTGCAATGGGTAAGAATTTTGATGCAATTGAGACCCTTATGGAGAAAATCAAGATTGAAAGGAAATGTAGACTTTCTGATGAGTTTTTCTATAATGTTATTAAGATTTATGGGCATTTAGGTGGTAGAATTAACAAAGCAATTGAGACCCTTTTCGATATGCCTAATTATAAGTGTTTTCCGAGTGTGAAAACTTTTAATTTTGTACTGAATTTGCTTGTGAATACTAAGCAATTTGATGTTGTTCATAAGGTGTATATGCGTGGTTCTGAATTGGGTGTTGAGATTGATGCTTGTTGTTTGAATATAATCGTTAAAGGGTTGTGTCGTTGTGGGGAGATGGATGCTGCATATAAGGTGTTTGATGAATTTCCTAAACAGAATTGTCGACCCAATGTTAGAACGTTTTCGACTATGATGCATGCTTTGTGTGAGCGTGGTTGTGTTGATGAGGCTTTGAGTTTGTTAGAGAGGATGGAAAAGGAGGATGTTGAACCAGATGCCATTGTGTTTAATACATTGATTTCGGGGCTAAGGAAGCAAAGGCGAGTTGACGAGGGGATTGATATGTTCAAGAAAGTAATGATGAAAGGTTGTGATCCAAATTCGGGGACTTATCAGGAGGTGTTGTATGCTTTGCTTGATGCTAAGAGGTTCTTGGAGGCCAAAGATTTTATGGCTGTAATGATCGATAAGAGGGTGAATCCAAGTTTTGAGTCTTATAAGGTGATAGTACATGGCCTTTGTGATGGTAAGCTTGTTGGAGATTTAGACTGGGTATTGAGGCAAATGGTGAGACATGGATTTGTGCCGAGGATGGGTATGTGGAGGAAGATTCTTGGTTGCTTGTTTCCTGATGGAGGTTGTTGTACTACCTATACTTATGATGAAATTCTTGCAAACTAAGGCCTCATTTGTTTTCATTAAGATTAAGGCGTCTGAATTTGAATGCACATCTGAATATTAAGGTGTTGATATCATAGCTCTAGCTCATACCAGGCGTAAGTGCTGCATGAAGACTTGCAGAGTTGGAGAAAACCTGATAGTATAGCTTCGTTTATTTAACAACTCCTGTTTCAACCAGACATGGTTTCATGTACTAAGTTGATGGAGGAAACAATTATGACCGAGGGGAAAAGCTCGATTAAATGAAAACAAAGCCTTCATTGAGGAATTTTGGCAATTACTTTACTAGAATTCTTAGAGTTCCTCTAAGTTTAGAAGGGCTATATTGTGGATCTTTTGTTCACTTGTACAGGATCTCAGCACTATCTTTGTACTTTTCATGAATACAGTTTAAACCATTTCAAAATAAAATAAAATGTTTTGTAGAAATATTTGTAGTCATTAACAACATAACAATCATTTGACAAGAAAGATTGACCTGTGGCAATTGCAAAAGGACCACCAGTGGGAATCTCTCCGCCGAGCTTGTTAAATGAGATGTTCAGGTGTTTGAGATACACGAGAGCTTCTAATAACTTTGGAATTTATCCTTGAAGATTCTTAATAGGACAAATCCAAGAACTCCAATGACAACATTTTCCGAAATGAATCTGGGATATATTGATCTGCAAATTCAAAAGCTCAAGGTACTCTAAGTTACTAGAAGAAGAAGATGAGAAGTTTTACATACAGAGTGGCTTAATTACAGTACCATTTACGAAAGAATCATGGCTGACATAATACATAGATAGACATTTGAACTTGGCCTCAACTGACAATTAAACACTTCAACTGTAAGAATGCACATCTAGACACCTCAACTCATCTTCACTGTGTCTCGTGGACACCTGATGCAGACATAACACATAAATTTTGGAGGTGTCTAGATGATCATTTTGTAAGTTGGAGTGTTCAACTGATACAGTTGAAAGGAGTTGAGGTGTCTATATATGCATTCTCAAAGTTGAAGTCTTTTAGTTGTCAGTTGAGGCCAAATTAAGGTTCTGTGTTAACGAAATCACATCATCAATGCAGGAAGAAGACTCATTTTACAGAACAAATTGTCTGTCTTAATGCTCTGGTCTGATAGTTCTGTTTAATTTCCCTTTCTGATAACCTTAGACCAACAGATTGATGATTAGATCATATGAAAACACTATTAATGAGGATTCATATAGTCGATCTCAACTTGTTAAGGACTGAGGCTTAGTTGTTACAATGAGCTCAGTCTAAGAATCTTTAAAGGTGAATCCATCAAATTTAAATTCTGGATCTGCCTCCGAGTCAATAATTAGATTTTGCTAGTAGGATTGCAAATGTGCAGTGCCTAAATTAAAAAGAAGAATATTTCTTTCTTCTTATTTTAAAATTTCAGTTTTACATATGAATAGAACCTAGTGTTAGTGCTGATATATTCTTCTTCCTCAAAAATAGAATTATAATTGTTTTCCTCTAAGCAAATACCATAACAATATTTAGACACACCATCAATCTCTTGATTATTTGTCTCCATATCCAAAAAATTCATGTCATCAACCTCATGAACATTTGTCTCTTTTTCCATCCAATTTAACTCAATATTATTGGATTGTAAATTTGTTTGACTTTGATCACAAGATTGCCCATTATGCTCTAAATTGGCAACCCCTTGATTATTTTCTTGAAACAAGTCATGACCCTTCATTGTACATTGATCAATTTCGACTTCAAGAGATCTAATCACACTCATTAATCTCTCGTCGTCGTGGTCATGATCATCTAGAGCTTGAGTTCCATCAAGCAATGACATGAGAAGGGCACGATTTTCTTGAGAAAAATTGAAAGTTGAAAGAGTAGGCTAAGCTCACAATGGCTCTCTCCAAAGAAGATTTGGCCTTTAAATAGGCATAAAAAGGAAACATGGCATTTAGCCGCACAAACTTAATTAACATTTCTTTTTTTCTTTTTTTTTTTTGTATTCTGATCAAATGATGTTCAGTACGTATTTCGAAACTCAAATTGATTTTGTTATGAAAGGAAAGTCTCGCTTTGAGAGTACAACGCCCAGTGGCGGAACCAGGAATTTTATGAAGGGGGTTCAACATTTTATTACCTAAAATCAGAAAAAAAATATGTGCTTATTCGGATTCGAACCCGCGAGTTGAGACAAGCTAAGGCAAAATATTGATCCCCCTTTGCCACTGAGCTAGTCCCTTGGCTTATGTTCAAGGGGTTCAATGTTAAATATATACTCATAAATTAAAAAATTTATCTTATATATACAGTGTAATTTTTTAACGAAGGGGGTTCAGATGAACCCTGGATACCACGTGGGTCCGCCCCTGACAACGCCAACGACCAAAAATGATTTTATTTTCAGAACTCGTATTTGAAATCTTTAATTAAAATTAAGGTGATCAGATATTTACTGGTTACATCCCAAAAGCAATATCCTTTTAATGAACTATGTTACAAAATAATTGACATTTAAGAAGGAAAAAAAAACATTTTTACTTTTTTCTTTCTTTTTTTGAAATTTCTTATTGCTCCAACTTGTGGAATTTTTGTTAATTATAAGTGAGACATTTAAAAGAGACAAAAATGTAATTTAGACACATACCATATGTATCAAATTATTTCTTAGCATAATACGTAGGATAAAATGTGTAATTTAGACACATACCATAGGTATCAAATTATTTCTTAGCATAGTACGTGGATAAACATTTTAACTTGTCCTCAATTACTTACAATTAAACACCCCAATTTTTATAATGCACATTTAGACTCCTTAATTTAGTTTAAGAATGCATATTTAGATTAGTGCACTCCCTTCAAGGTGGCTAGACATATATTTTCTAAGTTATGGTATTTGCAAGACGCTCATATATCAAGGTGAAGTGTTTATATGGTCACAATGAAAGATAGGATATGTAACTATCCGTAAATGTCAAGTTAAAGTGTCATCTCAATAAAGGTGGTTAAACCAAATAGACATAATAACACTCAAATTTGCCTTAGTTGACAAATGCACACTCCAATTCCGAGTATGCAAATATACACACCACAACTCATCTCCATCGTGTCAGTTGACATTCCAAATTACAAAATGATCATCTAAATACGTTCAAAATAAATGTCACGTAGATGGAAGAAAATCTTATTAGCTATAGAAAGTTAGGTCAATAGAGAATTGGATGGTACATATTGAATAAACAATATATAAACTATGTGATGTGATCCCATTAGTCCAACAATTTGTTATATACCTAAATATACTCCACTCTCATATAGATTCCCATAAAAAAAAAGGAGAAAAAAAATAATGGGAAAAAGTTACTCCTATTTATAAAACGTGAATTCATGATTTAAAGTTTATAAGTTTTTTCAATAATTTTTCAATCAATTTACAATGATATTTTGGTTCAATATCAAATATTTAATGAAATTTTAAATTTATCAAGTCTTATAGCAATCTCAAATTAATACATGTTTAACAGATTAAATGAATTTACTACCAAATTTATAAATATATCTTAGGTTAGCAGACCATAGGAGGCATTTAAGAAAATGTTCTTCTTTCTATCTTTTCATAATTAATTACTTTTTCATACTTCATAATTAATTATTGATTACAAAAATAAAACTAATTAGGTGACCTAATGCATAAAATAAATGTTAGGATTGTTAGACCTTGGGTGTATAATCAATCTTCACAAGCCATCTTCAAGAGAGAAAGTATTAATAACATTGGGTCTTAATCTAAGGTAATTAACAGAGAGATTAATGATGATGTTACGTATTGTATTTTGATCAGTAGATGAAATGATTCATCATCTATAACATCTATCCATCCCGCAATTCCAATCATTACCAAGTTCTCTTACAATGTACTCTTTGACTTCGGAGAGGATATTCATATAAATAACCGGACGTGGAAGCTTTTACTCGAGGGGTGCTCCTGGCTTTTAAGAAAAGGAAAATCTTATTTCCCGGATTATTGTTAGTCTTGTCAGAATGTCATCCAAAGGAAGTTTGCAATGCCACACTCTCCATGAGAAGAAAGATATCTTGATTGGCAACCAAAGCTCGCATTCGATGTCTTGTATGATAAAAATGTGATCATCAACTTAAAAAGGTAAGTTCTATAAAGTGACTTTTAGATCAGCTATGTTGTATGGAGCAGAATGTTGGTTGGTTAGTCAAAAACTCGATCACATTCCTAGAAGATGAAAGTACATAGCAGAAATGAGAATGTTAAGATGAGTGGATGAGCATATGAGGAGAGATAGGATTAGGAACAGATATATTAGGGACAAAGTCAGAGTGACCTCTATAATGAACAAGATGAGGGAAGCGAGACTGGAATGATATGGACATAGAAAAAGAAGATGCATAGCTATCATAGTGAGGAGATGTGAGAGGTTGAATATGCTGGATTTGAAGAGGGTTAGAGGTCAGCCAAAGAGGTATCGAGAAGAGGGATTGGACAGGATATGACATACATATAATTTATCGACAACATAACCCTAAATAGAAAGATATCGAGATTAGTGATTAGAATTGAAAGTTAGTAGGTTGTTGAACTTTGTTTAGATTTTCTATTATTATTATTATTACTCCCCATCTATCTTTTTCTTGGATTTTATTATTACGGTTTATTCCCTTTGGTTTCAATTATTTTAGTGCTTATTCTTGATAGTGCTCTATTCTTTCTTTTGAAATGGCTTATTTGCTATTATTTCGATATGTTTTACTTGATCCGATGATCCTTCTGAAACAATATTTATATCTTCACAAGATAAAGGTAAGCTACACATCACCCTATTCAGATCTCATTTGTTTTTACACTAAATATAGATGGGATAGTAATATTTAAGTTAGCTATGAGTCGATTTTAATAGTTACTATGTTTACCAGCTTATCAATTAATACTTATCAAGAGACCTATATGTAATTACTTTATAAGTGACTCGATAATCGATATTATTAAAAAAAAAAAATTATATCGTCAGTATATAAAATTTAAAAACATATGTAAGTAGATTAGGCAATTCTTGTGTGTTTACTGAGTCAAATATTTCAGACAAAACAACAAACGTCACAAATACCTTAAATGAAACATACTCCACAAGCAAAAATCAATGGCAAATAGGCTAACAGTTAGAAAAAACAGTACAAAAATACAGTTACTTAGTACCTTTCATCCATTCATTAATTCCTATAATTTTTTACAATTTTTCTCCTTACATTTATAATGTTCGATCAATCTTATGTTTATATAAAGTAAGAAAATGTAACATTCTGTTTCATTTAACTTTAGAAAAAAAAACACGAATTCAAATTAATCGAACACACACATGCAATGGATACTACTACGAAGAAAAAAGAGAAGAAGAAGGAGGTTATTCGATTGGAACGTGAATCGGTTATTCCAGTACTCAAATCCAGGTTGATCATGACATTGGCAAATTTAATTGAGAATGATTCTGATCGCGATGAATTTCTCAAGCTATGCAAGAGAGTTCAATACACAATTCGCGCGTGGTACAATATTCAATTCGAAGATCTCATGGGATTATACGCCTTATTTGACCCCGTCCACGGGGCACAATGTCTCGAGCAACAAAAATTAAACGACAATGACATAGATGAGCTGGAACAAAATTTCTTAAAATACTTATTCCAAGTCATGGATAAGAGTAATTTCAAAATCGCGAGTGATGAAGAACTAGAGATTGCGAATTCAGGGCAGTACCTATTGAACCTTCCAATAACAGTGGATGAATCAAAACTCGATACTAAGCTTTTGTCCAAATACTTGGCGTGCAATCCACGGGATGAAAAACTCCCTGAGTTTGCTGACAAGTATGTCATTTTTCGACGTGGCATTGGCATTGACAGGACGACTGATTGGTTCATCATGGAGAAAATTGACATGATTATCGCGCGTACATGGAAATGGCTTATGAAAAAGACGGGAGGGGACAAATTTTTCGGGAAAAAGATATACAAACGTAATAAAAAACCACGAAAGAAACGAATTCCATCAGAGGAGGAACAAGATTTCTACGTTGAACGAATTCGTATACAAAACATGGAACTTACCGTGCCTAATGTCCTTAGTAAGATCACGATTCAAGAACCAACGTTCGAGAGGATCATCGTTATTTATAGACGTTCTAGTGAGGAGGACGAAAAACCAGACAGGGGAATTTATGTGAAACATTTGAAAAACATTCCAATGGCTGATTTAGAAATTGTACTACCTGAGAAAAAAAATCCAAGTTTAACACCTATGGATTGGGTACAATTTATTGTGTCAGCAGTAGTTGGTCTTTTCGCGGTTGTGACATCACTTGACATGCCACAAGCTGACCCATGGGTCCTCTTCGCGATCCTCTCCACAGTGATTGGTTATTGCGCGAAAATATACTTTACATTTCAGCAGAATATGGCTCAATACCAAAATTTAATCACTCAATCGATGTACGATAAACAATTGGACAGTGGAAGGGGTACCTTACTTCATTTATGTGACGATGTTATACAACAAGAGGTTAAAGAAGTTATAATTTCGTATTTTATACTGATGGAACAAGGTAAAGCAACTTTATTAGATCTCGATACGCGATGTGAGGAGTTAATCAAAGAAAGATTTGCAATAAGTTGCAATTTTGATGTAGATGATGCAGTGCAAAAGCTAGAGAAATTAGGAATTGTTTCTAAGGATGAAATTGGAAGGTATTTTTGTATTGGTCTTAAAAGGGCTAATGAAATTATTGGAACAACTACAGAGGAACTGGTTCTTAAAGCAAAACAACGTCAGCCTCCCATTACTTCCTGAGTCACACAGACGGATTCAAGATTTGAACTTTACAGGGGATTTGAATTTGAAATTCTACCATGTCTCGTCTAATGATTTGTACTTAGTATGTTTTCTTAATACGTATACATGATCTAAGTTAAAGCTACTCGATTCAGGTGATCGTCAACTAGATCCGCCGATGATTTATTATTTTTTGTAATTTTTGCAAGAATAATTTGGAAATGACTTGATGAGGAGAGTTGACAGGTAAAATATCCTCAGAGAGCATAGCAAGATGGAGTTTTATCCAGAATTTTCATGTAACTTTTGTTATTTTGCACATTTTAGTATTGTGTCAATTTTGTAGCCAAAAAGAATAAATGATTTTGTATTTTTTTTATATATTGGTCTGTCAGTTCGATTATTAGTTTTTCGATTTACTTAAAAATTAAATCAATAACCTAATAAAGTCCTTTTAAATTTACTTTGTAATCTCTAATTACATAAAGTGGCTTTAGAATTAGAAACCTATTCCTAATTTTCTGTTTCTCTTTTCAAAGTTCCGTTAGCTTAACTATAATATATAGAAGTTAGATTAATTGATTATATATAAAATCGAACTAAATCAACCGATAAGCATCCCTACTAATTATTATATTTAATGCTTCTCAAATAATTTTGATATTGATGAAATAGAGAGAAAAACAGAGAAACGAGAGAGTTCATATAGTTGAAATTTCTTGTGATAGTATATCTATAAGAGAGTTTGCCTAATCCGCGAACGCTTTAACTTTTTATTAAACTGTTTGAACCCACTTCATACAACGCTATGTAGAGAGTTCATATAGTTGAAATTTCTTGTGATAGTATATCATAGGAGAGTTTTCTTAATCCACGACCGCTTTAATTTTTTATTAAACAGTTTGAACCCATTCTACGCATTGCTACGTAGAGAGTAGTTCATATAGATGAAATTTCTTGTGATAGTATATCATAGGAGAGTTTGCTAAATCCACGACCGCTTTAATTTTTTATTAAATTGTTTGAACCCACTCCATGCATCGCTACGTAAAAAGTTCATATAGTTGAAATTTATTGTGATTATATCATAGGAGAGTTTGCCTGACCCTCAACTGTTTTAACTTTCTATTAAATTGTTTGAATCCACTTCATACATCGCTACGTAGAGAGTTCATATAGCAGAAATTTCTTGTAATAGTATATCATAGGAGAGTTTGCCTAGCTCGCAATTGTTTTAACTTTTTCTTAAATTGTTTGAACCCACTCCACGTATCACACATTGTATTCGCATTTTATTTGTAAAAAAAAAAAAAAAAAAAATCAAACTTCAACCTAATATGTTAAGAGTTTTTTCTTCTTTTAGCTAAGTGTTATTTTGTGATGCTTTTGCCTCCGCATTGAAAATTGTTATTTTTCAATTATTCTTTTACAAATTTCAGCTATTTTAAAATTATAGACCTCAAAAATAGAGGCGCACACACCATTTTACCAATTTTTTTTGTATAATCACAAAAATCTCCACCACAACCTATTTCACAAAAATATGATTTGAACGAGTCAGGCTACGTACAAAACTAAACAAAAAATATTAACCACATGAAACCTAAACATTTTCCTTAAAAAATGTAGTAAAATTTTATTCAACCACCACCGCCACCATCACCTCCGCCATGACCATGGCCACCACCGCCTGCATTACCTTGATAACCTCCACCCGCATCAATAGCTATGGTGTTTAGCGCCGTTGTGGCAATGACACTGGCCACGACGGTAGAACCACCCCCATCCCCGTTCCCATGACCTTCCCCTCCTCCATCTCCATCGGCCGCATCATATGTGTGACAGATCGAAACTCTACTTTTTGCTCGCGCGCTATTATTTTTATTGTTGTTTTTACAAAAAGTGAAGAAGATAACTATTATGATAAATGCAGAAAGGAGTACAATGCTTATCATAGAATACACCTCCATGATTAATAATATTGTAACCTATTTGGATACAAAATTATCTTGGATTATTTTAACTTCTTTTTTTTTAATGATTTAAGGGTTTTGATGAATTGAGGATTTTTATTTATTTTTTGGTTTTTGAAGTTGAAGTTGAATGTGTTTGCATGTGAAATTTTAACAAGTTTCATCAACTTGTGGAAATTTTCTATTGTGACAAGTGGGCAACGAACTACCTCTCAATCTTTCAATAATATTTTAAAGGCATAATAATATTTTTGAGTAGCTGGTAAAGTTGCTGCCATGTGATCAAGAGGTCACGGGCCCTTCCCCGGATCCTGCGCATAGCGGGATCTTAGTGCACCGGACTGCCCTTTTAATAATATTTTTGATTTCTCGATTTTTTTTAATAACAATGGTAAATATTACTGTCGACAAAAAATCGGAAAGAACAAACTAAAAAA
Organism: Solanum dulcamara; assembly: GCF_947179165.1. Taxonomy (NCBI): domain Eukaryota; kingdom Viridiplantae; phylum Streptophyta; class Magnoliopsida; order Solanales; family Solanaceae; genus Solanum; species Solanum dulcamara. Next base: position 65,668,580 of record NC_077248.1, on the reverse strand, counting down.
TATCTACTTTTAAAAAAAAATCAAATTCTAGAAAGGTTTTTCTAAAATCAGACATCAAATCAATGTTGTTACCAAGAAGAGATATTTGTGTTTGGCACACCTCTAATAGAGGAGAGGTAAATAGTCAACTTTGAAAGAATTTATTGTCAACCACTTTCAGATATGAATATATGAAAGAACTTGCATTAGTATCTTAATTTCAATTCAAACATGAGTTTGATTCACTCCATTTGAGAAAGATGAAGAAAAAAACTATAGTTTTTGCCTAAAGAAATGCATTAGATGTCTAATAATAAAGCCTTTAAACGAGATAATCATGAAAAACATTTCTAATTCTTAATTCCTAGACATTTTCAATAGGCTAATTCTCCAAGCAACTAAGGAGATCTTCTTTCTGTACCCTCTGGTAAGATGGAACACAGCACCCTGAAAACTATGAATTGAGAACATTACAACATTGATGTTTCTTGGCTATTGATAAAATTCTAATTTTAGTGTTTGATTTATATGAGTTCAACACATTTAAGCGATTAAAATGCGTATATTTGATCCATCTATGCAAAATATCTTTTTGGTTCGTTAATAAGAAAGTCATTTACCTCGTAGTGACAAAGCTATCCTTGTTCATCACGAAAATTACACTATAGAAACAAGTAAATTCGTATGGAAATGGTTTAACATAACCCTTCACTTCATTCTATATCATATTTATATATTCAATTCATCAATTTCAACATTTTCATTTTATCCTTGATGACAACTCTTTATAAGAATGACATGACACATAATATTACAAGATTCAAAAATCTGATCGTAGAAATTTCAAATTACAGTCCCCCAAAAGAGAATAATAAAAGAAAATAATCAAGTCAAAATTGGACTAACAATTGCTAAAATAAGTTAAACATTAATTCCCTCATTTTCTCTTTGGCTTCTTTGATTGCTTCCCCTTCTTAACTCCTAAGTATTTATGGACCTCCTCATTGTCACCATCATCTCCACCACCTCTGTGTTTCCTTTTCCCACCAGTTTCTTTGATTTTCTGCATCAAAATAGATTGGATTTGTTAATTATTTAATAATGGAAACATACTAATGTGTATCAGCTATGTTGTTCGAACTTTTCAAAAAAGTCTACATGTGTGTGTTGGGTCCTCCAAAAGTAGTGCATTATTGGAGAATCCAAGCAACATAGTGTATCAGCATGCAAACATCAGGAATATGAGCAACTAAAAGATATTCACGGAGACTATTAAGTCGGATACATGTCACCTCTAACAACATTCTCCAAGTGAGAAATGCGCATAAGAGACGTATGTTCCAAATAACAGCTCTACATCCATTACACTCAAAAATAAAAATATGCTTTCGCGCGAGCTCTATGTTATGACATAAACTCCTGAGCCTAATGAAAATGGTGAATTGAGGAGAATTTAAGTATAGTATTTTAAGTCATAAAAGAGAAATTAATAATAATAATAATAATAGGGCTCATTTCACTTGGTTTAATCGGCTGAAGTAACAGCTTTAACCCATGCATGCACAAGTTAACCACCTAGGTGCTTGCTGCCAATTGAAGTAAACCCCTCCTGCCCCCGTCCCCTAGAAAAGGAAAACACCGAAGAGACAAATACCATCAGTGAGATTCTCTTGGCTTCTGTTACACGCTCCAAGAGTAGCAAAACCTCCTCTTCCTCTGCAGGATACTCAGGTAATTTCTTCCCTGTAGATTATCAAATTTTAGTTTTCAAAACAATATGTACCCGCTGGGAGACAATATCAGAAATACAATATTTCTGTATTTCATACCAATAAGCTTTTCTATCTGTATATACCACTCCAACTCATACTGATTCACTAATGATATGGCAACCCCAGAGCGTCCTGCTCGTGCAGTTCTTCCCACTCTATGTATATAATCCTGCAAGCCATGCATACAGTGATAAGCTTAAATTGCATCAGAAAATAATATTAAGATATTTAGATTGAAATGATGAGTAGGAAGCCAAGTCTGTATAGATAAATCCAAATCCAGGACCACCCAAAAAAAATAAAAATAACATAACTCTACAAGAAGGAAGAATAGAGAGATCCACCTTTGAGTTTGTTGGGATATCATAGTTGATAACCATATCAACAGATGGGATATCAAGTCCTCGACTGGCCACATCAGTGCAGATAAGGATATTGCACTCTCCGGCCTTAAATTTGTTCAGAGCTCCAAGCCTTTTATCCTGTCCAAGTAAAAAATGAACTATTATTTTTTGGCGTGCATGGTGTGGGGGGGTGAAATCGAACCAGCAAAGAGAAAAGTGTGAACCTGTTAAAATATGCCTTGAAGTTCAAGAGTATACCTGAGTCATCTGACCACTAATTGGTATGGCTCTCAAGCCAAGGTTTCGAAGCATCAAAGCCAGAAGACGAGTTGCATCACATGTACGAGTGAAAACCATTGATGTACTGCCAGACATCTCAGTCAGAATATAGATAAGATAGCAGTCCTGTGAACCATGGACAAAACTATAACGTCAGACCAGAAGTCATAATTTGATAATTGAAATGGGGCCATAAATCATATTCAGTAAACCAAAGCAATTTCATCTTTAGCCCCTCAGGTAGGGGGTCTTTTAGGTTTATTCCTCATATACTGTCTCTAGCATACAGTCCCACACAATTACCAGGCATTAGCTATACTATCCTTCTGATAATTTTTAATGTCGAAACAAAAGGATTTCCCATTAAGGACCTTTAAAATACTGTTTTACATCTGCTTTACTCTTTTGGTCACGGGGAATGTAATGAGGAACTAGTATACTACTAAATTCCTAATAGTCGAATGTTCTGTAGTAAAAATACACTCTGTCTGGACAACTTTGCTGCTTAAGCAGAAAATATTGAGCTCATCGATTGTAATCAAACAGCATGTAAGATACATGGAAAATCATTATTAAGCCAATTCCTGAATACAATGCTAGCCACTTGTCTTGCTTTTTTCCAACAAACCTAAAATAGAATCTTGTCACTAATGAACTAACCTTATACTTAGCAGGAAGAAAACGATACTGCTGCTTCAGTGTATCAACTGTGGAATATTTAGATGCAGCTTCAATCTGAAACAAATTATAAACAACGTTATGGAAAATACTTGTGAGCACCTACAAAGTATCTGGTGACAATTTACATTGCTGTACCTTAACAGGATTTCTCAAACAAGCCCTCTGAAGTTTCCGCACCTGTAGTTCAACGTACATATCTATTTAGAGTCAGACTTCCCAAGTAAAAGTTCAGTCCATGGAAGGTTTAAGCATGAAATTTGATTACTGAAAGAGCTAAGCAGAATAGAAGCAAATTAACTTGTCATTCATAACATCCCCACCTTCTCATCTCGAACAATTTCATGTATAATCATATTGGTACTATGATATAAAGAGTAAGTGCATCTACTTCCATAACAATGATAACTGATAATACAAGTACGAGAAAAAGTTGAAATACAAGTAAAAAGCTCCTCCATTTTCTGGTATCTTCTCATATATAAATATCAAAATGAGCAAGATATTTGGAAATTAAAAAAAAAAAAAAACTTCACGAAAGCACTTTTCCTCCCCAAATACCAAGGATAAGATATCTATCCAACCTTAAAAGAGGGAATTTTCTCTCAAAGGGAATCTAGAAAGAGAAATTACCCACAAGCAAAGAATAGAACATTTATAAGTAACAACGGTTTCCAATAAACCACTTGAAAAACTAACCTTTTTGGTCATTGTAGCAGAAAACAGATAAGTCCTTCGTTCACGAGGAATAGCATTCAAAATCTGATCGAGGGCCTTTTCAAAATCCTCGTTTAGCAACCTGTCTGCCTCATCTAATACCTGTTGCATGTACAAATTCATGACACAGAATACGATGCACGCTCTTAACCAACTAAAATAAACTGCTGTGAAACACATATTTACAATTTTAAATACCTATACTTGGTTACAAATAGAAGTCAAGATAAAAAATAAAAAATAAATTAAAAAATAGAAGTCAAGATGTCAAAAGAAGTATATAAACCATCGTACGTGGAAGGAACATCAGATTTGTTTAAAATCCATGTCATGCTAAACCAAGTCATTCTTGGTTATCATTTGAATAGCATATAATGAAATGCATTTAATGTTTAGATACATATTGCTTCAATTAATCAATGTCTTGCTTGGTCCAATGGTAGCCCCTAAGGCGATCAGTGATTGTGCTTCTTTGAACATATCACATCAATGTTCAATGCTGTAGTGGAATGAAAGGCATTCAACTGGAAACTAACATGGAGACAAGGTAACAATGATAAAATAACATATCTTTCAATCAAATGCAATGAGTCAACATTTGCGCTCTTGGATTTTCATCCAAACAAAGTAAAAAAAAGAAGAAGAATGCCTAAACAGATAGAAGAGGACATCTCTGGAGCACGATGCAAGAATATGGACCAGCTAGTATTCAAAAATTATATCACTTGCCAAACATAAAAGAGCTAGCCTTGAACATGCAGCATATATCACTTCCAATGTGCAACAGTGATATGATAACATATCCTTCAACCAAATGCAATGAATCAACAACTGCACTCTTGAATTTTCATCCCCCACTCCACCCACACACAAAAAAAATAAAAATGCATAAACAGCTAAAAGAGGACATCTCTGGAGAAATTGTCAGCATGAGACTCATTGGACGAACTTACCAAGTACTTTATCGTACGAAGAGAAAACCCTTTTGTATTGGAAAGATGATCCAAGAGACGGCCAGGCGTTGCAACCTACATCAGACATCACCCAAATGAGCATTCAAATTTGAGAATGTCAGAGATTAAGCTTATAGCTTAAGATTAACATCTGTAACAACTTACAATAGGTTTAAGCAAAATTGGTGTAAAAAATAGTCTGCATGGCAGGCTAAATTAGTTTTGCTGACCAGGGAACATTATAGATGTCTGCATATTAAAAGATAGGCCAGCGACTGAATTGACTGAGTACACTTAATAGTTCTCTATGATAGGTAAGTAAGAATTTGTATTGGTAAGTTGCATCATGATGTTGCAGAACGATACATCAGGAACCTTACAAAAACACAGCCTCTGGCTGCACAGACATGTGGGCTGATTGAGGAAATCTAGTAAACTATCAATATCATCTACATCATTTAACTTGAACAGCTATGAGAAAGTTGGCTGTAGTACTTCAACTTGTTAATATTCTCCTTTATGTTTAAAAACATCTCTGATTTCTTTCCCTCCAAATAGTCCACCAGAGAAACTATCCTACTTGCAAACAAGGCAGAAATTAAAGAGGCTAAGACAAAGCCACCTCCATGATTGAAAAGAAAAGGTTGAGTTTGCACCAAAAGTCTTTTCATAGGAGATAGGAGAAACTGTTGGACACATTACAGTGGGCCCGGAGTCGTATCTAGTCCAAATTGAGTGAATTGCTTTAGGAGTAGTTAAATCAGAAGTTTCCACAATTTTAGGGGAAGGATTGCTTCCCTAGATGGGTGATGTTGCCATCTTGGTCTAAATGGTTTCCTGTGTAGTATTACAGTACACCCAACACTGCCCTTGGAGGGTGGACTCTTCCTACACAGCTGGAGGTCCGATTCTAGAGAAAGAGGTTGGCGTTTATCACCACATTCTTTCCTGATAGACTTCATAGGCAAGTTGGGGTAGATTGGTAGAAATCTTCTTGGGTGGTTGCCTGTCTCAGCACACTTACTAGTTGATATTTATATCACTTCCACTCACTTAATAGTTGATATCCTACTTATCTTACCGAATAAAAAACAAACAGTCGACAACTTGATATCATATTATTTCCACTCCAGACTTCTATAATATGATCTTTCGCATATTTCTTTTGGAGCCTCTCATAAGGAAATAAAGGTTACTGATCTTACAATCCTAGGATGGTGGCGTAGTGCTGAATGAAAATGACTTACCATGAACAAATAGATTTTTCATGCTTCAAGGCAGGCCAATTGTACACCAACTTTGTTTCATTAGATTGCTAAAAGGATACATTATCTACCTTTTACAACCATCAAGTACCTTTGACAAAGGAGATATCGTTACTACTATTCATCAAGGACTTATGTATAAGCCAAGGCATTTTGCAAAAGTTAAAACACAAGCACATTTCTTATCAGATGATCTAAGAAGAGAAGGTAACTAACATACAGTAAGGGCCTTGATAGCAGGATTAGGAGCTCTTCTCAAAAGATACTGGCAACACATTTAACAAAAAACTGAGAAGAGAATGCATTTTCAAACAAAGTGAGGTAAGGTAACTAAGTAGCTATTTGACATCTAACCTGGAGTATTTTATATATCTACAGAAATTCACATGAACCCCTAATCTGTTGAAAGGAGAGATCACAAACTTATGAAGCCAACTACATGCTCCAAATAATAGCATGAGGCTACAGTGACCTGATATGCTTAGTCAATGCTGAGAGAGAGATACTCAAGCAACAGCTTGAGAGGTAAAATAAACAAGGTGGTCCGCTGCTAGTCCCTTAAACATCCACTGTCATATGAATATTACACTACCAACTCTGCCTCATATTGCATTTGCCTTTTAGTTTATCTTTTGGCAAAGAGAGTACCATCTGTGGCTCCATTACTACTTGCTTCACCTTAATAAGAGACATAAAAATGTGTACTGGTAGATATATCAGTACTTACAACAATATGAGGCCGTTTCCCGAGGGCAATGCTCTGTTGTACTTGATCTATCCCGCCAACCAGCTGCAAAATAATTACCAGCAATCATTTAATCAAAAATATGTATAGCTAAATGCCAATGTCAACCATCATATACCACACTGTTTCAATTGTGACAAGCTTCATCCTGTCCTACAGGCTACAGACATGCCACTACAAATCCCATTGTCTAGCAAGTGGTTATCAAGCATAAAGATTACATTTGAAGGGGAAATGAATTGTTCATGCATGTGCATATGACTTAGTAAAGCTCACCACTGCACATTTTACTCCAATACCGGATCCTAAAGCTTCAAACTGTTCAGCAATTTGAATCGCAAGCTCTCTGGAATACGCAAAGAAAAAAGTTGGGACTTTAAATCATTAAAGAGCTTCTACAAAATAAAAACAAGTAATCAGAAGGATAAGAAACCTTGTTGGAGAAAGAACGCAGGCAAAAAAGGCATGTGGAGAATCTAATAAGGATTGCAGTATAGGAATTGCAAAAGCTCCTGTCTTTCCAGAACCCGTTTGCGCCAGGCCAATCAGGTCTTTGCCTGGAACAAAAACCAACCATATTGTTTGAAAGGAAAATTAAATTTCACCAAATAGAGGTTGAATAATAAAAAAGGATCTCAATCAATAATGTTCTTTAAAAAGGTCATCCAATCAACTATACAAAATGGCATGCTTGAGTGCTTCAAAGTCTAAGAAAATGTATGATGTCAGCAATTTGAGAAATGAACTCTACACAGCAACAGGATCTCCTCCCACCCACCCCCACCCCCAAGAAAAAATCACTTCAAACTATGTGGAATCACTGCTCAAACACTCTCCTCTTGATAGACCAACATTATATTCCATCACGTAGTAGTAAATTTGTATTTTAGGGACATGGTTTCTGACAGGCTAGAATTCATAAGAGTATTTTACAAGAAAATCCATATTACCCTTCCCCTTGATATTCCAATTTTTCCTCGTAAAAGAATATATCAGTCAAAATGTTCTATTTCCTTACATTGAATCACTTCAAATACCACCTCTGAGGCAATTACATAAAGCTGCTTTAATCTGGATATAAGTTCGCCCTACCTACACCACCATTATATCCATAAACTAATTATCTTCCCCAAAACATAGGAAATGTAATCAGAACACCACCACCCCACCTCACCCCCCACCTCCCTCCCTCACCCCACCCCCAAACCCCTGGAAGAATGAAAAATTTACCACTAATCCCAACACTTAATTACCTCTCTCCGTAAATTTGTTCGACAATGAAATGTTGCTTCTCTATTCTTCATAAAGCTAATTTTTTCGTGTACTTCTCAAGCATTGGATTCCACAAACTCACATCTTATTTTGCAACCAAGGGCAAAACTAAATAGGATAGTGGAAGTTTTGCAACCCCACAACCCAAAATCAGACATAAAACCCACAGGGTAATCAGCTTAGAAATTTAACCTATTTGAATTATTAGCATATAGCTAAATCCACTAGAACATGCGGCAACGGTAAAGATGCAAATGCATAAAGAAGGGAATATTGAAAAACCTTCAAAGGCATGAGGCATAGCTTCAGCTTGTATCTTAGAAGGGTTTTTCCAACCCAAATTATCACAAGCCTCAATCAATTGATCACAAACTCCTAATTCTTTGAAAGACTTCATTTCTCCTTTTGATTCATCCATTTAGCCGCGGATCCAAGACTTCTCCACAGTAGGTTCTATTTATGACAGTAACTTCAAATCAACAAGCAACAATCAGCCCGTTTGGATTAACTGGATTTAAGTAACTTTTAAGCATCAATTGCTGAAAAGCACATTTCAAGTGTTGGAGCAGATTTTATAAATAAGCAATAACACATTCAGATAGAAATGTTGAAACTAAAAAAAAGTTTTTAGGTGTATTTAATAAACAAGTGCTTTGTTAAAATGACGGAAATATTATTAAAAACTGTTAACACTATAAAAGAATTGATTACTACAAGAGTTTTAAGTTTAAATTTATTCAAATACAAAATAATTATAAGTTACTATCAACAACATATAAATTGTTATGCAAGGAAATGGTGTTTCTTGAACCCATGGCTTTTAATTCCTAAATTTACACGAAGAAAAACTTCATACTCCCAAACTCAAAGGTTCTCAGAAGTTTCTTATATCTCATTGTACCAAATTTTATATTGTCGCATTTGCTTTCTAAGGCAAGAGGAGAAAATTTTCCATTGATATTTTATTTTATCTTTTAACCTTTGGGATGCTTTGCACTATCCTAATTACATATACATATGCAATCAAGTTTGAGTTGTATGTGTGCATAGTGATCCTATATCCTATGGAGTCGTTTGGTAGTTGGTTACAGTTATGCAGAGATTAATTATAAGGAAATTTATCTATTATTTTTATTTTTATTTTGATGACCGTGGTGTCCTTCACCTCCCACAACAACAGTTACCAGCTAACTCTGTCCACCAAGGCTATGACAGTCGGAAAGAATCACCTATTGTTTTTTTGTCTCCACTGAGTATTGAATCTACGTATAACCTGGCATAACCTATGCATATATTAGTTATGCAAGATTTAGTTATTCCACCATAGGTGCATAATACATGAATTCACTCCTAACTTATCTATAATGTATCAATTATGCAAGTTCCTAAATTGCAAACCAAATACAGTATTAATTTTATACCTGAACAAACTTACCACCTACCCAGATAACCAGTTCGTAGTATTACTTAAACAGGATTTAATACTTGCATAACTCATCTCAAGGGCGGCTCAACCCTAAAGCCACTAAAGCAGTGGCTTTAGGCCCCAAAAAATAAGAACCAATAATCCCCCAAATTCAGTTACGAAAACATACCGAACATGCACAAATAGGAAATAAAATTCGACCGATTAAACGAAGAACCAAAAGCACTGAGCAGACAAAAGATGAAGGAGATACATACATACATAAAACAGACAGCCAGATCGAAAAGGTAACTAAAATGCATAGAAAAAAAATACAGAAAGGAAAAAAACTTACCGAAAATCGCAGAGAAAAAACGCAGAAAAAGGTCTGCAGAGAGAAGTGAAGAAACGCTGGAGGAGAAAGAAGAAAAGAGAAGTGTAGGGCTTTTGTAAAGAAGGGTAAGATTGGAATTATGAAAAAATATGAGGGATAGAAATATAAGTCATTGTTAAAAGTTTTACTTATCTATGTTATTATTGTTTGAAAAAAAGTTCAGCCATTATTTTTTAACTTCAGATTTGTAAAACTATCCAAACATTTTTTAACACTTTTCAATTAGAGTTTTGGATTAAATGTACTATTTTTGCTCCTTCTTCTTCAAGACCACCAAGAACACATGAAAAACACGAAGAGCTACAAATTTTCAACTTTTTCAATTTTTGTAAAATCGGAGTTAAAAAATAATGTCATAAAGCTTTTCTCAAACGACAGTGACATAAATAAACCAAACTTTTAACGAATGGCATAAATAAGCCTTTTTTGAAAGTTCAATGGCAAATTTGAACCTTTTTTCTTTTATTTTTCTTTAGAAATTTTTATGTTTGTAAAAAAAAATTAAAAAAATCAATACAATCCTAAATATTGAATTCAAAGAGGATAAAGTGTACGCACATCATACATTTACTTCGACTATAATTTAAAGAGAGAATTTTAGATTCCTTCCTCTAGATTTTGTCTCATGTCGCAGTAACTTTTCTTATAATTTACAGACTTACAGTATTATGTTTATCTTTTTTGAAATTTTTACGTTATAGTTTACGATATTATGTTTTCCTTTTTTAATTTTTTTTTTTACGATATTACTCAAAATTTTGAATGTGTGTTCTTTGGCAATAGGGAAAAAATTTCGGATAGTTACGACTAGTAAAAGATGACTAACCAGATATTATTTATTAAAAATTATATTATATACATGTTAAATACTACTTTTTAAATCCATGTACCAAACTTTGAAAGGCTTTATGTATTTATTTGGCTTTGTCAAGTTTACAATTTCAGCCAGAAATGTTTGATGTTTGACCTTTACAAAATCACACTTGAGAGAAAGTTTGTCAAATTTTAGGTACGAATTTTTGTAACTTAAATCGCGTATAAATTATTTTCAAAATGAATAAATTTATAAATAAAATAACTTCGGATACAAATTAAATGACTTTTGGCAAATTTGTATGACACTAAAGGATCCATTTAGAATAGGCCTCAAAGAGGTCCCATTCCCATCAATCCTTGGGCTTCCTCAGTCCAAATTAGTACTACATTTTGGGCCATGACAGCCCATCAAGCCCATTTTTATGAGCTTAAAGCCTTAAATATTGTTGGGCAAACATTACTACTATAATTATACGATAAGAATATAGTTTCAATTAATTACACGAATTAGCTATTGTTTAATGAAATTTGTTATTATACAAACTAGGGTTGTACAGGGCAAACCGATAAACCGCACCAAACCGACAAACCGAACCAAACCGACAAACCGAACCAAACCGGAAAAAAAACCCGACTAGTGGTTTGGTTTGACTTGGTTTGATGTTTGGAAAAAAAACCCGACCATTATAGGGTTGGTTTGGTTTTAACTAAAAAAAGTCAAATTGAACCCAAACCGACCCGATTATAGATATACTACTTTTAAATTATGTTATACATAAAAATATTTATTAAAATGTAATTTATAAATATTTTTTAAAATTTTTTCATAATTTTTGTTTTCTTTCTTACATTTATATTTGGACTTGAGAAGCCCATCTAAATAATATACAAAAAAATTCATCTTATAAAATTATATTATAAAGTTAAAACTTCAAACAGTATTCTGCGTCCATCTTATATGTTGATATTTTGTACTAGAACTTTTTTTAAGAAACACTGCTCTGTGCTTTTTATTAGATACTATGAAAAATCCGAAAAATCTGAAAAAATCCGAGAAACCCGAAAAAACCCGAAAAATCCGAGAAAAATTGATATTGAAAAACCCGACTTTTATTGGTTTGGTTTGGTTTATAGATTTAATAACCCGACACAAATGGTTTGGTTTGTAAAAAATCCGAACCAACCCGGTCCATGTACACCCCTAATACAAACCAAGGGCTCATATAAAAATTTGGAAGCGAATATACAAATCTCTAAAGCAAATCTGAAAGCGAATATACAAATTTGAAATTGAATATGTAGTGAATATACAAATCTCTAAAACAAATCTAGAAACGAATATACAAATCTGGAATCGAATATATACAATATCTTTGAAGCCTAATTTGTATAATGGAGCGAGAAATACAAACGTTAATGACCATAGCAAACATAAATATAACTATGGAAAGTAATTAGGGAAGCTATACAACAACAACAACAACCCAGTGAAATCCCACAACGTGGGGTCTGGGGAGGGTAAAGTGTACACAGACCTGACTCCTACCAAGGTAGGACGGCTGTTTTCGAGAGACCCTCGGCTCAATAAAAGCATAAAAAGGCCACTCTCACCTTGTCCCGAATAGCCTCATTTCTACTCCTGTCGCATTAGGGAAGCTATACCGATAGAAAATTATTATGCTTAATATGTTTGTCATTTCTGAAATTTACCCTAATTTTTATGCCATTTAAAAATAGTTGATCTTGAACTTTTACCTTGTTTATTGTATTGGCATAACTTTAACAAGTTTTTAATTTTGACCTCACGTACCTTGTTGGGATTATTATTATTTTCATTGTGAATTTCCAACTCATCAAGAGATATTATGTTATGCTACTTTACATCTGATGTGGAGTTTATCGATTGTGACGTACATATTTGTTCCACTCAGTTAATAATAAGAGTATTTTTATGTAAAAATGCAAAAATAATAATATAATAATCTTATTTTCAATAGTTCAGAAGCTAATATACTCCAACTTGGCTAATAGTTAAGATATTTTTATGCCTACAAGCAAACAAATGACATGATTACTTTATTTTCAATAATTCAAAAAGAACATTTTTGGCCATCTTTCCAATTTTTCAAAAGTAATTGTAGATGAATTTGATTAAAAGTGGTCGATGGAAGTATATTCTCTAATATAAGAATTTTAAATGTTTTCTATTATAATCTATAAATTATGTTATTTGGATCCTCCAAAATATTGTTGCATTCATATTGAATCCTTAAAAAAATAAATTAAAAGATTCGACACGAATAAAATAAAATATTTTAAAAATATCTAAGTAGCATAGCCTATAGAATGATTCATCAATAGTATTGCTAGATATTTATGAAAAATAAAATGATTGTACATCCACCATAATTTTCAACTTCTTGTTAAAGCTTGATAAGAACGGAAAATAAACATATAAGAAATGTTGAAAATTTAAAAATTAAAAGTACTAGGCATAAAATTTAGCTTAATTCGTTATTTTTTTCGTATTAATTCACAAAATATTCAACAAATGTTAAATTTCAATCCATTAAATAATACGATAACTTTCATAGTAAAAATTTTAAATGTTGAACTCATTAAGTAAAAATTTTGAATTCGCTTCTATTGATATGAATTTAACTTTACTTTGAGTTTTTTCAAAAAATATAACATAGACTGGACATCCAATTATGAACACTAAAATGATTGCATTATCCCACCATAAACTTTATCTATTTACCTTTGTTAAAGCTCAATTAGAATGGGAAACCAACATAAAAATCTTTTGTCATAATTAATTAGGTAATTGCAATGGAGCGATAAATACTTTTTCATTTTTAATTAAAATTTTTGAAGTTAAACTCAATTGAATATATAATTGTCTTTGTTAGGAAAATTTTTACCTCGTAATATAAATTTTTTCAATACGATTTAAATTTAATTGAGCTATAATACAAATATTGAATACTGGATGGGAAAAAATTATGTGATGTAACCATAGAGAGAGTAAAAGAATAGTAAGTTTATATTCAAACAATCATTTAACCCAAACTTGTTAAACACATTATCCAAAATTAATTATCTATAAACTTCTACTTATCCAAACAATCATTTGATCCAAATAGTCAAGTATCGTAATTATTAACAAGGATTATGGTGAAATGGTTGAGATTCTTTCATTATTAATTAGAGGTTTTGAATTTGAGTTCTAGAAATGGAAAAAATCTTATTGGAGGCTGCAATCCTCCAAATAGATTATGTAATAGCAATCCTCCAAATAGATTATGTAATGCGCAATCCGTATTTAGTTAGACCCAAATATAAATATCGAAAATTAGATGAAAAAAAAATACTAATGAAGTAGTGGAAGATCATGATGGCTTTTAAATAAGCCGCAATTTATAACAATTTAATTTAATTAAAGGTATTAGTTTCAGATGAGTCAGAGTAATTATCATTTTATAGGACCCTTTTTGGCTCTAATTAAAAATAAAAGTGCAAGGAGAAAATCATTATTGTTACATAGGGGAAAGTTATAATGATTGGTAGAAAAAAATCATTAGATTGAGAAAACTTGAAAGGAATTTAATTAAATCTAAAACCAAATAAGTATTCAAACTTAAGAAAAAGATTTTTCTAATGATTTAAAATTGCAATCCCTTCACATTATTGTTGATGTTGTGGAATAATGGTGTGAACTAGCACATAATCATATGCATAAAACAAATTAGAAAGAAGAAATACCGTACAAATTTAACGGAGTTTGATCAAATCAACACACTGAAATAAAAAAAATTTCATTATGAAAAAGACGAAATAGTATACAAAATAGCTCAGTGGAAGAAAAGAATTGGCTAGACACCGTTAGATATTGAATATGTGATCAATCCTTCTGAGGGCTTTACATTAAGAATTTGACTTTGATATCATATTAAATAGACTTTGAACCTAACTCAATCAGCCGAAAAATTAACTCAGGGAAGAATTACCCAAGTTATATCAAGAGCCCAAGTCACCCCATCCATCCCCCATGTGTGAGTCTTTTTTTTTAATCATTAAATACTCAATATACTAAAATAATTAGTATTGTAGAACATGAAATGTTTAATTAATGGTGAAATCAGAAATTAACTTATGAGTGTTCGTTCGATTTTAACTGGTGATTATTTTAATGATAAAAAATATATAATTAATTATTTTTTTTATGAGTTTCATATATTAATTATCACTTCTTCTATTTTTTTTTATCTAAACTATCACATTTTCACGAATTTTAATTAGCTCAAGTGTCACTCTCTTTTTATAAAAATATACCTCAATATTGAGTTGACCGATTCGCATATGTTATTGATTGAGAATAAATATTTGACCCGACTCAATATTAAAATATATTATTTATTATTAACTCTAATAAAATTTACATATTTAATTTTGTGTTGAACTCTTTTTATATTAAACTTTATATTTGAGTCAAAAGAGTCCAAACATTAGAAGTAGCAATGTCAATTTTAATGTCATGATCCAAACATTAGAATGCTGAAGGGCTAAGAGATAGGATAAGAACAGATATAAAGCCATCCAACATGATTTGATAAATTTAGTCAATACAACAGAAATGGAACAATTTAGTCAAGAAAAAAAAGGTGCTACTTAGTTAGCTTTCGGCTCAATTTGTTTGTCTAATTTTGATTTAATATAAAGTTTTTATAAATTAAAAAAATAAATTTTATAATTTTAAATTAAGAATATATTAAATATATTAAAATATTTTGTAATTTTATAATTTTAAATATATCATGTGAAAAATAAAATTAAAAATTTATTACTAAAAAAATAAGCCAAATAAATTATTAAAAAAAATAATTAGTAAACATTTGACTTGAAAGATATGTGGTCTTTAGTTGGCCATGAATTCCCTTTTTGGACCCCAACACCCACCACCCCCATTGGTTTTAGAGTTGTCGTGGGGCGGATAAGATTCTTTTGTCTTTTGAAGTTTCATTTTAAGAATAATAGAAAATATATTTTGTTTTTATCTTTTAATAGATTTTATATAGTTTCAAATTAATGGAGACATCAAAGAGAATATCCAACCAATGGAGGGAAAAAAAAAAGTGCATGTGAATTTCTTGCTTCTTGAATCAAATTTACTTTTTGTGGACGAGATTATTTGATATTTAAGTTAATAATAATAGTACTTTTTATTCCTCAGTTATTATAAATTTTAATTTTAGGCTTTATGAAATTTGACTAAGCATATATATGTTTAATTACTTAAAATATTCACTTTTGATCTTTTTGCTTATAAATATTCATAAATTTTTAAAATTATTAATCGTTTCATCATTTGGTTATTTATGTGTTATATCAGATGTTTATTAATTGCTACTTCATATTTATAAAAGGTGTTGTGCTTGTAAAAATAGTCTAAATATAACATAGCAGAAAAATTAAAAACACACATTTTAATTAATTAAAAATTAAATATATCAAGTCATAAAAATCAAAAATCATAATTTATTAAAATTAAGGGACTAAAAAGTTATTCTCCCTTGTGCTAATGAAAAATAAAAATACGGGAAAACGATTGAGATAAATATATAAATTTACTTAGATATCATCGTTAATATAAAAAAGAAGAAGATAATTTCAGAAATTGGCTTCGTAATAACCATTTTTCTTGTGATTACGATATGCGCTGACCTTCCTTGTTTTAATTTAACATAATATTATTTTCTTTATGAGTTATTTAAGCAAGCAACATTGAAAAAATTAAAGATGAGAGCATATAAATTCCCTAAAATATATATATATAAAAATTATTAATATGCCAGTCCGAAAGATCCCAATATATATGGGACCATTTATCTCTTAAATCATTTTCAGAGTTGAATTAAATGTTCAAAGGGGCTCCACGTTGAGTAGTTTCATGTCACCTAAGCCTAATAAAAAAAATATCAATTCAACAGCTTAGCTCTGAAAATTCGGAATCCGTCACGGAGCAATGTTAGTATGTTTTATCTTGACATGCAAACTAAGTCAAAATATTGAACAAATTAAAATCATTTTTCTTAAAGTTATTATGATATTTAACAATTCTATCACTAGATCACACCTGTTTTTTGATAAAATACTTTAATTATTTTTATTTACACTTTTTAACTAAAGTTTTACACTTCAAAAATCGATAAAATCCCATGATTTTAATAAAAGAGAATTTTTTTTTATAGTTTTCGCGTGAAATATAATCCAAGAATGTTCATCAGTTTTCTAAAAAGGATATATATTTTTAAAAGATTATTGAAAAGCCGATGAAATCCATCGATTTATATCCGTCAAGTCCTTAATTATTTTTTTGTAGTGTAAATATTCTTAATCATATATATGATGCATTTTGGAAAAAATATCATGGACTTGACTTCCTTTTAAGTAAGGATATATATATAACATATCAAATATTATGTTAAGAAAAAAGTAAGTATCTTAATTTATATCGAGAGATCTTATATTATGGAAGACGAGTTGACTCCACAAAGCAGAAAATGCGTCATATTATCAATTTTTTGTAAGACGAAGATATGATTTTTCACGAAAGAGTTCTAAAATATGAAGAAGTGAATATACGAAGAAGTTGAAGGAAAGGAAAAGAACCCCCTCAATTCTATCTGGCTGTGTTCCTATTTTATAATAACATTTTATTAAGTAATCAAAAATATCAAGACAAATAATATCATTATAAAGAGATTTGGCTGGAGTAACATTTGAAAGAATCGTAAAGATGGGAGCATATATACCTTTCATAATAAAGAACCCAATATGCAAAGTCCTATATTAAGATCCTTATATATATATAATATGGGACCATTTTGTCTCATGAATCATTTTCAGAGTTGAATTAAGTTTTGAAAGGGGGTCGATAAAGACTCATCAAAAGGACACTTGCATTACACAATATACAACTAATAGTTCTTTATTGTATGAGCTAAATTGGAATATACACCAAGATTTGAAAAGCTATTTTGAGAAGTAAAATGGTCCACATTGAGTAGTACGTGCCCCGACACGAGCGAGAAGCGTGCTTTGACAATTCTTATGCGACATTTATCGTATAAACATAAACCTAGACGTGATTTCAACCTCATTTCAACTGCATAACTTTTTAAAGATTGGCGACGACGAAAAGCGTGCTTTGACAACTCTTATTATATATGCGACATTTATCTCATAATTAAAAACCATGTAAATGTGATCTTCAACCTCGTCTCAACTGACTTTTCAAAATATCAAAAGCAACAAAATCTAGGAACAATAGATTCACATAAATTAAGACGAATGACATATAAGATGACACAAACATAAACCTAGATGTGATTTCGACCTCGTCTCAACCACACAACTTCTCAAAGATTGGCGACGACGAAAAACGTGCTTTGACAGCTCTTATATATGCGACATTCGACATTTATTTCACAAGCATAAAGCTAAACGTGATTTCGTCCTTGTCTCAACCACACAACTTCTTAAAGATTGGCAACGATGAAAAGCGTGCTTTGACAACTCTCATATATGCGACATTCGACATTTATTGCACAAGCATAAAGCTAAACGTGATTTCGTCCTTGTCTCAACCACACAACTTCTTAAAGATTGGGAACGACGAAAAACGTGCTTTGACAACTCTCATATATGCGACATTCGACATTTATTGCACAAGCATAAAGCTAAACGTGATTTCATCCTTGTCTCAACCACACAACTTCTTAAAGATTGACAATGACGAAAAGCGTGCTTTGACAACTCTCATATATGCGATATTTATCTCATAATTAAAAATCATGTAAATATGATCTTCAATCTAGTCTCAACTAACTTTTTAAAATATCAAAAGCAAAAAAATTCATGAACAATACATTCACATAAATTAAGCCGAATGACATATAAGAGGATGATGTTGAAGTTGAACCCCACCTCATGACAAGTAGGTGTCAACCAGTCAACACGTAATTCAATTTCAACAAAGAATATATTGTGAATTCAAAAAATGTAGTTCAGATATTACTCATTTCTATGTTAATCAGAAGTCTCGATTTCAAATTCTGAATATGAAAAATTCATTAAACGCTTTCTCTAAATGAGTTTTATATCGTGCGAATCTAAATTAATCAGACTTCAATATAAATATCGCATATCAGATAAAAAATTGAAAATTTATAAGAGTGATAAGGAGCCACGACAGGATAAAACCTTTTTTTAGATTTTATCTTTGACACACAAGCTGTTGGCTACTTTCTCTACACGTGTGTGTTATATTCTTTCCTTTGTGCCAATTATTGTCCTCCTAGTTGGTCCACATTTGTGCTATTGCATTTGTTTCCCAAACTGATGATGACTATTCTATATTACTTTGAACGTATAGAGACATTACGTGTAAATCATTTGATTCACGTACTAGTTATATTAAAAGTCAGATGATATAGCATTATGATACTTGCCTTCTTGACATAATTAGGATTTTACGAAAAACACTCAAATATTAGAAATTATTTGATTCACGTATTAGCTAGTTATGTTAAAAGTCAGATGACGTAGCATTATAATACTTGCCTACTTGGCGTAATTAGGATTTTTACAAAAGAAATCAAATATTAGAAACTGTTTGGTTCACATACTAGCTAAATATATTAAAAGTTAAATGATGTAGTATTATAATACTTGCCTATTTGGCATAATTAGAATTTTTATGAAAGAAATTCAAGTATTAGAAATTGTTTGGTTCACATATTAGCTAATTATGTTAAAAGGCAGATGATGTAGAATTATAATACTTGCCAACTTGGCATAATTAATTAGAATTTTTACTAAAGAAATTCAAATATTAGGAATTGTTTGGTTCACATACTAGCTAGTTATGTTAAAGGTCAGATGACGTAGCATTATAATACTTGACAAGTTGGCATAATTAGAATTTTCACGAAAGAAATTCAAGTATTAGGAATTGTTTGATTCACATACTAGCTAGTTATGTTAAATGTCAGATGATATAGTGTTATGATACTTGCCTACTTGACATAATTAGGATTACGGAAGGAGTTTAAAGTATTTTTTTAAAAATATATCGAGAATTCAACATCATATATATACTACAACAAAAGAGATATTTAGTTACTATATTTTCTATTTAGCGGTAATGTTTCTTGACACAAAAATATTTAGTAGCAATTGAGTTAATGTGTCATTGCATCCGAAGTCGCTAAAATCTTTAGCGATATTTATATAGAGTGTTAGTTATAAATACTTATATTTATTATAGATATTGAATATAATATTGTAAAAAATTATATTATTACCGCGAAATCCTTTATTTGTATTTATTTGAAAACGTAGATTTCACCTACTCATACTATTATAACTCCTTGTTAATAATAATAATAAGGTAAAAAAGATATATATTTTTCCTAATGATCAAAATAGTTATTCAATTTGAAAAGAGTTTGGAAACCAAATATTTTAATATTTTATTGCCTCTTGTCAAAGTGGTGAAAGAGACAGAAACAGGAAAATAAAAGTAAAGAATTTCAAACACGGCATAAACTCTTTTTATTAGGAAATTCAGGTGGCCAAATATCCCTATATTGTGACTTTTTATAGAAAAAAAAATCTTTATGAAGGAATTAAGACATAGCTAATTAATGTCGAATAAAATATCTTTCTTTCTTAATCATAGAATTCGGTTAAAACTATTGGAATGAGAAAATTTGAATGGAAAACATTTCCTGTTTTAAGAGACTTTTATAGTGTGCTGGTTTTAAATTAGTCAGAATCGTAAAATGACTATCAGCAAAAAAACAAAAAAGAATAAGCATTGATGTATACTTGGGAGAGTCGTTTAGGATATATTTGGTATGACGAAAATAATTCTCAAAAATTATTTCTAGATAATAATTCATTTTTTTTTATATTTGGTTACTAGAAAATAATGAATTATTATCGAAGTCGAAGTCCTCAAATGGGAAAGAGAAAATAAGTTTCAATTTTTTTCATAATTTTTTTTTCATAGTCCAACCAAACAACAGTTTTTTTGTCATATATCTTTTTAAAATAATAGTTATTTTACAAAAAAAAAAACTATTATCAATTATTTCATTTTCAGTCATTTTAGCTGGACATTTTATCAATTATTTCCTTTTCTAATAATGGCCCACCAATAATATTAAAAATGTAAGTTCCCTTTCAAAGTCGAAGTCATTTCTTAATCTCTTTTTTTTTCCCATTTCTTTTGAATAGACATTTCATACTTTGATTTGTCACTAAGATTGCAAACCCCAGCGACGTTTTGATAAAGATTTGTTCGGTGTCCGATATTCATTTTTAATTTAGTGTCTGACTAATCTATATCATTCACGTTAAGTAAAGTTTTGTAAAAAAGCAAACACTTTCGATAAAAAAATAAAAATCATTCTTAGAATTTAGACGAAAATAATTAACATGATAAGTAAAGGCTAATTGTAATTTAAGTGACAAAGTTAATGAGTGTAAATTGACCTTTCAGAGAATAAAGAACCTTTTAATATAGAACTCTTTAACTTTTTTAGGAGGTTTAATCGACACAAATCGAACATCAATCAAGTTCGTAAATTATTCATTATTCTGTTAGATGCAAGTATTAAATGTTTTGTCTAAGTCAAAAAACTTACGTTAAAGAGTTTTGATAAATAGTGATTCATACAAGATTTGATATTTTTAAATCATGATATTCATATTAGGTTGACCTATTTCAATTATTTTCCACATATATATATATATATATATATATATATATATATATATATATATATATATATATATATATATATATATATATATATATATATATTGTAATGCACAAACTGCAAAATATTAATTTAATTAATAAATGGCAAGTTGAGAAGGACAAATATTCTTTTTGACTATTCTACATTCATTCTCATGTAGCAAGTACTAGTTGGTTTTGTGTGAGAGAGAAAAGGCAGAGTTGGATTGAATTTCGACGGATTAAAATAAATTGAATTGATAAATTAGATAGAACAATATTTGAGCAGCCTAAATTTTTAAAATGTTAATTAACTTGTTAACAGATCGATTATGATAATTTATAGAACTAGATTTTGCCTCTTATTTTTCATTATCTTAACTTGACATAAGTGATAAAGAGATTCAAGAACTCATAAATTAAAAGTTCATCCTTACATAGCGCTAAGAGAATCAAGAACTCATAAACTAAAAGTTCTACCTGACATACGCGATTCAAAGATTCAAAAACTCATAAACTAAAATTCTAAGTCAGCCATTGTTTTCGCCTACGCCCTTAACACTTGGCAGCCATGATTGAACACCAAAAAATTCTCTATAAATAGCAAATCACTCCTTGTAGCCAAATGTACACTTCTTCACACATATTGCTTTGTTACTCACCCACCCCACAACCACCACCCCCACACCCACCCCTTTTCAAGAACCAATTTCTTAATTTCCACAAATTTGACCATGGTGGTCATGTCTATGCCAGCAATTAGTGACCAATTCTCTACCATAATCAAGAATTGCAAAACCCCTTCATCATTTTTCCCTTGTAACATTCCATTAATTGATCTCTCAAAACCAGACAGCAAGAATCAACTAGTTAAAGCTTGTGAAGAATTTGGTTTCTTTAAAGTTGTCAACCATGGTGTCCCTAGGGAATTTATTACAAAACTTGAATTAGAAGCCATAAAATTCTTTTCATCTCCAATGTCTCAAAAGGAAAAAGCAGCCCCCCCTGACCCTTTTGGCTATGGGAATAAGAAAATTGGACCTAATGGTGATGTTGGTTGGGTTGAATACATTCTTTTGTCAACAAATTCTGAGTTTAATTACCAAAAATTTGCATCTATTTTGGGTGTCAATCCAAAAGATATAAGGTAAGATATACACATAATATTACTTCTTTCTTTGTTTTAGTCGGAGACAGAGTCAAAATTTAAATTTTATGAGTTTTGAGTTCTAGGATGACTGATTAAAGTAGGGCCCATTAAGGTGCAACATACTCTTTAACAAAAGTTTGAACTCAAATTTTTTAGTTTAGATTTTAGTTTATGAGTTTTGAACCACACTTTTTTTTACGTTATGAAAATCTTATTTGTATGTATTAAATGAAGTTTTAACACAAATAAAGAGTTTGAGCTATAGTACTCGTAACTACCGTTATGGCTCCGCCCATGAGAGTAGGGCCCTTTAAGCGGTAAACTTATTTTTTATTGAGTTTTTTTTTTATTCTTTAACGTTCGAACTCGAAATTTATAGTTAAAGGTAAAAGAATTCCAATCATTCCATCGGGGGTGGGAGCTACGACCAACAAAGGATGATCGATTGAACGTCCTTCACTAGGAAATTATATAGTATATATAGGTCAAACATTACTGATTTTGAACACCCTCCGTGAAATTTCTGACTTCTCGTCAGATATTAGAGATAATTAAGATGTTATTACTATGACAATTCCTACGTTTCTTTATGGGAAATTTCTCATTTTTTTTCTTCTTATCTAATTGTAGAGATGCTGTGAATGATTATGTATCAGCAGTGAAGAAAATGGCTTGTGAGATTCTTGAAATGTTAGCTGAGGGATTGAAAATTCATCCAAAGAATGTATTTAGTAAGCTTTTAATGGATGAAAAAAGTGACTCTCTTTTTAGGCTAAATCACTACCCTCCATGTCCTGATGAGTTTCAAGAATTCAATGGAAGAAATTTGATTGGATTTGGTGAACACACTGATCCACAAATTATTTCTTTATTAAGATCAAATAATACTTCTGGACTTCAAATTTCACTAGTTAATGGCCATTGGATTTCTGTGCCACCTGATCAAAATTCCTTCTTCATCAATGTTGGTGATTCATTGCAGGTATGTACTCGTTTTAAAGCCTGACTAATCTAAATTCATACCGTATAATACGTAGATAGAAACCTTAACTTGTTGTCAACTGACAACTAAACAGTACTCCAATTTTGATAATGCACATCTAGATTCATCAACTCGTTTATATTGTGTCAGTCCTACTTATAAAAATGATCATCTAGACATACACCTATAAAAATTTATGAGTCACGTCATCGTTGGATGTCCACGAGACACAGTAGAAACGAATTGAGGTGTCTAGATTTGCATTTTTAAAATTAAAGTGTTTAGTTGTCAGTTGAGATCAAGTTAAGATGTCTACTTATATATTATGTTTTTTTAAAAAAATTAATAATAATAATGGAATTAAGCTTCTAACTTTTTAAAAAAAATTGGTGCGTGATATTTGACTAATTCAGATTTTGCACTGTGTAAGATTCATTAAAGGGGGCAATGTTCTATCAATTTTTTTTAATTATTATTATTAAAATTCAAATATAAAATATTTCATTAAGAATGAAAGAGTTCCATCGATTCTACTATAAATTTTGGTGGGGTCATGTATTTTCTTGTTTTCCTTTGATATTTCATTCATTGCATAGTTGTTGGGGTGAAGACTGAAGATATTAGAAAGATAGACATGATTTATCCTAGGTTTGATTGTGCCTTTTCACTAGATTTTTTGTACTTCAAATTAATAACATTGGGGTTGGATATCATTTATCTAGATTCTCATTAAAACATGAAAAATTCAAAAAAAAAGAGAAGATTTTACTTACTATAAATTCACGGTGAGAAAAACTTTGACACCATTACATATTTTAATATATTGTAACAGATAACCTAGATTACTTCTAAAGATATTAATTGCACTTATTATGAACGATTGATGGTAATAATTAAACTAAAAATATCCTCCCTTGCTTTTGAGAGTATAAGACCGTGGGAAGAACTTTCATGCTATAACGTATTTTGACATGTTGTACCAAGTAATCTGCATTATTTTTTAAAGGCACTACTAGCACTTTTTACAAGAACATACCAAGAGTAATTTTACTACGATAATACTATCAACACTTATTATGAATGATTACTGATATAATTAAATCAAATACCATACTTAATATTGAACTTTTGCACTATACCATTTTAATTTATAACTAGAGTGCAAATTTTGATAATGTTGGTGATTTTTTTTTTCAGGTGATGACAAATGGAAGATTTAAGAGTGTAAGGCACAGGGTTTTGACCAATAGTGTAAAATCAAGACTCTCAATGATTTATTTTGGAGGACCACCATTGAGTGAAAAGATAGCACCATTGGCATCACTATTAATGAAAGGAGATCAAGACAGCTTGTACAAAGAATTTACATGGTTTGAGTACAAAAACTCAGCATATAAATCTAGACTGGCTGACAATAGGTTGGTCCTATTTGAGAAAGCAGTATAGCCTCATCATCATCATCATAATCATAATGATTTTTGATATTCTTTTGGTGAAGTCCCACACTTTGTTGTTAGCAAGTATGGGTTGTCAAATATAGTTCATTGGATTTCCCATAGATAGTTTTCTTTCCTTTTTTTTTGGCACGAATTCAAGCTGTGAAAATAATAGTCCGTAATGCTTGTATTATAATAATAGACTGTTAGGAGTGTGATCCTTTCCCAAATTCTATTAATATGAAATGGTTTGTACATCAATCTGTGTCCCTTTTTTTCTTTTTCTCATACTCTTTGTAATTACTTGTCTTGTTAATAATACAAGTTCAAAGTCATCATTAATACCAATGTCATTTATTTTTGAAAGTGTCACTTGTTTTCTTGAAATCTCAAATTTCCAATAAATGTATAATTTAGATACCTACCCCATCTATTAAATTAAAAATAGCCGATGAATATATAATATATGTATAATACACATATAATATGTGTATAATTTTGTATAATGTATAATCATGTATATTAGTTGGTGAATAATTTATGTATTCCAATTTAAAAAAGTAAATAGTAAATTTGACCGACTATATATATAAAAATTCCTAAATATTTCATTCATTCGTTTTTACTTGTCAAGTATATTGAAAATTTATGCATTCCAATTTTAAAAAATAAATAGTTAATTCGATGGACTATATATATAAAGATCCCTAAATACTTCATTCATTCGTTTTTACTTGTGAAGTATATTGAAAATCAGCATATGAATCTAGACTGGCTAATAATAATTTGATCCTATTTGAGAAAGTAGTATTATTTGATTTTTTTCTTCTGTGAAGTCCCACAACTTGTAAGCATAAGATGCTCAAATATGGGCTTAAACATAGTTCATTGGATTTCCCATAAATAGAAAAATGTATCTTTTCCCATCATACTCTTTGTGATTACTTGTCTTGTTAATAATACAAGCTCAAAGTCATTGCCAACATCATCTAATTTTGAAAGTGCAAATTATGTTCTTGAAATCTCAATTTTTCAAAAAATGTAAAATCCCACTTACGCGGACTCGGAATTTTTAATTTACAAATCTTGAACCACACTATAAATATAAAGTTTGAACTAAAATTGTTGTATTTTTCAAACTCGTAAATTTAAGGTTGATTTTGCTCCGTCACACCCATTGTTTTCACCAATCTAATAAATAGATGCTATGTATCTTGAACATAATTGTTATAACTTAATCAAAATTAAAAAATTATCAACCTCAATTTTATCATAATGATATTTTATTTAGTAAAGTCCCACCTTGTTAGCAAGTATGGGTTGTCAAGATGCTCAAATATGGGTTTAAAAAAATACTAGTTCATTGTATTTTTCATAGATGGAACAATGTATTTATTTATTTTTGAAAGTCATCATTAACAATATCATTTATTCTTGAAAGTGCCAATTATGTTCTTGAAATCTCAATTCCCATAAAGTATACAAATTCACTATTCACACCAATCTAATAAATTACATTTATGTATATCTATCACAAATTTCACAAATAGAAAGTTTCAAATTCAATTTGGATACTAGAAAGTATTATCCATTATCCACCTATTCCTTTTAGCCTAGTCTCCTGGCCCTGTTATTATACCTTTAATCTCTTATTTGGTTGCAACGGCTGGGATAACTTATCCCAAGATTAATAATTAGTACTGGAATAAGTTATTCCTCCTTGGGGGTGGAATACTAATCCCAGGATAACTTATCCTGGGATAAAAATGTAAAATAACAAAAATACCCCCTTAAACTCTATTTTATACACCACTTTTACATTCATGTATATTTATATAATTTTTAAATACATTTATAATAACATTCATAACTTTAATTAATTGTTGTTTTTATGATACTATATTTTTGTATTAAAAATTACATTTTATAAATACAATTTCTATTTATAAATATATTATAAGTTGAATTTATTTGTCTAATTCTTATGTTTATTTATATTTTGATTTCTCTTAAAATGTTCACTCCACTACTAAGTTACATATTTTTAATTAAATAGTTTATTACTAACTTAAAAACTATAGATAACTTTAAAATATAGATAATTTTAATAACAATTTTTTTTTACTTTAATAAACTTAAAATGAAAGCTTTATTTTTAAGCTAAATAAGATGTAAATTTTTATTTCACATCAATTTTTCATTGGAAAATATTAAATATCCATTTTTCTCTCGGCGCATGTTAGTGTGTGCTAACTTGCACCTTGCCGGAAATGGGTAGAGGATGACCATGCAAAAGCAACACGAAGAAGAGATACTTCATGGAATTGGAACTAGCTCAAATAGTGGAACATTGCAATTGAGTAAACAGAGATCAGACCCAATTTGGAAAACACCAGAGGGGATAACAAATCTACCAGAGATGAACTCAATAAAGTAGAGGGGGAAGGTAACTGCGAGTGAACTATGACTTGAATTACCGAAGACCAAAGGAACGGGAGGAAGCTGTCACCAAAGCTCATCAGTTGCCAATGGAACAGTAAACCAAGATAGATCTACAGGAAATGCACAAAGGAAATTAAACCTACAGGAGATATCACCTGAAGAACCTTGGAGAAAATTGTTTGCAACAAATCAGATGGCGGCTAGAGGTATGACCTAACCTATATAGCTCCAATATTGTTGAAGGGGAGAAGGCAGTGAAAATATTACCAGAGGATATAGCTAAGGATGATGCGAAATGGAAACCCTCAGTGGTAGTATATGTGGTAGGAACAACACCATCAATAGGAGCTATGGAAAGATTTATTGTAAGTCAGGGAGAGTTTTCAAGTAAACCAGTGATTCTATACCATGTTGATGGGTATTTTGTAGTTAGATTTGCTAAAGAAGAAGAACGAGATAAGGTGTTATGTTCAGGGCTCCATTATCTTTTGAGGAGACCTGTTATTATGAAGCCATGGGTGCCGGATTTTAATTTTAAGGAGGAAATTCTCACTACAATTCCTTTATGGATTAAGCTCCCAAACCTTCCTTTAAATTGCTGGAACTCAGTTGTTTTAAGCAAAATTGGAAGTAGTCTAGGACAGCCTATCTATGCAGATGAATGCACTACACAAACACGTAGAATATCCTTTGCTAGAATACTTGTGGAAATGGATGTAACAAAGCCACTACCCAAGATGATAAAGATACAGAATCCCAAGGGGAAAGTGTTTGAGCAGCAAGTTTGGTATGAATGGAAGCTAACGTTTTGCCAAAAATGTCTACAAGTAAGGCACTCTTGTTTTGATAAACTTGTGGCACTAGTATAAACAAAAGGGCAGGAACAAGGACGAAAGAGGGAATGGAGACATATTGATCAGGAAGGAAAAGAGCAAGACAAAAATAAAGGTCCACAAACAACAATAAGTACTGGAGGAGAGAAACAGTAGGAACAGAATGAAATCCAAAATAAAGGTGAATGGCAAACTGTGAGATACAAGTCAGCCCAACAAAGATCAGTGCATGATCAAATCACTCTACATAGTATTGTTACAAATGAAGCTGTGAGAATATATGAAATTGAAGGAAATAGTGGAGAAGCAGGGGGAAGGATGAATGAGGTACCACCTGAACCCTCTTTTTAAATGTTGGTAACATGGAATGTAAGAGGCTTCAACCGAGAGGTGAGGCATAAGAAGTTAAAGTTATTTATAAGAATAAATAAAGTGAATTTTATTGCTGTCTATGAGCATAGAGTTAGAGATGATAGGGCTAGTAATATTATCAATAAAATAACACCAGGATAGGGAGTGGTGCACTAATGGTATAATGAATATAAGAGGCAGAATTGGGTGGTCTGGGATCCAAATGCAGTAAAGTTTGATAGAAGGGAATCACCAGCATAACATATCCATGGCATGATTAATATGATGCATAGTGGATTGCAGTTCCAGATTTCAGCTCTATATGGTTTTCACACCATAATTACTAGGAATCCATTATGAAATGCATTGCACACTCTGAGTAATCTATCGCTGAACCATAGGAGATTTCAGCTCTATACTATGCTCAGAAGATAGACCCATTGGAAGTCAAGTACAAGGGGTAAAAACTAAAGATTTTAGGGAATGCATGAGCAGTTGCAATTTGTCTTTACCTACAGTGGGCAGAAACTTTACCTGGACCAATGGACATGTATACAACATGATTGACAAGGCACTGGTTAATGCTAAATGGGCAATAAAAATTCCACCAATGCAAGTGATGGTGATGGACCCTTTGTTTTTTGATCATACTCCTTTGAGTATAGTGTTGGATAAACAAAGAGACAAGAATATGAGGCCTTTTAAATTCTATAATTGCTTAGCCCAACATCTTGAGTTTAGAAGTAAAATCTTAAAATAATGGAAGATACAAGGTGGAGGAATGAGAGGGGTATGGCAAAATTTGAAACATGTAAGGAGAGAAATGCAAAAACTCAATCAAAAGGAGTATCTAGGGGTGTCAGCTAAAGTCCAACAATCAAGGAGAGATCTTGAGGTTAAACAAAGTCAGATGATAAACATCCCTATATCACAAAGCATGTTGGAGTTATAAAAAGAACTAAGGAATCAATTGGTCGAATGGAGTTTGATTGAAGAAGAAATTTACAAGCAAAAGTCCCAGATACAATGGCTTAGATTAGGGGACTCAAACACTAAGTTTTTCTTTGCTAGTATGAAGAATATGAAATTCCAGAATGAAATTACTATGCTCACCAAGGAAGATGGTACAATAATTAAAGAATCAAATGCAATTGTTTTAGAGGTGGTAGGTTTCTATCAACATCTCCTAGGACAGGCAAGCTCCCACATACCAGCAACACAACAATCAATCCTCAAGGATGGTGCAGTACTTACAAGAATGCAACAATTGGCACTAATCAAGCCATTTACGAAAAAGGATGTTTTGATAGCTTTAAAAGACATAGATGATAACAAGGTACCAGGAGGAGATGGATTCAATGAATATTTCTTCAAACAAGCCTGACAAATAATAAGAGGAGAGGTAATAGCTGTTGTACTGCATTTTTTCCAATCAAATAAGTTATATTCCCCTATTAATAGGACTAGGCTGTTAGTACGACTACCAGTCTCCTGATGGCTTGATTACTCTTATTCCAAAGGTACAACATTCAAACTCTATTGGAGAATGTAGACCTATATCTTGTTGTACCATCATTTATAAGATAATTTCAAAGATGCTTACTCATAGGCTTCAAAGTGTAATGGACTACCTAGTGGATCTTAGTCAAGCTGCTTTTATTCCACGAAGAATGCTAACTGATAATTTCATAATAAGTCATTAATTAGTCAAATGAATAGAAGGAAAGGGATATCACCTAGGTGCATATTGAAAATTGATATGCAAAAGACCTATGATTCTTTGGAGTGGCATTTCCTTGAGAAGGTACTAAGTGGTTTACAGATTCCAAATAAGTTTGTGAATTGGATCATGAAGTGTGTCAAGACAGTTTCATATTCCATCATGATTAATGGGTCCCTAAGTCCTCCATTCAAAGCAAAAAGAGGGGTGATACAAGGAGATCATTTATCTCCCTATATTTTTGTTCTAGCCATGGAGTACCTCACCTGGCTACTGAAGACTCTGAGGTCCAACAATAATTTCAAGTTTCATCCCAGATGCTATAAGCAACAGATCATTCAGCTAAGCTTTGCTGATGATTTGTTGTTGTTTAGTAGAGGAGACTTACAATCAATTGCCTTATTGTATGACTGCTTCCAGGAATTTACAAAAGTTTCAGGTCTCATAGCCAATCAAACAAAGAGTAATGTGTATTTTGGTGGAGTAATAGAAGTAACCTCCTAAATGATCCTACAACACACAAGTTTCAAAAAGAAAACTCTACCTTTCAAATATCTAGGAGTACCTTTAAGCTCAAAGAAGCTATCAATAAGCCAATGCTAGCCACTAGTAGACAAGATGTTGGGAAGAATTAACTCATGGACAATAAATTTTTTATCATATGCAGGGAGACTACAATTGGTAGAAAGCATCCTAACATCTATTCAAGCTTTTTGGTCTTAGATTCTCCTTCTACCAAAAAAAGTGCTAAAACAAGTGGAAATAATCTGTAAAAGGTCCTTATGGAATGGAGATACACAGAATAAAGGCAAAGCTCTTATAGCTTGAGATATAATATGCAACCCTTAAATAGCTGGAGGACTAAACATAATAGATTTGCAGAAGTGGAACAAAGTAGCTGTGTTAAAGCACTTATGGAGTCTTGCAAAGAAAAACAAACAAACTGTGGATTATCTGGATACATACATACTATTTGAAAGGCAGAAAACCATGGGAGGTACAAATCAAACAAGCTTCCTAGATTGTGAGGAAGATATTACAAGCAGGGCAATGGCTAGATGAAGCAGGAGTACAAAAGACAGAGATCATAGAAGCAGATACATTCAACATCAAAGAAATGTACATACAACTTAGAGGGGCATAAACAAAGGTGCCATGGAGAAGAATGATATACAATAATCATGGTAATCATAAGTGTATTTTTATCTTATATTTGGCCATACAAAAGAGACTCTACACCAAAGATAGGTTGGAGAAATGGGGAGTGCACACTGATTTACTATGCCCACTATGCACCACAAACCCAGAAACTCATCAACATCTATTTTTTGCATGTAATAAAGCAAAAAAGTCTGGAAAAAGCTGTTAAACTGGTTATCCATCATAAGAAATAGCCAAGGGTGGAATGAAGAACTGAGTTAGGCTATAACTCATACAAAAAAGAAGACCCTACAAGCAGAGATATATAGAATGGCATTAGCAGCAACAATATATTTCATTTAGCAAGAAAGAAACAACAGGATCTTTCAGAAGAAAAAGAGGCGTATAGAAATGATCATCAGACAAATCATACAGGAAATACATTATAGAAGTAGCTTAATTCCTAGACTAGCTGATTATATGAGTAGTTTAAATTTTTTTCCTTAGGATTGGAAATAGCAGCAATAGAACCAAAGGGCTGAAAATATCTGCAGTAAAGGTATACGAGTCTCTTTTGTCATAATACTAGGATCAATTCCTTGATATGCATATTAGTTGTGAATTAAGATCGTAATATGTTCCTATCTCAAAGTTAAGTTGAAAGTGTCTTTCCGATTTAGTTTTGGACTTAAGTTTAAACTAAGTTCAACTTCAAATGACCATATCTCTCGGTCTATAATGAATTATATGGACCATGACCTATCAAATTAAAGATCTTTGAGTCTTCTTTCCAACACCACTGACTTTGTCTTATTTAGAGTTCAAACTAAAAAGTGATGCCCATTTTACTGGACACTTTCTAGGTCAGGCCGCCAGAGCGGGAATGAGGCCGCTGTAGTGGGATCCGACGGGTCAGAACTTAAAAGTGATATATTTTTATTATCTCCTTCTTTTCCTAAGTGCCAAAACAGATGAGGGTTACCCTAGAAACCCCCAAAAAGCTATTATAGGCTTGGAGAGAAGGGGAGAAGAGATTTCTAACGCAAGGAAGGCTACAATCCATGGATTCTGGCCCGTCTCCATAGATTCTCCTTCGAAAAGTCAAGGATCATTCTGTATTCCTTCTACAATTGCTTGGCGACCAGGTAGGATAGGTTTCTCTAATTGATTAGTTGTAAATCTGTTCCCACGCATTCTATATTGTAGTTGACAGAAGATTTCATGCCTAGGTCTTCGGGCACGGAGTTTGGATGGTTGAATGTATTATTATTGTTGTTTAGGATAGGAATGTACCATATGGGTATGATTCTCCTGTAAATAGTGATAATAGTCTAGTTCTTGATTGATAACTATAATACTGCTTATTGATACGATTGATGGTTCTAAGTGAATTATCTGAGTAATGTGAATCATGAAGTAAGGGAAGGAGGTAATTGATCTAGTATTGATAAATCTCTTGAATGAACCTATTAATTATCTGTGGTTATAAGTTATGGTTGGTCTATATCATAAAGAGACTCTTAATAGTGATTGAGAAATGTTATGACGTCTTTTAGGTATTTAATTGTTATGGTTGAATGATTGATATGTTGTTTTAATAGGTCTACAATCCAAGGACTATGAAATTCATAATCTTAAACTCGCTCTACCAAAAGTGATGTCTTAAATAAAGTGTTACACCCCGTACCGTTGCACCTGGGAACGCGTTCTTAAATTTCTTAAGCTTCTTAAGCTCCTAAGCTTCTTAAGTTCCTTGGAAGGTTCGTAAGCTTCTTAGAAGTTATCATGAGAGCCGGATAAGCTATGACACTATCAAATAATTCTAAGGGAGGGATGTTATATCCCGCACTTTTGGGCATTCGGAAAGAAAGAAAAAAAAATTGATTTGCAAGGAATGACGTGTGATTTATTTTGTTTATTCTAGTTTGTACTGGTGTGGTGTTCATGGAAAAATTGATGTGGGAATACGGAGGAAGGCCGAGGGTAAAATTGGGAATTTTGGAGAGTAGTTTGTGAATTGCAAAAAGAGAGAAGACTTGTAGCTTTTGGGCTTAAATAATTATTGCAATAAGTAGTTTGGGCTCTCATAATAATAATAGTATATTGAGGCCCAATAAAAGAAAAGGCCCAAGTCTTGTAAAGATAGCCCATTAGTTAAGTAGCCTTTATATATATATATATATATATGTTGATGACTTTTAAGTCATCTTTATCCATTAAGTGGCCTACATATATATGTTTTATGACTTATTTCCCTCATCCTTATCCCATAAGTCCTTTTCTTCAAGAGAGTTCAAGAAGAGAGAAGAAGAAAAAGAAACCTTGAGCTAGAGAGAGAGAGCTTGGATTTGGGAGGAAAAAATAGGTACGTTCTGATTTCGCTCCGTAAATTAATTATTTAAGGTATCCTACGGTGGTATAGAGGTGTTTAATATCATAAAAAATCCATTTTGGAGCAGCAAAAATGAGCTTCAAACAGTCCGCAACTTTCAGCACGCTAAAGAGGTTTCTGAGGCACAATTTTGGCTAGTTTTGGCCAATTTTGGGTAAGGTAAGGTTCTTCTTTAAATTTGGACTTTATGGGGTTGTTTTGAAGTATGTTATGTACCTAGTGTACTGCTGAAAGTATAAAAAATCGTGGATATGCTCAGCGAAAGAAACAACCTAAATTGAAGTCGTCGTAGTTAAATTGTAGTCGAAGTGAGGCGTTGTGTGTTTGGAGGCGGCTGATGGTTGTGTGGTGTGTGTTGCAGGGCCTAAATGGGTTCTAAAAGAGTTGGGGGAGATGCTGGTTGCATCCACACGACCCCCTCTTCGTACGGTTAAAGGTTTTGCAAAATGGAAGCTAGAAACCTTATTTTGGTATCATAGTTTCGAGCGAGTCGTTTGGAGTTTATATTGCGTAATATTGCCATGTTATATATATATATGAGCTGCTGGTTATGTTGTTGGTTGTATGTAGGTATTAAGGATGTAATTGGGTATTCGGATAGGGCACATTATAGGGGAGGTGCTGTCCGATTTCCATTAACTTCTTAACTAGTCAAAGAACTAGTCGAGAATGCGAGCGAGGGGATGAGTTCTATGAATAATCGTGTGTAACCTAAGGCGCTGAAAAGTCTAAGGTTGTTAATACTCGTATTGCTTTCCTGTTACCTAGGTTCAAAGGACGACGAGGCGAACGGGATAAAGAGTAACCCGTAAGAGGTACGTAAAACCTATTTTTTCTCTTCTTTTGGCATGTCTTAGAGGTAAGTAAAAGGTGACATGATCTCTGAAATAATTTCATTTCTAAGTGTCTCTTATTCACTTTTGGATGCTGAACTACTTTTCTAGAACTTTCTATATGTTAAAGAAGTAATGAATGTATAGACTCCTAGTCTTAAAGACTGTAGGATGATAAGTGCTTCCGATTTCATAAAGGGCTAGTATTACTTTAGTACATGTCTAGGATCCCTGAGATTCTAATTGATGTAGCCCCGGATGGCAACTAGAAGACACTTGAGGTGATCACATTACTACTCTGATCCTCAGACGGTAGCTTATTCCTCTTATACGGCCGAGTCTCCGATAATAATTTAAACTGCATATAGTTACTCACTACTCCACTCGTGTATACTGTAACACTTCTTTCACCGAGTCCCGAGCCGGGTATGTAATTGTGCACAGTTCATTGCATTATTATCGAGTCCCTCACTAAAGGGCCGGGTATGCTATATAAAAACATGATACTGCAATGACATGAACAACTCACCGAGTCCCTCACTAGAGGGCCGGGTACGTATGTATATATCTATGATGATGTGATGTAATAAGGTGGTGATGGCGCCGGACCTATGATGGTCCTACAGGTATGCTTCACCAGGTCCCTGAAAGGGCCGGCTATATTGTATAATTTCAGCTTGCATGTTTATGATTCCTAGGATTTAGGTACAGGTTCCTTATATGACATTTTATTCCATGCTTCTCTGTGTCAGATATGTTTCCAGCTATGTCATGCTATATTATGTTTCACATACTTAGTACATATATCGTACTGACCCCCTTTTTCGGGGGCTGCGTTCATGCCCGCAGGTACAGATACACTGTTTGGGGATCCGCCAGCATAGGAGTCCTACTCAGCTGTCTGGAAGTGCTCCATTGTGCTGGAGCCTGATTTTGGGTACTAAACCTTATTGTCTATATTTGTTTTGCTCACGGGTACGACGGGGGCCCTGTCCTGCCTTATGTTACTATTTTCTTACTCTTAGAGGTCTATGGGTACGGATGTGGGTTGTATGTATGTGGATTGTATGTGTATGTGGATTGTACGGATGTGGGTTGTACGTATGTGGGTTTTATGTGTACGTGGGTTGTATATGAGGTGTGTATGAGCTGCATACGAGTTGTATACGAGTGGTAGATGAGTTGTATATATATGTATGTACAGTTGTACTAATATGACTTATGATTTGGGGGCGTTCCCTGTGTCGTGGCGGCCTTGTCGGCTCATGTATATGCGTGTTATGGAACAACCCTATACATTACTACAGCCTTGTCGACTTGTGTGTTTTCTTACCTGTTGGTGCATTTTGAGTACAAATAGGAGGTGGGTTATGTATAGTTGGCAGGGGTACATGTGTGTGTACAGTTCAGGCACTCGTCACGGCCTACGGGGTTGGGTTGTGACAGAAGTGGTATCAGAGCAGTCCTTCCTTGGAGTGTCCACAAACCGTGTCTAGTAGAGACTTGTTTATCGGTGTGCCGTGCATCACATCTATTAACAGGAGGCTACAGGGCATTATTTTAAGTTCAAAGAATGATTATTTTCATCTTTGATTTAGAAAGAGTTTAAGCATGAGTTGAGTTTGAGAAGTCTCTTAATTATTATTATTTTGAGAATGAGAATTTTGAGTATAAACGAATTGAGCATTTTTATATTAAAACGTCTATTTTGAGTATTTTGTGTATTTTACTCTCCTGATAGATATGAGCATATTGAGTCTTGGGAGAAGTATTTGTCACGCCCCGGGAGGGTATCCTAAGCGTGGCCGGCACTCGAAGGCCATTTCTGACCTCCGAGCGAACCACCTGGTCCAGTCACACCTTCATTCAATCACATTCACTTAGCGGAAAAACTCAATTAATAAAATATTGTTCATATATGGGGGCCGAAGGCCAAACATTTACAACCCAACAAAACAATATAATAAGACTCCCCAAAATAACGGTTTCGACCTCCCCACACTCCAGTCTATGAAGCCTCTATCAAAGTCTAAGAGGTTCCAATGACAAGTCCATGGCTACCAACAATCAAAACAAGGAAACAACAACAAAAAAAACTATACAAGAAAGTTCAACATCCTCCGAAAACTAGGAGGACTCGCCAACTAGCTGGGAGTGTATGCGGATCCTCAACGGAGCGCCGGTTGATGATCTCTAGTACCTGTCTCTGCATCATGAAACGATGCAGGCCAAATGGCGTCAGTACATGGAATGTACGAGTATGTAAAATGGCCGAATGCAACGAACATCAAGAAAGAATCAAGTTAACTCGGAGTCTCAACTCAAAGAAATGACAACTCAATCAAGTGTCCTAAGTCTAAACAAGAATATGATTTAGACGGGATCAATCACATACAATTCAACTCAATCTGACTCAGAGTACTAGCAAGACCTATTTGGGAGTTTCTCTTACCCGACAACCATCACTTATGAGCCAGTGAAAGTACAACAAACCGACGTTGTTGCCGCGTCCGTTCATACTTTGCCAAGGTATGAACGAATCAACCAATCATGGATCCAATCCAACCAGGTCCTATAATGTCAGGACAAACATCTCGGGGAAGCATCCGACTTTAACGGTTCCATCCCCCCTACGTTTGGCGATGTAGTTATTGGGTTCGAGTATGGACTATACTCTTGCCCAATTCGGTGCTCGATACTCCTCCCAAAACTCAATGCTCATAAAACTCCATCCAATCAACTCAATCAAATCATATCGACAAGTCTCATTATAACCTTGCCAACTCATCAACTCTATCACAATCAAATCTCTTTCAATCACACCATCCGATCAATCTCAATCATATCTTCAAAAGAAATTTAAATGCACATTTATAGCAACATATAGATATAATCAATCACTTCCTCCATCCATTTGAGAAAATCTTTGAGACTCATCACAACTTCAAGACTTTAAATCGACATTTTATAATAGGCAACATTTTTAAGAAAATAACATCCTTTGTCAAAATCTACATAAGAAAAAAAAAGATCAATAAAACATATTTAACAACTCATCTTCATCAACTCATACTCACATAAAGGCTCATTTTAGGGACTTCTTAGCTCAACAACATCAACACATATAGAATCAAATAATTAGGGGACAAAATTCATTCAAACATAAACCATACCAAGAAACTCCATTTTCATGAACATCTAACTTCAAAGCAAGAATAGGGCACATGGGTGGACTCAACCCACGCTTTGGATAGCCTTACATACCTTAGTGAAGACTTGAAGAAAACCTTGATGTTGGGTTTTCAATGGAGGACTCAAATCTTGAAGCTCTTGGAACTCTTCTTGTTGGAAATGGAGAAGAAGAAGAGAGAGAGAAGAACTCCTAGGGCTTCTTTTTTTAGAGAGAGAGTGGGGGCTGAGAATATGGTCTCAAAATAGTCTAGGGTGATACATATAATTTTAAAATAATGACTTTTGATTAGAAAAAAAGTGGTCATTAACTTCATTTAATTGGTCACTTTGACACATCAGCGGCAAGTGTATTACACACACTTTAGATATTTGGGTGATTGTAAAAAAAAGTGTCAAAATGACACATTGGAACCTTACTTGAGGTGTCTAAAATGAACAAATCTTAGTTGAAATGTCTAAGTGAAAGTTGGTGTCAACTTTGAGGGGCCACCGATGGGTTCCGCCCCTAATAAATGAATTGATTATGTAAATACTTCTTATATCATTTAGTGCATAGAACTTAAATACAAGATATGGTAAATGCATATGACATGATGGTTCATCTCAACCTCTTTATTGGTATTTGGTACATCTCACTATAAAGTCATTTTTTTTAATGTTACGCATATATACTAGATGATAAATTCTTTTGTAAAAATTCTATAGATTGTTATACTATATATGCCAACAAAAACAATAACAGCCGAAAAATGTATATTTTTTTGTATATTAATATATAATATACATGAAATATACATATTTTATACATAACAATGTGCATGTATATATATATAACTAGCAAATGTAATTATTTTTTGACCGACCGATGAAATGTAGAACTTGCCAGATAATAAATTTCCTCTAACGTACTACTTCATCTGCATGAAGGCCAAG
This sequence comes from Solanum dulcamara, assembly GCF_947179165.1. Lineage (NCBI taxonomy): Eukaryota > Viridiplantae > Streptophyta > Magnoliopsida > Solanales > Solanaceae > Solanum > Solanum dulcamara. The sequence continues at coordinate 65,629,747 of NC_077248.1, read as the reverse complement.
AAGTTCATCTATAGGGGACAAATCCTTCAAAAACTTATCGTCATGATCAGGTCGCCGGCGATATGCCGCCGGTGTAGCCTTTACCGGCGCCGGAGTAGAAGAATTCTTGCCGGTGAATTTTTGAACTACAAATTTGAAGTTGTTGGCATCTGTTTGTATATACTCTGTGTCTATTATGACTATCTTCACACCTTCTCTAGTGGACATTTTTTGGATAATTAAGTCAATTGTAACAAATACTATATTTTTTGATTTTGGTATAAGAAAAATTTAAGAAGTGAGGTTTTTTCTTGATGTGGGAATTAATTAATTTGGTAAGTTTTTAAAGGAGTGATTTCATAAAATGGAAGTACTTTCGAGGAAAGTTGCAAAGGGGAGGTGTTGATCATATTTGTTTCATAAGGACTAGAAGTAGTCATATATATATATATTTGACAAGTAAATTTTATTTAGACATTCGAATTATAACTTGTTCCGATCAAGCATTTGAATTGATAAACTGTTTTTATTAGACATATTCAGATCAAATTATTAAAAAAAATATGGTTCTAGGAGCACCTATGGACTATAGTAGAGATGTTCAACGACTTGAGCATGCCTCACTTGTCAATCTATTTTAATTAAAATTGATGTGTATAGTTATAAAAAAAATATGACACATTTTATCAAGAGTCAATTTGAATTATATATCATATTATTACTCAACCAACATGTAAATGAGATGAATTGGACATATTTTCATGAGTCGGTGAAATAGTATGTAAACTTCAGCGAATGAAATGAATTATATTTTCATAGGCTAATTTTGTTACGTCCCTACAATAATGGTACATATGGTAGAAAAAGTCTAAGATATTATTTTTCTAGGAAGAGCTGACTAGTGTGGGCTGCAGTCTAGAAGGACTTACTCTTTTGAGAAAAAGTCATGAGCTACATTTGCACGTTTTATTTTTCATCATGCACCACACAATCACGTATATTTGTTGTTGTCATAAATGGTGTATAAATAAGTGGCTTTCTTATTTATTTAATATGTAAATAAAAATATTATTATAAAAAGAGTTTATATATTATGAAAGATGAGAATAGAGGTAAGGGTTGTTGAGACAGTGAGAATGAGGCTTACGGGGTTAGGGAGTGAAGTGTTGGAATAACTGTAAATTTTAAATATGATAAATCAGACGACACATAAAATTATTTAATAATTACCTAAATAATTATTTGTTATTATATGCACTTTAAAAGTCATCACCTAATTATTATACATGAAACAATGTTCAAAACTCTTATTAAAGTTTTAAAGGTGCCTTGATTTATTATACCATCTCATTTGATGACTATAAGACTTGACCAATATCATCAATCAATTAAAAGGACAAATTATTGTACTTCAATTACGTAACTAAGGCTAAAACTTGTGGATGCAAATTATACATGTCATAAGATTTTAATTTAATTGGGGCACGTTAGGCGTGTTAGAGTTATACAAGTATATATTAATAATGCAGGTATTAGCTATGAAAATATATATATATATATATATATATATATATATATATATATATATATATATATATATATATAATTTATGCTAGTATTTAGTTATGTTGGGTTCATCTATTCGCGTATTAGCTAGATATGTATTAATTATTTCACCTTCTGTCTTGCATAAAATAATACATAAATTTATTTCCTCATGTAATTTATAGTGCATGTTTTAGTTAAGCAAGTTTCTAAATTGTAAATCAAGCACTGTATTAATTTTATACATGATGAATAACTTACTTCTTAACTGACGTAATTATAAACATGATATTACTTATGCAAGATTTAATACTTGCATAATTCATCTCCAAACCAAGCTACCAAACTACAAAAATATAATTAAATAAATAAAATTGTGAATTGCTTGACAAGTTTATAAACAATTTTTTTCTATCGAAAACTCGAAAAACGCGAAATCGAAATCTTTATCTAAGAGGAAAGGGAATTGAGAATTTTAGCAAACTTTGTTTTTATTATTTATTTATTATTGTTATTTTTAAAATTATTTTTTTTGTTGTTGAGTTGTCAACTTTGTTGATAGTTTATATTTTGAGTCATTGACAAAATGGGTCAGCGTTACGTTACAGTCAACTGTCCTTTTAATTAACATTATTATTATTAAAATGAAAGAACTTGTCAATATAGTGCTTCACAAAGTCAATAGGTCACATCGTGTATATTTTTTATACTTTGATATTTTTATTGAATCCGATTAAATTTGAATTTGGCCAATCCGAGTAGCCCAACATAATATTTTCATTTTTAAAAAATTCAAACACGAGATCTCTAGTAAAGGATGGAACAATCATAATTTCTATTGGTGTATATTTTATAGATCCATAATATTATAAAACAACAATAACATGCCCAATATATTCAAACGTTACTCTTAACTTTTAAATAAAAAAATTATTTTTGATGGACTATCAGTTGGAAAATTTGTAAATCAAACAACGAATACTAGTTCAAGCAAGACATTCATTATAATATTTTTAAAAAAGGATCGCAACTTTAACGTGAATAGATGTTATTCAAATTCATCCTTTTTCTTAGTATCTTTTTGGAAAAAAACAACTTTTCGATTTTTCATTCGTACCATACATTTTTTGATGATTGTTATTTTGGTCAAACATTTCACATCATACTAAAATTGAAATTGAACATTGACGAAATTGTATGGAGTCTATTTTATGAGGCAGCGAGAAAATATTTTGTGTACCAAGCTATCCTATCGGATAATCAATTATTGTTGATTATGCTATCCGCAAATCAAGACAGAAAGAAGTCTTGGCCATAAAAAAATAGGGAATTTTCGCATATAGCCACTCAAATATATTTTAATTATGCTCCATAGCTATAGTTTGCTAATTACAATTCCTAACTATAGTTATAGCCGCGTTTGTATAATTCGTGCAGCATTTGTATACGTTTGTATAATTCGCTATACAATTCGCAATTTTTACATAACGTTTGTATATTTCACTAAACAATTCATGCACAACATTTGTATAATTCGCTATACAATTTGTAGTGTTTGTATATTTTGCTATACAATTCGATTCGAGCACAACGTTTGTATAAATCGCATGAATTATACAAAACTCAACTATATAATTGCGCGAATTATACAAAACTCAAACTGTAATTACAGCTAGATGTTTGCCGCGAGCCATAATTAATTCAAACTATAGCTATGTTAGCTAATTAAATAGTATATATTTGCTTATCCGCATAATTTTCCATAAAAAATTTGCAGTAAGAGTTCTAATACGTCAAATCTTTTTTTAAGCCAATTTTTCATGTTACATTAATTATATATTTTAATTGAAAACATTTCGTTATACCAACTAAAAAGTAACCACACAAACAACACCGTTAGAGAGGTCTTGACTTTATTAAAAAAAATTAAAATATTACTTGCTTTATTGGAAATTAATTTGTTTAGTGGTCTTTCCATCAAGTGGATTTTCCAACTATTTTGGTACTTTTTTCTACTATAATTGATACAACACATTTTATTTGTTTTTTAAAAAAAATTGTAAGTAATAAGAAGGGCAAATATGTTGATTTGTATTTTATTTATACTTCCTCTGTTCCTTTTTATTTGTCAAATTTTAACTTGACACACCTAATAAAAAAATAATAATTGATATAATAATGTATCATTTTACCCATATTAATTAATAAAATTTTAAATATATTTATTCACTACATTTTTCAAAAATATTAACTCAATATTAATAAATTGAGGGTATAATAAAAAAATGTCCTTTGTCAAAATTGACAAGTAAAAAAAGAAATCAAATTAAAAAATAAATAGGAATGGAAGGAGTATTAAATGAAAAATAAATTTAAAGAAAGGTGTTACAAGAAAATCAAAACAAAAGAGAGAATCGTAATATCTTACACAAAAAAAAAGATGGTCTCAAAGCTACTTTTACCACCAAACAAGAAGAGATTCAAAAGGGTATATTTGGACTCCCGCGAAGACCAAAGCCTGATATTTAAGTAGAAAAGAGTAGAGGACAATCCTTCATTCACCGAGTTTCGAGCCAAAATGGCCCTCAAGAAATTCTTGGTAATCGATAAAAGATTCAAAACGGTATACGATTAATCGAACTAACTGTAGTAAATGTAGGGACATTACCATTAACACACTAGCAAAAGCAAAGGTCAATAGACATGTCCAGCAGCACAAAAAAAGTAGTATTAGATTTGGCAAGGTAAAGTGAAAGATGGACATTATAGAAACATATTCATTTCGCCTTTCCCATTTTGGGCTTGTGCAGTTCTCTTACAAGACCTTGAGTTTCCGAGCATCGCCTAATGCATTGCAGGGCCAGAAACTCGTGGCCTCACAGGTGTCTTCGAAGGACTCACCCTACAACATTAGCAAAGTTGTAAAGTTAGAAGTAGTCATGTACTTTGGATATATTGAAATACCTCTGTGGAAGAGAAGAAAGAAGCTTCAAGTATCGCCTCAAATACGAAGTCACAAGCCAGATTATGACAATAGAACAAATATGACCCTTTTCCTATAAAAGCATCAGTGTGCAGTGCTCTCGCGTTTTCTCCAATTCATACATTTGACTCGAATAATCACTCGTTGTACTATAAGCTAATGATTGCTAATGTTACAAACTCCGACAATAATCGTTTTAAAGTGCCTAACATGTTGATTTCGTTTAATTAAGATGCCATCACATTGTATTCTAATCTATGTTGCAAAGACTCTCCAAAAATGTTGCCGCACCCGTGTCGGATCCTCCGAAAGACAATACTTTTGGAGGATTCCACATGCACCCATCGACATTTTTGAAGAGTCCGAGCAACAAAAATTCTAATTATTATTAGAATAGAGATAGGGATTTAGTCACATATTTTAGTCATATCTTGTTCAAATTAAGCTACACACACATGCATTTAGATTTATTACAACTTAAGGATGCTATCACTTAATAGTACTTTTTATTCGATGCATATAGGAAAAGATCGTCTTTAACTAACTACAACTTAATCTATAGAGTTGAATATTACGATTATATATATTAACCCTGAAACAGGGGACCAGTAACTAGTTACATTCCCTCGTTTCAGCCTGTCCAAATACTATTACCTATCTGATATCGACTCTACTGCAAAGCATGCAATGCGCTGACCTTTTAAACCGTAAGCATGATTTGTAGTTTTATTTCAGACGATAGAGAAGGGGAAAACATGGACTGAGATAATAATGATAATTCTAGACAGGGAGAGAAGAAAGTCATTGCGGTTAGAAGGGCAGGACTTAAAAATGCATAATTCTGGTGCCTTAAACTATTCAAAAATACCGATAGTAGAATAATGCATAAAGGAAAGAACAAAAACACATTCATGAGGAAAAAAGTTAGTGTGGACCAGCGGAAGCAACTTCTCAAAAAGCTTACCTGATAGGTTGGGAGCCCAACATCTCACCACAAAGATCCAATGCCAAAATTGCACTCTCGGCCTGCACAATTTTCAAGTATGAGTTTGATGGCGAACATTGCTCCACCATAAGAGAGATTGTTTTAATAAAACTACAGTCAAGACTCATTTCCAGTTTGTTATTTCTCCCTCTATAGACTAACAGAACAATTGACAATTTTACAACAAAAAGAGAAAATATCGCAATAATGAGGTTCTGTATCTTTCTTTTTGGCTTGTAACTTTGTATTAAAGAGAAAATATAGCAAAAAGCAAAATAATCTAGATAAGAGAATAGAGTTAAAACTGGGAAAATATTAAAAACAAGGAGGGGGGAGGGGGGGGGGGGGAGGATTTCTTTTTTTTTTGGGCAAGTAATGAGATTTTGCATCTTGTTTTGTGGAAAAACTGATGGCATTTTCTTGTTGTCTCTTTCACCGAACTTTTCCGAAAACCAAATTTCTTTTTTTGGAAAAGCCCTCTCAAACCAAACAGCAAAGAGCTTCCTCTCCAAAATTGTGCCCCTAGGGTAAAGGGCACCAAAGAAATAAAAAGAAGTACATTAAAAGCGCGAAAGGTTAATGCTGACATGACATGACATTACGAGAATCCCATGAAGGAAAGAGGAAGGTTGCATTAGTATCTTGGGAACAGGTGTGTTTTCCTAAGAAGTTGGGTGGTTGAATGTAAAGGGCTGCAAGAACTCGAATATTGCTTCTGATCGGAAAACTGCTGTGGCAATTAGTAGAACACAAAGCTTCACTTTTGGTCGAGTGGGTTCATGGCATTTACATAAAAGATATTCTGATATTTGGACACATCAAGCTCCCCAAGACAGACTCTAGTTGGTATTGGAAAAAGCTCAATGGGCTAAAGGAGGACCTGGTACCACCATGGAAAATACAACCTTACAGTGGGAGGAAACTTTTCGATAACTAGTAGTTACATTGCCATCACTACTAAATAATCACTATTTTCCCACTGAAAAATGTTCCGTGGCTATTTTCACAGATATTTTGATTGAATCGGTGAGAAAACAAAAAAATAGTAATGTTTTCATACGGAAAAATTAGGAAGCTTCCCACCATTTCAGTGAGAATATATTTCTCACCGTGCATTTGCACGGTGAGCTAGTGAGCTGGTTCGGTGGGAAATGAGTGGGAAAATCATGTTCTATAGCACAATTTCCTACTAACTCGCGGTGGAAAAAACATTTGTTTATAGTAGTGTATCCTTGGGCCACAAAGAAGACTGGACACTGCTAAACTTATATGGACTGCTGTAGCACAACCTAGACATAGATTTATGCTATGGAAAGGTTTAGCACAATCTTCACAAGAGTAACGGTACATAGTGAGGTTGTTCTTACACGGATTCAGCTGGAAATTATGGAATGGATAGGTATACTTAAGGTGTCTAGGAAGGCTCATAGATGTAGAGAATTAATCCAACCGAAACAAATTCGTTTCAGTTAGATTTTTTGTAATTTCAGTACCGGTTATTTGGTTATGTGAGACTCCTCAAAATTTGACAAGTGAAACATACAATGGGTCTACTATTAGATTTTGTGAAATATTCTCAAACCCATTTCTTCGCCATCATCATCCATTTATAAGCATTAGCAGCCACAAGACTTGTGGAAAGATTTTGCAACCGAGGACGAAGGATTGGAAGTGGGTACGGTGATGATGGCAATGGGATATTCACATGCTCTTGTAAAAATTCCCTTTTTCCCCAAAAAAGTATTTCCAAATTGATATTTGGTTTACAAATTGTCACAATTTTCCAACTCAAACTTGAAGTTGGTTCAAAGTTTGAAAAGGTGCTGCAAACAAAAGTACAACATTTCTTCAAGTGAAATGCATGTCAAAACACAATTACAATTTTCAAATATCCTTTTTAATAAAATACTACTAACTTTTTTCTAACTAATACCCAATTCATGTTCAAATGCCTACTAAATATATGGAGGTCTGATTTTGGAGATGGCAGAAGGAAGAACCCGGGTTTGCCTTGAACTGAAAGGTACAGAAGGACAAGGTTCATGTAGAGGGGAAGAAGCTTAAAAGATGAACATCTCAGAAGAAACAACATACCATAACAAATTCAACAAAACCGATACGGGTAGAGTGCACTTGATCCCCCAAAAGCCTCAGACGAGAAACCTGTAAAGGAAGAATCATCATTCAGCTTCCCCTCTTAAGTCAAGATTACCCGTTTTATTGAGAGCTTTTGAACATCATACTGACCTCACCACATCTTGTCTCAAAAAAGAATTTGACATCAGCTTGAGAAACCTGTTGAGCATAGAGTACATTTATTTCTGAAATATGAAATGAAGCAGCGAGCAGTGTCATCAAAAGTGAGAAGCGCAAAAAAAGCTCTAAGGTCTATTGGGGCTTTAAGAGCAAAGGGAAAATAAAGAGTGGAGTTTAATGAAAAAAGGCACAAATGGAGAAAAAATATACATATATATGTTAGTCCCAAGACTAATAATTATAATCACGAATAACAAATATATGGACAATGAAAATTTTGAAATATCAACGGTTTAATGCAGCCTTTTCATGAAAAGGCTCATTGGCAAGAAAAAGTATGTCTTAGAGCCTTGACGACGATCCTAAACACACATTAACTAAGGCAAAGCGCTTAACATGTTTTGAGGCAACGAGTCAGATAATACAACAATTGGTGTGTGCACAAGCGATAAAAATATCTAAAAGATACCATCAAGTAAAAAACACGGGTATTTCAGAAGATTTAAAACATGAAACACCATACCATCTTATCGATATTTGTACAATAGACTGTCCTTGCGCACATCTCACGCTCATCCTCTGACTGCATATAAAACAAAACAACATGTCAATTGACAAGAAAGCAATTATTAGACATCGACTACACAAGGATGAGATAGAGCCATAAACAAATTCTTTAAGTAATATTCTCCACATACAAGCACAATGAAATGCCAAAGATTTGCATACCCTTGGAAGGAATGTAGGATTCACAGGTAGAATAGCGGTTTTTGAAGGTAGAACCTTGAGTTGAGAGAAACCTAAAATTGTCCCACAAAGACTAAGTGCTGCTTTTGCAGAATCTGTTCAGAATGATTCCAAATGACATTATTAGTTTCAACTGTTCAACAAACTTAAGACTTTCAGTCAAAACATACTATTCCCACCGTCCCAATTTAGGTGATATAGTTTGACTGGACACAGAGTTTAAGAAATACGAGAAGACTTTGCAATGTTCCAAAACCACCCTTTAAATAAATGAATTTTTAAATAGAATATTACACCTTCTGAGGATTTTTTGCCAAATAAATGGGACCCAAGTCCCAACATGGGTAAAATGTTGATAGAATCATTAAATATTTGTCAAATAAGAAAATGTGTCAATTCTTTTTGGGAATGACTTATAAAAAAGTGTGTCACACAAATTGGGACAGAGCGAGTACTTACATTCATCAGCGAACTCCACAAAAGCAAAGCGAAGGCGGGAGTGTGGATCACCACAAACTCGGCAGTCCACGACCTGCAAATAAGCACCACCAAAATGAAAACAACCACTCTTACAATCTTTAATAGAGTAACACATCAAGAAGTTATATGAAGACAATCTACTTTCGGAAACATTCTGACTAAGTCATTGCAAAAGGCAAATTAAGATGACAATCAGGAACATAAACATCATGACTTCATTGAACGTTTACCCACACATTGCAGCCCCAACACAAACATATTAAATCTATGCCCTTCTGCACCTATCAAACTTCTTACACAGATTTTCAATCCCAATAGTAAATAGTTGAAATGAGTGTATGGAAATGTCAATCTCATTAAAGGCACCAGGAAAGGACAAAGCATGAGATGTAGAGCTCAACTTTTAAGGCAAAAATGCTACGACCAGAGAAACCAAGTATCACACAGGTCCCACCATGGACCAAACTGCACGCTCTTGAGTGTGATGATGGAAGTTAGGAGACGACAAGAACCAACAACCCAAGTTCCTCTATATGGAACCATAGGGGGATTCTTTGAAATGTCTTAAGTCTTTGTATACATAAATTTGTGTATGCCTTAACACTGATAAACATGAGGGCTAGTTCCTTTTTCTCAAAGGCATCTTCACAAAAGTGAAGTGGAGCATACTTCTCATTTTTTTTGCAAATTGCTAAAAGGAGATGATTTTTCTGCCAAATGGGGACTGGAGGTTGCTGGAAACTGAAGACATATATCTATTTTGGTGAAATACAAAAAATCTAAAATTAATAATAGAGATTTACAAAAAAAATCTAAAATTGATGAGGGGGCTCAAGCAGTGATTCAAGTCAATAAGCGAGGAGACCCTTTTCACGAAAGCTCAAGCATTTACTTTTCTAGTTAGAGAACAACCTCATGGGGCTAACATAGGATCCACTCATGACCTAAAGGTTTAGGTAAATAGTTTATATGTTCCCCGACTGGAGAGGTCCTCTTTTTAGGACAAACTATGTGCTTCTCAAAAAAAGTCGGAAGAAACTCACTGGGTTTAAAATGAAAAAATATATATAAATATAACCGCCTGGCTGCTTTTTCTTTATGTTATGCTTAGAGGAGTAATCTACTATAGTCATTTTACAGGTAGTCCGAGTCAGCACGGATAGATCAGCTTTATACAAATCAACAGAGAGGGAAGGGAATTACTTATTTCTTGCTGTCTCAAGTTATTAAAAGAAGCATGCACATAAAAACACAAATACATAATATGATGATTCAATCAATGTTCAGAAGGGTAAAGTGACTTACTTGTCCATAGGCACTAAATAGCGCAGCAAGCTGCTCTTCCGTGATCTATATTTAAAGGTAAAGGAAAAATGAGAAAAATTACATAAATACTAATATAAAACATCATACAAAATTCAACAATTGTAGATCATTGCATACATTGATATCAAGGTCAGAAACATAGACTGTTCGCCTAATGCTATCTTCTCTTTGAGCTCTAAAAGATCTACTGTTCATTCTCCTTCTGCCCTGGTTAAAGTTGTTTCCTCTCTGTGAATAAAAGAAAAGTGAGACAAAAAGATAAGAAACTTCCGCACACAAGAAAACATGACAAACGCAATCGCTTGAGATGGTTGCTCATGATTTAGATTGGTGATTAAGGCATTAAACAAGACCGCAAATTGAGTTACACGACATCATAGTAAATTAAAAAATCAAGTAGGTAGATATATAGTGGTTTTCCACTAGTAGCATCTACCAGACTACCACTGGGCTATTATGCACTTTTTTCATTTGAATGCAAGCAAATTTAATGTTCTGACCAAAATTTTGAGTTGCCGTATATGAAATGACAAATTAACCCTTTATATCTCATCCACATATAGCAAAAGTTCTGTTTAGTATCACAAAACAGCCAATGTAATGAAACGGAACAACTAGCACGTGCACATTAAACGACAAATTCCATGCTATCCACTATAATGATCCAATGTAATGAAATGGCACAACTAGCACGTGCTTAGATGATTCAGCACGTGCTTAGATGATTCAGCACGTGCTTAGATGATTCAGCACGTGCTTAGATGATACTCATACACTCGTACCAGCTAAGCAAACCAAAGTAATTGATCCTATTTAACTAACTTAATGCCAATTTTCTGTTTTTAACACATGGAATGCCAGAAGTGCCCTACTAATAGACCAATGATCCTCAACCTTTTTTGCAATTTTAAACCTTTATACATTCCACGTTTCCCGGATAATTGTGAAATCCTGGTTTCTAAATCATGTTCAATAAACCGCTCTTGAAAATGATTAATGCCAAAACACATTTGGACCGTTGCAACCACTTAAAGTGGAAACTAATAATTTAAAACCCTCATAGGATCAACAGTTCCCCAAAATACATGGAATATCCAAAAAAAACATTTCTTATCAAATAAATATAAGCATATCTCTAACAAGCATGAAAATAACAGTTACATTACCCCCAATTCCAACTATTACAGGCACAAATTATTGTACACACACATAAAATTCGACGAAATTCAACAGGATCCTTTAAACCATGCTCGGTCATGAAAAAAGGACCTTAGAACAGACTATAGCAACATCAAAATTGCAATTATTCCAAGTAATCATCCAACTAACAATTGTTCAGTTGTCAAAAAAGACCACAAAATAGACTATAGCAACATCAAATTTGCAATTATTCCAAGTAATCATCCAACTAATAATTGTTCGGTCAACAAAAATACCTTAAAACAGCTAAACACAAGAACATAAGATCTCAACAACCCTTCAAAAACATTAAACCATAAGAGAATTAACAATACCCTTCTGTTATTTCTGAAACCATCACCTCCTATAGTCTTATCAGCTGTCACAAAATTGTTGAAAATTATCTGATCACGATTATACGAGGAAGGAACAAATTCCTTAGCCATTGGATTCAGCTTAAGATTATTCAACATGTCAACAACTATATCTTGCATTTCATAGTCTGATTTTCCATTTGACACCAAATCAGACACTTTAACATCGCCATTAACTACAGATTCACACTTCACATTTGGCACATCAACCTCAATAACATCTATCTCATCACACCCTTTTGCACCAGCCGCCATTGAAACAAAAACAAAAACCCCACAAGAAAAACTCAAATTTTTAACAAAAAACAGAAAAAGAAACAGGAATTCTCGATTCCAATAAATTAAAGATCAGATTTTTTTTTTCAGCAAAAATCTAATCTTTACACAACCCAATATAGAAATATGTAAAATAAAGTAAGGGTACAGATCAAAAACTCAAATCTTTTATCTGAATTGAATTATTAAGACCAAAATGTGTTCAAGAAAAGCCTATTGATAGAGACCCATTTGGGGAATCAAACGAAATGATGAGTGAGATAGAAGACAACAGAGAGAGAGAGAGAGAGAGAGAGAACTAAGAAGGGGTTTTTGACAAATTTGATCATAGGTTGAGTAATGGATTTTGGTGGTGTGGTTTATCAAGAAAACAACAGGTGGCTTTGGGCTTTGGCCTTTTGCAAATTGCAACTCTTTTGCGGCATTGCATATTGGGTACACATATCGAGGAGATTTTTATTATTTGAGACGCACCGAAAATATCTCTAAACTTGGCATAAATTATTAGTTGTATCTCAAAATTATTGACAGATTTAAAAATATTCCTTGGCTAACTAAACTTAGATACCCTTCTGATCTGTCACATGACACAGCAAGTGATCTCAAACTCTTTTATAAGCATGGGACTCTTAATAAAAAATCGAGAAAAGTGTTAAAAACACTCCTAAACTTGACGAGAATTTAGGGGTTTATTTCACCCATGTTGCAAGATTAGAGGTGTATTTAAGTTCAGTTAGCCAAGAAAAGGAGTATTTTTAAGGTTGTTAATAGTTCGGAAATGAAAATAACAATTCACGTCCAGTTTATGGGTGTTTTTAATATTTCTCTCTTATTTTTATAACAATCGAGTTCAGATCAATATGCAACATCAACACAGCTAGTATAATCAGGTAAGTGGATTTAAAAAGGATAATATATATGCAGATCTTATCTTTACTTTAAAAAATAGTAACAATTACTTACAATAAATCTTATTATAAATAAAAATAATTTAACACAATTTGATAAATTTCACAAATATATATTATTAACGCACTTCATTAACCATCGATTACACCCTTTGATGCATAGGAACAAAGATTTGTATGCAACAAAATTTTAAGAGATGATTTTATTTTTATTTTTTTACGTTAATTATGTCACAAAATGAAGATGATTTTGTAAAAGAATAAAAATAAAATAAATTTATAAAGTACTAAAATCATTTGATTTTTTATTCCTTTAGAAAAAAAATATTTTCCTTGGTATCAGACACATCAGTCTAATATTAATAATTATCAACTAAAAGTAACATAATACATAGATAAATATTTTAATTTGATATGCACTGGTAGTTGAACATCTCAAGTTTTATTGTGATTATCTAAACTCTTTAACTTGACATAAGTACGTCTTACGAATATTTAAATTTTGAAAATGCACATTTAAACACCTTTTAAGGAGTTGCATTCTAAATATGCATTATCAAATTTGAAATATTTAGAGGACCAACTAAAACCAAAGTAAGATGTCTAAATATATATGTTTTCATAATTAGATGTTTAATTGTATTATGCTAATAAAAAATTGAAAACTAAACACAACTAAAGTTCCAAATGAATTATGTATTCCTCATAGATTAGTAGAGTAAAACAAGTGGTTTTACACTAGAACAAGAATGAATATATATACCTAATATATCTTTGCAGAATTTCTTACTTTTTGCAAGAATATTTTTGAAATATGTGTTAAATGTATTATTGTGAAATGACCAAGGAATACTGCACCAATATTTACAATCACTTTCACTCCCCACTATAGTCTCTAAATATGCTCAATAGCTTAGTAATTGGTCCACAGTGTACTCCTTGTTAATAATAATAATAATAATAACAATAATAATAATAAAAAAAAAAAAAGAGATGTTCGTTTGATTTCGTAATCCTTCGTAAATTTGATTTTAGTTTTATGTTACTTATTTGATAAGAAATCTTTATTTTTATATATAAAAGAATATAAAAATAACACATCGAAAATCTGAAGAAAAAAAAACTTTTTTTTCTACTAAAATGTGTTGGTGTCAATGTGAGACAATTTTCTCTAAAGAAAATAAGTTGGTAAGGATTTTAATACGACTTCTTTGATGAAGATAAGAAAAACAAGTTTTAAAGGTGATTTTTAAACTAATATTTTTAATACTTACCATATATAAAAAAATAAGTTTTAAGAAAATCTCCTTCTTTGAAAAATATTTTGATAAACATTTTTTTCCATACCAAACACAGCGTATAACTTAAGTTAATCCACCCAAATTTCCCACAAACAGAGATCCAAAAAAGTCAACAGATATGAATCCATCTAATTCGATTGAATATCTAAATATATGATAAAAGTTATTATGAAATAATAATAATAATATATAAATAGCTAAAAAAAAGTATACTAAAAAAAGAGAAAGAGAGAGAGAAATAATAGAACGAGAAAGTAGAATAGTAATATTTTATCTGTGTATTTCATATTAAAAATACATTGTCTTTTTATAGGCAAAAGTTATTGAAAAAAAAATATCATCTACAGTAACAAAACGCGTGGGCTACAGTAAAAATACTATTCATCTAGAGTGAAAGTGGATCTCATGGACATCCACTTATTTTACAACACTCTTCATTGGATGTTCATGTACAAAAGAAAAACTTTTACATAATTATTTGTAATATGCATTGATTGCTACCTCATTAAAAACCTTACTAGGAAAATTCAGTTGAATAAAACCTTGGTTAAGGAAAAAAGAGTGCAGCATGTATTTTACTCCCCATGATGAAGACATCATTTAATATCTCGAAGATGACGCATTCCAATCTTGTATCTCAATTTCTCAAATGTTGAAGTTGGTAATGCCTTGGTGAACATATCTGTTAAATTATCACTTGAACTAACTTGTTGAACATCTATTTCACATTTCTTTTGAAGATCATGAGTAAAGAAGAATTTTGGTGAAATACGTTTTGTTCTGTCTCATTTGATGTATCCCCCCTTCAATTAAGCTATACATGCAGCATTGTCTTCATACAATATTGTTGGAACATCTCTTTTTAAAGAAAGACTATATGTATTTTGAATATGTTGAGTTATTGATCTTAACCAAACACATTCTCGACTTGCTTAATGAATGACTATAATCTCTGCAAGATTTGAGGAAGTGATAATCATAGTTTGCTTTGTCGAACGTCATGATATAGGTGTACCACCACATGTAAATAAGCAGTCTGTCTGTGATTGATCTTTATAAGGATCAGACAAATATCTTGCATATGCATAACCAATCAATTGTAACGTAGATTTATTTGAGTAAAACAATCATATATCAATGGTCCCTCGGAGTATCTGAATATATGTTTAATCTCATTCCAGTGTCTTCGTGTTGGAGAAGAACTAAATCTTGCTAGCAAGTCTACAGAGAAAGTTATATCTGATTTAGATTGTTGGAAAGATACATTAATGCACTAATTGCACTAAGATATGGTATTTCAGCACCAACAAGCTCTTCATCATTTTTATGAGGTCGAAATGGATCTTTATTAATATCAAGAGATCTCACAATCATTGGGGTACTCGGTGAATGTGTTTTATTCATGTAAAATCTTTTAAAAATATTTTCAGTATATGTTAATTGATGGACAAATATCCCATTTACAAAATATTCAATTTGTAGACCAAGACAAAATTTTGTCTCTCCGGGGTCTTTCATTTCAAATTTCTTTTTCAGATATTTTACAGCCTTTAAAAGTTCTTCAAGAGTTCTGATAATATTCAAATCATCAACATATACAACAATTATGACAAATTCAGATCCAGACCTTTTCATAAGGACACAAGGGCAAATTGGATCATTTTAAAATCCTTCTTTTAGCAAATATTCGCTAAAACGATTGTACCACATTCACCCTGATTGTTTCAACCCGTATAAGAATTTTTGAAGTTTTATTGAATAAGTTTTCCGAGAATCTTTATATATTTCAGGCATTTTAAATCCTTCAGGAATTTTCATAAAAATATCATTGTCCAGAGAGCCATATAAATAGATTGTAACGACATCCATCAGATGCATGTCAAGTTTTTCATGAACTGTCAGATTTATAAGACAAACATTTTAAATCCTTCAAAAATTTTCATAAAATAATCGTTCTCTAGAGAGCCATATAAATAGGTTGTAACGACATTCATCAGATGCATGCAAAGTTTTTAATGAACTACCAGATTTATAAGAAATCTGAAGATGATTGCATCCACCATAGGAGAATATATTTCAATATAATCAATGCTAGGTCTTTGCAAAAATTCTTATGTCACAAGTCGTGTTTTATATCTTACAACTTCATTTTTTTCATTTCGTTTTCGCATAAAGACCCCACTGAATTTATGCCTTCAGGTGTTCGGACTATAGGTCCGAAAACTTTGTATTTTCAAGCAAACTAATTTAACTTGAATTGCATTTTTCCATTTTGGCCAATCACTCCTCTGTCTACATTCCTCGACAGATTTTGATTCAAAATTCTCATTTTGTTGCATTATTTCAATAGCAACATTATAAGCAAAATTATTGTCGACAATTACATTATTTCGATTTTATATTTTTCCTGATGAGACATAATTTATTGAAATTTCTTCATTATTTTCAGGTGTCTTAACCTCATCCAAGGTTTTATTAATTGTTATGTCTCCTCGCTCTTCTTGAGCAGGTTCTTCCATATTAAGACCATCTTCATTGTTTGCTCTTTTTTTTTGAGGATTTTATCTTTAGAACCGATCGTTCTACCACATTTTAAGTGTGGTTTACTTATTTAAATTAATTAATTTTCCTACTGAGACATCAACTCGAATTGAAGCATTAGCAGCTTGAATATAAAATTTAGTAACTCTTGATAGGTCAGTGAATGCATCTGGCAGTTGATTTGCAACATTTTGCAAATAGATTATTTTTTGAACTTCCAATTCACATTTATTTGTACGAGGATCTCAATGAGATAGTAATAATGCATTCCAATTTATTTTCTCTTTCAGCTACTTATTTTTTCCCCCTAATATTGGGTATACTGATTAATCAAAATGACAATCAACAAATTTTGCAGTAAATAAATCTCCAGTCATAGATTTCAAATATTTTATGATAGAAGGAGATTCATATCCAACATATATCCCCAACATTCTTTGGGACCCCATCTTTGTACGTTGTGGTGGAGCAATTAAAACATATACCGCACATCTAAATATTCTAAGATGAAAAATGTTCGGCTCCTGACCAAAAGCCAATTGTAATGGGGAGACTTTATGTAACAACCCCTAAAATGTTGTATGTCGATATTTCAATTGTCGATGAAAATAATACAGCCTCTGTATTTTAGGCATAACTTTTCATAGGTTGGTCCAAATTAGGTGATTCAAATTTCTGGGTAATCACAACATCCTTACCTACAACTTTCATGAAGAACATAACTTCAAATTCGGAGTATAAGTAGGTCAAAAAAAATTAATCTTTGCAAGATATAGTGCTGTGATGGAATTGAGTGTTGATAGAAGAAAATTCATATCTCACTATAGGTTGATCCAAATTGGTTGATTCTTGAACGATATGAAACTAGACTTCCATATCTACAATTCTTATGAAGACACCAAATCCTAATAAGGAATTTATCTTATTCAAACGCAGCTTCGAAAACAAGTATTCTGTTAAAAAGAACTCATCTTACCTACCATGGAAACATCTAGATGCATTTGACATCATGCATGACATAAATTGTCCTCCATTTAACATCATCCATGACATCAATATATTCCATTAAATTTTCAGATTTCTCTTTATAATTATTTTATTTATTGTTAGGTCCCTCTTTCCCACCTATAAATACCCACCTTATTTCCTCATTTTATTCATCAAGCTTTCTTAAGCATTTCTTCTCTCTATATACTTCTTCTCAAATATAGTTTTAGTTTTAGTAGTATAAAAATACTACTCCGGTGATTCTTATACTCCGGGTAGTACACAAAACGCTCCGGCGAGAAGAAAAGGCTAGGGATCCAAGAGTGTTCCAATTCGGAGTAAACCTTCGGATTTAAGGTATGCAAGGCTTTCATAGCATTGGATTGAGTTCGTCCATGCGCCCAATATTTAAATTTATTATAATTGAGTTATAGTTGAGTTTTATCCAAATCTTGAATTCTAAATGAAATAATTCTTCTTCTATTGAGTTTGATATATTTATGCATTAATATTATTATTATTGTTATCTCTCATATTATTGGAATTATTGTTCATGGCTATTTTCCCATGAATCCTAATTGATTTGATGTTCATGAATATTTTTACACATATTTTGAGTAAAGATGTTGGCTTTTTAATATTTTCATTGATAAAAAGAGTGATATGAATTAATACTATATATGTATTTTATTGAGTTTGAAAGAGCAAAAGAATTGAGTTTAAATGATTTTTTGAGTAAATGATGTTTTGAGCAAGATGTTTTGATGAGATGTAAATGATGTTTTCGAAGTATAATAATTGATGAAGAGGTAATGAGATGAGTTTGATGATTTAAATTAAAGTCCAATGAGACTAGATGATGAGTTTAATATGAGCACATATTTTGGGAGTAGTATTGAGCACCGAGTTGGGTAAGAGTTTAATTGACTCAAACCCCAGAACTACGTAGCCAGCGTAGGATGGAGGCTATGCCTCTTAAGTCCCAAAAAGAGGACTTTGATGAGTGGATCCAAGATGGTGATGTCCTTTACCCTGGCAAGGTATTGGATGGATGTGGCAACGACATCGCTTCGTTGTATCATCGCTAGCTCATAAGTGATGGTTGTCGGTTAGAGAAACTCCCAACTGAGTAAGCATTGCTTATTACTATTATTTTTATTATTATATTTTAAACTTGCATTACATATTCATGTTGAGATGATGTTGAGTTCTGAGCTGAGTTTTATTGAGAGGAGTATCTTGATATCTGTCCTTATCTTCCTGCCATTTTACATACTCGTACATTCCACGTACTGACGTCATTCGACCTGCATCGTTTTATGATGCAGATACAGGTGTTAGAGATCCTCAACAAGCGCATCGTTGAAGATCATTTCTTTTCAGCTATTTGGTGAGTCCTTCTTGTATTCGAAGGAACTCCTTATCCTTTTATTATTGTTGAGTGTGATGTTTCTTTTGAGGTAGCCATGGACATGTCATTGGCACCATCTAAGAGTATTAGAGGCTTCATAGACAGAGTCTGATGATGTAATCGGAGTAGTTCTCCTTAGAAACTACTTCTTCTAATAATTATCTATTTTTCCTTTGATTATGACAAGCCCACATTAGTATTCTTAAGTCTTCCGCTGATGAATAAATAAGAAATGAGACCAAGTGGTTCTCTCAGAAGTCAGAAATGGTTTCTGAGTGCCGGCCACGCCTAGGGTACCCTCTCGGGGCGTGACACTTTATGATAACTTGTGGGTCTAATCCACACAAGACTTGCTGCATGCAAAATAGCATGACCCATAATGAAATGGAAAGTTTTATCTTTATAAGCATTGGTCTAGCAATTAATTGGAGGCGTTTAATCAGTGATTTTGCCAGACCATTTTGAGTATGAACATGAGCAACCGGGTGCTCAATTTTTATCCTAGTGAACAAACAATAATCATTAAATGCCTGAGATATGAACTCACCAGCATTATCAAGACGAATTGTTTTTATTGGATAATTTAGAAATTGTGCTCTTAATTTAATTATTTGAGCAAGTAATCTCGCAAATGCCATATTACGAGTTGATAATAAACAAATATGACCATCTTTAGATGCATCTATTAAAACTATATAATATTTAAATGATCCATATGATAGGTGAATGGGCCCACATATATCACCCTGTATACATTTCAAAAATGCTGGGATTCAATTCCCACTTTGATTACTGATGGTCTAGTAATCAATTTGCTTTGAGAACATGCAACATAAGAGAATTCTTTAAATTGAAGAATCTTTTGGTTCTTCAAAGAGCGTCCATGTGAACTCTCATTTTACGCATCATATTAGAATCGAAATGGCTCAATCGGTCATGTCAGATAATAAAATCATTTGAGTTAGTAAACCTTTGATTTACTATGGCATGTGTTTCAACCATGCTAATACTTATGAAGTATAAGTCGGATGAAAGAGCGGATAACTTTTCAAGTATAAATCTCTTGTCCGACATCATTGTAGTAA
Organism: Solanum dulcamara; assembly: GCF_947179165.1. Classification (NCBI taxonomy): domain Eukaryota; kingdom Viridiplantae; phylum Streptophyta; class Magnoliopsida; order Solanales; family Solanaceae; genus Solanum; species Solanum dulcamara. The sequence continues at coordinate 65,609,384 of NC_077248.1, read as the reverse complement.
TATAAAAATATTTATTCTTTTAATCATTTGTAGTTTCAATATGATAGTTATTTTGACGAATGTCTTTAAAACTTAATAAGTTTCTTTGAGACTTACTACAATGTAATATTTTATTAATTATCAAATTTGTTCCTCTGATAAGTATAATTTTAGCTTTTTTGGATCTTTCAATTAATCATGTACTACCAGATATTGTATTAACATTAGCTTCTTTCATAATCAAATAAGAGAAATATTTTTTATCTCTTAAAATAGTGTGTGTTGTGGCACTATCGATTAAACACATATTATCATAATTGATTTTTGATCCAACTGATGACTGAGGAATTTCCATATTCTTCATAAAAAGAGATACATTATAACAACGTAAAAAACTAACAACATAAGAAATCCTTAAGTAAATGCACTAAAAATGTACAAATTAGTAAGACATAATGCCTTTATTTTAAAAAAACATTTAAGAAGGACAACATAGTAGCAAACATAATAGGAAAACCAATTTTTATCCCAATTAGATGATCAGTTCTTCAATCAACATTCTCATAAAAGTCTTCAGCTTCCAAATGAGTAATATTGAGACGGTCTTCAAAATCATCATCTTTAACAGGATTTGCTTCAATATCTTCATATTTATTTGAGAGAGTTGCTTCATTATCATTATTCCGAAAATTCAAGTATGTCTCCATATTATTATTTTTTCTTTTGAGAGAGGCTTGATAAAGTCTCACAAAATGATCGAGCGTACGACAATCATGTATCCAATGACCCTTCATACCACACCGGTGGCAAAAATTAAATTTACCTCTAGAAGTATTATTTTGAGGAATTTTATTGTTCTCATGTTTATTTTCACCATGATGACGATAATTATTTCGTCCTCTACCATATCCACGGCCACTGCCACGGCCGCGTCCACGATAATTATTTTCTCTTGATTCAGATTGATTATGTGCTGCGACAACATTCGCTTTAGGAAATGGAGCAGACCCAGTGGGACGGACTTCATGATTTTTCATCAGCAAAGTATTATTTTGCTCAGCCACAAGTAAGCATGTAATTAATTCAAAATATTTCTTAAACTTTTTTTCACGATATTGTTGTTGTAGCAACACATTTGAAGCGTGAAAAGTAAAAAAGCTTTCTCAAGTAAATCATCATCAGTGATATTTTCTCCACATAATTTTAATATGGAACTTATTTTGTGAATAGCAGAATTATACTCAGATACAATTTTAAAATCTTGAAATCGAAGATGTATCCATTCATATCGATCTTTTGGTAACACCGTAAGTTTAGGTGGTCATATCGATCCTTCAAATTAGTCCATAATACAAGAGGGTCTTTTATAATTAAATATTCAATTTTAAATCCCTAATGAAGATAATGACGGAGAAAAATCATGACCTTTGCTTTATCTTGACTTGATACTTTATTTTTTTGTTTAATAGTATCACCAATACCTTTAGCATCAAAGTGAATTTCAGCATCAAGAATTCATGACAAATAATTTTTTTCAGTAATGTCAAGTGCCATAAACTCAAGCTTTGATAAATTTGACATGATGAAAACTGAGATAAAAAATAATTTAGAAATAACAAAAACAACTAAAATTAAATTTCTTCAATACCTGAGATAGAAGTTAATTTATTCGGAGAAAATTAGAGTTTCGTGCTAATAACGTATTATGAAATAATAATAATGATATATAGATAGCAAAGAAAAAAAATATAATAAAGGAAGAGAAAGAGAGAGAGAGAGAAATAATAGAACGAGAAAGTAGAGTAGTAATCTTTTATCTGTGTATTTCATATTTAAGATACTTTGCCTTTTTATAGGCAAAAGTTGTTGAAAAAAAACGATCATCTACAGTAATAAAACATGTGAGCTACAGTGAAAATACTATTCATCTACAGTGAAAGTGGTACCATAAACAACCACTTAGTTTACAACAAAAGTGTTTATATTATATATTTTTGACTCAAACTTTTAAGAAAAACTTTTATATATATTTTCAAGGGCGCATCACGGATGTGTATAATTGAATAAGTGATGCGTGTGTCACTTCCGTTAATTATATTCATTAGTATCAATAAGTCGTAAAATCTTAGGCATGTCTCATTTGAGACTGATATGTATAATTAAATGAGTTGACACATTTTATGAATTAATTTATTCACGCAATAGGCTCCTGAGAACATGTGCAAAAACTTTTCAAGAATTTAAGGCGGAATTGTCTAATATATAATAATTTATCATGAGTCCAGGCGTTTAATTAGACAAGTCCAAATATTTAGATGAAATTTACTGACAAATTTAAGAATTCGGCTATTCAATTGAAACAAGTTTAATTAATTAAATGAAATTTATCGAAAAGATTAAGAAATTATCCATATATTTAGCCTAACAAAATCTTTTTTTTCTTGCACATGTAATATATTTAATTAGCCAAATTTTATACAAGTACCTTATAATTTGTTTTCTATATATATATTTTCTTTTTTCATTAACGCTAAAAAGTGCAAATCTTAAATGCAATTCCACCAACAAAAGTTATGACAGAATGATAAGTATTTTTTAATTTTTAATTAGAGAATTTAAATTTGAATTTCAATGAGTATAAATTATTTTTTATTAAAGAATATTTCATTATTAACATAAAACTTCCTAATATAATACTCAAATTTAATTTGATCACAATACGACATCAAACATCTGATCGAAAATCAAAAGAACTACAACCCCATTTCTATATAAACTTATCCAAATGAATTGTTGATCTCCACGTACAAATGATAAAAGAAGAAAATAACATTAAAGGGAGATAAAAGAAGAAAATAACATTAAAGGGTTTGTTCTATATATATAATATAAAATATATTATATCCTTGTTTTTTTTCTCATAAGAGAAGTACAGAATGAAGTCATAAAAATTTCTAATAAATAAAAAATTTATAAATATGAATAAGATTTGCTAATTTGAGAAAATGTCACAACCCAAATACGGGTGTGATGTCACTCATCTCTACCCACCGAGACAAGTCAGCCTAATACCAACGAAAAGTAGATGCGGAAGAAAAAGACATAAATCAAAATTTAACTTAACCGAAAATACCTAAAACAACCTCAAAATCCCCCAAAATTGGTTATCACGTGTACAAGCCACTAATACATTACCGAAGTACAAAAGAAAATATAGTCGCAATGTCTTTGTCTCTAGAATAAGACTAAAACATAATAAAAGAGTAAGAGGTGTCCGCTAGATGGATGTAACAGCTACCTCAACACTCGGAATGATAGCCTCGGATGTAGTAGAAAACAGTAGGAGATCAAACAGGTCCTGACTCACAACCTACACAAGTGTAGAAGCAAGGGGTGAGTACCAAACAACACGGTACTCAGCAAGTGGACAACTAAAACTAAGCAAAGCTCAATAGATACAAGTACTCCTGTCCTCCCAATCGAACCTCCTTAACTACAACCTGCATAAAACCAGCCCAACTCTACACTTATACAATAATAACAGTAATACAGTCCACGAATACTCATCAATAATCTCATCAATGAATCATATCAAGTCAAGTTCAGCATATACAGAGCAATAAAGGGGTAAACACGAATTCACAAATATCAACAAAATGTGATGCAATACAATGAGATGATGCATGTCTGTCATATCGGTACATATCCGCTGAATTACAGTCCGGAACCCATGGGGGATATTTCTGTCCATGTAACCTGCCACGGAGTGTGTGGCCCGTCCCCTCAATATATATATTCTGCCACGGAGCGTGTGGCCCGACCCCTTTTGTTTCATGTTGTTTTCAGTCTCAACACAATATGTCAGAATCAATGCAATCAATTCATGTTCATATAATTCACGATAATAACATGACAACAATGATAATTTTTCCTATCTCACATCAACATAGTCATTTCACATGTCCAAAATAAATTCATAATCACAACATATCAATTCCACCAATACATGTCATTAGATCACCATTTTATATCCCTCATCTCCATTTTTAAGGCCAATCATATAGTCAATAACCCAGTCTAATTCTCATTACTCCCTAATACACATAACACGAAAATACAAGCATCTACAAGCTTAAATTGAGGTTTAAAAATTCACTTGCCTTAATTAATCAAGCAATCACTCCGGGACTTGAGCCTTCCCTTTTCGTTGGGCCTCCAAATCAACATAAGCTAGTCAAATAAATAATCACAATAAGAATTCGAAACTAACATTGCCCATATACTAAATGTCTGGCATAGGTACAAAAATTCACCACATCTATAATTAAGTCCTAAATACCAAATCTAGGGTTAGGTCTCAATTCCTTCAATTAACATAACTCAAATGGTATTCATGTAATATAATACTCCTAATATTTAATTACCTGACTTAACGTATCAAAACTTAATTTGTAACATGATGATCAAAAGCAAAAAAAAATTCTAAATCAAAGACGAATTGCACTAATCAAAATGTTGTTCGAGAAACTGCACACTACATCACTATAATAATACAATTTTTTTTCTTTTACATTAATCCTAATAATAGAAGTAATCATTGGCCATCACTAACATAACTCAATGATGCCACTATCATCCAATTTTTTCCACAGTCCAAGACATATTCGAATCCATACAAATTTTCCATTGTTTTTTTTTCTTTTGCAACTACTTTCTATTCTCTTTCTTCCAAAATCAACTATTATTATAATAATACTATGACATTCTGAAGCCATGTACAAAACACAACAATTTAAGCATGAGTGATGAAGCACCTGATGAAATTTGGTTCTTTTCTTTTTGCTCTGCGTTCTACGTCGCGCCGCACAGGTAAGTTACTCACTGTTCTTCCTTTTTATTTTTTTATTCTATATTTTTCTTTCTCAAACTAATTATGTATTAAAAATGACAATCCTATTTATCTATTTTATTAAATATAAGAAAAGTGGTATAAGATATTAGATAAATTAATATTTTAGCCTATCAATTAAATTAATTCTCTAAAATTATCCCTCAACTAATTAACCGAAGTTACTGAAAGGTTCAAATTTCTAATTTAAATTTACAAAGAGAGTATTTTATGAAAGAGAGATGACTCATTCTCAAAATGACCAAACGGGTTATTACAATACAATTAAGAAAATGATTTTTTTTGGCTCATGACAGCTAATTTAAGCAATATAATTACTTAGTAATAAATGGCAGAACTCAAAATTTTAAGTATTGCGACTTCTGAATCAAGAAAGTTGATGAATTTTGAAATTAATGTTTAACTCTATTTAAATTTATTTTTTTGTATATATCTGACTCGTAAATAAATCTGTCACGTGTAGAATGACACTGTCCTCCCTACCTTGTTATATATCAATTTCATAGCCTAATTACCAAACAAAAAGATAGTTTTCCTACTCTTTCAAAATTAAGGACCATTTAATTTGGTTCTTTATTAAGCATCTACAAAGTTGGTCACTATGAGTCTATGACAACCAATAGACAATTGGACAAAAATGTAGAAATCTATCAATTTTCAAATCTTTTACATGTCGGGAAAAATAGGTTCTTTCTTTACAAATTAGCTTATTTAGTTCCTCTTTGGGCTTCGATTAATTCAAATTAATGTTGACAAAATTCTACCCTCTCCAGCAAAGAGGAGATGCGTAGACGCAATAGAAGAGGGTACAAGAGCTTGATTAGACTGGGTACGAGGAGAAGTAGAGATAGACCAAAGAAGTATTGGAGAGAGGCGATAAGACAAATACGACCCAACTTCAGGTTACCGAGGCTATGACCTTATATTGGAGAGTGTGGACGAGATGTATTCGGATAATAGGGTGGTAGGGAATGTAGTATTGTCTTGCTTAGGATGTTTGGTGCTTGTCATTGTCATTGTACTAGTTGTATTATTGCATTTCTTGTTTTTTATATTTCTCATTATTTATTATTGTTTACGATAATCTATCCTAGTATGTTGTTTATTGTGTCTCGATCATCGCACTATTTTGTTGTTATTTGATATATTTCCTTCATTGTCTCTTTCTTCTTTGTACTTGAATTTGGTGCACCTGAGCCGAGGGTCTTTCGAAAACAGTCTCTCTTCAAACCCCACTTGTAGAATTTCACTGGATATGTTATTGTTGTTGTTGTTGTTATTGAGGTAATTAACCATTACCAGAGCTTGAATTTATATTTTTGGATACCAATTTTGACCAATATTTTATAATATATTTTTCATCATACTTACATGGCAAGAATTGCAGCCTATCGTACTTTCATATAGTTTTTTAATAGCTAAATTTTAATTTTAAAATATTGAATTGATCTAATCCAACTTAGCTTTGAAGATTAGTCAAATTGATTTTCGATAAACAATAAATCAAGACAAAGGGAGTACGATGCAACTTATAATGGACTTTTATCAGTAGAGTTTTAAGTTTTATACACAATCTGGTCATTTAAATGATATTTATAGACTACATTAAGCCTTTTTAAAATGTGAAATTTTAAAAATAAGAGATGTTACCTGCTACAACATATAAAAATTTGTAAAGATGAGGATCTAATAAAAATTATATACACTATTGTGTATATTACTTAAAACTCTTATCACTACACCATAAAAAGATAGATTCTTATTAAAAAATAATGATCAGAGAATACATATCCAATGAAGGCATCTTTGGCCATTTATTAGAAATAATACATATCAGTTTACAATACTGAAAATAAATAAATACCTTCAACGTCATCAAAACATATGCAAACTCATCACACACAAATAAATGTTCCAATGAAAGATAAATAAGTTATTCAAAACACAAGGGCAATTTGATGCACTAAGCTCCCATTATGCACAGAGTAGTCTGAGGAAAGGGCCGGATCACAAGGGGGCATTCAGAATACATGGAACTAATATTTTGCCTTGGTGAAACAGTTTGACACCAAAGGTTTTATGTTTATAACCTTGGCACGGGAAGAGCAGCCCGTGGAGTCTCCCAATCAGTCACAACGTGGTTACGAGTGATTTCCTTCAGTGAACGACAGCCACTCAATGCCATCGTTAGCTCAAACTCATCGCGCATCATCTGCAGTACTTTCCTGATACCAGCTTCTCCATCAGCAGCCAATGACCAAATGACTGGTCGTCCAATCTGTAGACGCGATCACAAACGTCATTTTCTCTAAAACATGTGAGTTAAAATAGGAAACAAGAATAGTATGTTGTAAACAGAAGTATATATGTCCTCTTCTCGCCTTATATACAGGGGCGGGCTAGCTTAGAAGTTATATATTCACGTGAATCCAGTAAGGGTTGCCAAAACGTTGTATATGTATCAAGAATGTCACTAAATATCTATAAATATTTGATCGTGAACCCAATTATTCATTAACTTGAGGTCGTCGTAGGACCCCTTAAGCTTCAAATTTTGAATCCACTGCTGCTAATATATATATACAACCCTGTTGCAAGATTGTCACAAGTGGAAGTGACTTCTATTGAAATGCTAAATTAGACTTCCTGTGGACATGTCATTATTGATGGAATGTCACATTCTTGCATCACAATGCTTTACAAATCACAATCACTTCCAAAATGGTGCTAAACTGAGGCAGATCTATGATTTAAACTTGATACGTTCAACTTTAAGGTTGCACTGACTCATTGTTACTTTTGGAATTTAATATTAGTTGAAAATTTTGTGTGTTTTCATGATTATTATATTCCGTGTTGGAAATACTGGATTCAGTTGAGTCCATAGAACGATAGGCTTCATCTGCCTCTAGTCCTAAATATGGAAATCTTCAAGTTTAAAACAACACATAAAAGCATGTCAGTGACTAATGAACAATAAAAGATTGAGGTTTGTGTTATGTTGTACTTACAAACACGCCTGAGGCACCAAGTGCCAGAGCTTTAAAGACATCTGTTCCACGACGAACACCTCCATCCAGGAACACAGGGATACGGCCTTGAGTAGCTTTCACAACCTAAATATTCACATGAAAGCAATGTGAGTCAGGAAGAATCTACAAGCTTTCAACAAACACAAATTCTAGAGGACAGACGAGGCGAGAGGAACCAAAAAACAAGTTAGATACCTCTTCAAGAGCCATAATTGTAGCAGGGACATAGTCAAGTTGGCGAGCACCGTGGTTCGACACAATGATACCAGCTGCTCCAGATTGAACTGCAATCCTAGCTGCAGTCCAAAGTAAAAAAGTGATAAGATAGATCATCAATCAGTTGGTTCGTTCTAATTCATTGAATTAATCCGTTGTAAAAATATCAGAAAAAGAAGGGAACGCTGTTTTAGCAAACATGAATTGATATTTTTCAAACAATTTTTCATAAAATTGTATCTTTATCCCGAAGCCTCGAAGGAAAGAAAAATCGTTCTTTGCTTACCATCCTCAGCTGTAATTACACCCTTTACCAGGATTGGCAGTGAAGTAATTGTCTTTAGCCACTGAACATCCTGTCCATATTCAGAAAGAAATTGTTCATTTTAAAGCACATGACAGTGACTGTAGTTTAAACCGATATGCAAGTTTCACAATATTACTCCCTCGGTCCCAATTTATATGATGCAGTTTGACTATTGTATGGAGTTTAAGAAAAGAAAGACAGACTTTTGAAACTTGTGCTCCAGAATAAGTCATAGATATTTGTTTGACTATAAATAATCTCATTAACAGTGAAATGAGAAGTTTAAAGTTAAATTGTTTCTAAAAATAGAAACGTAAAAGTTGTAGTTCTTGAGCGACATAAGCCTCAAGAAGACAGCAAGAAAGTAAAATGGTATATGTAGGCTGAGATGCTAAGGAAGTTAATGTACCTTCCAACTCAATGAACGATCAACTTGACCAGCAACATATGAAGCCAATCCGGAGTCCTCAGCCTGTAAGCAGAATTTTTGTTAACAAGACACACGAAAATTGTAGAAATTACTTTGAACAATGGGTACGTTCCATTGTCTCCACTCACTTTGTTCATCTTGCCAATGTCCAGTCCTTCAAAGTTCTTCAGTGATAAATTTGGTGGCAAAGTAAATCTACAAAGGACGGAGAGTGTGTTAACTTGTGGAGCTTCAATCTTTAAGTGCCTTAGCTAACAAGACGGGTAAATACAATTACACGATTTTCAAATATGCACCTGTTCTTAATATCAGCTTCTCTACGTCCCAATCTCGGGGTATCAACTGTAAGAGCTATAGCCTTGAAACCTGCCCTTTCAGCTCTTCGTACTAATTGAGTTGTTATGTTTCTGTCCTTGTAGACCTGGATATTTCGACACAATATATATATATATATATATGTTTTAGAGTAGTAACATGTATGTATAGTTCTTATAGTCTTTTAACTACAATTTCATGCTTACATAGAGCTGGAAAAAACGGATGCCAGGTCCTGTTGAAGCAACCTCCTCGACACTTGAATTTCCCCAAGATGACAGTGTCTACAACACAAATTTGGGAGATGCATCAACAAAGTTAAAGAACGAAAACATTGTTATAGGAAAAATCTAATTTTTAACTATTTAGCTATTCATCCCATCCGTGTAAGCCCATAAAGTACGTAATTCATTGGTATTAGTTCAACATTATACTTGACACGCCACAACAGACTAACCATAATTGTTCCTGCTGCCGCTGCTGCTCTTGCTGTAGCATACTCACCTAGACATAATCAACCAAAATGATTAAGTGATTTTTGACACAATTAAAGCCTTACAAAGAGATTTTTGACATTATACAACTCGTACTATCGAAGTGCACAAACATAGACAAAATGATTAAATGAAGCATGATCCACAACTTTTCTCAAGCAGATAGATCTTCAGATCAGCCATTACAGAATATCAAATGTTTGGTTCATATTTGTTGTACGTCTTACATGAAATAGTCCAATAGTTTAGGCATGCAACATTCCAAATTCATTGAGTGCTTATGACCATTACCAAGAAAAACTTCTAAGTTTTTGCTAAAAGAACTTATATCGCGACATTAGTCAAGGATTTAAATATGAAGAGACTTGTAGGAGTCAAGTTATACCATCAGGATGAGCCATTTTCTGCATAGCTGTTGGTGCAACCATGATAGGCATCGAGATATTGAAACCAAGCACGGTTGTGCTTAAGTCAATCTTGCTTACATCAATTAGAATACGGGGCCTAAACCTGCATATACAGAGAAAGAATAGCTCATGAATATAACACATATGACTTTATCCACTATAACAATAAAGTCACAATATTGTTTTTGCCACATTAAAGTAACAGTGAGGTAACAAAACGATCTGTTTGTCCTTAAACTTTATCCACTATAACAGCAAAGTCGGAAACTTTTCCCCACTATGATAGTAAAATCCCTGAACTTTACTCGCTTTAACAACAATAGATAAAGTTCAGTTACTTTAAGTAACACATAGTTTTGTAATTTTACTTATATAGTAGGTAACGTTATTGTAATGGTCGATAAAGTTCAATTACTTTAATATTGTAACAAATAAGTTACTGATGTGTGTTAGAGTTGGTTAGAGTCCCACATTGGTTAGGGAATGGATCGGTGATCAGCTTATATGGACTTGAGTCATCCTTTCTTCATGAGCTAGCTTTTGGGGTTGAGTTAGATCCAAGATTCAGTTTTTTCATGGTATCCGAGCCAGGTTCATCTTTATTTGGGCTCCCGGTCCACACTCCAGTTGGGATTGGGTGTAAGGGTGGGGGTTGGGGGGTGTTAGAGTTGGTTAAGAGTCCACATTGGTTGAGAAATGTACTGGTGATCTGCTTATATAGGCTTGAGCAACCCTCCGTTCATGAGCTAGCTTTTGGGGTTTAGTTAAGCCCAAGATTTATTTCTTTACAAACTAACTTTGACCTCTTTTTTAGCAATTTAGGACTTAGGTCTATGATGGCTAGAGCAACTTACAGAATTCTTGAAAAGGCATTTCTGTTCTCAGCCAAAGTCCATTGGTCCTCTGCTCCAGATGCATAGTAGTCATACACCATCTTTGGCAACTTTTGCTTTGCAATTTCTTCATACTCCATGACATTGGTAATCTCCCCCATATTGTAGTTGTTTTACGATATTTAGAAACTACGTAAAAAATTTAAGTCACAATTCAAATATTTAAAAGACATACTAAAAATATCAGTCAAAGTAAAACTCCTGCATCACATAAAATGGAACAGAGGGAGTAATAAATAAGATCTATGTTGCTCGGACTCTTAAAAAGTATTGACAGGTGTGTATCGGATCCTTCAAAAGTAGGGTATTTTTTGAGGATCCGATGACGAATGCTGCAATATTTTTTGAGAGTAGTATCAACGTAAGATGAGATAATATTGGATTATATCTCTATCTATGAAAAAGATACAAACATTTCACATACTTGAAAAGAAAACATGAAATAACGAGAAAGAAATAAGCTTGCAAAAAACACTTGAATAAGATCAAATAAAAACAAAGATAAGTGGTGCCAACTATCTATCTTTAACAGAAAAAAAAGAAGGTGCAAATTAACATGCATGCAACAAATGTAGCTTAAGGGTTATTTTCCAACAAAAGGTGTTTAACTGACCTCCCTTTAAGTCGACTACAAAAGTAAAAAATCAATCAAAGATTCTTGATAAGAAGAAAAAAGAATGGAAATGTTTATAAGGAAGTTAACAGCAAACCTTTTGGAGTACTCCCAAGCAATAAAGAAGAATGAAACTATAATTGAGGGAATATAATGTTTTATGATAAGAGAAAAGAACCAATATATATATATATATAAATAAATGGTGTGCCCAAAAGCAAAGAGAATCACAAATTGAGGATGAGTATTAAAAAAAAAAAACAGATAAGTGACTCACTATACCACTTGCCTTTTCTTATCATCCAAATCAATAATTTCACAAACTGTTTATTTATTAAGACATATTTGGACATATTATATGTCTATAGTAATAATTCTATGTGGCATTTTGTCAAAAAACATTATCTACACTTTCCTTTTCCATTTTCATTATCTATGTATGTAAAAATAGGAGGGAAGATGGTAAGTAAAAGAAAACAAACAGGACAAAACATAATATGAAATATGATAAGACATATGCAATTTCATTCTAAAATTAAAATATTTCTTAAAAAGAACAATTTAACAATTTAAATTATTTAGTAAATGAGGATTCGAAGTTAAAATCTCAATGAATATACACGAGTTAAACCAAATTTATTGGAATGTAGAACTAGCGTTTCATGTGCTAGCTCTACACCTGATAACAATAATTATATCTCTCGTCATATAATAGATTTTTGTTATTCGATTAAAAAAAATTTATCTATAGGTTCTGAACATGTAATTTGGTAAGCATACAGATTCTATAGCGGAATATATTATATTCGTACGTATAACAATAAAAAAAAGGGTAGTTCGGTGCACTAAAACTTTCGCTATGCGCAAGGTCCGGGAAAGGACCTGACCACAAGGGTCTATTGTACGCAGCATTACCTTGTATTTCTGCCAGATGCTGTTTTCAAGGCTTAAACCCGTGACCTCCTGATCACGTGACAGTAACTTTACCAGTTACTTCAATACTTCCCTTCTCGTACGTATAACAATAATAAAATATATTATATTTACAATTACCTTTGAGTTGGACATTTATGAATGGAGACATTTATTATGACAGCTTCTAAGAAGTTTCCGGCAGATATGGCCCATAAACATCAAGGAGGGATAGTGACAAAAAATAACAAAAAAGGAAAGTCGCATAAAAGTTGGATATATGTATCTTTCACTAGTAATGACGTTTTAAGATAATTGATATGATTTTTTTTTTCATACATCATAAAACGTCTTATTTTAGCATATAATATATCAAAAAATAATATATGAATAACAGTTGAAATATATTTTTGTTGTATATTATGATATCCATATGGTATATATTATATACTTAGCAAGTGTTATAAAGGAGTGATTCATTCCTTCAGAATAAGAATTCAGTCCTTTATGATAACGATCCGGTATATATCATGTTTTGATAAAATATCATAAAAGACTAGTTTCATTCTTAAAGAAGAAACACTCCTCAATTCTTGATGATATATATTATACTGACAAGGTATTATAAAGATATGTTTATTATTCCGTCAAAAGAAACAAAAACATATTCAATTTAGCTCCATAAAGTGGGGTTTGAAAAGAGTAGAGTGTATGCAGACCTAATCACAATCTCTTTGATAGAGAAATTATTTTCGATAAACCCCGGACTAAAAAAACAATCCAAAACAATCCCGACAACGAACTAACTAAAGTACAAAAACCAACGAATAATAACAAAATAAAAACTATAACAAAATAATATAATAATCGAAGTACGAAACAGATATCAACAAAAATCAAAGAATAAAACACTATAGAAGAAATACTACCATTACAAAATGTGGGGACAAGAGTGTAAATGACCCTTTGGACTTGGAATTAACTAATACGGTGGGATTTGAACGGGGGTAATTGATTTGGAAAGATGGGTTGCACATAAAGAATGACACTTAATTTTTTGGAAAACTTACATAATATATTATATTAAAATAATATTTATCATTTATAATAATAATATTTTATTGCTGGACATTTATAATATAGTTTTAATACATATTGCAGAGAACAACATATAATACAAATTTTATTGATGAATAATATATTTATTACACACTTTAATATATTTATATTGGATGCATAATTTACTTTTAATACAAGTGCAGATTTATCATAGTATTTTTATGTACTGTTATAAATGATAATAAATAAATACAAATATCGTTAAAATCAATAATTATTTATTAAAAAACGTACCCCAAGTAATTTTTTCTAATTTGTTTCGACTTAGTACACTTGCCTCCTTCCTTTTTATATTATTTGTCCACATACTATAAATAATTATCTCAGATTATTTATTAGCATAATTCACTTTTGATACAAGTGCAGATTTATCATAATATTGTTATGCACTGTTATAAATGATAATAAATAAATAAAATATCATTAAAATCATTAATTATTTATTAAAAAACTCACCCAAAGTAATTTTTTCTAATTTGTTTTGACTTAGTACACTTGCCTCCTCCCTTTTTGTATTATTTGTCCATATTACTATAAATAATTATCTCAAATTATTTATTAATTTATAAAATTAAAATAAAATTATTTTTTTTTTATTTTACCCTTATAATTAATTCCTTTTAAAAGTTTAAACAAATTTGTAAACTCCCGAGAAAATTTCTTAAATAGTAAATTAGTAAAACTAACCTTTTTATTCATGATTTCTTCGGAGGCGTGTGAAAGAGAAAATGAACAATTAATATGAATCGACGAAAATAATTAACATGCATCATTCACTTTTGATAGAAGTGCAGATTTATCATAATATTGTTATGTACTGTTATAAATGATAATAAATAAATTAAATATCGCTGAAATCAATAATTATTTATTAAAAAACTCTGCCGAAATAATTTTTTCTAATTTGTTTCGATTTAGTAAAACTAACCTTTTTATTCGTCATTTCTTTGAAGGCATATGAAAGAGAAAATGAACTATTAATATGGATCGACATAAATACCTTTGAATTGGACATGTATTAGTGGGAAGCTTCGAAGCACAATAAAAAAGATGTGACACATGAACATGGAGGCATTAAGAAGATGTGGGCTCATGAATAGTGAAAAAACCAGACAAGAAACGAAACCAGAGCCCAAGGACAGATACAACTTACAAGGACTCATAAGTAAAAATCTAATTTCATTTATTTATTTTTTTCTAATTATTTTTTGTTATAAAATAAAGTTAAAAGTGACAATATGAAATAAAAAAGTAAACAATCAATGTAGAGAAATACAAGAGAGAGCTTTCTTCTTTCTTTTAAGTGTTTTCAAATTGTCTACAATATATATGAGTTTTTATGCCTTTATTCATAATGTTATATAGAGCCGTATAAAAGGTAGTTATAAACATGACACAAAGAGGAAAGATCACGGAGAAGGTGGGAGACGTAGAGGTGAAACATAATGGTGAAGAGTAGTAGGGAGATGATTACATTTAGTGGACATCCACATGAATAACGGGAAAAAGTTTAAATATGTCATCGAACTTTGAGAAAAGGCTCATCCATGTCATTCGTTAAAAGTTTGGTTCATCTGTACATTCCCACAATATGCCATATTTAGCATTACTAAGTGTACTTTAATAGAATTATGTTTGAATCAGAGAATCAGGTTTGAGTCCCGAAAATGGGGTAGTCTTTGATAGGAAACGTTTTATTATCAAAGTGGAATTTCTTGATGTGAATCAAGACTAGTCATACCCCTTTTTTGTGTACCGAACACTAAGTGGGAAGCCTAAAAATAATACTAAGTTATGTAACCAATAGCTGAACCAAATGTCAATGATAATCATGGAAGATATGCACATAAACCAAGAAAATTGACATATATAAAAGAAAATAATTGATATATATAACATCTTCCAACAAAGAAAAAGATGAGAAGCACATAATAAGGCTGGTTGTGCTTAAAGTCTCTAGTTGTTAGGCACTATTTGCAGCTTGGAAGCAAAGGTGTGCTGGTAGATATGACAATAAAAGGAAGATTTTGCACAACAATATGGAATATAAAATTATTTGGCACGTTAAAACAGTACTTTTAAAGATTGTACACAACTTAAATTGCATTGACCGTTGGCCTATTCTGTGTCAAATTGTGGAAAGGTTGAAGCCTACTAAAAAATGGACTCAAGTTATCTGGAAAAAAGCTCAAGAAGGCACGATTAAAATCAACGTCGATTGAGGCTCCTATTTTGGGGTGATCTTTTATTTTTGCACTCAAATATAATAGTTTTTCATTTTTGTCTCTGCTTCTTATTTAGTAAAAATTTGTGGATCAACCTAATATCGCTAGGCATAAGTTCAGAGAACTTTGTTTCGCTCGATATAAGTTTAGAGAATTTGTGCTTCATTAGGCATAAAAACAAGGGGGATAGCCAGAGTTGCGACAACTACAGATGTATCAAGCTTCTAAGCCATACTATGAAAGTGTGGGAAAGAGTGATGGAGATGAGGGTGAGGAGAGGCGTGTCTATTTCAGAAAACCAGTTCGGATTTATGCCGGGACGCTCAACTACGGAAGCCATCCATCTTATGAGGAGACTAATGGAGCAATATAGGGAGAGGAAGAGAGACTTGCATATGGTATTCATCGACTTAGAAAAGGCTTATGATAAAGTCCCCCAAGAGATACTATGGAGATGTTTGGAGGCTAAAGGTGTACCGGTAGCGTACATAAGGTTGATCAAGGACATGTACGAGGGTGCCAAAACCAGGGTAAGGACAGTAGGAGGGGACTCAGAACACTTCCCGGTGGTGATGGGGTTGCATCAAGGATAAGCCTTGAGTCCGTTTCTATTTGCCTTGGTGATGGATGCATTGACGCGACAAATTCAAGGTGAGGCTGCGTACAATAGACCCTTGTGGTCAGGCCCTTCCCCGGACCCCGCGCATAGCGGGAGCTTTAGTGCACCGGGCTGCCCTTTTTTAAATTCAAGGTGAGGTGCCATGGTGTATGCTTTTTGCGGACGACATAGTCCTCATCGATGATACTCGTAGCGGAGTTAACGCTAAGTTGGAAGATTGGAGACGCACCTTGGAGTCTAAAGGGTTTAAGCTGAGTAGGACCAAGACAGAGTACCTGGAGTGCCAGTTCAGTGAGACACCTCAGGAGGTTGGCGCGGAAGTTAGGCTCGGGGACCAAGCCATCCAAAAGAAAAGTAGTTTTAAGTACCTTGGTTCTATAATGCAAGGCAACGGGGAAATCGACGAGGATGTCACACATCGTACTGGGGCAGGATGGAGGAAATGGAGGCTCGCCTCCGGTGTGTTGTGTGACAAGAAGGTGCCACCACTACTTAAGGGCAAGTTCTACAAAGTGGTGGTTAGACCATCTATGTTATACGGGGCGGAGTGTTGGCTAGTTAAGGTCTCCCACGTGCAAAAGATGAAAGTTGCCGAGATGAGAATGTTGAGATGGATGTGTGGGCATACTAGGAGCGACATGATTAGAAATGAGGCTATTCGAGACAAGGTAGGAGTGGCCTCGATGGAAGACAAGATACGGGAGACGCGACTGAGATGGTTTGGGCATGTGAAGAGGAGAGTCCCAGATGCACCAGTGCGGAGATGTGAGAGGTTGGCCATGGATGGTTTCAGAAGAGGTAGGGGTAGGCCGAAGAAATACTGGGAGAGGTGATCAGACAGGACTTGACGCATTTACGACTTACCGAGGACATGACCTTAGATAGGAGGGTGTGGAGGACACACATTAGGGTAGAAGGCTAGCACATAGTGGCATTTCTCCCCCTTAGCCGTAGGCGTATTAATGCACTATGATTCCTTGTACTTTGATTTATGGTATTTATGTTACTATCTAATAATACTTACTGCTTTTTGTTCTTTGATTATTTCGTTATCTATTTATCTACTTTTAATACTCTTGTCTGACCTTTTTTTATGCTTCTAATGAGCCGAGGGTCTTTCGGAAACAGCCGTCCTACATTGGTAGGAGTCAGGTCTGCGTACACTTTATCCTCCCCAGACCCTACGATGTGGGATTGCACTGGGTTGTTGTTGTTGTTGTTGTTGTTGTAGGCATAAGTTCTATATGAATTAAGTTATGCGACATAAGTTGTGTAGTATTCTATATCCTAATTTTCTCTAGGTATAAGTTTGAAGAATAGTTCACATATTTGTATAATCAAGTAACAGGTTCATTGCATGCAATTATTCATAATTAGTCATTTCATTAGTTTCATTCTACCTTTCCCTTCATTAACAATATTTCATCAAGCCTTCCTTATTCAACACATCACTTTAGGTAGAGCAAGTTCAAGATTATAGATTTCACAGTCTTGGAATTGTAGACCCATCATAACAACATATCAATCATCCAACCATAATAGTTAAATGCGTGGTAAACATCACAACATTACTCAGTCACTATTAAGGGTCTCTTTATGATATAGACTAAACCATAACCTATAACCATAGGTAATCAAATAGGTTCATGGCATGAGATCTATCAACACTAGATCATTCACATTCACCTTTTTATTTCATGATTCGCATTACTCAAGATCTAATCATATAATCATATCCCTTTATATACATCAATAACTCATAACCCACGGGTCTCAAGATCTCTTAACAACCCAACAATTGTCTACATTTAATCCCGCAAGGGTCATTGACCTTCTAAACAGTTTTCACCAAGTTCAACATTCAAAGATTGGTCCTTTATCATTAGTCACATAATAATCATGACCCACAACATACATTCCCACTCTAAACAATAATTGACCATCATTTAACCATCCAGACTCCGTGGCCGAAGACCTAAGCATGAAACTCCCGTCAACTACAATATAGAATGGGTGAGAACAGATTTACAATACTCAATTAGAGAAACCTAGCCTATCTGGGTGCCAAGCAGTTGTAGAAGGATTAAAGAACGGTCCTTGACTTCTGAAGGGAAAAACTATGGAGAAGGGCCAGAAATCTGTCGGTTGTAGCCCTAGGAATCTCTTCTTTCCTTCACTCCAAGCCTAGAACAGCTTCTTGGGGTTTTCTAGGGTAACCCACTCTGGCGGTCCAGTACGAACAATGCTCAGTAAAATGGACATAACGTTTTACTCTGAACTCTAAATGAAGTAAATTTGGTGGAGTTGGAAAGAAGACTCATAGGCCTTTAATTTAATAGGTTACGGGCCACCTAATTCATTATAGGATGAGATATATAATCGTTTGAAGTTTACCCTATTTTGAACTCAAGTCCAAAACTAAATTAGAAAGACACTTTCAACTCAACTTTTAGATAGGAGTATAATACGACTTTAATTCACAACTAATGCACTCGCATACCAAGGAATTGATCCTAGTCTTATGACGAAATATACATTTACCGCATATATTTTTAGTAACAATGGGCTAGGTCGTTACAATTTCATATTATTATTTTTCTTTAAAAAATGAAATATGTTTCCTAAAAGTTCCTCAAAGCCACACACATATTGAAACTTTCCGCAAAACTAACCTGCTAAAAATATTTGGATATATTTTATCAAACAATAGCTAAACAATATTTTCTTCATTCCATATTAAGTGAATTTTTGAGACTTTTTTCATCTTTCAAAGTTCAAGATTGATGATTTAATTTTTTTTCATAATTGTCTTTTCATTTATTAAAATTTATATTTTCTAGGAGATAAATTACACTGCTTTCAAAGTTATATTTATGATTTCACAAAAGACAATAGTAAAAATGATGTTTAAGTTATGTTTTTAAATATTTTTCTTAATATGTGTGTATCTTATACTTCAACTAATATGAAATAAAAGGAGTATCTTATACTCTATTTCATTATTTTTCCTAATAAGTTTGAGATGAGCTAAATATAACACTTATTTTGAGACGGAAGTAATAATCAATCACTCAACCAAAATATCTCTTTTTTCCTCATTGGTCACTTTTTCTCTTTTTCATTTTGACAAACAGTTGATGTACACAAAATTCCAGTACAGCTACAGCCACTGACCGAGCGCGTGTTGACTGAATTCTTTAGGTAACAATGGCGGATCGACAGAGAAAATTGATGAGCGAAGGTGTCTTAACTTATGCATACATACTTCTCTATATTTCCTTATCTAGTGGTCAGATCTTCTTCAATAAGGTACATAAAACAATTAAATTGATTCATGTCTTCATTTGTTTCAATTCTTCTTAGCTTGGTTATAGGGAGGATAGATATTAGTGTGGCACTATGTTGTTTGTCCTCGCAAAATGTGTAAAGGGATTGCGAGGAATCTTAGTAGTTGAGTTGGTTGGTTGGTTTGAAACTTGTTGGTGAGTGTTCAATTTCCCACTTTGTAATCTTTTCCCTTACCCCCAATTTTCAAAAAATGAAAAAATAAAAAAATAAAGGTAAGGGGATTGAAACAACCTATCTGAATTAGTTTGAGATCGAGTTGATTGATTGATTAAATTGGTTTGTTTTAATGATGTCTAATTAACATTGGGTTTGGTTTACCAGAGAGTAACAAATGGTGGTAGCTAGAAATTGAGTACGTAAATGAGAAGTTTGATATAGTTTCTGAGTGAAGTAAAACCCTCTAGCTGGTCTATGGATTGAAGTATTAACTTTCTCCATTTTGTTGTTTTAAGTGTTCCACATTGGTTGAGATGTGGGTTAGGCATTGGGCAATTTTCACCTCTTAAGCTAGCTTTTGGGTTGAGTTAGGGCCAATGCCATTTCTTTTTATGGTATCGGGGCAAGCTCATTCTATGTTATTGTGTGTGACAATGTTGGGCTCCATGTTGTGTTGTTCATGCTCCAATTAATAGACATGAGAGGGCGAAAGGGGTGTTAAGTGTCCCTCGTTGGTTGATATGTGGGTTAGGTATTGGACAATTTTCACCTTGTAAGCTAGCTTTTGTGTTGGCTCATTCTCTGTTATTGTGTGTCTCAATGTTGGGCTCCATGTTGTGTTGTTCACGCTCCAATTAGTAGACCTGGGAGTGCGAAGGGTTGTTCCCATATTGGTTGAAGGATGGTTTATTTGTCTCGTTATATGATATTTGGCAATCCTCATCTCGTAAGCTATTTTTGGGGTTAGTAGTGGAGAGAAACTTATTTTCTTGAATTGCTCAGTGAGCTTTTCAAAATAAGCATGGTATGTCGTAAGTTTTTCATATTTGGTTTCTCATTTCTTTTGAGTTTGGCAGATGACGAGCGCCATAATCTTTATTAATTGCTAGACCACATTGGTGCGACATAAAGCAAAAAGTTAGAACTCAATGTTTAAGTTATTCTTTATAGATATAGTGTGAGTGCAACAATTTAGAACATCACTTTTCTTTCCTTTCTTTTCCTTCAACAACTTTGGGGTCATGTTACTAAAATGGAGATTGTGGAAGTCTAGTGCTATCCTGTAATTTGTGATTTAATTAGTTTGAGTACTCTATTTGAAATGGTGCCTTGGAAACAGCCTCTGGCAGAAATGCAAGGTAAGGCTGCGTACAACAGACCCTTGTGGTCGGGCCCTTCCCCAGACCCTGCGCATAGCGGGAGCTTAAGTGCACCGGGCTGCCCTTTTACTCTATTTGAAATGGTAGGAGTGATTTATTAGAAGTATTTTAAAACGCTCAAGGATAAGCATTTTTTGCATTGAACAATGGTCAGCTTTTCATAGAAGGTTCTCGAGGTGCACCAATATGTACAAATAGTTTCTTATTCATAAGAATATATTTTTGAGGTAAGCATATAAGGAAATAAGGAATCATTGGCTGGTTCAATATATTTTATTGTTTCTTCTTTGCATATCTAAGATCCAAAGTTATTACTTGGTCACATGCGTAGGATAGTTCATGAATATGTAAAGTCTTTTATGGTCTGTTTGGATGGAGACAACTGGATTCACATGCATAGGATAGTTCATGAATATATAAAGTCTTTTATGGTCTGTTTAGATGGAGACAACTGGATTTAAAGGGACGTCAAAGACATCTTATCAAGTTTCTTTTGTAGTAAGTCTCTTAGAAGAGCTCGATCTTCTGCAATTTTGAGCTTTTGCGTAATTCGCTTCTAGTTTGGGTTTATGCTTTTGTTAGAGTGAGTTAGAGTCCCATATTTGATGGGGATTGGACTGATGGTTTGCTTGTATGGACTTGGTCAATCATATCCTCCCCTGATGACCTAGCTTTTCGGGTTGCGTTAGGCCTAAGTGTCATATCTTTTGATGGTATTAGAGTCAGGTTCATCCTCGTTTGAGCTCCTACTCCACGCTCAGTTGGGCCTGAGCGTGAAATGGGTGTTAGAGTGGGTTAGAGTCCCACGTTGGTTAAGAATGGACAATTGCTTTGCTTATATGGACTTCATCAATCTTCTCCTCATGACCTAGCTTTTGAGGTTGAGTTAGGTACCATACTTTTAGATGGTATCAGAGCCAAGTCCATTCCTGTTTGGGCCTGGCGTGAAGGGGGTATTAGATTCCCATATTGGTTCAGGATTGGACTAGTGGTTTGCTTGTATGGACTTGGACAATCCTCCCATCATGAGTTAGCTTTTGGGGTTGAGTTAGGCCCAAGTGCCATATCTTACAAGTTTCAAATCCAAATTTTCTTAATAAAATCGAATGTGTGTAAACAATTTGGGCCTATGAATTTAAAACCAATATGGCCAAATCCCTCAATTAAAATGAGCCCTCAATCTCCAATTTCCTTTTGGTTAAAAGTTTATGGGATTCCAAAATACACCTTGCATTGGATATTTTTCAGATGCCAATACTATGTTGTCTATGCTTTTCCTTTCCAAAATTTTCTTCTGCAGCAGGTTAGGATGGGGCAAGTTAGTTAAAATTTCGCATATGCTATGCTAGACCATCAATCTTGATCAGATAATTTCCTTAAACCTGATGAATCCTTTCCAAAATTTTCTTCTGCAGCAGGTTAGGATGGGGCAAGTTAGTTAAAATTTCGCATATGCTATGCTAGACCATCAATCTTGATCAGATAATTTCCTTAAACCTGATGAATCGTGTATTAAGTATGCTCCTCCACACTGTCAAGAGGAATCTGTCTGTCCTTATGAAAGATCCTGGAACCTAGATTGTTAGCTTTCTGTTCATTATTCTTTGTGGATAAGTTTACCATAGCGACCAGATGTAAGCTCTATTATGCTAAACCCCTTGGTGAGTTGACTGCCTGTGAATCAGCCCCTTGCTAATGGCATTGAAAAACTTTAAATCATAAAAGATAATGTAAATATCAGGTCTCTTTAAAGAAGGGGCCACTATGCTTTGAATGATCCCTTAATATTTTGTTTTTTCCCCTTTCCTGAAATGAAAATGAGATAAAGATGCATCATTGTTGGAATTTATCCAGCTTGATTTCTTTTAACTACACTTACCAGTTGTTGCTTTAAGAATAGTTCAACGTCTGACGTTTCTCAGCTCCTTTGTCTGTGCAATAATTTGTTCATTGCAGTGGGTTTTGTCATCAAAAGAAATAAACTTTCCATATCCTCTTGCGCTGACGCTACTTCATATGGTCTTCTCTTCAGTACTATGTTTTGCGCTTACCAAAGTTCTCAAGGTAGGAATTTTTCTCCTTTTTACTGATTGTTTGGGCAACTAGTAGTGCTAATTTAGGCATTTCTTTGCAGATAATGAAGGTTGAGGAAGGAATGACTCTAGACATGTGAGTGCATGTGAAAAAATGTCATGTTAAACGTTTTGGATAGCAAGTTTTATATCCAAAAACTCTATTACACCGTCTATTCCAATTTATTTGGTAGCATTACCCTTTTGAGAGTCAAAGAGGTTCTTCTTTGACCACGTTTTCCTTAAAAAATTGGAATTGCCTTATGAATTTCTAGTACTTTTTATGTAGTTTCCAAATATGTAAATTATATTTCCAAAATCTTGAAGAATCTATTTCCGAATTCACACCAAAAATTAAGTATTTTGACTGCTCTGAACCCTGCCACATAAAGTGGAATGGAGGAAGTATCTTTTATGACCTTTCTTCAATAAAGAAAGTTCATTTAGCTAGATTTTGTCCAACCAAAATCTACGTAAATCTCTGCCTTCTGCCATTTCATCGCTTTTCCTCTTTCTGTGCAATCCATATCTCTTCCCCTGCTTTACCTGCCCCTCCTTAGAAAACGGGTAAGCAGAGAAGGGAGTGTTTAGCTGGTCATTACATCACAAATTCCTTGGCTTGTTGGTTTGAGATGTTCACTTTCTTTGAAGAATTATGCCGTGCATTGCACAAGTAACAGACATACTTCTCATTAAAACTATATTCTTATTGTCATTCCTAAAATGATGAAAAGGAATTTGTTGCCCCCACATGTTGCTCCATCAAGTGACAGAGCGCCACATAGTTTCAATCTTCATCCTTATAATTATGCTAAATCAGACATCTAATTTGGCATAAAATGGATTAGTTTGGATAACTTACTAAAATGAGTTGTTTTGCATAGTTATCAAAACATAAAGCAGAAAATTAGCATAAACCTTTCTTCCTCACCTATTAGTATAAACTAGAAACTTACCTGAAGTTGCTGATTCTCTTAATTTTATCACTTCTTTTGCGTTTGTGCTCAAAATCCTTATAGCAGAAGTAGGCAATAGTTTGTTACTGTACTACTTTTTTCTTCTCTACTTTTGTCCATTAGACTTTTTTGAAAACTAATTAGATTTCAATATGCAGATACATTAGTTCGGTCATCCCAATTGGCGCTATGTTTGCTATGACGCTTTGGCTTGGGAACACAGCTTACCTTTATATTTCTGTTTCATTTGCTCAGATGTTGAAAGCAATCAGTAAGTATTTCTTCTATCGAGTTGTCTTATATTCTGTAGTTCATAGATGCTAGAGGTATGTAAAAGTTCAGTATAGATTTATGCTGATAGATGAAGTGTCAGAGGATGTTTCATGCCTGATGTTTAGACTTTAGATGTTGGGTTGGTGGATGCCCTGCTCAAGTACTCTATACTCTCTGTACATTTGTGTCAGGATATGATTTCACATTTTTAGGTCTCATCTGCAGTGCCAGTAGCTGTCTTCATCCTTGGAGTTGCAGCTGGACTCGAAATGATGAGCTGCAGAATGCTTCTCATAATGTCTGTAATCAGTTTTGGTGTACTAGTAGCTTCTTATGGAGAAATAAACATTAACTGGGTGGGTGTCATCTACCAAATGGGAGGTGTTGTTGGAGAAGCTTTAAGGCTTATATTTATGGAGATTCTGGTAAAACGGAAGGGCCTCAAGCTAAACCCCATATCTGTCATGTACTATGTTAGTCCATGCAGGCAAGTACATTTATTGTCTGAAGTGGAATGCTTTTTCGAATTTTCTTATTATGTTATGCTTTAACATTATAATAAGACAATGTGATGGGAATCTCTTGTTACTCAATGCAGCGCTCTTTGCCTTTTAGTTCCATGGATTTTTTTGGAGAAACCAAAGATGGACGAACAACTAACATGGAGCTTTCACCCTTTTGCTCTAACTCTAAATTGTATATGTACCTTTGCGCTGAATCTCTCTGTTTTCTTGGTAATCTCACATACAAGTGCCCTAACAATTCGTGTCGCTGGAGTTGTCAAAGATTGGGTGGTTGTACTTCTATCTGCACTACTCTTTGCGGATACGAAGCTGACCCTTATCAATCTTTGTGGTTATGCTATTGGTAATTTTCTGACAATCTTATCTGATGCCAAGAAACATTTTACTTTAACTATTTAACTAATTTCCAGCCATTTTCCTTGCATTCATTCCACATCATAGAGATGTGCTGCTTTGCAGAATATTCATCATCAACTTCTTGTTTTGGTTCATTTTCTATGCCTGGTAACTGGATAATCCCTTTGCTTTGTCTCTATGGATTTGTGTAATTGAACCAAAGCTGGTGCTAGTCCTTGCGTAACATCTTTCAATATTTTATTGCAACTGCTTTAATTTTCCAGTGTTGGCATTTCGTGGGAGTGAGATAACCGTAACTTCTACATTAGAGCTAATCTGAGACTTATGCAACTGATGGTCATTGGCCTCAGTAATGACCTTATTGTTCTTGATGAATACATTGAGGTGACTAATTATTAATAAACACTGCCAAGAGCTTCATGTCGATTGAGAACTTATTTTATGTTTTTTTTTTCCAAGTAAGATTGTTAGACTTGGAGCAATCCTAATCTTTTTCGTACTGTGTATATGATGATAAATATAAGTATTGATGGTACTATTTTCTGACCACATAATAATATAGAAAAGATGTTTTCTGCAGCTATTACAGGTGTAGCTGCATATAACAGCCACAAGCTAAAAAAGGAAGCTACCCGAGTCAGCGCAGACGAGTCTCAAGCTGCTTCGTCTATACCTTTAGTATCATCTTCAACGTCCAATGTGTAGACCTATGCGAAGAGCAGTCTTGCAGTCTGTTCTGAGGTCTTGCATGTGAAGGAGCAGAAAATTCTGCAAATTCTTAAAATTGATGCATTGTTGAATACTGCTTCATATTGTTGCTTTAGAAGAAGATAAAAGTTCAACATGGTGATATTCAAGTCAGGAACTTGTCTATGAATATGACATTCTCTGGTTGTTTCTGCTGCTTTTGAATTCGAGACATCGGAGCACAAGAAAGAGAGAGTTATAATGATGTATAATGTAGAGGATTTTTCTTTTAAACGCGAAAAGGTTGGACACTGACATTCTTTTGTTGGACGTAGACATCGATGACTGCTGACTGTTGATATGTTAAAACAGATTCCAGATGTATTAAAGTGTATAGCTGTTGGTGGAACTGAGTTGTTGAGACAATTTTCTTTGTAAGTTTGATCTTTTTATGCTTGAAATCAAGAGTTATGACTTCCATTAATATTTGAACTGAATTAGTAAGAGTTGAAGCCTCACATTGTATGATGCAAGTTGAGCTATCACTTCATTCACCACATAAATTTATCTAATTAGATTGCTTTATTTGAGCAGAAAACAGTCTATCTACCTTGGGAGGGGTAAAGGTCTATGCACACACTATTCTCTCCATACCGCACTTGTCGAGTTACACTAAGTATGTTGTAGCTACTCAAGTATGATTAAGTTTAGTCATTTAAGCAAGTTGTCTTGATGCTTATTTGGTTTTATATTTAAATTTAAGTTGCCTAACATGATAATCTTTTAAGTCGAACCAATAACATTCAAAACCAAATTGATTCAACATCAAACCAAATTGACTGATAAGCAGCCCTAATTCATATTTTAAAACATGATATCAGAACAGACAAAAGTTCTGAATTCACCAATTGATTCATCTACTCTATCCCATAATGCTTTCTAATTTTCAAAGCAAAGTCATAAACCTTGAGGGGTTCAGCAACATATTTGGAGACACTTTCCCTTTTCATGCATCTTTTCACCCATGCAATAATCTTTGGTGTCTCAACTTCTGTACTAAATTCTCCAAATTTCTCATAAGTATAAAACCAACTGCAAATTCCTATGAGAGAAATATCCAAGTATCCAATTTTTTCACCTCCAAAATAAAGTTTATCTCCAAGAATTCCTTCTAGCATCCTTAAACTATCTATGTAGTTTTCCTTTCTTCTTTGTTGTTCTCCTCCTTTTCCCATCCATAGTTTACGCCCCGTATCAAACACCTACGTAGAATTTAAAATCAATGAGTTCAGAATTGGGCGTGATCTACAAAATATATGTACATTTTTTGAAGTTTTATTACATATATAACAATGGTGCAAGGTAAGACTGCATACGTAAGACCTAATGTGGTTTGACCCTTATTCGTATCATGTGCATAGAGGAAGTTTAGTGCATCAGAATGTCTATTATTTGCAAAAGTTTCAGTATTTTCTT
This sequence comes from Solanum dulcamara, assembly GCF_947179165.1. NCBI lineage: Eukaryota > Viridiplantae > Streptophyta > Magnoliopsida > Solanales > Solanaceae > Solanum > Solanum dulcamara. The sequence continues at coordinate 65,581,905 of NC_077248.1, read as the reverse complement.
ATGATGACTTGGTGGAGATACGTCAGTGTAAAAGATATACTTTTTTTTTTCTGTGAGCTTGGTTTACTTGACCGAAGGGGTCTCCAACACCTAAAAATAGAAGCTTCTTTCGGTCTATATTGGCAAAGGGAAACGAAGAAGAACTTAGAAGTCAACAAAAAACCAACTTATATGTACATGTAAAAATTTACTAAAATATCAACAATTTATTGACTCTAAACTCATAATGCGGTAAGAACCTTAAAGACTGAACTCATCAAGTTTAAATCCTGAATCTACCTCTGTTGTCAACGTATAGAAAAATAAACTCTTGAAATAACAATATTTTGTTACCTTCTCCACATAGTCAGCCCGAAACAAAGCTTGGTATTTTTCATAAGTATCAGAAGGAAGAAATGTAACTTTATCCTTCCATACCTCATCAATATACTGGACAACATTTAGTGATTCACAAATTGGTTTTCCATTGTGAATCAAAACTGGTATTTTCTTGTAAATTGGATTCATTTCCAAAAGAATTGTACTTTTTTCAACCATGTTTTCTTCTTTGTATACAAAATTGACACCTTTTTCAGCTAATGCTACCCTGACTCTCATGCCATACATGCTAGGCCAAAAGTCCAATAAAATCACCTCTTCATTTGCCATTTCTTGATCAAGAGAACTCATAAATTAACACAAAGAAGTTTCGATTAATCGAAAAAAAATTCTAGCAAGTGACATGATCACTAGATTTAGTTGGTAGATCCATAGACAGAGATGTTTATATATAATCGTAAAACTTTGTTCCTTTCTACTTGACGTTCTTTTATTTTCCTCGTTTTTTACATAAGGTAGCTTGCTTACTCAGCGTTAAGTGTTGGATTCTTGTATTTCATCTTATGTATTAACGAAATGTGCTAGCTGGAGCCAGAGTTTTCCTAGTTTTTGGCTCTGTTGGACAGCGACTACCAGATCAAGTCGCGCAATATTTTAAAAGAGTTTAAATTTTATGCATTGACAATGTATATGTTATTTTTTGTATCATCAAGTAAAATGAATGCGGTCATGTTATAACGAGCTAAATTTTACTTATACTGTAAAAATTCTTTACGCTATCAGTGTATGATATTTATAAGGATGTCATTTTCACTTAGACAAGTAAAGAGACACATGATAAATCTGATTTTGGTTTTGCAAAATCTCAAAACCTGACCATTAAAAAATAATGGCACGAATGGGACATTTTTGAAATGGCAGTGGCATGATTGAGCCCAACTATTAACGAATGACATAAATAAATCATTTTTTAAAGTTCAATGACATATTTGAGTTTTTTCCCTAAAAATCTCATTCACATCAATAAGCCTTAAAAATCAAGACATTTTCTACTTGAGGTTGATGCGTATAATTAAAGGAGATTGACATATTTTATGTGGTTAATTCAATTATTTAATAGACAAATGAAAACACGCGCAATATTATTTTTTCAAAATTTGAATGAAAAGTATCTAATTGAAACACTTTATTAAGAGTTGAAGTCTTCAATTGAAACAAGACTCAGTTCGAGTGTCTATTCCGTAGACATCGAATGATCCAAAACATGCCAAAATCCTATTCATCTTAATTGGCCAACGAACATGGAGACGACACCTGTCCCTTTTTATGTAGCTTTATAGAAACATACATATATATTTTTTGTTTTTCCAAAATTAGCTCAGTAAAATTACAAAAATATTATTATTATTTTTTTAAAAAAAAAGGTGAAAAAAGAAGGTAGTATAAAGGTAAGTGAAAGGCTAGGATTCACATAGTACTTCAGAAGTACCAAACACAAGCATCTTGCTTCTGATTTTCACTTACATTCTCTTAAATGTGTAGTGCATGTATGATGAAAAACTGTCAAAGTTTATGGTGAAATTATTAACAATTTTTAACTAGGAAATTTTGATAATAAACACACACACAAAAAAAAAAAAAAAAAAAATTCCAAGTAACTTGCAAATAAAGATGGTATTGTTGAAGAGGATTTGTGATGATATGGAAGAGATTGAAAGTAAAAAGCTTGGCCTCCGTCGAGGTCTTTTAACGTTGATGTTAGAGTGGAAAAGTTTGGAACAACACTTGGATATGACTGGAAAAAGGTTGAAAGAATGTTTCAATGAACTTGAATCCAGAGAGAAACACATGTGTTCTATTCAAGAATCAATAGGAGTAAGCTTAAAAGAACTTGAATTAGTTAGAGAATCACTTAACGCGAAATGTGATGAAGTTGTGGATAAAGAAAGACAGCTTTCAGAATATGTTGATGACTTAAAAATGAGAGAGGAGAAGTTGGAGATGAAAGAGATGTCGATTCTTGGTATGCTTGAGGTATTTGAGAATGTGATTGAGGGAAAGCTTAAGGAGATTGGTAATAAAGAGAAGAAATTTTACAAGCTAGCTTATGAGCTCGATTCCAGGGAAGAAAAATTGAAGCAACAAGAGAATGAAATGAAGGCACGAGAGGAAGAACTTGATTCTGCTATGTTGTTTAATAAAATGCAGCTGGATTCTACGAGTCAGTTGAGTCTACGAGCATTTGATTTGAGGGAAAGAAGTTGGAAACGAGAGAGGACAACAATGTTGGCAGAGTGCTGTTGTTCTAACAATCCACTGAAAAGGACAAAGGTAGGAAAATCTTCGGAATATAGCATGGCTGTTGATAGGAGCAATGCTGGTCTTGCGATAATTTGTTATGATAGGATTGTTCGTGATGACTCTGAATCAGAATCGGAGACAGATCATAAAGGTATCACACAAGTATTAGACTGTCCTCGTGCTAAATTTCACGACTTTGACAAGGAAAAGAACATAGAAAACTTTGATGTTGATCAAATTTGGGCGTGTTATGATGATTTAGATGGTATGCCTAGACTCTACGCTCAAGTTGAAAAGGTTTTTACTCCTAAATTTAAGTTACAAATGGTTTGGTTAGAGGCTATTGCAGAAGAAGATCATTTCACAAATCATGAGAACTTACAGGTTAGTTGTGGTAGATTTAAACTCGGAAGCTCACTAGACGTTTCAGAACACCTTATATTCTCTCATCAAGTGCAATGCAATAGGGACGTGCAAGGGTATTATCTGATATATCCTACGAAAGGAGAGACTTGGGCTGTTTGGAGCTCTGAACTACTAGAAAACCTCATCGACAGTTTAAGTATGAGATCGTAGAGGTACTTTCTGATTTCATTGATGATGCTGGTATAAGGGTTAGTTATCTGGATAAAGACAGTGGATTCATGAGCATTTTTGAAAGGAGACGTTGTGGAAGTGACTCATTTGTGATATCAGCAAATGAATTACACAGATTTTCTCATAAAGTTCCCTCCTTTAAATTAACACAAACGATAAACGAGGCTTTTGAACTTGATCCTGCTTCACTACCTGATTTGTCAGATAATGAAAGGTACAACGACAAGGTTAAAGTCGGAAATGAGGAAGTGGATGATGTCTCTACCTTCAAAATGAATCAACCTGAAGAGTTTTAGGCAAGAAATTTACTGTTTATTATCTCTATTTTCCAATCAACGGAACGTTTGAAGTTAACAAATAGTAACAAGAATTACAATTAGGAAGAACACCACATCTGTTTATATTATTCATATCTTGATGTCCATGAAAAAAGCAGCAGTAAAATTACACAGACAATACTGACACTCCACAAGTCAACGCTTGGCGATTGTCTTTATTCCTTCAACTCTGAAACTATTTTTCGACTAGGCAGAACTAAGTGCCTTTCGTGTTTTATGAAGCACATGAACATGTTTATTCTAATCCACGTTTCTTTCTGAATTCTAGTACTACCTCATAGATCTTATGAGAGTCAGCTATAGATTTCGAGACACTCTCCTTCTGCATACATCTCTTTCCCCAAGCAGCAATCTTTGGGCACTCAGCCTCTATGCTGAAATTGCAAATGGTCTCGTACGTATAAAACCACCTGTAGAATCCAATCAGAGCAATATCCACAAAACCAAAACTTTCCCCTCCAAAGTAAGGCTTGTCTCCCAGTGCAGCTTCTTCCAGTAACTTGAGTGGATCGATGAAGTCCTTCTTACCTCCCGCGAACTCTTCTCTTTTCTCTGTCCATATTCTCCTTCCGAAATCATACAACTGCAGTTTCAAGATTTCCCATATAAAAATCTCACCGTTTTTGTGATCACATATGAATGAACTACATCGTCTGCTGTTTGAATCGTCTATATCTACTCGGCCTTATTCAGATCCATTTCGTTCTAATGCCATAAGAGACGACGACAACAACAACAACAACAACATACCCAGTGTAGTCACATAAAGTGAGATCTAGGAAGAATAGAGTGTACGTAGACCTTACCCCTACCTTCAAAGGTAGAGAGGTTGTTTCCGATAGACCTAGTCCAAAGTAGTCCAGAAAAAGCATAACAAGGCATTTCTGAACAGTAACTACAACAAAATCATACGAGAATCAAAGTACAAGAAACAACAAACAGTAACGGAAATCAAAGGACAAGAAACTATAGGAGCAATACTACTACTAGTCTACAACTACTAATTTTAAGATCTATCCTTTGTGCTCACATACAACAATATCAATGAACTACAACATCTGATATATGAATCCAATCCTCTATATCTACTTGGTCTTATTCAGATTCGTTTCATTTAAATGCCGTAAGAGAAGACAACAACAACAACAACAACTACATACCCAGCATAGTCCCACAAAGTGAGAGCTGAGAAGAGTAGAGTGTACCTTCAAAGGTAGAGAGATTGTTTCCGATAAACCTAGTCTAAAGTAGTCTAGAAAAAGTATAACAAGGCATTTCTGAACAGTAAAATAATCAAAGTACAAGAAACAATAAAACAGTAATGGAAATCAAAGACAAGAAACTATAGGAGCAATACTACGACTATTAATTCTAAGATCTACCTTGTCAGTGTAGTTAGCCCAAAACCTGGCTTGTGCTCTGTCATAAGGATCAGAGGGTAACAGTGGAGCTTTATCCTTCCACATTTCATCGATATACTCAACTACAACGAATGATTCACAAACAGGTTTTCCTTTGTGAATCAAAACTGGGATCTTCTTGTGTACAGGATTCATCTTCAAAAGAAAAGGACTTTTAGAGCTAAACAAGTCTTCTTCTTTGTACTCATATTCAATCCCTTTTTCAGCTAGTGCAACTCTGACCCTCATGCCAAACATACTAGGCCAGAAATCCAATAGAATCACCTCATCATTCTCCATTACTAAGCTATGAGGAAAAAAAAAACTCAAATTGTTAACAAGTACAAGAAATAGCTCCACAATTGATTTCTTTTTTAGTCAAAAGATCTTGACATGTGGAACAACACAAAATTTGAATTTTCAACATAGGTGAGCTTCATTTTCAAAGATCTTTTTTTAATTACACTATAATAATCTACTATGGTTGGCAATTATTGGGAAAAAAAAAAGATGACTCACTTAATGCCATTGTCATCTACCACTAGTGATAGACAACACAATTGTTAATGAGACTTTTATTTTATAGATATTTGGATTTGTTAAGTGGAGTGTCCACATATAAGTGGAATGCCCACCACATATTATATTAAAGTGGGGCCCACTAAAAGTGGGCATCCCACTAAATTAACTCCTATATATACATTGCCATGAATTGGCAATAGACAGTCGTGAAGAACAAATACTCTGCTTTGCTTCTTCTTCTGTTCTCCTATTTACTCTCTTTTTCATTATTAAATTGTTAATTTAGTCTCATTTTACAACACGTTATCAGCACGAGGCTCCGGCTAATTTTCAAGGTAACAAAAGTAGTAAGAGTTTTATTTAATTTTATTTTTATAAAATGGCAAATATTTCCAAAATTGAATTTGTTGCTTTGGATATCTCTGGAAAAGATTACTCCTCATGGGCACTAGATGCCGAAATTCATCTTGAATCAATGGGTCTGACAGACACCATCAAAGATGATAACACGGCATCTAGTCAAGACCGTGCAAAAGCTATGATTTTCCTCCGCCACCATCTTGACGAGGGTCTTAAATTACAATATCTTACATTAAAAGATCCCTTGAAATTGTGGAAAAATTTAAAAGAAAGGTATGACCACCTGAAGTTGGTCATGCTTCCACAAGCACGTTATGACTGGTTAAATCTGAGACTGATGGACTTTAAAAATATAACTGAATATAATTCTGCTTTATTTAGAATTATAGCTCAGTTAACTTTATGCGGAGATGAAATCACGGAACAAGATAAACTTGAAAAAACGTACTCCACATTTCCACCCGCGAATATGCTCCTGCAGCAGCAATATCGCGAAAAAGGCTTTAAAAAATATTCTGAATTACTTTCTCACCTTCTTATTGCTGAAAGACATAATGAACTATTAATGAAAAATCATGATAGTCGGCCAGTTGGTTCTTTGCCACTCCCTGAAGTGAATCAGGCAAATTCTAACCAACGAGAAAGAGGCCATGGCCCCAGTCGTGGTCGTGGTCGTAGTCAAAGAAGAAATTTTAATCATGATGCTCGGCTGGCACCGAGAAATAACCAGCAATATAAAAGGCAGGGTAAAAAGCCAGAAGCTTTACCGAAGAATAATTCAGAAACAATATGTCATAGATGTGGAGGTGTGGGGCACTGGTCGCGGATTTGCCGGTCGTCAAAACGCTTGGTTCAGCTATATCAGGCATCGTTAAAAAGGGCAGAAAATAATCCAGAGACAAATTTTATCTCTGAGGACAATATTGAGCCCATGCATCTAGATGTAGCTGATTTCTTTAATTTTCCAGAAGTAAATATGAATGTTGATAAGCCCGATAATATTTAAATAATTCTCTTTGTTGTTGTATGTATTAAATATTATGTTTGTATTTTTCTAGCTCAATGTAATGAAATAAAACTTTGTATAATAAATTATGTATTAATTATAATATTTACTTTCTTTCTTTGTGAAGAAAATATGGAAATGCCTCAAATCTTGTTTGGATCAATGATAAATCACGAGGATATTTGTGTAATTGATAGTGGAACAACCCATGCTATATTTAAAGACGAGAAATATTTTTCCAATTTACTTAGAAGAAAAGCTAATGTTACTACAATTTCTGGTAATTCAAAAATGATAGAAGGCTCCGGAAGAGCTACTATAATTCTACCTAAGGGGACAAAAATTGTTATAGAAGATGCACTATTTTCTTCTAAATCCCCAAGAAACTTGTTAAGTTTTAAAGATATCCGCAGAAATGGATATCATGTTGAGACATTAAATAAAATGAATATTGAATATCTTGGTATAACCAAGAGTGTCTCAGGCCAGAAATATATTTTGGAAAAATTACCAACTCTGTCATCTGGCCTATATTATGCAAAAATTAGTGCAATTGAAGCAAATATGATCGTAAACCAGAAGTTTACTGATCCAAATATATTTGTGCTATGGCATGATCGAATAGGTCATCCTGGATCAATAATGATGAGACGAATTCTTGAAAATTCAACTGGACATCCTTTAAAGAACCAGAAGATTCTTACAAATGATGAATTTTCATGTGCTGCTTGTTATCAAGGCAAATTAATTATCAGGCCATCTACCCTGAAGGTTGGCATCGAATCTCCTGGATTTTTAGAGCGTATACATGGAGATATATGTGGACCTATTCATCCACCAAGTGGATTGTTTAGATATTTTATGGTCCTAATAGATGCATCATCTAGATGGTCTCATGTGTGCCTGTTATCATCTCGCAACCTGGCGTTTGCGAAGTTGTTAGCACAAATAATAAGATTGAGAGCGCAATTCCCAGATTATCCAATTAAGACCATTCGCCTTGATAATGCTGGAGAATTTACATCCCAAGCATTTAATGATTATTGCTTATCAATTGGGATAAAAATTGAACATCTTGTTGCTCATGTTCATACTCAAAATGGCCTTGCAGAGTCATTTATAAAGCGCCTACAATTGATAGCAAGACCTCTACTAATAAAAACAAAATTGCCAATTACTGTTTGGGGTCATGCTATTTTACATGCAGCAGCACTTGTACGTCTCAGACCGACACATTATAATAAATACTCTCCGTCACAATTAGTATTTGGTCATGAACCAAATATAGCCCATTTAAGAATTTTTGGTTGTGCGGTGTACGTGCCTGTAGCACCACCACAACGTACAAAAATGGGCCCTCAACGAAGGTTGAGCATATATGTTGGGTTTGACTCACCCTCCATAATTCGATACCTTGAACCGTTGACTGGAGATTTATTCACTGCTCGATTTGCAGATTGTCGATTTGATGAAACAATTTTCCCGCCATTAGGGGGAGAGAAAAAGAAACCCGAAAAAGAAAAAGAAATTGCGTGGAAAGTTTCATCACTATCACATTTTGATCCACGTACCCGCACATGTGAACAGGAGGTCCAGAAGATCATCCACTTGCAGAAAATAGCAAATCAAATGCCAGATGCATTTACTGATTTGAAACGGATAACTAAGTCACATATCCCTGCAGTGAATGTACCTATCCGGATTGATGTCCCAAAAGGACCATCTACAAGTATCATAGCTTCTGAATCCCAAACACGCCAGAAGCGTGGTAGACCGTTGGGTTCAAAGGATAAAAATCCTAGAAAAAGAAGCGTGAGAAATAATAAAGATGATACTACAATAGAACCTCCTAAAGAAGGCCAAGATTTGAGTAATCTTGATATTCCTGAAGAAATCAGTGAACCCGAGACTCAAGTGAATGAAGAAATTTCAATAAGTTCTTTCGGTGATGAGATAAAGTTAGATCGATCTAAAATCACGGTTGATAATGTTTTTGCATATAATGTTGCAATTAACCTTATGCAAGATAGTGAAAGTCTTGAACCTAAATCCGTCGAAGATTGTCGACGTAGATGTGATTGGCCAGAATGCCAAAAGGCAATTCAATCAGAATTAGACTCACTTGCTAAACGTGAGGTTTTTGGACCTGTAGTCCAAACCCCTGAAGGTGTAAAACCAGTTGGCTATAAATGGGTTTTTGTTAGAAAACGAAATGAGAGAAATGAAATTGTAAGATATAAGGCACGCCTTGTTGCACAAGGATTCTCTCAAAGACCCGGAGTCAACTATGAAGAAAACATATTCACCGGTTATGGATGGAATAACATTTCGATATCTCATCAGTTTAGCTGTACATAAAAATCTTGAAATACACCTAATGGATGTGGTTGCAGCTTACCTTTATGGTTCACTTGATAATGAAATTTACATGAAAATCCCAGAAGGATTAAAATTGCCTGAAACATGCAAAAAGTCTCGGGAAGTATACTCAATAAAACTCCAAAGATCATTATATGGTCTAAAACAATCAGGGCGTATGTGGTATAATCGCCTCAGTGAGTACTTGATAAATAAAGGCTATATAAATGATGTCATTTGTCCATGTGTTTTTATTAAGAAAATGGAATCAGAGTTTGTTATACTCGCCGTTTATGTTGATGACATAAATCTCATTGGAACCCCTGAAGAGGTCCAAAAGGCAATTGAATATCTAAAGAAAGAATTTGAAATGAAAGACCTTGGAAAGACAAAACTTTGTCTAGGTCTGCAAATTGAACATTTAGCAGACGGAGTTTTTGTCCATCAATCTGCCTACACTTAAAAAGATTTTACATGGACAAAGCACATCCATTAAGTACTCCAATGATTGTTCGATCACTTGAAGTGGAAAAAGATCAATTTCGACCTCCAGAAAAGGATGAAGAAATTCTTGGTCCTGAAGTACCATATCTCAGTGCTATTGGTGCACTTATGTATCTTGCTAATGCAACTAGACCTGACATAACATTTTCTGTTAATTTGCTAGCAAGGTATAGTTCATCCCCAACGCGAAGGCATTGGAACGGTATCAAACATATTTTGCGATACCTGAAGGGTACTATTGATATGGGTTTGTTTTATACTAACAAAGGTTACGCAGACCTTATTGGTTATGCAGATGCAGGTTATTTATCAGACCCACATAAAGCTCGATCTCAGACAGGTTATCTGTTTACACACGGAGGGACTGCTATATCATGGCGATCTACAAAACAGTCCATTGTTGCTACTTCTTCAAATCATGCTGAAATAATAGCAATTCATGAAGCAAGTAGAGAATGTGTGTGGTTGAGATCGATGATACAGTTCATCAAAGAAAGATGTGGTCTGGAAAATAATGTTAAAGTACCCACAATTATATTCGAAGACAATGCCGCGTGCATAGCTCAATTGAAAGGTGGCTTCATAAAAGGAGACAGAACGAAACATATTTCACCAAAATTATTCTTCACACATGATCTTCAGAAGAATGGTGATATTGATGTACAACAAGTTCGTTCAAGTGATAATCTTGCAGATTTATTCACAAAGGCATTACCTACATCAACTTTTGAGAAATTAAGATATAAAGTTGGAATGCGCCGTCTCCAAAATATTAAATGAAGCTTTCATCAGGGGGAGTAAAATACGCGCTGCACTCTTTTTTCCTTAACCAAGGTTTTGTCCCACTGGGTTTTCCTGGTAAGGTTTTTAATGAGGCAGCATTCAAGGCGTATTACCATATGTGTGTATTTTTTTTCCCACTGGGTTTTTCCTAGGAAGGTTTTTAACGAGACACAATAACTATGTATTTTATTTCTTGTAATTTTTTTTATAGAGGCACATTACACGTGGACATCCAAGGGGGAGTGTTAAGTGGAGTGTCCACATATAAGTGGAATGCCCACCACATATTATATTAAAGTGGGGCCCACTAAAAGTGGGCATCCCACTAAATTAACTCCTATATATACATTGCCATGAATTGGCAATAGACAGTCGTGAAGAACAAATACTCTGCTTTGCTTCTTCTTCTGTTCTCCTATTTACTCTCTTTTTCATTATTAAATTGTTAATTTAGTCTCATTTTACAACAGGATTTACTTTAGTCCATGTGTTGATTTTGTATTATGGGGCAAAATACAGAAACATCAAAGCCAAAGTTGGAAATTCAAGGGGGCAGTGAATACTAGAGCGTCGATAATATAACATAACATGGGGGTCGCAAAGTTAGATTAAACAATAGAAAAGAGTCCCCAAAAGTTAGATCTTGATCGATGAAAACCTCGATTTTTTAAGTTTTGTCTTGCAAATGTGGGATGCTTTGTGCACCGGGTTGTCCTTTGACATATGGTTGTCAATTTATTACTAGAGGGATTCATATGGCACAACTTGTAGCTGATGGGAGAACTCACCTTTGTACACCGGGTTGTCCTTTAAGAAAGTTTATGTTTTGAGATTTCATTAATGTCATTAGATGCCCAAAAAGTTGTGTTGCTCAGACTTTTCAAAAATATTGATCAGTTGCATGCATGTCAGAGTAGTGCATTTTTGAAGAATCTTACATGATTGTAACAACATCTTCTTAAGAGTTCGACCAACATAGTCAAAAAAATTAATCATGAATATCGAACAATTCTTGAATAAATTTAGGGGGAAAAAGCTTATAGATTCAGGGAAATATCCATTCCTTCTACACCTTTTAGATGTAGGATTTAAATAAATATACACTGATAGCGTAAAGAATCTTTACACTATTAATACAATTTAACTCGATATAACAAGATCTCACTCAGTTTACTTGACTGTATAACATTAACATATACACTTTCAATGAACAAAACTTGAAACTCTTTTAAAATATTGCACGACCTGATCTGCTAGTTGATATCTAACAGAGTGGAACCAAATGAAACTCTGGCTCCAGCACATTTTGTTAATACATAAGCTGAAATACAAGAATCCAGCACTTAGCGCTGAAGTAAGCAAGATACAATATGTAAAAAAAAAGGAGGAAAATAAAGAACGACAAGTAGAAAGGAACAAGGCTCGACCACTATATATACATCTTTGATTTTTCTTAAGACATAAGCTGAAATACAAGAATCCAACACTTACATATCATTACTTAAAAAAAGAGGACAATATTATTATTAAGTCACCAAATCTTGAAATCTTCAAACAAAAAGAGAAAAAAAAATAACACTAGATAGTACAAACCAAATAAGAAAATGGGCCGAAGTTCTTTTCAACTTATAGGGCCTAAACATTGCCCTCTTGGGCTCTATAAGCTGGGAAAGTTACATATTTGGCCAGTAGGTCAAAATGATATATTTGCAAATCAAACATACAAAAAAATATACTATTTTATATTAAAACTATAAATTTTATATATATTAAATAATAACATATAAAAATATATATATATATTGGCTACTATTTTGATAGGTGTCTGTACAGTGTAGTTTCCTTTTATAACATTAATAAGAGATGTTAATGTGAGCCTAAGGTTGTGTGGCTCATGTTGGAAATAGTTGTTGGGTTATATCGTATAAATTTACTATTATGAGTTTGAAAAACAATATTATTATTTTCATGTTAATATTAAAGGTAGATTCATGATTTAAGTGTTATGAGTTCAATCTTTAAATTTTTTTAATCATTAAAGCCATTATATTTTAAATGTTATAGGTTCATATCTACTATTTAATGTAATTTTAGTGAATTTTTACATATAAATTTACTTTGTAATAAAAATATTGGGTTCGGATGAATTGGACATTTCAAAGTTGCCATCCATCCCTAATTAATAAGACAAGAAGAAAAAACTCTCTGCATCTTCCTAGAGAGGATTGTAAGGCTGTGAAAATAAGGGAATTCATATGTACATCTCGTGAGGATTCTCAATAATTGGTGATACAAGTCGTAATTACTTCAAATAAGAAATCCATAAATCTCCTTATGATTCAATACTATAGTTCAAGATTAAGTTATCTCACAAATGATTATAACTTGAATAATCAATCATATCTTCTATATGTAATGATTTTAGCTAATACCTTCAATCAAATACGAAATAAATTTAATCTCAAAATTTATATCGCGATAATCCACCTAATCCTATGAACCAAATGGACCCATAATTTTCTCATGGTGTTACTTCTTGTGCCACTAGCTATGATATGTATTGTCATCATCAAATCTTATTGGCACCATGTCACTAATGCTAAAAGAGAGGTTTGCCTCTAAAAGAGGTCAAGTCCTCTTACCTTTTCCAAATGGAACACATAATACAAATAATGAAACATGAACATGTATAATAGAGACGGAGTTAGAATTTTAATATTATAAGTTTTAAATTTTAAAAGAATAATTTCAAATGATAATAATTAAATTCTGAATATAAAATTTATACATTTTTGATGAATATTTAATATAAATATATTATTTAAGTAAAAATTATTAAATTCGATCAAATACATATTCAAACTTCTAGCTGTGTATTGATCAATGACGTGGCAGAAGTATTGGCATTTATTGCTTGTAGTTAAAGCTCTTATGTGGAAACTAGCATCCAAAAAGAAAATATTTCAATGCCTCCTAATTTTTCATGTTCATGCCCCAATAGGGTTTATAATGGCGTTGTTCGTTTAGATATTTATTTGATTGCTATAGTAAAATATTATTATAAAAATATATAATATAACATAATAAAATTAATTATAAAGAAAATTTGTCTGTTATGATAAAATATTTATTATAGAGAATGACTATTATAGAAAACTTATGACTTATTATTTATTTGATCAAATTTTTAAAATTAATTTATTTTGAAAAGTTCTTTCATTGAGAAACAGTTTGTGTTTGATCGATCAATTTAAAAAATATTTTTGAGCGGCAATTAGTATTTGACTAAACTTTTAAAAAGTATTGGTAATTAAGTGTATTCTTCTCAAACGTACTTTTGGGAAAAAACTAATATTTTAGTTTTTGAAAAACCAACTCCTGTTACTTCCTAAAATACTTATTTTCTCTCAAAAATTTAATCAAATACAATAGTTTTTAAAAAATAAGCACTTTTAACCTCCTAGTAACTTGGCCAAACAGACTATTTTGATCGAGCTTTTGAAAAGTCAAAAATGTTTATTAATTTTTTTTAAATAATTACTTTTCAAAATAATAAATATATATATATACACCAAAAGGAGCAGTCATTGTTGAGGAGATCTATACAATTAGAAAGATCTAGTGATAGATGTGGAGTCGTGACACTGTTGGTACTCACAAACAACACATACGTACGTAATTTATTTGAAAGGACAAATGTGGTTGTGGTATTAAATATATATTTTTTCTGTCTCAATTTATATAATACTGTTTTACAGATACATATTAAATAGATATTCAAGATAATTTGTAGATATTTGTGTGACGAGAATGTACGTATGAAGAGTGTCAATAGCAATAGGGTACATCCCAATTCAAACTCTTCCGCAAAAAATTACACTATATATATAAGATAAAAATTATTTTTAATATATATATATATATATATATATATATATATATATATATATATATATATGATAGGTGTTGAATGCCTTTGGGTAATTCTTTCATCTATTCATTTTTTTTATATATTTTGAACTCCTCAGTAAAAATTATGACTTCTGCATTGATCAATAGTATCACACACAACATAAATAAAATAGACTTGTGATTTTACTAAAATCTATTTAAATAAGGAAAAATTGAATAAATCATAGTTTAATTTTTCAATTGTTTTTTTTCTCTCATAGGAAACAGAAAATGGCTCTTGGCGACTTCAAAAGACCATAAAAAATAGAAAAAGAGACAACAAATGATAATAATTATTTTTTTTTCAACGAGCAAATGATATTAATCGAAAGCTTTAAGTCTTAAGCAGATAAGTTTTTGAAGATGAAGTACACGTACTTGATATTTTAGGTAATTAGTTCTACATTGAAAAGTTAAAAAAGAGTAAAATGCTATATAAAATAGAACACAAATTCACATGATATAATACACATGCTTTTGAGTTCAATGATGGCGTAGCCATTTTTAGGTTAAAGTGGTCAATACGTGTTATGGCTTGAGTTGTGAAAAATCTATGGTATCAAAATCAGACTCTCACACTATATATATGATAACGAGGCAAATATCGGTGAGGATACATTTATACACACGCTTTTTGGTTGAGATGATGCCATAACACAAGATATAAATTTGTGAAGTCTTTGAATTAAAACGAATAATACATATCATGAACTTGTTAGAACTTTTTGGTTATGTGTTTGTAACACATTTTTCGTAGTAGAAAATATTATTACCAATGAGAGTTTAAAGTTCAAATATAGAATTTGATATTTTGGTCCCCCTTATATAGGGATTTTGCTGTCTAGTCAATTTTGGCCAAACAAGACATTTTCCTTAAATTAATGCAAAAAAGTAGAGTTCAGCTGTGTAATGTTAAAAGGCAATAACGTATTGGACACGATGGAAATAATATGTTTTTTATATTGCTTTCGTTTTAATTTCTTTGTTTGATGTTAATATTTAATTTAAAATTTATTAATTTGACTAATTTGTTATGATAAATCCATTTAAGAAGTGAAGTGCTTGCTACATATATCAAGTATCTTGACTATATGTCTTTAATTTCGTACTTGAAAAAGCGCAACCCAAAAATTGGAGATACGTCACCAATGATAGAGGACAGTCAAAGAGAAGGATTGACAAACGTCTATACTAGCAAGTTTTTAAAAGATGAGTGCACATGATATTAGGTGTATCACACATTGAAATGAAAAAGGAAAATGAAGAGTTTTATAAGATATGTATACACACTTTTCGTCTTGACAATGGCTAGTCCAAGAAAAAACTTTGCGGGGACTGTCAGGACAAAATAACAATACATGTAATGAGATTAGGCTATATAACAGTAGTGGTGGTTGAGGGTTGATAAGTTCAGGACTGTATCAAATTTATTGACAATTTAGATCAGATCGAATGCAGTCAGTGAATGTTATCTGAGAGTGTCATCCTGCCCCAATAGCGCTATGACATTGGTTTTAAACCTCATTAAATATTTATATTATTTCATTCTTTTATAATTCATTTGTGTGATTGTGTGTTAGTTAATTAACCACACATACCCCCAACCCAATGAATAGTTCTCACTCTGTTTTTTTTTTCTTCTATAAATACAATATAAGTTGATAAGGGCAATCACAACGTTTTTCAACTTTTTATTATTATACTACCACTATATTTCCCCCTCCAACATTACAATAATGGCCAATATTCTTAAATTGATGAGGTTCTCAACAGAAATTGCTCCACAAAAATTTATCTCTCTGCCCAAACCATGTCCAATTTCTAAAAAATTGGACACCATCAATGAGGAAGAAGCTTATGTATCAGCTATTTCATCTTCTCTCGATAGAAAACTCGAAAGAGATCGATATCTCGGAGCCAAAATCAACTCCATCTTAGCTTATTACTAAGCTATAGTCTTACAAAAACTGCCTATAGTATTTGTCTCCAAGAAAATAAAAGCACTATTACTGTCTTAAACTCTATATTGTTCGAACTCTTCAAAAATATTGTCAGTTATCTGTCGAAATACTTCTATTTTTTAAAAATCCGACTCTAATAAAACAACATTATTCGAAGGTTCGAGCAACATAGCTTAAAACTAGAAGTGCTACCTTAATTCATAAGGAGAAAAGGATGATTTTTATTCCTTTTCTTTTTCTTTTCTTTTTTCTAGTTTTGGTCTCTTTTTTTTTGGTGAGCCTAATTACCATTCACATGCCTATATTTTGATGGTAGTGATGAGTTTGGTCTTAGAGAATTAATTACTTTGACATTATTCTTCACCACCATATTTTCAACAAGGGGTGAATGAGCTTTTAATTTCTTCTTTATGGAAATTATTTGTTATGTATGTTGAATAAACACTTTCCTATATTATAGGCAGTGGAAATTAAAGGAAAGATTTTTTCTATTTCTACCAGAAGGAGTGTATTATTTTGAGAATTTAACTTATATATTAGTATAATTTAATCTGTTATAATAAAAACTTGTTCAAACGTGATATGCTACTATTATAAAAATAAGGAGCATAGTGTCAAATCGCTTAACTATTTTTTTAAGAAAATTAAATGTAATAGCGGATATATTAATTGATATGATTCTAATATATATTAGATGAGATAGTCAAACACTCCTATTCTAGTATTAAAAAAATATAGGGATGATTACTTAAATTTTATAGTGAAAAAGCTCAATTCCAATTTATTCCGATTTTTTTGGTAATTATCCGAATTCCCTTTTTTTTTTCCAGATTTATGATACATACGAATGACGCTGATACATCGCGATTTGATACATAAGTCTTTTTTATGATACATCGCTAGTTGATACAAACCAAACATTGTAATATCAATAAAACTTATGAATCAGCTTATAACATCCAATATATCATGAACACAACAAAAATAGCAGTAAAACTTATGTTATACTGATACATTGTGTGTTTGGTTTGTATCAACTAGCGATATATCATGAAAAAGACTTATGTATCAAACTGTGATGTATCAGCGTCATTCGTATGTATCAGAAGAGAGATTTTTGAAATTTTTACAAATGGTAGGGAATAATTGAAAATATAAAAATATAAGGTGTGTAATTTGGTAATTTTTCCAAAAATATCTAACAACCCAACAAGAATAAACTTGCGCGCAATAATATCATAATCAAAATAGATATAGGTATTATTAATGCTAGTTGATTCTTTTAATAATATTGATCATGTACCAAGAATGTCGTAATAGTTTGAGGAATCAAAAACAAACGTTTATATTCATTGTTAAATATGTCGATTCGAATTAAGTTTATAAATTGTTATTATTTTGAAGTGCTAAAATTACATATTTATATTAATTAAAGGTTAATTATGTTCAGTCAAATTACACAGAAAAACCAAAATTGAAATATTTCTATAACTCAAGGACAAAAAAGATTTCAATACAGTTTAACTTAAGGTTTATCGGTTTCGATAACAATTTTGATTTTTTTTATTATCAAGTTATCGATTTTTAATGGTTTGAGGTTTTCTCTTAAAAGGTTAACCGATAATCCCATAACATATTAAATAATTATATTTATACAATTTGGTATATAAAGTCCTTAACTTAGAGTTTAACTTCATACTTTTATTTATGCATGTTTCAAACTCTCAGTTATTCTACAATATAACAGTGTTTGTTTTTAAACAAGATGCAGCCTGTCAACTCATGTGCATAGTTCATCTGGCTTGTCATTTTGTTTCTAAGTTATTTTCAATGATTATTTTGGATGTCAAATCTTAACGGTTAAACCAATAACCGAACTAATAACGATCAATAATCGATAACTGATAACCGCTAAGCTGATGTCTTGATGGTTCTATAACGGTATAATATGTTTATAAATCGATAATCGATAAGTCAAATCAATAAACTTAAAAACCAAATCGAATCAACTGATACGCAGCCCTACACTGAAGTGGTTAGTGGTCATGAGCTTGGGCCGGACCCCTCTCTTCTCTTCACTTAAATCACCATTTGGCCCAGACCCTTTAAGTAAGTGGACTATATAGGTCATAAACTCGGCCCAGCCCAAAAACTCCTTTATATATACCTAAAACCAAATCGATAAACTTAAAAATCAAATCGAATCAACTGATACGAAGCCCTACACTGAAGTGGTTAGTGGTCATGAGCTTGGGCCGGACCCCTCTCTTCTCTTCACTTAAATCACCATTTGGCCCAGGCCCTTTAAGTAAGTGGATTATATAGGTCATAAACTCGGCCCAGCCCAAAAACTACTTTATATATACCTAAAAACCCCAGTAAATTCTTCCATTGTTGGCCTTCAAGCTTTTCGGCTCTCTCTCTCTCTGCTATTAGTTGATTGATCATCAATGGATTCTCAACCTGTTGAACCAGTCAGCTACATCTGTGGAGGTACTATTTCATCGCATTTTTTTTTTTTTTTTTTTTTTTTTTTAACGGGTGATCGGATTTTGCAGATTGTGGGCAGGAGAATACCCTAAAGCCTGGTGATGTGATACAGTGTCGTGAATGTGGTTATCGTATTCTCTACAAGAAGAGGACTCGAAGAAGTATTTATTTTCCCTTTTACACTTTTGTTACCCTTTTAATCTTCTTCTTTTTTGAGTTTTATGTGTTGATGTTTACTCGATTGCGGTATTTGGGGTTGATTTAGGGATTTGGGTAAGCTTGTTTAGACATCATGTAAGAAGAAAAAATCAGTTGATTTGAGGTTTGAACAAATTGACCTAGCTAGAATAAACCCCTCAATAAAGTGTGTTGAAAATCGTGAGGTTTTATGATCAAATACTAGGTGTTTTGTTTCCATCTGTTAGGTGAACAGAGTTATCTGGTGCCTGAATTGGTGGGAGGTACCTTGTGGAATTAGTCAAGGTCTAGTTGGCCTTGACCCGGTTAGAAACCCCCCCTTTTAGACATAGTAGGAAGCTGCCCTTTTTAATATTGTAGTGGTAAGTTCTAATGGGGATTTTTCTTAAGAATAGATTAGTAGCTTAAGGCTTGTGGTTTTGTTTGGTCTAACTCGGTAAGGTTTATCAATTGAGAGTAAAACAAGTGTTGGAGTAAATTGGTTGATCTTAGAAAGATGGAATATTGTTGTTTCTATTGTACTCTTCTCATCTGGTTTCTTCTTTACTGTATTTCCTCTCCATACTTGATTTTGATATGTTTTACTTGAGCCTGAGTGTCTATCGGAAACAACTTCTCTACTTGCATAATATAGGGCCATAGGGGTAAGGCCGCATACATACCATCCTCCACGGACCTCACTTGTAGAATTACACTGAGTATGTTGATGTTGTTTAAAAAGATGGAATGTTCAGAAAGTGCTGTAATTTGGATGAGCTGAAATTCAGAAGTTGCAGTAATTTTGATATAGTGAAATTTCAAGTGCTATCTTTTCAATTAGCCTACTGGGATGGTAGGGGATAGAATTGATGTGCTTCTTATTGAGTTGTAAATAATGCATTTAATGTGGTATCTTTGTTAAAGAGAAATCTCAGAAAAAGGCTTAAGTAGAACATAGAACAGTCTTAGAATTGCAATGATGAGATGCAAACATGTAAGAAGATTGAACAGTCTTAGTATTCTATTGGTGATCATTATTATGGTATTAATCTATACTATTGTGTATTTTAGGTGCTTGCCAAATTCTGAAGACAACCCATGGAACCTGTCAACAATTAAATAGTAGTAGTATTTTAAGTGATTTGCCTCATTTACTGTACTTAATATGTTATGGTCTTTTAGTGTTGATGTTATCTTGATTCATTGGTTGACTAGTTGTGGTTGTCTGTCGACTGAAAGGGAAGTTAAGCGGCAAGAAAATATTTTTTGATAAAACTGTATCCACGTTTATTTGCGGATAGTATTCAACCATACTGAAGCATATCATACATGAATTATCTCCTTGGTGATTTAGCCTTTTCTTTTGGGTATTCTTAAGTGAATTTCCTGCTCAATCTATTATAGAACATATATGCTTTGGTTGTTTAATCTGTGTATGTGTGCTTAGCCTTCCATTTTAATGGTCCACATGCTGCAACAAGAGTCTCATTAGAGTCTGTTTAAGTAAGAGAATGTGGGGTATTATTGGCTCTGTTAGCAATAGAAATGAACTTAGGGTAGGCGTATATGTCCTGCTAAATTGTTAAACTATTCCTGAAGGGAGCAAGTGAGCCCATATCTGCTGCTGATGCACTAGGTCCACCACTGGATTGTTATCTTTTTGATGGATAGCAACTGTCATAGGCCAGAAGATCCCGAGTTTGCAATCCTAAGATGATTTAGTTGTTATGCATATAGTTGTGTTTCTTTGCTGTTAATCTGGAGATTCAAAAGCTAAATAAACCATTACCCAGTGCAAGGTTTCTAATACAATAATCTTAGTAGCAGTTTTACCACAAATTAGAATATAAACAACATCTTGAAACACCTCACTTTGTTGCCATTAGGCATCTGGGCCAACCTACAATATTTCACTTCTACGCTTTTTTTCATCGTAGTTCTTTATTTCTACCAGTACACTAAGCTGCATTGTTTTGGTGCAGTCGTGCAGTATGAAGCTCGGTGATGCTTAAAGTCATTTGGAAGAACAGCAAGAGTTCTGCTCGTATGGAAGTAGATGTTAAAAACGTAATAGCTAGTATTAAATATCACGCGTGTCAGCGTGGCCATTGTGTGTCTTTACCTATCTGTGTGTGATTTCTTCGTGTTCACATGTTGTTAGTCTATATGGCAAGTTCAACTCTAACTCAGCGTGGTTGAATATTGTAGAAATTTCTCAAACACAATGTCTTGTGGTCTATTGTGGAAAATCCGTTTATGTTAAAATCTTCACGAGTTGTGTCTTACTTCCTTGATTATGTTATTTTCGTTATCTTTTTTCTTTGAATAAAAAAAAAAGATTGCCCATGGAATTTGAATTTTAGATTTGAATACAATTTTATTAAATAGGGGTGTAACTAGAAGGGGGGAGTCTTGGAACAATGGTAAAATTGCTTCTGTATGACCTATAAGTCACATGTTTGAGTTAGAAATAACTACTAATGTTTTGTGCATTGAGTTGCCTCGTCTTTTTAGGGGTAACTTAGAAAATTATATATTGTATTTTTTGTTATGGACGTGAAAATGAGTTAAAATGGCAATTATAGTGAGAGGAAGAGAATAGTTTGTAAAATATTTGTAGCATAGATTTAACAAGCAAATATCATCATATAAAATGAAACAGAGAAAATAATGTTTATTACATAACAAAACCAAAAAAAAACTAGTGCTCAAATCTCGAAAACATTTGACATCATACCATTTCATCTCAATAATTAGCTTATCTCTATGCTTCCTTTCTTATTGTAGTGTCCAATTGGTGCATCATATTTGCTAAAAAGTCTGTAAGATGAAAGCAAAGAAATCCCAACATAACAAAGGCTAACAATGAATGTAATGGACACAGATGCAGTTGCCTTTTTGCAAAAACCTCCAAAAGAACCACAAGTTTCACTCCATGTAACATCAGTATCCCCTTTATATGCCAAATACATCACTTCTGTTGATGCAGCTCCAGCAGCCAACATTATGTACGTCAAAATCTACAAAGTAAAATTTTCAGCTATTCAGAAAAAAAGAATTTATACTTTTATGCAAGGCATAATACAATGAGCGAACTCAAATTTGGCCTCAGCTGACAAATAAGCATGTCCAAGTTTGAGAGTGCAAATCTAGACATGACCTCAATTTGGTTTCAACTGACAACTAAACACTTCAACTCTTCCCTAATATGTCTTGTGGACACCCGAAGTTGATTTGAATGTGCCTAGATGATCAATTTTTCACTTGGAATGTTCAAATGACACAATAAAAGACGATTTAGAGTGTCTAGATGTGCTTGCTCAAAGTTGAGTATTTACTTTGTTTGTTTATGTATTATACCATTTTTACACATACTATTTCCTTTGGTTCAAGATAAGTATCATCCGTGATTTTATGACACCTATTAAAATAATTATTTAATAAGCACGGAAGATTCGTTGAGAGCTTTGTCTGTAATTAACCTATTATAGTATAAGTTGTCTTTGATAATTACTTTTTAATTACTAATTTCACTTATTATGAGCGGTTATCATCACCTATCATTTCGTCGACGTCATAAGAGTCTTTAGTACTTTATGTTTCAGTAGGGGCCCTATCCCTTCTTACTTTATTATATCGATTAATTTTTTAGGGATCTTTACACAAATAACCAACTAAATTTTGGCATGTTTATCGACACGCTTTGGAATAAATGGGAAAATTAATAACCTGGTCGAGGAGGAAGAATGTCCAAGCTCTAGGCAATGTTGTAGGATGAGGAAGAGCTGCAACTATAGCTGATAGAAGAGAATAAGCTGCACAAATTCCATTTGCATGTACTAAGTACCTGCACCACACATTCAATAATATTTTCACCAGTAATATTAACTTAGATATAACGATTTCGAAAAATTCGTTAAGTTTAAAGGCATTAAAGTATGATAATGAAAATATAAAACATCGTTTGTATGTCGAACGTTGTTATAATAAGTATATGATCTTCATTGGAAGTAATATAGGGTCGAATTAAAGATCTTTGAATGTAGTTTCTACGTTCATCATTTGGACGTTTTTACAAAATGCACGATTTCTAGTGCTCCACCCTTATCAAATTTGTGTTTAATGCTTATCATAGAGATTTATCTATATATCTTATGATGATCTAGCTAACTGCATAAATAAGTTGTGTTGCATGATTCTTTTGTGTGTTTTTAAAGTTATAGAATAGCTCCGCTTTTATTATTTAATAAACATCTCTTTTCGGAAGAAAAAAATCGATTTATATAACAACTTTTCTTATAAGATTATTCTGTTTCGAAAAGGTAGTTAAGTTAGGGTTGTTTCTTTCTCGTTGTTGATACTGACAAGACATAGCTAGAATGATATTTGATTAGTCAGGAGTAAGAAGAATAAAGACAAAAAGACTTTTATGTGAAAGACAAAACGATAAAACGTTTTTTATATCGTCAATGCATAAAACTTAAACTGATCAAGAGAAATATAATTACCTAAAAGTTCCAAGATCAGAGTAAGAAAGTGAACCAAAGTCATTGGTTTGTGAATCCTTTAGCATTATGACAAGTGCCACTACACATAATACTATAGGTAACAATCTCAACATTATCTCACCTATGTTGCTTCCATTATTTTCATTTTCCACAACATTTTTTTGTGTCAAATCCCCCATAATTGACACTCTTGGCCTATAAGATATTGTGGAAAATGAAGAAAAGAAATTGAAGTGAGAGGGAAGGTTGGAGTGATGGTCACTACTTATTAATGAAATTTTAGATGAGAAGTTGGGTAGTTTTGGCAATTTAATGCAATTTAAAGCTTTCCACACATTTCTATGCAAAATATTAAAACACCTTGATAAATATGCATTATGGACAACATGATATAGAGAAAAAATAATATACTTCTTTTCATACTGGCAACATGAGCCTGTTTGCCTTTAGATCTCATAATAATTTGATTATGGAGTACATAGAGATTTTATATATATATATATATGGCGGTGTCTAAGTGCACGTACTTCAACTGATTTATTGAAATATTTGTTATTTTCATATTAGGATAATTTTGTCACCAAAATTTGAATGAATGGGAAGAAATTACATAGTTTTATAATAATATTGATGTTTGAATTAACTTGCATATTCTTTGATAAATTTATGAGATACATGTTATGTTTCAAAAACATATACATATACCATTTAGTTTTGTCCACTAAAGTTCGATCGATTGGAAAGACTTTACATAATTTTTTGTGTCTCTATTAAAATTTAAATTTGTATTGACTTGTCAACGATAAAATGGCCTCTGTTGAAATTTAAACGTGTATTGAATTATGAATAATTAATTAAGCAACAAATATGATTTTTGTTTATGAGATAACATTTGTGATTTGTGAGTAATTGAATAGGTTCATCGTCTCTAACTAATTGAAATGTTGTCAACTTTAACCATATAGACAAACTAATTATGCCCAATGGAGCAATAAAAAAATTGCCCAACAATTTCTCAAAGTGAAGATCATATTATAAGAAAGAAAAGGGCTAAAAATGCCTCTAAGATATTCCTCCGCTCACCTTTTTAGCTCACTTTTTTCTCTTCTGAATAAGTGACCTTTTTTGTTTATTTATTTTAAATTTTTTAGATCTTTTGAAATGGATTTAAAAAATTCAAGACCATCCCTTATAACGTTCAAAATAAAATATTCAGTATAATTTCATAAATAATTTTTTTTTAAAATAAAATATATACAAACTTTACTCATTTATTAATACAATAGAAAGAATAGTTTATGATACACCGTTTAATCGAAAAAAAAGAAGTAAAAGAGCACTTATATCTAAACAAAGACAATGGATTTATTTATTTATTTATTTTTGGAAAAAAAGTCCTTTTCTTGAGTCAATTAGCTACTAGCCACAAATTCCCTCTTCAAGAAAAAAGAAAGGATAACAACAACTCCAAAAAAAAAAGAGAAAAAATGGCACTACAACTTCAACATTTATCATCTTCATCAACTCCTAAATTCACCACCTTTGCTTCTTCTTTATTGGTACCAAATTTCCAAAATGTTGTGTGTGCCTCAAAATTAAAAAATGGAGGCATAACAAGTGTAAAAAATCTAAGATTATCATCATCAAGAATTAGAAAAAGAAGGAATATATTTTTGTTTAGAATATCAGCTTCAATTTCACCTCTTGATTTGACTGAAGACAACATTATCCAAGTCTTAGAAGATGCAAAGGCTGAGGTATATCATTAGTGTTTTGTTTTTTTCAATATTTTCTTTTAATAATTGAGAAATATTTTATCATTATGTGGTACAGTTTGAAATTCGATGAATAATAGGTGGTATGGGTTCATTCAGAAATAAAGATTTGTGATGGAATAATAAGTACTTCTTCATCCTTAAATCAAATATTTTTAGTTCAAGCGATACCTGTCAGGTATAAAGTCGTCTTTGTTAGAGAGACTCCCCACACTGAGTTGGAAACAAAAAGAAATTTATAGGTTCACGTGAATTCAGTAATTTAGACTCAGATTTAGTATGTGTTAAAAAATCTAATATAGGACTACAAATGATATATTTCTATCCAGTAAATCAAGTTGGTTGTAGTAGTATTTCGAACTCGAGTACATAAAGTTCAAATTTTGAATTCGTCATTACCCTTTTGTCTGTCACACTTAAATATCATGTTCTTGTCCACGACAAGAGTCAAACTCGGGTGTGCCATCCTTTTAGCTACGGATTCATCTGAACTCATAAATACTGATACGGAGTATAGATATATATGTAAAAACTTAATAAAATGTCAATACATATACAGTTCTTGAGTCTGGGATTTATCAATCTTCTTATTCATTTGTTTTATTGTTTGGATTCTGCAGTTGGCACAACTTTTTGATACTTCAGTTGGGATAACAGGTAATTTCTCATCAAATAAATAAGTCTCTTTTTTTATTTTCATGTATTAACAAGTGGGGTCTTGAGGGAGTGAGATGTACACAACTCTTTTCCCTATCTTTTATCTTTACGAAGTAGAGAGGTTGTTTCCGATACACCCTCGACTGAACAAGAGGAAATAAAATGTTATACAGGGAAAGCAGAACTAGCAGAAGTGGATGGACCTTATGTGAAACTTAGATTAAGTGGCAAGTTTTGGCATAAACGTTCTACTGTTGTAGCAAGACTTGGTAATTACTTGAAGCAAAGAATTCCTGTAAGTATATAGTGAAAAATTTAGAGTTAATTTCCTTAAGAAAATGGTGTTCATTTCTGTAACTATTTTTTTTCTCTTTAGGAAATCTTGGAGGTGGATATAGAAGATGAGAAACAATTAGATGATAGCCCTGCAAACTTTTGAGAGTTGAAGAGAGGCCTTTCAGTTCGTTCAAAGACACTAAAGACGAGCTATTACAGATTGAATGGTCCAAAAGCTCATCAACCTGTCCAAGGGATCATGAGACGAGTGCCTCGTTTTGTAGGATCATACTTTTTTTGTCATTCAAAGCCAAAAGGTACTAATAGTTGAGAACAAGTTCCCAAACATTAGTGGTTCTTTATTTCTTGATGGTATTTTAAAAATAAAAAATCAAAGGAAGATTTATTCAGTAACTAGAACAAGACTATGATCCAGTCCAGCAACAGCTTGAATAACTTCAGAACCTTCTAAATATTCAACGAATATCGGTTCTGCTTCATCAGCAGAGCTGCCTAATCCAAGCCTTCCGTTTCTCCCGCAGCCCCAAGCCCATAACTCTTTCTTTGCTGTGAGAGCAAGGGAATGTGCCCGTCCTCCTGATACAGAAACAGGTGATTCGCCAACCAGACCTTCAACAACCTGAGGAATGTTGTTTGGACCATCCCTCCCAAGTTGAGAACTTTGGTTCCATCCCCATGATACAACACTTGTTGCATCTGTTGGTTCTGATGAAGGATCGTTGCAAACTGCAAATGAATGCCCTAAACCTGAAGCTACAGAGAGAGGATGGAAGTGTATATTAACTGGTTGCATTCCCAAGTCGTTTTCCGTTCTTCCTAACTGGCCATACACATTGCTTCCGCCACTAAACAGTGTCCCATCACCTAAAGTAAGAAGATAGAAACGACCATCAACATGCATTCATGCACATTTCAAGTATACATTAGTAAATGTGACTTACAGCAAAGGACTAGAGAATGATCATGTCCGCAAGCTACATCTGCAACTTTTAACTCGTGTAGCTCCTCAATTGAACTGGGCTCCCATATTATAGGCATATCCTTTTCCTTCTCGATAGCTTCCATGACTAACTTCTCAGCAGCTTCAATCGCAGAAAATTCTTCCGTTGATCTTAATTTAGTACTATTTGATTCCAGTGGAGAGATCTCCAATTCTCTTCCTATCTTACCGATTCTACCATCTGCATAGTATCCCCAGCCAAACATATTCCCATTCTTAGCTAGCGCAAGAGCATGTCCCCAACCTAATGAAACCTGCCAACCCAAAACGAATTGACAAGAAGTCTACACCTACAAAAAATAACTTTTGAACAGTTGAATAATATTCACCATCTACTTGGTTATAATTGTTGTTCAGCATCATATCTTTTATATGTTCTCAGTTAAACTTATTTTTTTAACAAGTAAAACTTATTCTACCTTAAGGATAATTGGATGACCACCTTAACTATCTCTTCTCCAGAAAGTGTTTCAACCATGGAAGGTATCGCAGCCTTGGTGATTCCTTTGCCAAGACCAAGCTGCCCACGCTTAGAACTTCCCCAAACCCACAGAGATCCATCATCTCCTATGGCGGCAGAAATAACACCTGATGCAAATGCTGCTTGAACTCTCACTTTGTTTAGTCCTTCTACTCTTTTTGGTTCATTCCACGTTTCTCTGAACAAGCTCAGCAAAAAAGATTTCCATGTAAGTAATACAAACACCCTATAACCCCAACCCAACCCTAAGTAAAAGAAGAAAAGCAAGACAGGGTGAAAACAGGACACAGAAGGAAATACATGAGATTCTTTGGAAAACAATAGTATACCCAGCATATAGAGAAGAAGAGGTTTAGTTTCCTACCATTAGTACCAAGATAGCTAACACAGTCGAGAAGCCAATTCTAGGACCTTCCTAATTCACATATATGAAAAGAGTTATACACACAAACAAATAGAGATAAGCTAGGATGTCACAAAAACTTTAGATATTAAGAGAAATAGCTCTTATTCCACAGCAGTAAAGAAATCTGCTACTGTCGGCATTATCATGGCAACAGTCTTTAAGCTACTGTGAACCTACGGAGCTAGGCTGAGGTTGTCTGGTTGACCAAACAACTTGTCTACTGCTGTTACAATGTTCTGTTACCAGAATTCGAAGGAACTTAATGGTTTTCATACATCAGATTGTGAGGATCATGCTTTGGACAGATTAAGCTTTTCTTGGAATGCTAATCATTTATATAAGAAACACCCAAATCACCAGAGTTTTCCAGTCTCCTCAAGAAGCAAAAGCAAGTTAATGGCCTCAAGAGTATAGTCTTCTTCTGGAGCTGTCTTTCATCTGTTACATTTCCTTATCAATGAGGGTAGAAACATGGATGTGGACTAAAAAATATACATAAGCAAGGAAATGGCACAAGTGCATTACAGATATACGAATCTTCAGCACAAACAACCTCTTCACAGTTCCTTGCAATGACATAAACATGAAATTGCCAGATTAAATCTAAAAGCTACTTTCTTTGAAGAGGGTTACAGTAGGATGATGACCGACTTAATAATTGCTCAACTATAATGAATCCTTCTCAATACCAATTTGCAGGCACACGCCTCGAATAAAGCTGAATAGATACAGAGTATTCCACATACAGCAGACCTCTTACTAACCTGTACTGCTAATAGACATAGAAAGCAAGCATATTGACACATAAACACTGCCAATTTTCTCTATCAAGCCACAATTAAACACAGTTACTAATCAGTAAGCCACAATTAATTTTTCGAGCTTCATACCTGAACTATTATGTGTGTGAGTTTCTTATATGAACTATCACCAACGGCTTATCAATTATTTCCTTTTCCTACCTGAATAACAGTGATATTTCAAATCGGAAAAACAGCTAATAGTTAATCTGTGTTTCAATAAATAATCGGTTATAGTTCAATTAGAAAACTCGCACATCTTATAGTTTAGATGTAAACCTCAAAAAATTGGAATTTTGTGTGTTTTTGACCAATAGCTCACCTAGGAGAAAGAGGATCACGGCCAAGTTGGCCTTCATTGTTACGTCCCCAAGCCCAAACATGGCCCTCGGAAGTAACGGCGAGGGAATGGAAGTGTCCGGCGGCGATGGTAACGACGTCCGGCGGGAGACCCGGTATAGTAGTGGGCTCGTAGGCGTCTAAGCCCATACCAATGATGGACGCCGGAAGGCCCAAAGCACCGTGGCTTCCGTCACCAAAGCTCATCACCGTTGTTTTGCTATAACCGCCGCTGCTCATCCATCGGCGGGAGAGGCGACTCGACTGAATTCTCCCGTGGTTCAGTAACCGCAGCATCATTTCTGGTTCGACCGGATTGTAAAGTGGTCGTTGGATCCTTCAAGTGTTCAAGCGTTACGGATCACAAATCGGGTCGGATCACACGTGATTTGCATAAATAGGATCTTTGGTGTAGGCTTGTATATAGGTAGGTTCGGTTCGGCTTGGCTTTCAATCTTATCAATTGATAATTTGTACGTATGTTAAATTGTTATAGAATTATTAAAATATTAATTTATTGATTATCGATTTAATAATTATTGATCGTTATCGATTTAATTGTTAAAATTTGACACAAAAAAAATCATTGAAAAATCATTTAGAAATAAAGTGACAAATCAATTGAACCATGCACATAAATTGACAGATTGTATCTTGTTCAAAAGCAAATACTGACACATTATAAAATAACCGAGAGTTTGAGACAAACAGAAATAAAAGTATAAATCCAAACCCTAAGTCAAGAACTTTATATACTGAATGGTATAATAGAATTTATTAATCAACAATCGGATTATCGTTAATCCATTAAAAAAACCTC
The DNA here is from genome assembly GCF_947179165.1 of Solanum dulcamara. Taxonomy (NCBI): domain Eukaryota; kingdom Viridiplantae; phylum Streptophyta; class Magnoliopsida; order Solanales; family Solanaceae; genus Solanum; species Solanum dulcamara. The sequence goes on along the minus strand of NC_077248.1, from coordinate 65,551,756 downwards.
GAACTATTAAAAATCGATAATCCAATAATAAAAAAAAATCAAAATCGCTATCGAAATTACTAAACTAATAATTTATTATCAATAAATCAATAATTTTTTTCGATTCGAGACAAGCCCTTACTTGTCCCCATTTAAAATTTGACCCCATTAATGAAAAATTTTAGTAAAATAGCCTCAATACAGAAATTGCACGCTTGAAGGATAAGAAAATTCTGGCAATCATCCAAAAAAAATAATATTTGATAGAAATTATGGTCAAATTTTAATAGGCCCCATAATTTACTCAACACATATGAGTAAAACATCATTAAAATCACTATATTGTATGTGTTAATTTCTTAAAAAGCATTAGGGAAGTTAAATTTTAAATAGCACGTATATTGCTAAATAAATACTATATAGTTGCGAAGTCAATTATTATTTTACTGTTAAAAAGCATAATCAAAATTTAAAGTTTATAGGTTCATTTACATTACTAGATTCTACATTAAGATAAAAGGAAAACTATACAAATTAGATTTATTAGGCAAAATATTTACCCAAATTAAATCCAACCCAACCTATTTACTCGAGTTGGATCCACAATCTAAACTATTTACCCGCTTGCTCCCTTATTCTATTCACTAAACCATCGCTTATTCATCCTTGATATCATCGGAGTATATATATACTCTAATGGTATCTATATATTTTGATGGTATCAAGCAGTAATTGAATAGTTTTTTCACTGAAACATTATCTGTTATATATATATATATTCTAACGATATTAAGGAGTAACTGAGTAATGTTCTCTACTTTTCTTTGATACCATCAAAGTATATGTGTGTGTATATATTCTATCAAATAGCAAAAGTGAATTAGCAGGTAAATACAAAGAAAGTATGAAAGTAAGAGGGTAGCTAGCTGCTTATAAATAGTTTTCTTTTTTATGGTACAAGTATTCTTTTCCCTAAGATAAATACGTAACAGACATACTATCTTCATATTGTATACGGTATTAACTTAAAGTTATTATAAAAATCACAAACTTCAAATTCAAAATTCAAAATCTTGTCTATGTTAAAAAAAAAAAAAAACTATATACACTAGTAAATCTAGGAGAAGGCAGGTGGCAATACTAAACAAGAGTATCTTGAGATTTCATTTGTGACTATAGGAATATAATATCTCTTATCTGATTTAATGAATCCACGTGTTCTTCTATCATTTGTCAACAAGATCACAACTTTATCTTCAATATTCACAACTTGTTATATCCACCACAATTTCATTCTTTTCACCTAGCCCCCACAAAATACTTTGTCACCTTATTTGCCACCTTTTGTATTTAATTTATTCTTGTGGAGCTAAGTGTTTATTATTCTTCATTTCCATAGCATCCAAAAAAACAAAAACAAAACAAAAATAGAGAAGAAAAACTATGGCAACTCAAGCATTGATTTCTTCATCATCAATTAGCACTTCAGCTGAGGCTGCAAGACAAATTCTTGGATCAAGAAATTCACAATCTGTTAATAGAAAAGCTTCTTTTGTTGTAAGGGCTGCTTCCACTCCACCAGTAAAGGTATTTTTCTCTCCATATTCGGGTCGTTATGTTGCTTGAACTCTTACAAAATATTGTGTACACTTGCTATAAATAGTACTCGAGTCGTTGACATTTTTTAAGAGTCTGAGTAACATAGTTCGGTAATATAATTATCCCACATTCTATATGATGAGGATAGATAACTACTTTGCTTGGACTTTTCTAATAATATATCATACTTGTGTCGGATCCTCTTTATATGCACTACTTTTTGAAGAATTCGACACGCAGCCTTTTTGACATTTATGAAGAGTAACAACATAGATAGATAATACCATGGTTTTAATCCTAGTAACCAAACGATTCTTATATGTCTCTTTTCATCTTATAGGAAGATGTTTAACTAGAAATAGAAGTAATAGTGTTAAATTAAAGTAATGGTTGAGATTTTTTGATATATAAAATATAATATCAATGTTTAACATTCTATTTCATTTTATATAACGATATTTGACTATATACAAAGTTTAAGAAAGAATTTTTTTGAGTACATATCAAAAAAAAAACTTGGGACTTGTAGTTCTAAATATGGAAGTGTGGTGAAACATAAGTAAATCTTGAATTTTGTGTGTAAGTTGTTATCGTCTAAGTTGTTCGGACTCTTTAATGAAAAGTTTAAAACTATACATATTTGTACAAAATAATTAATGAAAACTTTAAAACTACACAAGTCATTCACTTAATTCTGTTTTACAGCAAGGAGCAAATAGGCAACTCTGGTTTGCATCCAAGCAAAGCCTTTCATACTTGGATGGCAGGTAAGATCTATAACACTTGGTGTGACTTAATCTAGCTCTTTCAATAGCGCCTTGTCGAGTTTATGTTATGTGCACTGACAGTGTTATAAAAAGAATTAAATCAACTTGCAACAAATCTAGGCAGAGGTCCATCTCAAACCTGATATAGTAACATGTAAAATCAATTAATAACTTGCTATAATCAATTGAATTGCACACATAATATAAAAACTTCTGGTGCACATATACGGTAATCGACAAGAATCTATGTTTTGTGCACTGACAGTGTAAAGAAGGTTAAGTTGAGTTACAATAAATATAGATAGTTCTATATCAAGCCTAATATATCAATTGGGAAAATAGATCAATAATTTGCTATATTCAACTGAATTGCACGTATAATATAAAAACTCATGGTGCACATATACGATAATCAACACGAGTCTATGTTTTGTGCACTGATCGTGTAAATAAGAATAAGTTGATTTACAACAAATATAGGTTGTGCTCCAAATCAAGACTAATATAGTATCCTGGAAAATGGATTAAGAACTTGCTATAATCAATTGAATTGCATGTACAGTATAAAAGTTCATGGTGCACATATACAGTCTATTATGTACACCGACAGTATAAAGAAGGTTAAGTTGACGCACAATAACACTTACATTGCATAGATCATATGGCATTTATTTATAACGTATCTATATAACTTGAATTCAACCTAAGACGCTATCTTTAAGTCTACTTATTGAAAAATTGTATGTTGTTCCACAGTCTTCCTGGTGACTATGGTTTTGATCCCTTGGGACTCTCGGACCCCGAGGGCACAGGAGGTTTCATCGAGCCGAAATGGCTAGCGTATGGCGAGGTCATCAACGGGCGGTTCGCCATGTTAGGAGCAGTAGGGTCAATAGCACCAGAGATTCTTGGAAAAGCTGGCCTCATCCCACAAGAAACAGCACTTGCATGGTTCCAAACTGGTGTAATCCCACCAGCAGGAACATACAACTATTGGGCTGACAACTACACATTGTTTGTCCTTGAGATGGCACTCATGGGCTTTGCTGAGCACAGGAGATTCCAAGATTGGGCCAAGCCTGGTTCAATGGGGAAACAATACTTCTTGGGCCTTGAAAAGGGATTGGGTGGGTCAGGTGATCCAGCATACCCTGGTGGCCCATTGTTCAACCCACTTGGATTTGGAAAAGATGAGAAGTCCATGAAGGAGTTGAAACTCAAGGAAATTAAGAATGGAAGACTTGCTATGCTGGCTATTTTGGGATATTTTATTCAAGCATTGGTCACTGGTGTTGGACCATACCAAAACCTTCTTGATCATTTGGCTGATCCAGTAAACAACAATGTCTTGACCAGTCTCAAGTTCCACTAAACTAAGTAGCAAAGCAATCCACTCTTTTCTTCCAAATCTCCCCCCTCCCTTCTCTTATGTGTAATGTAACATTATGTGCAGATTAATATTTTTCATGTCATCTGTAATGCTAAAACAAGGGACATGTGATTTTAAAGGCTTGATATATATTTTTAGAGTTTTTAGCAATGAGTCCTGCAGAAATCATCTAGTATTCGGTACTCACTGATCCGACTAATTCAGATTCGTGTTACCTAAGATCTATTAAAGGAGGAAAATACTCCCTACTAGAGCTTGAACTCAAGATATCTAGTTAAGGGTAGAGGGATCATATTCATCCCACCACCACCCCTGAGGTAGTCTGAAATCATATATCAGTTGCATTGATGAAAGAAATTTCGAATGAAAAACAGTATTAGACAAAAAAACAGAATCCTACATCACTGAACATAAAGATTTTTCAGCAGAAAGCCAGACAGTAAAGAGCAAAAACAGTTTCAAGGCTTCTTATTGACTCTTTTGATATGCTATTGTTGATAAATAACAAAATGATTAGTGAAGATTCATATAGTCGATCAATTAGCTTGGGACTGAAGCATAGTTATTATTGTTGCTAAACATTCACAAATCCAGAGTGGGAATTTCCTGGGTATTGAATCCATATAGCATTGTAGCAGTAATTAAAAGCACAAATAAGCAAGACAAATAACGTTTTGTTTACTTACATGATTTTGAAAGGGTTTAGTTGATACGATTCATTCACAGGAAGAATTCAAATGAAATTGTTTTTTAGTTGACACCTCAAACCTCACTGATTCATGGTTATATGACATCTTTGTATTGTTTAGATTCTCTTATTAAAGTTAAGACAGTGACTGAATACTATTGTTGTTCTGCATCGAACCGAATGGAAAGCTAAACTAGCTGAACAATATACATCGAGAAACATAAAATAGAACAAGAGAAGTGGATGTCTTGATTATTGACCATCTCATCAAGTTTCCAGAATATAATGAAGTAAAATAGTAAAACTTAATAGGAGAGCCATCCCTTTCTTTGTATGAAAGGACGAATCAATATTCACTGATATGACTTTCCTACTGACTAAATTGCTTGAATTAGTTGAAGGTGTGAAGTTACTACAACAATAAATGTAGTCTTACTTTTTCTTCATTCTCAAACATCTAACATTAGGTATCTTTTCCCATAGATCAGATGCGGTTATTTTGTACCAATAAATCTGGCAACGATCGTGTTGCCTGTACCTTGTGTTAAGATATTGTACAAGAAGAAAATTGACACCAAAGACTTGGAGAAGGGCGGGAAAGTGTAGTTCAATATTTCTCATTCACACAAGCACACAAGGTATAAGGAATTCTATTCACAGTTTGTAATGTCAACTATTATACACGGGGGCACACAAAGATGGACTGTCCACTATTTACTGTTTTTTGCTTATTTTTGCACAGATAAAATCATTAAAACAAATCAAAGAGACCTCCGAAAGATAAGAAGGAAAGACCCGTGATGACGGCTGGCATATAGATGATGAGAACAGGATCAAGTTTGAAGAATGATTTTCAAATTTCAACTGCAACAACCCCCTCCTTGAGAAGAAGCTCCATCTCTTCCACCTGATGGTCCAGGAATGCCTCCATATCCAACTTTTATTCCATAGGACTGCAGAAAAATATACAAGTAGACAGGAGAATTATACACGATGAAAATCAAATACTCTCATTGGCAAAAAAACATTTAGAAAGCAGGCAACCTCTGTTTATTTATTCTTAAAGCAAAGAATTCGGTCATCAATGGTTGTCGTCAGTACCAAACTGATCATTAAACAAGGACCAAGATATGCCCATTTGTCCATATCATAGATTCGATCCTAAGAGCTACTTAAGAGTACAAGAATGCAGATTAATTTCAATCAAGCACAAGTAGTGTTCTTTGTTATGGTTAGTAAACTTTATCACATCCTTAATCTTCCATCAAATCAATTTCCTTTAACATTCTAATATAGCATGTCACATCTAAGTGGTATGTGCTAGAAGAACCTGGTTCTTAATCAAGCACCAATTTAACATCTACTCTTCGTCTAAATTATTTGTAAGGGCAATCAAAAGTTGGATGAATGAAAGAGTGCTCGCATTATTGTGTGAACTTTTAATGATATAATGTGATCTGGGCTCATCTGGGACTGGATATTTCCTTTTAAATTTCATGAAAATTTTAGAAATAAATGGGATTGCGGAAGCTGTAATAGCAGCAATAAGCTGCACATAGCCAGAACATATGTGCCCTTGAACCAGACCCACCATGCAATGGAAAAGGGTGTCCCCAGATGATTGACCTCGTTTCATGTGAAATGTTCGCAAGTTACCAGATTAGTTTTGGATAGAATCCTCCAATATTCATGAAAGGGAAAATCCTCCAGACTTAACGATATGTTCTTTAAACTAATGAGATAATAAAATTTGGTAACAACAAGGTTTGGTACTTAAATGGAGAAGGATAGAGGGTGGGCTCATTATCCACCGAGTTCTGAACCATGTGCCAGCTGGCCCTTAGGGATTTCTTGGTTACAATAACAACAATTGGTAACATGATCAGAATGAACCAACTATGATGTGTAGACTAAATTGGAAGCCAATCACAGTTTTTCTCATTTATTTTGCATATTACTCTTAAAGAGGTGCCTTTTCTTTTAGGTATAAATAGACAATTGCAAAAGTAATTCCTCTCAGAGAGGTAACAACATCCACTAATCATGACCATTACAAAACTTATTGAGCATACTCAAATTCAGTGATCAAGGTGTGGCATACCTCATTTGATACATCAAACACTCCATCCTGTATTTTCTTATAGATTGTTGAGGCTGTTCTGATGAAAGCCTGAATAATGCAGAAAATAGATCATCCTTAAAGAACCAAAATTTAAATTTGAATAGAAAGAACTTCCATGGTTGGACTTAAAACCTCAAAAGGCCTGTCAAATCAGAAAAATTCCTTACCTCTTCAACATTCTGAGCTGTTTTAGCAGAGGCCTCCATAAATATCAAGCCATTTTCCTTGGCAAACTGCTCACCTTCTTCTGTGCTTACAGCCCTTCTATGAGCCAGATCACACTTGTTTCCGATTAGCATAATGGTCATGTTTGCATTTGCATGCTGCCTTGCATCTTCCAACCAACTAGCAAGGTGATTAAATGTTTCCCTCCTATTTATTTTGGAGAAAACATTCAAAACCTTGTGACCAACTAAAATAATGTGAGCAGATATAATAGACATGCAAATCAGGTCTCCTGATTTCATATTGTACCATACTTTAACCTTTGTTTGCATTCTCTAATGGAAGTAGACTTTGTAAAACAGATGTGTAATGTTACTCCCACATATAGTCTCAATTGGACCATGATGAGTATGCGTCAATTACAAATTTTAGGAACCGAAACGCCTTGAAAACTATAGTACTCTAGTTCACTAACCGACAGAGATGCTGCTCTGGAAGTTCAATGCTCATCTTTTGCACTTTTCTTATCATTTTTAGAAACTTTTTTATTCCTCTACTTAGTCCAGAATATATTAGCTATCATGACCAGAACACCATCAGATATGTCCTCACTATCATGGGCGGAGCTACCCTTGCCCGAGGGGTGTCAAGCGACACCCCTTCGTCGGAAAATTACATTGTATATATAGGTCAAAATTTGGTTTAACAAATATATATACAAGTATTGACACCTCTTAACACAAGTTGAAGGTTTAGTGTAGTGGTTAAGGGGTTGCAAAAGTTGCTTGAGGTTGTGTGTTCTACCCCTGCTAGCAGCATTTATTTTTTTACTTTATATTTTGACACCCCTTAATCGCCACTGCTCGCTATGATAAGTTAAAGACTAAAATGAGATATTCCTTAATTAGTTTAGCTAAAAGACTACAATATATTTGAGTTGCAGCCACTTTAAATGAGATCTTTGGGGCAGCAAGTTACTGTACAGGAATCTCTAACCAAGGTTAAATTACACATAAAGAAGTACACCTCCTAGGCTCCTAGTCCTAGAGTTACATGCATTATGAAAGTGTCAAATTCCCTTATCCATAGTGACAAAGATTTGTTCTACCTTGTAATATCATAAACAAGTAATGAGCCTGCAGCCCCTCTGTAATATGACCTTGTGATGGATCTGAATGATTCTTGACCAGCCTGAAACGAGAACATTCATAAGAAAATGCTTTTAGACTTTAGCGATAGCACATCCAGAGATGAAAACTAGGAGGAGGACTTGGTCCCATTTAGATTAAACTCCAAATGATTAAAAAAAGATGATAAACTGAATTATGGACTTCTGTAGGCATTTATTCGGACATTCTCCATAACATATTAAGATAAAACAGAAGAGAAAATTTGTCTCACTAACTGTGTCCCACATCTGTAATTTTATAGGTTTGTTGTCGATTGTGATCATTCGAGCCCCAAATTCAACCCCAATGGTCAGGTCATGGACTGGTTGAAACCGTTTGTCCGTAAATTGCAAAAGTAGACATGACTTTCCAACTCCTGTACAGAGAATATCATATCTTTATAAGTGATGTCTCCCACAAGACTTCAAGTAACATATGCACGGACATCACACAGTAGAATCTAATGAATTGTAAGAAATGACTTTTTCAAAAGGGGGGGGGGAGGGGGAAGGGCACTCATGGCACAACAAAAGCTAAAAAGAGGCATTCTGCGAGTCCAGAAACAGCAATAAAACATAGATGATAGCAAAATAACTATCAGATGAACAGTACAGAGTTAAGAATCACATTGAGTTTGCGAGTCTCTAAGAGAATATGTATTGACATGACATTTTGTCAAACGTCATAATGGGTGGCGATGCTCTTGAGTAATTGACTTCATGATAAAGGCACAGAATCATGTCTAATTCACCTCTTAAAACATTGAATTTATGAACATGAGCATTCAGAGAGCGAGTATTGTCACTTCCACGCAAGCTAAAGTCTTTCTTGCTTTTTGAAAGCATTTGCAGCTCTCTATTGATTATCTATGAGGGCTTGCATTTAGCAAATCCTTGTAAAAAATTATGCAGTGAGTCCAAAGAAGCTGTGCAGGTAATTTCTAAAACTGCTCGACTATTTTGTAAGAATTGTCAAAGGCACATATGCCCTGAAGCGACACCCAAAATGTGTTGAGTACTTCACCTCGCTTGATGTGTGCTTCAGTGCCGTCATCAAGGCTCTAAGACATATTTTTTCTTGCCAATGAGTGTTTCTTAAAGATGCAATATTAAACAATTAATACTTCACGTTATTGTTGTTCTTTTTTCAATTTCTTTGTCCAAATATTTGTTATTCATGCTTATAATTATTAGTCTTGGACAGTGTTGTCAGACGCGCGCTTAAGCCTTGAAGCGAGGCTCAAAATGTGTTGAGTACTTCGCCTCGCTTAATGCCCCAACGGATCTTAGAGCTTTTTTCCGCTTTTTGTTTTTGATAACACTGGTCTTGGACTTGTTTTTTTTTTTTGAAAGAATAACAAGTGGGGATTGATTGTTTGTATTTGTGCTTTTTTCATTGAAGCCAACGCTTTATTTTTCTTTGCGCTTAAAGCCCCAACAGACCTTAGAGCTTTTTTGCGCTTTTCACATTTGATAACACTGCTATTTTCACACTGGAAACCATAAAATTGAACTGGGCCACTGCAGAGCGAGAACTTTGTAGATGCAATTTATTGCCCTACTAAAAAGACTTTCTACAAACAAGCTACAAACTTAATAGACCTCAATGACAAGTAAACAGTTAATATTGTAACAATCAGGCTAAAATGCCAAAACTCTAGTTTCTCATTGATATCACGGTAATAATGTACCCAGCAAACCTAATAAGGCCAACAAAAAATCCGTTCTTTTTGAAATGATCGATTGCAGAAGCAACATGAATATATTATTTGTCTGCTACGTGTTATGAAATGCAGCACAAAAACAGAAGACGATTAAAAATGTCAGGACTGAAATAGCAGCATACATTCTCAATCGCTCATGTACTTCAGAAGACGCTATAGCCACAGAATCCATTACAATTGAACCTTCAATTTCTTTTCCAGCTTACAAGCAGTGCAAAAACATTAATTAGCACGGCTGGTTACCAAATTATACAGAACCTATTAGTCAGATGAAAAATCATGTACATAATTACACAAAGTACCAAATGAATTAAGCTAACATCACAGTCAACGAAATACAGCAAACCTATTAAACAGATGCAAATTAAATAAAACAATTATAGGAAGTGAAAATAAATAGAAACAGCATCACCGTTAACCCAAATTACAGCAAAAACTATTAATCAGATTCAAAATCATGCAAAATTGATTTTGTCTTCTAAGATACGAAATCCAGCAAAAAATTAGAAGATGATTAAAATGCTAGTACTTATATAGTAGCATATACTCAATTGCTCATATATTTCAGTAAGAATCACTACAATAGAAACTCAGAAAGTGTTTTATCCAAATCCAGAATCAGTACTCACAACAAGTACAAAAACACTAGATTAGCATCATCCTTTACCAAATAACACAACTTATTTATCAAAATGCAGAAAAAACGAAAAAATCAATCAAATTAGCATCGCCGGTAACCAAAATTACAGCAAAAACTATTAACCAGATTCAAAATCATGCAAAATTATAACAAAAAAAAAACTCAAACTCGTAGCAAAACAACAGGAAGTTGAAGAATCGAATCGAATCAAATCAAATCAAACAAAAACAAAAATATACTAAAAAATTACCAGTATCGCCGATGATAATATACTTGAAGAGATATGCGTACGACATGATTTACCGATATACGGCGGCGGAACGGAGATCTGAATATAGAGAGAGAAGTTGAAAAAATATACGTGAGCTGGAGAAAACGACAAAGATAATTATACAAGTAATTTTTTATAAAATAAATTAAACTTAGCAAAATAATGAACAAAGAATGATAGGATTGAGAGATACCCGAGAGTCTATGTTCTATTTTCAATTGCTAAACTTTGATAATTTATAGTCAAAAGTAAGAGTTAATTTGTAACAATTCCTTTTGTATGTTCACGTGTAATGTGCCTCAATAAAAACTTTACAAGAAATAATATACATTGTTATTTTGAACATTCATAGAATTTGTGCCTCGTTAAAACCTTACTAGGAAAAACCCAGTGGAAAAAAACCTAATGAAGAAAAAAAAGTACACACATCTGGTAATACGCCTTGAGTATTGTCTCATTAAAAACCTTATCAGGAAAATCCAGTAGATAAAACCTTGGCTAAGAAAAAAAGAGTACAATGCATATTTTACTCCTCCTCATGAAAACATCACTTAATAACTCGAAGACGACGCATTTCAATTTTGTATCTCATTTTCTCAAAGGTTGAAGTTAGCAATGCCTTGGTAAACATATCTGCTAAATTTTTATTTGAACGAATTTATTGAATATCTATTTCACCCTTTTTTTGAAGATCATAAGTTAAAAAAAAATTGGTGAAATATACTTTGTTGTGTCTTCTTTGATGTATCCTCCCTTCACTTGAGTTATACATGCAACGTTGTCTTCATACAATATTGTTGGAACGTCTCTTTTCAAAGAAATGACACATGTTTCTTGAATATATTGAGTTATTGATCTTAACCAAACACATTCTCGACTTGCTTCATAGATGGCTATTATCTCTGCATGATTTGAGGAAGTGGCAACCATAGTTTGTTTTGTTGAACGCCATGATATAGTTGTACCACCACATGTAAATAAATAGTCTGTCTGCGATCAACATTTATGGGGATCAGACAAATATTCCGCATCTGCGTAACCAATCAATTGTGACGTGAATTCATTTGAGTAAAACAATCTCATATCAATGGTCCCTTGGAGGTATCTGAATATATGCTTAATTCCATTCCAGTGTCTTCATGTTGGAGAAGAACTAAATCTTGATAACAAGCTTACAGAGAAAGCTATATCTGATCTAGAATTGTTGGCAAGATACATTAATGCACCAATTGCACTAAGATATGGTATTTCAGCACCAATAAGCTCTTCATCATTTTCATGAGGTCGAAACGGATCTGTATTAATATTAAGAGATCTCACAACCATTGGGGTACTCAATGGATGTGTTTTATCCATATAAAATTTCTTTAAAATATTTTCAGTATATGTTGACTAATGTACAAATATTTCATTTGTAAAATGTTCAATTTGTAGACCAAGATAAAATTTTGTCTTTCCGAGGTCTTTCATTTCAAACTCTTTTTTCATAGATTTTACTGCCTTTGAAAGTTCTTCTGGAGTTCCAATAATATTCAAATCATCAACATATACTGCTATTATGACAAATTCAGATCCAGACCTTTTCATAAAGACACAAGGGCAAATTGGATCATTTTTATATTCTTCTTTTAGCATATATTCGCTAAGACGATTGTACCACATGCGCCCTGATTGTTTCAACCCGTATAAGGATTTTTGAAGCTTTATTGAGCAAGTTTCTCTAGAATCCTTGTATGCTTCAGGCACTTTGAACCCTTCAGAAATTTTCATAAAAATATCGTGGTCCAATGAGCCATATAAATAGGCAGTGACCACGTCCATTAGGTGCATTTCAAGCTATTCATGAACTCCCAAATCCATTAGATACCTGAAGGTAATTGCATCCATCACAGGGGAATATGTTTCCATATAGTCAATGTCAGGTCTTTTTTGAAAAATCTTGGGCTACAAGTCGTGTTTTATATCTTACGACTTCACCTTTTTCATTTTATTTAAGCACAAAAACCCATTTGTACCCTACTGGCTTGACACCTTCAGGTGTTCAGATTATTAATCCTAAAACTTCACGATTTTCAAGTGAAGTTAACTCTGCTTGAATTGCACCTTTCCATTTTGGCTAATCATTTCTCTGTCTACAATCATCGACAGATTTTGGATCAAGATCCTTATCTTGTTGCATTATTTCAATGGCAATATTATAAGCAAAAATATTATCGCCCACAATATCATTTCAGTTCCACCGTTTTCTAGTCGAGACATAACTTATTGAGATTTCTTCATTCTTATTATTTTCAAGTACTTGGACCTCCTCGGTGGTATCATCATTTGTTGTGTCTTTGGGCTTTTCTTGAGCAATTGCCCCCAAATTATGATAATCTTGATCATTTATTTTTTTCTATTTTCGAGGATTTTTATCTTTGGAACCAATTGGTCTTCTATGTTTTAAGCATGGCCTAGACTCATTTTCCTGAACAAGTTGTCTTATCGGGACATCAATTCGAACTTGAGAATTAGCAGCTGGGATATGCGATTTAGTAACCTGTGGAAGGTTAGTAAATGCATCCGACAGTTGATTTGCAATATTCTGCAAATAAATCATCTTTTGAACTTCTTGCTCATATTAATTTGTTCGAGGATCTAAATGAGATAGTGATAATGAATTCCAATCTATCTCATTTCTCAATTGCTTATGTTCTCCCCCTAATGTTAGGTACACTGATTCATCAAAATGAGAATCAGCGAAACTTGCTGTAAATAAATCTCCAGTCATAGGTTCTAAATATTTTATAATAGAAGAAGATTCATACTCAACATATATTCCCAACCTTCCTTGGGGACCCATTTTTGTGCGGTGCGGTGGAGCAATTGGGACATATATCGCACACCCAAATATTCTAAGATGGGATATATTTGGCTCCTTTCTAAAAGCCAACTATATTGGGAAAATTCATGAAAATTTGTTGACCTTATACTCACAAGTGTTGTTGCATGCAAAATAGCATGCCTCCATATCGAAAGAAGAAGTGTTGTCCTCATTAACAATGGTCTAGCTATCAATTGTAGACATTTAATCAATGATTCTGACCATTTTGAGTATGAACATGAGCGATTGGATGCTCATATTTTATTCCAATCGACATGCAATAATTATTAAAAGATTGAGATGTAAATTCACCAGCATTATCAAGACGAATTGTCTTTGCATAATCTGAAAATTATGCTCTTAATCTTATAATTTGAGCTAACAATCTCGCAAAAGCCATGTTGTGAGTTGATAATAAGCATACATGTGATCATCTTTTAGATGCATCTATCAAAACTATATAATATTTAAATGATCCACATTAAGGGTGAATTGACCCACATATATCACCCTGTATACGTTCCAAAAATGTAGGGGATTCAATCCTAACCTTAGTTGCTGATAATTTAATAATTAGTTTTCCTTGGGAACAAGAAACACAAGAGAATTTCTTAGATTGAAGAATTTTCTGATTCTTCAAAGTGTGTACATGCAAATTCTCAATAATTTTATGCATCATATTATAACTGGAATGGCCCAACCGGTCATGCCAAATGATAAAATCATTAGAATCAGTAAACTTTTTGTTTACTATGGCATATGATTCAACAGTATCAATATTTGTATGGTACAATCCAGCAGAAAGTGCAGGTAATTTTTCGTGCATAATTTTCTTCTCCGCATTTATTGTAGTAATATAAAGGTATTCAACCTTTCCTTCATTCGCAGTTTTAATATAATGGCCATTTTGGCGAATAACCTTGAAACTTAACAAGTTTCTTTGAGACTTACTACAGTACAATGCATTATCAATTACCAATATTGTTCCTCCGGATAGTAATAAGGCCGCTATTTCAGCCTTCAATCAATTTTGTACTATCGGATATTGTATTGACATAGGCCTTTTTTATAATCAAATAACAGAAATATTTCTTTTCTTTTAATATCGTATGAGTTGTGGCACTATTCAAAAGGCACATATTTTCATTACTCATCTTGGATTCAATTGAAGACTGAGAAATTCATTTATTTTCATAAAATAAAAATACATTATAAGAGATAAAATAAGTAATAATATTGCTAAAAAAACATAAGTCATTTTTCTTCTTTTCTTTTAAATAGATAAACGTAAAAACATGATAATGAAAAGTACATAAAAACGACAACATATTGTAAATCATATAATGAAATTAAACATCAATTATAATCCTTAAAGAAGTCTTCAACCTCCAAATGAGTAATATCATTGAGGTCATTAAAATCGTCATCCTTCAAAGCCAGATTTGCTTCAATATTATCATTAAGCGAATGTCTTGCCTCAACATTATTTTCAAATGTCAAGTGTGACTCTATTCGAGCATTAGAAGAAGAGGCACCACCTATATTTGCTTTTGTTTTGAAGGATTTTGATAAAGCCTTACAAAATGCCCAGACGTCCGACATTCATTTTTTCAGTGGCCTTTCATGCCACAACGATGACAGTTACTTCTTGAAAGGTCACTTTGAGAACTCATATTGTTCTCCCTTTTATGTTGACTACTACCACGATGATTATTATATCTTCTTCTGCCATTGTCACGTCCACGCACATTATTGTGGTCTTGATTTTTATTTTGTCTTCTTTCAAACTAGTCATGTGCTACTATCACATTTGCTTCCGATAACGGAGCAATTCCAGTGGGATGGGCTTTATGATTTTTTATGAAAAGAGCATTATGTTGCTCAACCACCAAAAGGCATGAGATCAATTCAGAGTATTTTTAAAAACTTTTTTCACGGTATTGCTGCCGTAATATCAGATTAGAGGCATGAAAAGTAGTTAGTGTCTTTTCTAACATGTCCTTATTATTTATAGTTTCTCCACATAATTTTAATTGTGAAGTTATTCTAAATTCAACAGAATTATACTCAATTACATTTTTAGAATCTTAAAACCGTAAGTGCATCCACTCATAATGAGCCCTTGGCAATACCGTTGCCCTGAGGTGGTCATACCTCCCTTTTAAATCTTTCCACAATTCAAGTGGATCTTTTACTATCAAGTATTCAACCTTCAGGCTTTCATCTAGATGACGAAGGAAAATCATAGCCTTTGCTTTATTCTGACTTGATACTTTATTCTTTCGATTATAGCATCACCAAGACCCTTAGTGGTAAGGTGGATTTCAGCATCAAGTAACCATGACAAATAATTTTTGCCAGAAATATCAAATGCCACAAACTTTAATTTTGCCAAGTTTGACATAATGAAAATTAATTTAAAAATAACAAAGACAACTAAAATTAAAGTTCTTCAGTAGATATACCTGATATAGAAGTTAATTTTCTAAAAAAAATATAGAGTTTCGTAGTGATAACGTGTTATAAAATAAACTAAACTTAAAAAAATAAGGAGAGAGTGAGATAAAGAGAGAATTGAGAGATATTACAGTATCTATGTTCTATTTTCAATTGCCAAACTTTGACAATTTATAGCCAAAAGGAAGAGAAAATTAGTGGAAACTTTGCCCACTTTCAATGGGCCCCACGAAAGAAAAGGGAGCAACAAGTGGACAGCCACTTGCTCTTCCCACTTACTTTCTAACACAATCTTATTGATTGTCTCTATGAAGAAGATTTTGTAGAACCTCGGCTTAGAGTCGGTTTGAATTGGTTTATATGTTGCTTATAAGTTGTTTTTATATTTTTTGAGTATTTGATTGGTCAACTTAAAATTATTTAATACTTAAAATAAGCTCAAAAAAAATAATTGAATCTGTTTGACTTAGTTTATCTAAAGCAACTTGTAAGAAAAGCCCCAAAAAATAAGTTGAGGCACTTGGAGACGTGACATTCAAATAACTTATTTCGTGATTTATCTCAATTGAATATGAGATAA
Organism: Solanum dulcamara; assembly: GCF_947179165.1. Lineage (NCBI taxonomy): Eukaryota > Viridiplantae > Streptophyta > Magnoliopsida > Solanales > Solanaceae > Solanum > Solanum dulcamara. Next base: position 65,535,343 of record NC_077248.1, on the reverse strand, counting down.
ATTTATCATAAAATTAATTTCATATTTAGTTAATTCTATCCTTTCTACCAAATGAGTCTTAAGTTTCAGACCTTTAATATTATATTTTTTTGAATTTCATATTTTTTAATGGAAGAATGAGTGATTTGTTCTCATGCGGATCATGGCCTTACCATTTGGTCCCCGATGGCCAGCGGAAGATTCATATAACAGCTCAGGTTTGTTGGTGTTGCGTGTTCCCGCTGGACTAGACAGATGTTAGCTGTAGGAAGTATGTTTTGAAAGTGACTTCGGTTTGCGAGGCTCAACTCCTCACTTTACATGCTTTATTTTTTCTTTCGAGTTCTTTCATTTTTGGCCTGATTATAGGCTTCATCTTCTATCGGGTGCAAAAAAAGAGGCGAGGCAGGTGGCTCTCCATCTCTGGCTCAATACATTCTTTTTGTAGGCTGGATCAAATGGGAGGTGAAGGCCATAAGAGAAGATTGTCCTACCGATAAGGAAGAGGAGGAAAAGGTGTTGTCAATTATTCATCTATCTTGATCGGTTTTTCAAGGTGTTGGAAATCCAAATTGGCTCAGGCAAAGTAATGGTGTCTTTCTTTCCATTTCTATCGCGCCTCAGAAGGGTACCTTAAATGTGGTCGGCACTTAGAGACTATTGTTAATCCCCAAGCGAATCACTTGGCCTGTTCACATAATTATTCAATCAACTCTCTATCAGCGGAAAATTTAACTCATCAAGATGATCAAATAACTACTTCTAGAATAAGGACAAAGGCCAATAATCTGTCTAATCCAATCAACAAGACTAATATGAATGAAACTAGCCAAAAGACTATCTCGAATCAACAAGTCAATAATTTAGTCTATTAAGCCTCTATCACTACTATCTAAATGGTGTCAATGTCAGGTTTATGGCTACCTTTATTCAAATGAAGAAAACTAAACTCAAAAGCTAGAAAGAAAAATATAGCATCCTCTTGAAATAGGGAGGACTCACCAATCAACTAAATATGAATAGATCCTCAACAATGCGCTTGTTGATGACCTCTAGTACCTGTCTCTACATCATAAAATGATGCAGGCCCAAATGGACGTTAGTACGTGGAATGTACGAGTATGTAATATGGCAGAATAAAATATGCATAATGTAGAATACTATCAACTCAGATAACTTAAATCAAGAAGTAAGAAGCTCGATCAAGATGTCATAATCTAAAGCAAGAGTAAGGTTTAGATAGAGACCAATCATATATAATCCAATCCAATCAAATCAGACTACTATCAGGACATATATGAGAGTTTCTCTTATCCGACAACAATCACTTATGAGTCAGTGATCATACAACAAGCTCATTGTCATTGCCACAATCGTCCAATACCTTACTAGGGTAAAGTACTAATTTGGATTCAACAATCAATCGAGTCCTATCTTTTTAGGATAATAAAATAGGGAAACATCCGACTTTAACGGTTCAATCCTCTCCTATGTTTGGGGATGCAGTTATTAAGTTCGAGTTATTACTTACTCTTACCTAATTTGATGCTCGATACTTCTCTCAATACTCAATGCTTATAAGAAAATCAATCTCAATCAACCAATGAACAAGCCTCAGATGGACCTTTATCAGTTCATCGATTTTATCCAATCAATCCTTTTGGACAATCAATCTTCTAATCATTCCCAAATCATTTATTTATGAGTGGTTGGGAGAATCATTTATGACAGTATTTAGTTGAAACCATTCAATTTAGTTCAATAATGAAGATGTAAAGACTATCAAGTTTCATCAACACTATCATCAAGTTCATATTCCAATCACAATTATACATTCACAAGTTCAAAGCTCTAGACTCAATTCTTAATCATACTCATCCAATATTAGTCAAAATATCATGAGGGTTTATGAAGTAAATAGTCAAAATCATTTGTTCAAGAATAAGTTCATAGAAATCATCAATTACACAATATTATGTAAAAATATGTTAAGTTTAAAAAAGATTCTCAAGAACACAATCATGGAGACTCAATTTATTCACAAATCAACCTATCACAATCTAGGAGACTCAATTCATTCACAAATCAACATATCACAATCTTAGGGCACATGGAAGAACAAAGTCCATGCTTTAGTTTAGCCTTACATACCTGGGATGAAGACAGGACAATCAATCTTGCAAGATATTGCTTGAATCTTTTGAACCCTAGCCTCTTCTCCACTCTTTAGCCCTATATCTTAAGTTAAATTAGCATAAAAGACTTAGGAATGCATTTAAGAACTCTTTTAAGGTCGAAAATGACCTATATCAATCGTGGGGTAAGTATAGAAGGGGTGAAAAAGAGACCGAAATGTCCCTCTTTAAGAATAAAAATGGTAGAAAAATTTACCTATGGGGGACTAGGTCCGCGACGCGATCTGGTTCCCTCATAGTGCAATTTTTTTCTAAAATTTTTTCGATTAAATTCTAACCCCATAGAAAATAACTAGGATAGAGTTAAGTCCTGTTATATTCCGTATTTTTGCTTCTTGGACTATTCGTGAGCTAACGAATATAAATTCAAAGACTTTTAATTTTGAATTTTAAAATGACTTGATTTGTTGTAAATGACTAGTTATATGGATAATTTATGTGAAGTAAAAAATATCTCAAGAAGTACCCTTGAGCCAAATCAAAATAGAAGCCATCAAAATTTTTTTTCTTAAAGTCACGTTTCGGATAAGCTAACTTCGGGAGGCCATAACCCCTTTATAATTTGGTAATTTAGGAAACCCCTCAAAATAAAAGTTGTAGAAAATTGAAATATCTTTCCAACCATAGGTCGTGGGTCTGGAGGTGATATCGAAATAAGGATATATGCATGTTTTAAGACAGAGGGGTTAAGCTGAATAGTAAATTCGGCCCAACCCGATTCTAACTTGGGTCAGACCCAATAACCACATCCTTAAGGGATTTTTTTAAGTTTCTATCTCCATCCTCAAATAATAAAACATTCATAAATTTCCAGAGAGAGAGAGAGAGAGGAAGTTCTTGAGAGAAAATCACAATTCGACCAAAATTTGAGTTCCGAAATCTGAAGCTCATGAAGAAAAAATTGTTGTACGTCGCGTTGGCTTCAATTTGAGCTAGATATCAGCTAATAAGGAGAAGATTTAATTTGTTTGCTGCACACTTGAGGTAATATTAAAGTCCCTTTTTCATTGTTAACAAGTTTAGTTAGAGTTTTAATGGATTAGAACGGAGAAAATAGCGTTATAAACTAGTTTGATGATTTATTGAGATTTATGGGTCAAAGGGTTGTTTTAGGTAGCTTAAATTGATGGAATTAGCTTATTAATGATGTATAATAATGGTTGATATTATTTTGATATTTTTGATGAATTGTTGTTCTTGAATTTGGAGGAAAAAGGAACTTTAATAAATGGTACTTAGGGTGCTTCAGCACCAGAAGTTGTATGCTAAGTTCTCTAAATGTGAATTCTGGTTGACTTCAGTAGCATTCTTGGGGCATATTATTGGAGCTGATGGTATCCGAGTAGATGCACAGAAAATTAAGGCCGTAAAGACTTGGCCTAGACCTACGACACCTACGGAGGTACGTAATTTTCTGGGGCTAGCTAGATATTACAGAAGATTTGTTGAAAAGTTTGCTTCGATTTCAGCGCCTTTAACCAAACTAACTCAAAAGGCAGCTAAGTTCCAGTGAACCGATGCGTGTGAAAGAAACTTTCAATTGCTGAAAGACAAGTTGACCACGGCCCCAGTTCTAACTCTTCTTGAAGGACCGGATGGCTATGTTATCTATTGTGATGCTTCTGGTGTTGGGCTAGGTTGTGTATTGATGCAACATGGTAAAGTCATAGCATATGCCTCACGGCAGCTAAGAAAGCACGAAAGAAACTATCCAACTCATGATTTGGAGTTAGCAGTAGTAATTCATGCTTTGAAAATATGGAGGCATTATTTATATTGTGTACATGTTGATATCTATACGGATCACAAAAGTCTCTAATACATCTTTAAACAAAAAACGTTGAATTTGCGTCAGAGAAGGTGGCTAGAGTTGCTGAAAGATTATGATGTTGATATTCTATACCACCCGGGAAAAGCAAATATTGTGGCAGATGCACTTAGCCGTAAATCCATGGGTAGCTTAGCTAATGTACAACCAGAATGGGAAAAGATAGTCCGTGAGATTTGCCAGTTAGCTAACCTTGGAGTTCGATTGGTGGATTCTAGTAATGGTGAAGTTTTTGTTCGAGGAGTTGCTAAATCCTCTATCATGGAAGAGGTAAAGCAACGCCAGTATGAAGATCCTATTCTGGCACAGTGCAGGAATGCAACCCTTCAGAAGAAAAGGACCCCATTTGAGCTCACACCTGACGGAGTGCTAAGATATAAGGGAAGATTATGTGTACCTGAGATTGCCGGGCTACGACAGCAGGTTATGGGAGAGGCACACTGTGCCCAATATTCTGTTCATCCAGGGTCAACAAAGATGTATCATGACCTTAGATATTTATACTGGTGGAATGGTATGAAAAGGATATAGCAGAGTTCGTAGCCCAGTACCCAAATTGCCAACAGGTTAAGATTGAGCATCAGAAGCCTGGCGGACTATTACAGGAGATAGAAATCTCGACTTGGAAATGGGAAGCAATTAATATGGATTTTATTACAGGCTTACCTCGCACTCCACGGAAGTATGATTCTATATGGGTTATTATAGATAGGCTGACAAAAACAGCCCATTTTCTTCCAGTTAGAACCACATATTCAGCTGAAGATTATGCGAGGTTATACATCAAGGAGATAGTAAGTTTTCATAGGATTCCTATATCTATTATCTCAGACAGAGGGGCTCAATTTACAGCTAGCTTCTGGAGATCATTCCAAAAAGGATTGGAAACACAAGTAAATTTTAGTACAGTATTTCACCCTCAGACTGACGGACAGGCTGAACGTACTATTCAGACGCTAGAAGATATGTTACGGGCCTGTATTATTGACTTCAAAGGTAGCTGGGATGATCATTTGCCACTTATTGAGTTTTCTTATAATAATAGCTATCATTCTAGTATCCAAATGGTCCCATATGAGGCTTTGTATGACAGGAAGTGTAGGTCACCTATTAGTTCATTTGAGGTTGGTGAGACTAAACTAATAGGCCTAAATATGATTTAGCAAGCTGTGGATAAAGTGAAGCTCATTCAGGAGAGATTATTAGCAGCCCAGAGTCGATAAAAATCATATGCAGATAATCGACGTCGACCTTTAAAGTTCCAAGTTGATGATTGGGTGTTCTTGAAGGTGTCACCCATGAAGGGGGTAATAAGATTCGGTAAGAAAGGGAAGCTTAGCCCGCGATACATTGGCCCTTACCAGGTTATTCGTAGAATAGACAAGGTTGCCTATGAGTTGGACCTACCATCTGATTTGGAAGCAGTACACCCTGTCTTTCACGTGTCGATGCTTCGCAAATGTATTGGTGATCCTTCTAAAGTATTCCTAGTGGATGACATCCAGGTGACGGAGGAGCTGTCTTATGAGGAAAACCCTGTAGCTATACTTGATCGCCAAGTCAGAAGGTTATGTACTAAGGATGTGACTTCCGTCAAAGTATTGTGGCAAAATAAAAATAGAGAAGAGATGACCTAGGAAGCCGAGGAAGAGATGAAGAATAAGCATCCTCACTTGTTCTCTACGCCTACAGGTAATCTAAACCTTTAGATCAATTATATTGATTTATATATTAAACTATATGTTGTTGTATAATAAAAAAATTCCCCAAATTCCTTATAATACTTTATGAGGCGGATTTAACATTCGAGGACGAATGTTCTAAAGAAGGGAAGAATATTATATTCCGTATTTTTTCTTCTTGGACTATTCGTGAGCTAACGAATATAAATTCAAAAACTTTTAATTTTGAATTTTAAAATGACTTGATTTGTTATAAATGACTAGTTATATGGATAATTTATGTGAATTAAAAGATATCTCAAGAAGTACCCTTGAGCCAAATCAAAATAGAAGCCATCAAATATTTTTTTTTCTTAAAGTCACATTTCGGATAAGCTGACTTCGGGAGGCCATAACCCCTTTATAATTTGGTAATTTGGGAAACCCCTCAAAATGAAAGTTGTAGAAAATTGAAATATATTTCCAACCATATATCGTGGGTCTGGAGATGACATCGGAATAAGGAGATATGCATATTTTAAGACAGAGGGGTCAAGCTGGATAGTAGATTTGGCCCAACCCGATTCTAACTCGGGTCAGACCCAATAACCACATCCTTAAGGGATTTGTTTAAGTTTCTATCTTCATCCTCAAATAAGAAAACATTCATAAATTTCCAAAGAGAGAGAGAGAGAGGAAGTTCTTGAGAGAAAATCCCAATCCGACCAAAATTTGAGTTCCGAAATCCGAAGCTCATGAAGAAAAAATTGTTGTACGTCGCGTTGGCTTCAATTTGAGCTAGATATCAGCTAATAAGGAAAAGATTTAATTTGTTTGCTGCACACTTAAGGTAATATTAAAGTCCCTTTTTCATTGTTAACAAGTTTAGTTAGAGTTTTAATGGATTAGAACAGAGAAAATAACATTATAAACTAGTTTGATGATTTATTGAGATTTATGGGTTAAAGGGTTGTTTTAGGTAGCTTAAATTGATGGAATTAGCTTATTAATGATATATAATAATGGTTGATATTATTTTGATGTTTTTAATGAGTTGTTGTTCTTGAATTTGGAGGAAAAAAGTGTATGAAGACTGTGAGTATTCAAATCCGTTTTTGGGATTGTGTAGCTGGTAGTAATTCTGGATTATCTCATTGTGTAGATCTTTGATTTTAGATATTAAACATGTTTTGAAAATCCAATACACGTACCTACAACTCTTATGTTTATATTGTTGTCTATATCTACTGTTTTTATGTCGAAAAAAGGAGATGAATCATGAGACAAATTCTTTCCAGATTCTGGATTGAAAAAATCCCTCATGTATAGCTGTTGGTGTTTTGATGATATCTTTTTGTACAAAATGAGTTTTGAATTGATTTTTTTTGAGTTGAAAACTTAAGACATATATCTAAAAGTTTCATGAAGGTCATTAAGTCTAGTTTTACCGTTTTCAATTTCAAAATATGGACACAACTTGAGGTACTCGGTTTTCCAAACTTACTGTTTTGGGTAACATAATTCGGGTGGCAACATTCTAGGCTTATTGTCAATAATAAATTTTGTTTTATGTCAATATTTTGGATTGTTGATATTACTTGATGATTATATGACTGATTTGAAAGTGAAAAAAGTGAGCGGTATAGGGGAGGTGTTGTCCAAATTTTTTTAGAAATAACCTAGTAACGGTAGAATACGTTTTATTCATGTCCATAGCTTAACTATAGTGCTTAACGTTTTAATATAGGTTGAGAAAATATTGGGCAACATATTCGTATAAACGCTAAAGGTATGTAAAGTTAACCTTTCTTTTTTTTGGCATGATCTTATGAAATAAATGGATGACGAATGTATAAAATTCCAACGAAGCTCTTATTTCTAGATATACTAGGATGGCGAATGTTCTTAATTTTTAGAATTTATATCGTTATGTATTGACTCATATGTATGATTCCAGCTATCCAAGTTGGTATAAGTCGTATTTTAGTATAAATCATACTTCTGTATAATTCATATTTGGAATAATTTATAATGCGGAAAAGGGCCAAAATTACCCTTGAACTTCGAAAAATAGTTTATTCATGCCCTTCGTTATACTTTAGGGCCAATTATACCCTTACCGTTATAATTTGGGCCAAATATGCCCTTGAGTATAATAGAGTGCCACGTGTCGGTTTCTTAGTGGCCAACTTATTTCCCCTCTTATTTTTTCATCCGGATCAAATAATATTAGATTCGACCCAATCAATTTAGTATCCGACCCATCAATAATATATCATACCCAAATAAACCTAAACCTAACCCATCAACAACGCTACTCTCTCTCTGTTCTCTCTCTAAAAAAATGCATACCACCTCTCTCTATCGTCTTCAACCTCCATTGATGAAGACTCTTCAACCTCAGTTGAGGAAGATGATGAAGACCCTTTTCTAAGGCCCATAGTGATTTCTGAATTTTCCACAAGACTTCAAATGAGGCAGAAAGCGCAAGAACCAACAGGTAGAAGGGCAATAAAGGAAATTATATGAATTTGAAGAACGAAGTGGGTTTGTAGTTTTCTTGAAGTCGGACATTTTTGAACACTCAATTTGAGGAAAAGAGCAGAACAACAGGTTATGAAGTATAGTAAATTGAGATGTGCAGAAACTGCAGACACTGTGTTAGCCGGTGTTTGATAGACACAGAGTTGAGTTTTATGTGTTGAAGAAACCATTTATGGATGAATTCTTGGAATTTTTGAGCTACAAGTTTGATACATGATAATATGATACATAAACTTTAAGCAGTAAAGTTTGATACATGAGAATATGATACATAAACTTTCATCTTATATTCGAGTTTGATACATGAGAATAGCTGATACTAAGTTGTAGATGTATTAGAAGCAGTAAGTTGATACATAAGTTGACTTGATACATAAGTTGTAGCTGATACATATGTATCAAGTCAACTTATGTATCAGCTACAACTTATGTATCAGCTGCAACTTATGTATCAGCTACAGCTTATGTATCAACTGCAACTTATGTATCAACTGCAACTTATGTATCAAGTCAACTTATGTATCAGCTACAACTTATGTATCAACTTACTGCTTCTGATACATCTACAACTTATGTATCAGCTGCAACTTATGTATCAAGTCAACTTATGTATCATCTGCAATTTATGTATCAAGTCAACTTATGTATCAGCTGCAACTTATGTATCAGCTACAACTTATGTATCAGCTGTAACTTATGTATCAGCTACAACTTATGTATCAGCTGCAACTTATGTGTCAACTTAACTTATGTATCAGCTACAACTTATGTATCAGCTACAACTTATGTATCAACTTACTGCTTCTGATACATCTACAACTTATGTATCAACTTACTGCTTTTGATACATCTACAACTTATGTATCAGCTGCAACTTATATATAAGCTACAACTTATGTATCATCTGAAACTTATGTATCATCTGAAACTTATGTATCAAGTCAACTTATGTATCAGCTGCAACTTATATATAAGCTACAACTTATGTATCATCTGCAACTTATGTATCAAGTCAACTTATGTATCAGCTACAACTTATGTATCAAGCCAACTTATGTATCAGCTACAACTTATGTATTAACTTACTACTTCTAATATATCTACAACTTATGTATCAACTGCAACTTATATATCAGCTACACCTTATGTATCAGCTACAACTTATGTATTATGTCAACTTATGTATCAACTACAACTTATGAATCAAGTCAACTTATGTATCAGCTGCAACTTATGTATCAACTACAGCTTATGTATCAGCTGCAACTTATGTATCAAGTCAACTTATGTATCAGCTACAACTTATGTATCAACTTACTACTTCTGATACATCTACAACTTATGTATCAACTGCAACTTATGTATAAGCTACAACTTATATATCATCTGCAACTTATGGATCAAGTCAACTTATGTATCAGCTGCAACTTATGTATAAGCTACAACTTATGTATCAAGTCAACTTATGTATCAGCTACAACTTATGTATCAAGCCAACTTATATAACAACTACAACTTATGTATCAAGTCAACTTATGTATCAACTATAACTTATGTATCAAGTCAACTTATGTATCAGCTACAACTAATGTATCAACTTATTGCTTCTGATACATCTATAACTTATGTATTAGCTATGTATCAGCTACAACTTATGTATTAAGTCAACTTATGTATCAGCTACAACTTATGTATCAGTTATTCTCATGTATCAAACTCGAATATAAGATGAAAGTTTATGTATCATATTCTCATGTATCAAACTTTACTGCTTCTGATAGATCTCAATTTACTACACTCCATACACATTTCAACTGCACAACTGCAGTTTTTGCACATTACAACTGCATATTTCAACTGAACAACACAACTATACATTCATCAATATTTCAGTAAAACTAAACATAATTGAATTCGACAAAATAACTGGACATTTCAAAAACTAATACACCACAAGTCTTAAGCAGTAAATACATCACCATAATTCACAAAAAACAATAACATTTTATAAAGCTAAATCAATTGTTAGGTCTCCTTCTTGGATTCAATTTTTCAATCCTCTCTTGAGCTTTAGCCTCCAACTTGCTGGTAGTAATTGCATCATTCCCTTGCCAAGTTAATCTTGTTAATGAGACTGGAAGATTGGTTGCCTCACTAACACCATTGTCGTCACCTCTAAAGCTTATTGCCCTTCTACCTGTTGGTTCTTGCGCTTTCTGCCTCATTTGAAGTCTTGTGGAAAATTCAGAAATCACTATGGGCCTTAGAAAAGGGTCTTCATCATCTTCCTCAACTGAGGTTGAAGAGTCTTCATCAATGGAGGTTGAAGACGATAGAGAGAGGTGGTATGCATTTTTTTAGAGAGAGAACAGAGAGAGAGTAGCGTTGTTGATGGGTTAGGTTTAGGTTTATTTGGGTATGATATATTATTGATGGGTCGGATACTAAATTGATTGGGTCGAATCTAATATTATTTGATCCGGATGAAAAAATAAGAGGGGAAATAAGTTGGCCACTAAGAAACCGACACGTGGCACTCTATTATACTCAAGGGAATATTTGGCCCAAATTATAACGGTAAGGGTATAATTGGCCCTAAAGTATAACGAAGGGCATGAATGAACTATTTTTTGAAGTTCAGGGGTAATTTTGGCCCTTTTCCGTTTATAATGTCAATCGGAGGTTACTTGAATTGAATATTGTCTTGATTTTCAAATGATTGTTCATTTGAATTATTCTATTGATTCTCAAATGATGATTTAAATGCATATGGTTACTCACTACTCTACTCGTGCATGCCTTAATGTATCTTTCACCGAGTCCCAGGCCGGGTATATATTCGTGCATAGTTTCACTGCATAATTCACCGAGTTCCTCACTAGAGGGACAGGTACAGTATATATGTATATGATGATATGACATGAGGCCATGATAGGCTGAATATGATATGTATGTATACGACAGATTCACCGAGTCCCTAAAGGGCCGGATATGATATATGATATAAGCATGCATGACTTTATTTCATAAGGTACAGGTACAATGACTTCTTGAGTATCATACTTGTCTCGGGAAATTTCTACTTTAGCTATGATATTTCTTATTATATTTTATGCTTATATACTCAGTACATATGTCGTACTGACCCCCTTTCTTCGGGGGGCTGCGTTTTATGCCCGCAGGTATAGATACTCATTTTGGAGAGCCGCCAGCTTAGGATTCTACTCAATGGGTTTGAAGTGCTCCATTGTCTCAGAGCCTAAACTTTTGGTACTAATCCTTATAATGTATATATTTATGTATTTAGGGGTACGGCGGGGCCCTGTCCCATCATATGCTATTGTTAATCCTCTTAGAGGTCTGTAGACACATGAGTGGGTTGTGTATAGATGTTGTCCGGTGTACTAGTATGGATTATGTTTTTGGACGTTTACATTCAGAGTGGAAGCCTTGTCGACTTACGTATTATGTTTTCGTATTTTTGACAATTAAGACTCTCCACGAGATAGTTAATTTTGGTATATATATAAGTGACAATTTGAGACGATGTGTTGCCCGTATAAATTCTATATCATGTTTAATTGCTGATTGACTATAGATAATAAGTGTGTATACGAGTGTCCAATTCGGACACTAGTCATGGCCCACGGGGTTAGGTCTGACAAGTCTAATCTACGGCAGGTTCGCGATGTAGACCTGTTGCCCACTTCTCTGTTTTCATCGCTTCACTCTAAAAATTTATCTTTTGATCCGATTTGTCACGGACTTAGGCTTCAACTAAGACTTCCGTGCGGCACTTGACAACTTACTCACGAATCTTTCACGATCTTGTAAGCTCAAGTAAGCCTTTAAAATTAGATTGCTAAGGGAATGCTAGATTGTAAGAAAGACAAGAAAGCTTTTACGAAGAAGGCTTTTGTATTGCTTTGGAAGAATTCTTGATGGTTTGCTACAAATGAATGCCCCCTCTATTTATACTACTCTTAAGGGGCTCAAGTATAAATAGAAATTGCTATACAAGTCCCTCCATATTTACAAAGAAGACCCTCTCTAGAATTCTTTACACACTTTAGAGAATTAAAAGTCTTTAAAGACTTCTCTGCAAGCTTCTATAAGGATCTAGAGTCTTCTACTAACCTCTCCAAGACTCTAGATTCTTCTACCTTCTTCAAGATCAAGTGGCGGGCCATAACACTCTCCCCCACCTGATGTGGCGACGACCGCGGCGCACTGCTACTGCAAGAACTCCTGGATTTTGTCTTTGAACTTCCACAAGTCTTCATATATCTCCTAGGTGGCCTCCTTCGGAGATTGTCCCTTCCAATGGACTAAGAACATAGCAGTGGCTTGTTGTCCATGTTTTTGCTTGGCTTAGTACTCCACAATGGCCTCGATGTCTCGATCATGGGAGGCGGTAATTGTGAGTGGCGCCCGACTTGATTCTCCTCGGCTAGGATCATCCTTATCCTCATGGTACGGCTTGAGGACACTGGCATGGAAGACAGGATGAATTTTAAGATGCGGTGGTAGCTCTAACCTGTAAGAGATCTTGCCAACCTTCGCAATGATCATGAATAGGCCCTCGTACTTTCGTACCAAGTTTTGATGCATGCCTCGCAATGCCTTGAATTGCCTAGGGTTGAACTTGACCAAGATCATGTCTCCAACTTGGTAATCTGTGGGACGACGCTTGCGGTCGGCAAACTTCTTCATCTTCTTCACTGCCTTGTCCAAATAAGACTTGGTAGTGTCGAGCTGCTCCTCAAATCCCTTGGCCATGTGATAGGCCCCCAAACTCTTGCCCTCGAATGCGGTCGGTAGTGAATGTGGAGTTTGTGGCTGCTTTCCTGTGGCTAGCTTGAATGGTGTTCGCCCTGTGGCCTCACTCCGCTGTAAGTTGTATGAGAATTGGGCTACGTCTAATAGTCTCGCCCAATCCTTTTGATGGGAGCTCAAAAAATTCCTCAAGTAGCACTCCAACAAGGCATTGACTCGCTCCGTCTAGCCGTCTATTTGCGGGTGGAAACTAGTGGAGAAATGTAATTTCATGCCAAGAATTTTGAAAAATTCTCTCCAAAAGTTCCCGGTGAAGCGTGGGTCTCTGTCGCTAATGATGTGTCTTGGCAATCCCCAATACTTCACCACATTCTTGAAAAATAGTCTGGCAGCTTCCTTAGTAGTGCAGCCTGTCGTGGCGGGCATACTTAGAGAACATGTCCACCACGACCATAATTGTCCCGTACCCGTTGGACATCGGCAAGTATGTGATGAAGTCCATAGTCACGCTCTCCCATGGACACTCTGTTACGGGCAGGGGCTCCAAGAGTCCTCTTGGTTAACGCTGCTCTACTTTATCTTGCTGGCACACAAGACAAGTCTGCACATAGCATTCAATATTATCCTGCATGCGTGGCCAGTAGTATATCGCCTCAATCAATTCCCTTGTGCGACGCTGCCCTGGATGTACGGCCCATAAGGTGTCATGACTTTCCTTCATGATCCGTCGCCTGTTAGTTTCGAATTTTGGCACATAGATCCTTCGCCCGGCGGTAAGCAGAAGTCCGTCTTCTATCTAGAAGCGTCTTGTCTTGCCTTGGGCGGCTAACTTCATAAGCCTCTTTGCCTCTGGATTATGCTGTAGACCATCCTTGAATGCATCCTGGATGTCACAATGTGCTGTGGTGACGGCCGCCAGTTCGAACTTCCTACTAAGGGCATTGGCCACAACATTGCCTTTGCCTGGCTTGTACTCCAGCTCATAGTCAAACTCGGACAAGAAGTCTTGCCACCTAGCTTGCTTTGGGGTGAGTTTTTTTTGTGACTGGAAGTAGCTAATGGCCATATTGTCGATCTTGACTAAGAACTTGGAGCCAAGTAAGTAATGTCTCCACGTGCATAGGCAATAGACGATGGCTGTCATCTCCCTCTCCTGCACGGTGTACCGCCGTTCTATCTCGTTCAGCTTGCGGCTTTCGAAGGCGATAGGGTGCCTCTCTTGCATCAATATTCCCCTACTGGCATAGTCGGAGGCATCCGTATGCACTTCGAATGTCTTGGAGAAGTTAGGCAACGCTAGGACCGGCTCCTCTATTACGACAGCCTTGAGGTCTTCAAAGGTCTCCTTGCACTCCTCGCTCCAAACCCATGACTTATTCTTCTTTAATAGCTCAATAAGTGGGGCGGCTTTGGTGGAGTAAGCGCTTATGAACCTGCGGTAATAGTTAGCAAGTCCAAGAAAAGATTTGAGCTCGGTTACCTTTGTGGGGGCCTCCCACTCTTTAATGGCCCGAACTTTTGCCTCGTCCATCCATAGCTTTCCTTAACATGTCCCAAGAACTGCACTTCATGTTGGGAAAACTCGCACTTCTCCCGCTTGATGAAGAGCTCATTCTCGCGCAGGACTTAGAACACTTTCTTTAGATGCTCCACGTGTTTATCCAAGGTGTTGCTATAGATGAATATGTCATCCAAGTAGGCTACCACGAACTGATCTAAGTAAGGGTGGAAGATCTTGTTCATTAATGTGCAAAAAGTTGCGGGCGCATTGGTTAAGCCAAATGGCATCACCAACCACTTGTAAGCTCTGTACCTTATCACACATGTTGTCTTTGGTTCATCTCCCTCCGCTATGCGTACCTGGTAGTAGCCCTTCCTTAGATCTACCTTGGTGAAGTACTTGGCCTGTCCAAGTCTATCAAACAAGTCAGCAATGAGCGGGATGGGATACTTGTTCTTCACGATCACCTTATTGAGCACCCGATAGTCTATGCATAGGCGCAACGAGTCATTTTTCTTCTTTTGAAATAACACTGGCGTGCCATAAGGTGCCTTGGATGGACGGATATGACCGGCCTCGAGGATCTCCTTCAACTACTTCCTCAGCTCCTCTAACTCGAGTGGAGCCATGCGGTATGGATGGTATGTGGGTGGCCTCGCTCTTGGCTCCAGCTCAATCTTGTGGTCTACCTCGCGCCTCGGAGGTAGGTGTCTTGGAAACTCTTCGGGCATCACGTCTCTGTTTTCTTCAAGCACCTTCTCTATGCAAGGTGGCAATGTCTCCTTAGCACCATTGCCTTCATCCAAGCTCGCAATGGTGGCTACGAACATCGGCTCCCCCTTTTTTGGGACCTTCACAAGCTGCATGGCCGACATGTGGGCTTGTCCTTCCTTCTTCGACATCTTGACTAGAGGTACCATGCAGGGTCCCTCTCGCTCCATCACCAAGAGTTGTTGGAGGTAGGGATCGATCATTGTGCGGTACCGTTGGAAGAATTCCTGCCCAAGTATGATATCAAAGATATCTAAGGAGGCGACAGTAAAGCTTATCTTACCTTACCACTTGCCCAATGTGATGTCCACTCCATGAGCGACT
Source organism: Solanum dulcamara (assembly GCF_947179165.1). Classification (NCBI taxonomy): domain Eukaryota; kingdom Viridiplantae; phylum Streptophyta; class Magnoliopsida; order Solanales; family Solanaceae; genus Solanum; species Solanum dulcamara. The sequence continues at coordinate 65,519,764 of NC_077248.1, read as the reverse complement.
CCGCACACGGGAGTCAATGGTGCATTGACCATCTTCAGGCGAGTGTTGCTTGGCCCATAACTTAGCCTCAACCTTGCTGTCGCCGTCTTGTTTATGATGTTAGCTTCTACTCCAGAATCTACCATGGCACGAGCTGGTCGTCCGTTGATGGATATGTCAACATACTGGGCAGAATAATCCCCTGCCTTCTCAGCTTGCTTTATGATGGCTCTACATAGCTCGATCATGCCTAGCTGAGTCGTGTCCGAACCCTGCCCTTGGTCCACTTCCTTGTCCTTTCGCTCCCGCAGTATGGCACCAAGATTCTTCATCTCCGGACACCTAGTATAGCCGTGAGGACCTCCACATATGTAGCAGCCGCTGCCCTTCGTGGTCTGCTCCTTTCTCTCGGCGTAGCCCTGTCGCCCGAACCTCCTACCATCGGACTTGTTAGAATCATGGCTCCTGGGTGGAGGATGTTGCTCTTTGCCTTTGCCACGATCTCCCCCAACTTTGGCATGACTACTCCTTGTTTCTTTGCCCTTGCCCCTGTCGTGCCTATCATGCTTAAAGCCATTAGGGCTTCGGCTTGGGTGATGGCCTCATCGATGGTGCTGACTTGACGGTGCTCCAACTCCGTCTTGGCCCAACTCTGCAGCCCATCCATGAAGTGGAAGAGCATATCTTCATCTGTTAGGTTGGGATTTGAAGCGTAAGGGTAGTGAACTCTTTCATATAGGCCCGTATGCTACCCGTATGCTTTAGCTCCCAGAACTTGCGTTTGGCCTCATAGATGATATTGTTGGGGAAGAAGGCTTTCTTGAACTCGTCCCGGAACTGCTCCCAGGTGTTGATGGTGCATAGACCCTTCCCGATCTCGGACTTCTTGCACTTCCACCATAACATGGCCATCTCTGAGAGGTATAGCATGGCCGTGTTGATCCTCGTCTCGTCGCTCTTCACTTTGTTACACTTGAAGTAATTCTCCAAGTGCCAAAAGAAGTTCTCCACCTCTTGTGCATCACAGGCACCTTTGAACATTGGTGGCTTGGGAGCCTCAATCTTGGCCTCCCGGTCCGCACTAGACGTTATGCATCTTCCAGCATCTATGTCTTCTTTGAGTGCTGCCATCTCGGCCTTCATGTTCTCTATCGTGCTTAGCGCGTCCATGAGCCAACACTCCAAGGAAGTGATCACCTCTTTCATCTCGTACTCGGTAGCCTTGCGTACCTCCAACTCCTTCCGGATGTTGTCGTTCTCCTCAAGGGTGAACTCCTCTAGAGACTTGAACTTGCCGTCGACCTTGTTCAAGCGCTTGCCTAATATCTCCACAGCTTGCCGAGCAGCATCCACCCTTGCAATCCACTCCATGCCGGGCGTGACATCCATGGGATCCTCGCCTCGCTCATCGTCACTCACCTTAGTAGCCGAGGGTGAGTAGGATGTTAGGGCCTCGCTTGGTGTAGTCTCAAGCGGCACCTCCTCATTTCTCTTAGAGTTTTTCTTTCCCTTGCGGTGCTTCCTTCCAACATCTTGCTTGACATTGGTGGCAGTAGTGGCGTTGATGTCTCCCTCACTTGCCATATCCCTTAGTAGAACCACACTCTGATACCACGTTGTCACGGACTTAGACTTCTGTGCGACACTTGACAACTTACTCATAAGTCTTTCACGATCTTGTAAGCTCAAGTAAGCCTTTAAGACTAGATCGCTAAGGGAACGTTAGATTGTAAGAAAGACAAGAAAGCTTTTACGAAGAAGGCTTTTGTATTGCTTTAGAAGAATGCTTGATGGTTTGCTACAAATGAATGCCCCCTCTATTTATACTACTCCTAAGGGGCTCAAGTGTAAATAGAAATTACTATACAAGTCCCTCCATATTTACAAAGAAGTCCCTCTCTAAAATTCTTTACACACTTTAGAGAATTACAAGTCTTTCAAGACATCTCTACAAGCTTCTATAAGGATCTAGAGTCTTCTACTAACCTCTCCAAGACTCTAGATTCTTCTACCTTCTCCAAGATCAAGTGGCGGGCCATAACAGATTAGCCTAAAATTCAACCAAGACCATTTTTCTATACAATTTTTTACCCTGATCAATATTCTCGCCTCAGATTGACCAAAAAAATTAAGAAAGATGCATTAAACAAGAAATCTCTCTCTCTGTTTCCACCAGAGCTCTTGTCTAGAGTGAAGAGAGGGAGTAAAAGCGTCACTGAAGCAGCATAAACAGGCCCTTACTTTGACTTTCTGAGAAGGACTTAAGTAGCCAAGTTTTCAAAAAAGGAAAAGACAAGTAGTAAAATTATTTCTCATCATATCCTCCCTCCAACAAATAAGGAAGAGTGGACAAGGCAAAGAAGACAGTAAAACACAAACTTTAAGGAAAGGAGTAGAGTTAAATCTTGAACGACACACCTTCTATAAAAAACTAACTTCTTAAGGTTTAGAGATGCTCCACCCCCCGTCGTCCATTTATTCAATATTCGTCATGCAAGCGTAGTTTAGCGTCTCGTCCTATGAATGATAACCTTTGAAGGACGCCCACGGAATGCGCTTCAAATAGATAGTATCCATAGGGGACGTCTCCGAACGCATAAGATAGAAAAAGGATCCCGCAGCCCAAACCCTATAGAAAAACGTAAGCAACTTAGTTGATTGCTCTTTATTTCGATGCTCTTTGAGCGTCGGTATTTGACTGCTTTTTAAAACCCAGGAAGTTAGACCTTACTTAGGGAGAAAGATTTCTTGGATGGTTCATTCTAGTAACTTTAACTTTTTGTGTTAGAACATACTCCTTATATTCCATATTAACTGAATTTCCAGAGTTTTTTTTTCTTTTTTTAAAATAGTTGAATATTCAAAGTTCAAGAGAAATATTTAAAACTTTTTTTCATTTTTACCCTTTCCATTAATGAAGTTCTGTACATTTTCTAGGAGTTAAATACACTACTTACAAAGTTATACTCCAATAAAGAATTCCTTGTATTTATGATTTCACATTTAATCTTCTTTATGGGGTTGAATAAACAAAAGGGTAATAAAGAAAAATATAGTTCAAATTTTGTCCTTGAATATTTTTCTTAATATGTGTGCATTACCTTAAAAATTCAACTAATATGGAATAGAGAAAATATCTCAATATTGAATCCCGTTATTCATTAAGAACAAATATCTAGTCAACTCAACATGTATGTATTTCAATATAAAAGAAATCATAGTTTATACTTTAAATAGATAAATAGTTTGCGAGTTTCATGCGTTAGCTATTACTCTCTTTATATTAAAACACATCTTGATGTTAACTTGAACTACACATATTTATTGCTAATCAAAAACAAATTATGTAAAATTACTTTATTTTGTAAAGCCTCTCTATGCGAGTTTCATATGGCATCTATCACTTTCTTTATATTAAAACTTAAATTAATCTACACGCATTTATTATCAATCGAAAAAAAAATTGTGTAAAACTACATGATTTTATAGAGCCTCTCTATATTTTTTTTCCTTTTGGTGACACCGACATACACAAGACAAGAGGAGAGAATCTTTAGCATAGGCTAAAATTCCAAAATTATTCTAACCCCCCAAAAGAGAATCAATACAAAATTAAGCTATTATATTAGGAATAAAAAAAATTATTCATTTCAGTTGTTGTTTTTTATGATCGTGGGTGTTTGAGTCAAATTTTGCTCATCTTGGCTAATTCTATAGAATACATGTCATCTTCCACTACTGACAAGTACCAAATAACTCCGTTTACCAAGAATAGGCAAAAAACTTTACTATCTTTTTTATTATTGTATAATAGATTAATGTTCTATTTGGGGCAACACATGAAAACAACGAAATACATAACATGTTAGCTAAAGCGCTACATGGATTGATACACACATCGCCTACTACCTATCATTTACGGCTTAAATTATTGGAGTATCTAATTCCATTCACTTTCCTAAGTAATGTAACTATGCATCTCATTTAGAGTTCGATCCTAACTCATGATGAATGTTGACAACATGTTTAACACATGCAAATCAGAAAAGGAATGGTATTTTTAGTGGTGCACGAGTGTCTAACGTATAAGATCGTGTCCTTAAGAGAAAAACAACATTACATTACAATACAATACAATACAATATAATATGATATAATATACAAGAACACGTCACATATAGCTCTATTTAGTACCCTGCTTTTCTTATATATTTATTCTTCAATTTACTGTTGTCTGTCATTATGTAACAAATTAAGAAAACATTACAATCTATTCAAATATTGTATTCATCAAAACAATACAACACAATACAATATAAAATGATACATTATGAAACGATATATAATAACCATCCAAATTAAACAAGATTTATTTATATATTAATCCAAACGCTTGAATTTATTCCATCACAAACAACCGAATATACTAATACACTATCTTTCACTATTTTTATTGTTATTGCACAAAGTTCAATACTATATTCTTGAGCTCCATTAAGCACAAATCACCAAAAAGGATAATAATAGGGATCTCTAACTTCCCAAAATTGAAGAGGAGGCATTTGATAATTGCCATAGACAAATGGTACTACTGGTTTTTCTTCTTTCTTTTTCTCCACTGGACCAACACTCACAAGTTCAGCAAAGCCCACTTTCTTCCTAAGTTTAGTGACAAGCTTTGCTGCACAAATTCCTTCACCTATCACCATTAGCTCATTCTTTTCTTCTCCTTCTATAGCTACTTTCTCCAGATCTTCAAAAAAATTGGACAATATTAATTAGTAATAAGTACTATTGTTTATTGAGTTTTTCTATTATTAAGACTTGAACTCGAGGTCTTCGTTTAGAGTGGAGGTGGAGGAAGAGGCAGAGGCGGATCTATCGTTAGATTAGGGGGATTGCGGACATCCAATAATTTTGAAAAATAAAAATAAAAATAAAAATAAAAAAAATAAATATATATATATATATATATATATATATGTATATATATATCTTAAATAGTGTATACTATATTTTTGTATGGACATTCTTAGCAATAAAAGTAAAGTGGTTTTACTAGTTGATTTGGGATGCACGGGTGGACATTTATTGGGATCATCTATGTTCGATTTCCACTTTAGTATTTTCCCAAATTTATATTTTTTGATATTTTAGTAGTTATATAGTCATGCTTTTTTTTTGGTTGTTTGTTTTCTTTGGTTTTTAGAAAGTTTCCTCATATCTATATTATTTAAAGAAAAAATTAGCATGTCTATATTAAAGATAGTGATTCTTCTAATACTTTTATTTTCTAAATTTTTCTTTTAGAGGAATTCTATTTATTTCACCATAATTTTTTATGATGCATGGGTCTATTATTTTTCTTGTGCCAATTATGTGTACAAACTTGATTGATATGTTGATGTTTCTAATACGTACCTGTTTTTGGACTCAAATAATTTAAACTAATTCATATTGAAAAGTTTTACTTTGAATGATAAAATATATATTTTTTTTTATCAAAATCAGATTTATTCCTAATTTTTAAATTCGAGATCTTTGATGAAAAACGAAAGTAGATACCTTTTATTTTTGCTGCAATTGACAAGAGCTTGCTCTGATTTTTGGAGCTAGAAGACTGGGATTTGTGCCCCCAACATTTCCCCCAACATTGCCCCCACCATTTTTTAAAGTACTTTAACTTTAAAAAATCCACAACAAATTTCTTCAGTGTGGGAGGAGAATTTCCATTTATAGCCACTCTAATGACAATTTTTTTCTGCATTAATATCATCCAAAAAAAAAGAAGCAAAATTAACTAAAATTAAATGAGTTTATTGCACATTTATTTGATGCTACCAAAAAAAATAATGGTGCGGTTAAACCTATATGTAATAACGTTATTTGTTTTGATACTTTTAAATTGATATAATGAGATATTATTATATAGAATATATTATATAACACAATTAAAATATCAATTTCAAAAAGAAATTAATTATTATAATGAAATATTATTATAAAAAATAATTATTATAGGGAGGTTTAATTATTTTACATACCTTCATTGTTCTTATTCAAATGGATAGAAATTAGAATAATGGACCAATCTATGATAATAATATTCTTAAAAGTTCATGTTTTAGAGATTGTGGTCACAATTTTTATATATAGAATCATGTGGAAAAGTCAAAAAACAATTACATCAAAGAAGAAATGTCACCATCCAATTGGAGCAAGCTTAACGTGACATAAGGGTTAACATATGTAATTATTTTATCTAAAAATTTAAGCTATTAGAGAAAATTATTATACTTTTATTTACTTATATTAGGCGCGAAATTAAAATTTTAGTTACGGATTGTACAAAATTCAATATTATTAACTATTATTTGTGTTAAGAGATCTGCTATATATATAGAAAAAGAGATATTATTTAACCAGAAACTAATAAGTGATTTTTTCTGTACACAAAACTCACAAATTCATTTTGAATCCACTTTTAAATATTAATTTTATTTTTAACATGACTCTTCATATGCAAGCCTGATTCTTTTTCATGGATCTAAGCATATGATTTGTTTATTTATCTTTATAAATGAATAATAATGAAATTCAAACTTGGAATCTCTTGAATGTTTTGATATCATATTAAAATAGTTGATCTTCTTGTCTAAACTTTTAAATGATAAGAGCTCCCACAATGAGAGAATGATCATTTTATTATTGGCTAAATACATCAATAACATTTTAAATTTGTCAGTAAATTTTATTTAGATATTCAAACGACGAGTTATTCTAATTGAGCACATCAACATACGATAAGATATTTCTATTAGATATTTTCGATTCAAAATCTACAAAAAATAATAATAAAGCATGTTCTCAAATGTCTGTTTAGATAACTAAATCAACCAAACAAAATATATCATTTCATTTAAATATACACATTTATCTCAATTGGAATAATACGTTTGAAGTTTTATGGCTTATTGAAGCTATTGCTTAAGAATGTGACATATTTTAAGTGGTTAAGTTATCTATAAGAATATTTGAGAATACACAAAAATATTTTTTAAAATTTGAACTGAAAATGTATAATATAAACACTTTATTACATGTTTAAATATTCAATTAAAATAAATTATAATTTGAGTATTTAAATTAAATTTATTGATAAGCTTTAGAGTTGACAATGTAAAGACTTCTATTATTATTTTTCTTAGAAAAGAAATAGTAGGATAAAGATGTTTCATTAATTGTTTGAAAGAAGATGTCAATAGATATTATTTTCTAAAATGTGAACGTGTTTAGAAAGTTATGGTCCCCTTTGAAGTTTCTTCTCGAGTTTGTATATTTTTTTGTCCTAATAAGTAAATATACTTTTTAACTTGGCTTTAGTTGGCAATTATGTTCTTTAATTTTGGGTGTGTAGAAATAAACACTTAAATTTCTATAAAATTGAGCAAGTAGACACACATATCTTAGTGACATAATACACGTATGACGTCATGTATGACACAAAATTAACATATAGGATGCCACGTATGACGAATGTGTCTATATATTCAATTTTATACAAGTTAAAGTGTAAACTTAAGTTAAAGGTCATAGTTATCAGTTAAAATCAAATTAAGAATCATTTTTATGTATTATGCCTATTTATTTTAACCCTCCTATTTTTTCATTTCTCTTAATTTTAATTTTCTTTTGGTTGGTTTCTCATGTCACCATAATGATGTTTTCAATTATTTTTTTTATGTTTGTTTGGTTTTCAACTTTTTTCTTAAAATATTTTTTCTTAAAAAAAAAAAGTTCCTTTAAAACAGAATTTTTCTACTGAAATTAGAAAAAACAAGTTCCTCAAGTACTCACATTTCATATTGTTTTGTGCCTTTTCCATGCTTCAACATACCTGATCATTAACCCCTACCCCCGTAGCCTCCATCTCCACCACCCCACAGCTCTATCCTACCTCCACCTCACATTGCATTTTGTATTGATTATAGATAAATACTTTTAGGATAATATGTTATAAAACTGTATTGAAAAATATTAAACAGTAACAGAAACTTCTGAAAGTAATAAAGACAGAATTTGGAATTAATAAAAAAATAATAACAGTATAAGAACAATTATTATAAGAACAAAATCGAGCCAACTGAATACACAGTGTGTCCTTAAAGAAATTATTCCCCTCAAAATACTCGAGGTTTTGGAATCTTTCCTCCCAGGATAGAACGATTTACTCACCAAAGTAGAGGTACTGCAAATTTTTGGTGACTGCGAACCACTTGAAAGTTGTATATCATACGAGTTTTAGGAAGTGCAGAAAGAAGAAGAAAAAGAAGATGTTGTTTCAGAATTTTCGTATGGAACATTCTGAGGATTAAGAGAAATATATAGACTGTTTGCACCTTTTAAGAAAAGACACCTGTTGGGAAAAGATTTGTCTGTTGAGAAAAGGTTTGCAACTTTTCGAACAAGGTTGCAACCTTTCAAAAATCTGTTGGAAAAACGGAGGGAAATAATTTTAAATTAATCCGGGAAAGAAACGGGTCGCGGGTTGCGGGTCAGGATTTTTTCACTTAATTAATTAAATAAATAAATAATATTAATTAATTAAAATTTAAAGGAAATTTGGTCCAAAAAGATTATCAATCATATCAATTGACCAAATCCAAATCCGAATCCGAATTCGAATCCGAATCCAAATTTGAATCCAAATCCGAATCCATAGCCGAAGCCGAGCCGAGCGAGCGACGAAGACGACGGCGCGAGGGGAGATCCTCTTCTTGACCCTTTAGCAACATGAAGGAGTCCTTCTACTTTTAAGTAGAAGACTTTTCCTTTCCACCACCTATGTGGGACCAAAGCTTATTTAATAAAGCAAGAGAGAACAAAACATTTTCCTCTGCACTTCTTTTTTCTCAATTTCCCGTTCAAACTATCAATTAAACCCAACAATTCCCCACATGAATGGGGAATGTCTCCAAGATAAAGGAATGCACGGATAAGTGTGTGATATACAAGCAAAAATTAATTGCATCTGGATAAGTAGGTTTCCCTTTGAACTTTCCATAGTGAACTTAAATAGGATATACTCGATCAATCGGTAGATGCGATATCTTTGAACCATCAAATTTTGTTGTATAACTAGACAACATAAGTCACACAATTAATCATCAACCATCTATGGTTCTCACGGTTGTGTTCTTTTCAGCCATGAACACCGTCTGGTTTTGTGAATGTATAGAGAATAGGCATTTACCGTCATTCCCCTTGAAGCGGCTTATACTTCACATTCACATAGGTGATTTCTAAACGTGTAGTGCTATAGACACACTATCTAGTTATTTTCCGTCAGACTTAGATAATCATTAAAAAACCTTTAATGCTGTATTAACTCAGTAAAAAGCCTTAAGGTTTTATCCTTTGTTTCTGAACATTGTCATCATCACGAGAATGGATTGAGTTATTTGACAATGTTGAACCGCCAATCATAACTTTGTTTGATCTCTTTGAACCTAGTTCTTGGGATCTCCAGTCTACTAGGTAGAGTTACCGCCATGATGACTTGTCCTAGGCCTTAATCCCATTCCTCTCGATGATCTTTCAACAGCCTCTTTAGATAAGCCTTTTGTTAGTGGATCCGATACATTATCTCTTGACTTTACGTAGTCAATAGTGATAACACCACTAGAGAGTAGTTGTCTAACAGTATTGTGTCACCGTCGAATGTGATGCGATTTTCCATTATACATAACGCTTCCTGCCCTCCCTATTGCCGTTTGTCTATCACAATGTATACATATGGGTTCCAAAGGTTTGGGCCAAAATAGAATATCTTTCAAAAAATTTCGAAGCCATTCAGCTTCTTCACTAGCCTTGTCTAAAGTTATAAATTCAGACTCCATTATAGAGCGGGCGATGCATGTCTGTTTTGATGATTTCCAAGACACTGCTCCTCCACTAACGGTGAAAACATATCCACTTATGAATTTAACTTCAGATGATCCGGTGATCCAGTTTGCATCACTATATCCCTCAATTACTGCGGGATATTTATTATAATACAAAGCATAGTTTTGGGTGTGTTTCAAATACCCCAAGACTCATTTTATTGCCATCCAATGAGTTTGATTGGGATTATTCGTGAATCGACTCAACTTGCTAATAACACATGCTATATCTGGTCGTGTACAATTCATAATATACATCAAACTTCCCAAAACTCGTGTATAGTCCAATTGTGAGTCACTTTTACCTTCATTCTTTTGAAATGCAAAACTTACATCAATTGGAGTTTTTGCAACATTAAAATTTAAATACTTGAACTTATCAAGAATGGTTTCAATATAATGTGACTATGATAATGCTAGACCTTGTGGAGTTTTATGGATCCTAATTCCTAAAATTAAGTCAGCAATCCCTAAGTCTTTCATGTCAAATTTGCTAGCAAGTATACGCTTCGTAACATTTACATCGACAATGTGTTTACTCATTATCAATATGTCATCAACATATAAACAAACAATGACTTCATGATTTGAAGTATTTTTAATGTAAACACATTTGTCACACTCATTAATCTTAAATCCATTTGCCAACATTGTTTGGTCAAATTTGCATGCCATTGTTTTAGGTGCTTGTTTAAGTCCATAAAGTGACTTAACAAGTTTGCACACTTTCCTTTCTTTACCTGGAACTACGAAATCCTCAGGTTGTTCCATGTAAATTTCTTCCTCTAATTCTCCATTTAAGAAAGCCGTCTTAACATCCATTTGATGAATTTCAAGACCATATACAGCTGCAAGTGCCACTAACACCCGAATAGATGTTATTCTTGTTACCGGCGAGTATGTGTCAAAGTAATCAAGACCTTCTTTTTGTCTATAACCTTTGACCACAAGTCTTGCCTTGTATTTATCAATAGTGCCGTCAACTTTTATTTTCCTTTTAAATATCCATTTTGATCCTAAAGGTTTATTTCCAGGAGGAAGATCAACCAATTCCCATGTATGGTTATTCAAAATTGATTGAATCTCACTATTGATTGTCTCTTTTCAAAATGCTGAATCAGAAGAAGACATTGCAACTTTAAATGTTTGAGACTCATTTTCAAGCAAGAATGTCACAAAATCTGGTCCAAAGGAAGTAGATATCCTTTGACGTTTGCTACGCCTTGGATCCTCTTCGATTGATTTACTTTTCTTTGGTTCTTCTCGTGGTCGTTTAGATCTTTTACTTGAGGACTCACACTTAGTTTTATACAGATAAATATTTTCAAAGAATTCAGCATTATCTGATTCAATTACCGTATTAATATTAATTTCAGGATTGTCCGATTTATGAACCAAAAATCGACAAGCTTTGTTGTTTATAGCATAGCCAATAAAAACACAATCCACAGTCTTTGGTCCGATTTTTACCCTTTTGGGCAAAGGAACTTGGACATTTGCTAAACATCCCCACACTTTGAAATATTTCAAGTTGGGTTTTGTTCCTTTCCATAGTTCATATGGAATAGTTTGTGTTTTGCTGTGGGGCACTCTGTTGAGTATTCGATTAGCTGTAAGGATTGCTTCCCCCCACAAGTTCTGCGGTAAATCGGAACTTATTAATAAAGCATTCATCATTTCTTTTAATGTTCGATTTTTCTTTTCTGCAATTCCATTTGATTGTGGTGTGTAAGGGGCAGTAGTTTGATGAATAATTCCATATTCTAAACATATCTCTTCAAAAGGAGATTCGTATTCTCCACCCCTATCACTTCTAATCATTTTTATCCTTTTATTCAATTGATTTTTCACTTCGTTCTTGTATTGCTTAAATACATCTATTGTTTCATCCTTACTATTAAGCAGATACACATAACAATATTGAGTGCAATCATCAATAAAAGTTATAAAATATTTCTTCCCATCACGAGTTGGTGTAGACTTCATATCACAAATGTCTGTGCGAATCAATTCTAAGGGACTAGAATTCCTTTCAATAGATTTATAAGGATGCTTAGCATACTTAGATTCAACACATACTTGACATTTTGATTTATTGCAATCAAAGTTAGGCAATATGTTTAAGTTAATCAGTTTTTGCAAGGTTTTATGATTGACATGTCCTAAACGTGAATGCCATAAATTATTTGACTCAAGTAAGTAAGAAGAAATTTAAACTTTATTATCATCAACAACCATTACATTTAGTTTGAAAAGACCCTCAGTGAGGTAGCCTTTTCCTAGATACATTTCATTCTTACTGACAACTACTTTGTCTAAAACTAGAACACACTTGAATCCATTCTTGATAAGAAGGCCGGCAGACATCAAATTCTTTCGCATTTCTGGAACATGATAAACTTTGTTCAGCGTCACTACCTTGCCGGATGTCATTTTCAGAAATACTCTCCCATATCCTTCAACCTTAGCAGTTGCAGAATTTTCCATATAGATCGTCGCATCAGGTGCTGTAGGGGAATAAATAGAGAAGGCTTCTCGGACTGCACACACATGCAAAGTAGCTCCCGAATCAAGCCACCATTCTTTAGGATTACCTACTAGGTTGCATTTTGATAGCATTGCACACAGATCATCCATACCTTCTTTATTTTCCACCATATTGGCTTGTCCCTTTCTCTTGTCCTTTTTTGGAAGACGACAATCTGGAGCTTTGTGGCCAACTTTTCCACAATTATAATAATTGCCCTTGAATTTTTTTTTGTTCTGCTCCTGATTCTTTCCAAAAGGTTGCTTCCTTTTCTTATTCTTTGGAGCAGCATCTTCAACCTTTCAAAAATCTGTTGGAAAAATGGAGGGAAATATTTTTTAAAATTAATCCGGGAAAGAAACGGGTTGCGAGTCAGAATTTTTTCCCTTAATTAATTAAATAAATAAATAATATTAATTAATTAAAATTTAAAGGAAATTTGGTCCAAAAAGATTATCAATCGACCAAATCCGTAGCCATAGCCGTAACCGAGCGAGCGACAACGACGACGACGCGAGGAGAGACCTTCTTCTTGACCCTTTAGCAACATGAAGGAGTGCTTCTACTTTTAAGTAGGAGACTTTTCATTTCCACCACCTATGTGGGACCAAAACTTATTTCATAAAGCAAGAGAGAACATATCATTTTTTCCTCAATTTTCCATTCAAACTATCTATTAAACCCAACACTTTTTCGATTTCAAAATTCATTGTTTTTTAGACTTGATTTGGTTCATCATGTGGTTTAACTGAAATCTAGCTAAAGCTCATTCTTATTCTGTTGGATTGTCCCTCATTGGTGGGTGGGAGACAAATATGTCTCCTTCTATGATGTCGAGCAATCCTCACATTTTGAGATTGTATTTCGTATTGAGCTAAGCCAAGGTCCATTACCCAATTCTTGTTTCACCTGATGTTGAGCTCCCCATATATCCATGCTCCAGTTGACACGTTTGGGCCAGCGAAGGGGTGGGGGGGAGGGGGGGTTGTGGTTGAATTGTCCCACTTTGGTGGATGGGAGGCAAATTTGTTTCCTTATATGGTTTTGGGCAATACTCACCTTTTTTGTGTTAGCCAAAATGCAGGAATCCTCAAGGAATCCGAGGTTTTAGCAGCTGGACAGGAGCTTGACGGAGAAGCTAGAGTTATTCAGCTATGGTATATGGAAAGATTGAAGATGAAGAGTAGAATTCAATAGGGAATGTAGTTGTATATTCAATTCATGATTCAATCTGTAATGATACAATGCCTTATATAGAAATGACTAATGAGAAAGAATCTTATCTTGCTAACTGTTTCTAACTAATTCAACAGCGCGTAACTAACTGCCGATAAGGCAAAGCTACTGACTTGACCAGCTGATTCTTTTTGTGTAACATTTTGCTAGTTTTTTGGGGATTGAGTTAGGTACAATGTCCATTTTCTTATCATATTCAAAGGACCTCATCTCACATTACATATTTATCTTCTTGCCTTAGGCTTCCAATTGGATTTAGTTGGTGTTGCTCAACAAGCTTTCCTGTTATTTCTGTAATTATCGATAGGGAGTAATCTTATTTTGTTCTTATAGCTGGCAACAATTATCTCTTCCAACCAACAATCTCTTGGAATTCATGCATACCTAGCAAAAATTAAGGCACAATGGAAGAAAAGGATCCATATAGGCAATACTATTAGCTGAGATTAGGTTTTAGTCATGTTAATACGTATTGTCGTGTTAGAAGACTTTTAGTCTCCTCGAGATTTTATAAGCTAGTAGATATGTAGAGAACTTCGCAATTTGGTTTCAAAGTTTCAAGCTTTAGTCTGGTAGCTGATACATAGAGTGTGCTTGTTTCAGTGCTTGGGGTTTGCAAACAGTGGAATTGAGACCCTTTTCTTGATTTCAGACTTCATTGTTTTTTAGGTTTGATTTGCTTCGTCTTGTGCTTTAACTGAATTCTATAGCTGAAGCTGATTCTTATTCTTAGGGCCTGCCTCATCTCTCATTGCAAATTTACGTTCTTGGCTTAGGCTTCCAATTTGAATTTAGTTGGTGTTGCTCAGCCAACTCTCCTGTTATATCTGAAATTATAGACTCTGAGCAATCTTCTTCTGTTCTTCTAGCTGGCAACTATCTCTTACGACCTACAATCTCTTATAATCATGCATATCTCGCAAAAAGTAGGGCAATAATGGAAGAAAAAGATCTATATAGGCGATACTATAGCTGATTCTTGGCTTAGGTTTCACATAGATGATTTTGCTGCCAGTTTAGTGTTAAATGTTGGTGTAGTAGTCTAAGTTTTAGTTTAGTTATGTTGTTTTGGTTTTAGAAGTTCTAGATGATTTGTTTCATTGCAATGTCTTATCCAAAAGTATGGCTTCGGAATGTTAGTTGTTTCTATCTTAGTCTAGAGTGATATTGTTGGATTCTTCTTTACTTGTTTCAAGGTGTAGTCATGACATTGTGCATGAAAAAAGATCTCTTTTTTTAATAATTGTGATGTCCGGGCCAACTTGTACGCACCTCAACTAGTTCCACGAGGTACCTATTACCTCGCTCTAGCACAAATACCGAGTATGAAATAGGTTTGTTTCGGGTGAATCTACAACATACTCTGAGTTGTTCTAAGTATAAATCTACTGCTAAAAGACCAATTATCAGTATTTAACTGATATCTTGATAGCTATGTTAGTTCACTCATTTACTTGATATCTTGTGGTTTTGTCCTTTAAATTTTTTGAGTTATCCTTTTCCATTCTCAATTTGCAACTACTATCTAGATGTGAACAAACTAATTTCCTCTATGTTGTTCGGATTCTCCGACAAGGTTGTCACACCCGTGTCAAAGACTTCAAAACTCTACTACTTTTGGAGGACCAGACACGTACCAACAACATAGACTTCTCACAGTGCTCTTGATAGTACATTAATTATCAAGTTATGGTTCTTTTCTTATGTAAAAATTGTTAAACAATGGGAAATTCAATTGACCAGGAAGAATGCTAACTACAAAAGAACAGTAGTGGCTTGCTTTGTCCAAGCAGTTTACCTTCTCGAGATCGACAGACAAGAAAACAGGACAGAAGAAAATGCATTTGCTCCAAAATGGTTGATACCTTTCAAGTACAAGTTAGTCGATACCTTAAACGATGAAAGAGATGGATCCATTTTCGGTGCAATCTTGGAATGGGATAGATCTGCAGCACTGTCCGATTTTGTGCTCATCAGACTGAGTGGTGCACCAAGGTCTGTCGTGGCCTTAAGAGGCACACTTCTCAAAAGCCAAACGATGAGAAGGGATATCGAAGATGATCTCCATTTCTTAGCTTGGGAAAGTCTGAAAGGTTCTGTTAGATTCAATGCAGCTCTCAATGCTCTCAAATCAATTGCCACAAAGTATGGCAGCAACAATGTGTGTATTGTAGGCCATTCACTTGGAGCTGGATTTGCTCTTCAAGTAGGAAAAGCGTTAGCGAAAGAAGGCATACATGTTGAGGCACATTTGTTCAATCCGCCTTCGGTTTCACTTGCTATAAGCTTGAGAAACATAGGGGGAAAAGCTGGATTTGCGTGGAAAAGGCTCAAATCAATGCTCCCTTCGAATCCTGATACTCAAACGAGCTACGAGGAAAGTGATACTCAATCTTTTCGGATAGGTCTAAAGCAATGGGTGCCACATTTGTACCTTAACAATAGTGATTACATATGTTGCTCTTACATTGATCAAGAAAAAAATGGATTACAAGACAACAATCATGAGGCTGATAAAGAGAATATAAAACCAAGAAATGGCCAACAAGTTGTTGCTGCTGCAAATCTTTTTTTGTCATCTAATAAAGGGAAACACAAGTTTGTTGAGGCACATGGATTAGAGCAATGGTGGTCTGATAATTTGAAACTACAAATTGCTATTAGTAACAGCAAGCTTATTAGTCAGCAGTTTAAATCTTTGTACACTCTTCCTGCTTCTCAACTAACACAATCGAAGCGCGGCCAATGAACGGAAGTGTTTTCAAAAATGTCATCTGGTGCGTGGTTGGATTTTTCAAAAGTAGAGCATTTTTGAAGAATCCGACACGTTCGAGCAACAAAGCCATCCCCTAAATAACTCATACTCTCACTCCCATTGTTTCCCAACTCACCATGTGTGTGTTCATTGTTTTGTATTCATACCATACCCCCTATGTTGCTCGGACTCTCCAAATATGTCATTGGGTGTCTGTTGGATCTTTCAAAAGTAATGCGTTTTTGGAGAATTTGACACGTTCGAGCAACATATATACTCACTCCCATGTATTTATGAGGAGATTAATAATGATGAGATTGTTCTACATGAAATTACTTACTTTAAAACCACATTTTTGTTAATACATGTATTCTTATTCCATATTCTATCCCACGGTAAAATCATTCATATATTCCCACATAACTCAAAGCATGTATTATTTAATAGTATCAACTGAAAGTTGTATCAGTTATGTGGAGATTATTATTTTCTTTTATGCATCCAACCAACCACTATATTATATCAGGCGAGATTTTTTTATGAAATTAATTATTTCAAACCTCAACTAAATAAAAATAAAAATTCATAAAATTATAATCTTCTTTCTCTCAACAAGTTATATTTATAAAGTTAATCCAAATTAAAAAAAAATAGAAAACTGTCGACTTTGCTGGGATCAAACCCAAAATCTCTGGTTTCGTAGACCACCGCCTTATCCATTAGGCCACTGAGTCTTGTTGATAAAACTCAACAAGAAGTATTATAAAATTAGATATGATGAGTTCCTACATCCAATTGCATGGATGATTTGCAAGAATGACCTTCATGAGGATGGTCTTGAACTTTTGATCCCGCTTAATGGAAATCTTGAAAAATGACCTCAGCTTACACTAACAAATTTTTTAGTTCAAACTCTTGAATTTGGTACTTGCTTTGGGGTCCATCTAATCTGGATTAGGATCAGGAAGTTCCACTCAAGAAATAAAACACTCCTTATCAAATGTGACTCCATATTCAGAACTCGAACCCGAAATCTCTTATTAAGGTGGAGAAGTACTTATCCGACACTCCACACAACATTTAGTGGTTATCTAACTTTTTAAAGGCAATCTATGACATATTAATAAAAATAGAATAATTACATCTTTTAAATAAAAAATTATATACATCAATTTTAATCACTCTACAATTTATTACAATTTCTCTGTTTACATACAAGACACACCAAAAAAAAAAAAGGTGATAAAAGATAACAAGAACCATGTACAATTTTATAGCTAGATATGAACAATCTTAATTCCTATAGATAGAAGAATTAAATCTTAATTTAGATCTCATAACGTTTAAATATCAATTCGTCGTTGTAATGCTAGTAGTGCAAAATATTGGATAATTAAGAATCATAATCAGAACATGAATCTATCTCCAATAGCCATGACTCCATTTTCCTATATTCTGTTGAAAAGTTCATTTCTTGGCATGACGTTGAATTGTCCGACATTTTAGTCGATGATTTTTGAATGGAAAACTCATGTGTTGAAAAAGAATATGACGGTGTATCTCCTTCCGATGAATTTGTGGATAATTCTTCATTGATACTTTCTTTATGGGACTTTGTCAAAGAATACATTTGTCCCTCACAAATCGTATCGAAAGTTTCAAAGGGGTTCATAGCGTCTTGAATAACTTCATCCATTTTCTTATATTCCGTTGAAAAATCCATTTCTTGGTATGATATGAAACTATTCAAAATTGTACGAGACAATTTTTGGATAGAAGGCTCAGATGCAGTAAAAGATGACGAGATATTTCCTTTCAATGAATCTACAGACAATTCTTGGGTGTTACTTTCTTGATGTGACTCTGTCAAAGAATACACTAGTTCATCATTAATCGGTTCATAATTTGCAAAGGGGCTCATACTTTTCTGGATGGAACTATTCAACACTGTACGAGATGATTTTTGAATAGATGGTTCACGTGTAATTAAAGATGACGGCATACTTCTTCCGGATGAATCTACAATTAGTTCTTGACTGATACTTCCTGTGAGTTTTTGAACAAGTGTCTTGAAATTTGAACAGCTTGTGATGTAAACTTTGGGTCTCAATAACTTTATTAAATTGTTGAGTTGTTTCTTGTTGCAAAGAATATTATTGTTCTTGTTGATCCTATGTTGTGATATGGCTCTTTTCCCCATGAGAAGAACTAGATTTTTTTTTTTGGATTTCACTTTCTTTGCTCTTATTGAAGGGATCCTAAGAGGTATTAATATGAAAAATTCTTGTGTTAATATGTTTAATTAACACAAGAAGATTAATGGTTGGAAATTAAACTAAAGATGCTGAGAAAATGTTTCATTCTACACTAAGATGTGAAAATTAGAGTCTATTCTACTTTAATTTATCAAGAATATTCCAAGAATTGTAGTTACATGGATTGCTAGTGCATTTTTTAGTGTTATTAGTAAAGCTAAGGTAGACATTAGTCTATTCTATAGTTTTCATTTAGAAAAAGATATTTGTGAAAGGGTAAATTCTGATATGAAATGATAATTTTTTCTGATGTATTTTTCATATCATAACAACTACAAACCTGTAATCCCATAAGTGGGGTCTGGAGACGGTTGAGTATACTCAGACCTTACTTTTGAAAATGTGGAGAGGTTGTTTAAGACAGAACCTCGACTAAACAAACGGTGAATAGCAACAAATAAAATTGAGTCCAAAATAGAAAAGCGCCCACCATAGGGCTTGAACCCACGACCACAAATTTGTACAAAACGCACGTCTTATATTCATTTGCTTCGTGTAAACACCGAGTGCAAGTTTTTCTCCATGTCAACGAGGGATTGTGTGTGTTGAGGGAGGGGGTGATCATTATATGACTATTGAACAAATGACCAGGAAGACAAAGTAAGAGCATCTCAAAAGTATTAAATGGTCAAAAAATTCAATACAACATTCTTCATGTTTTGAACAAAATGAGGCATTGACTACTATAATCCATTTCTTTGAATCTGTGCACTATCAGGGCAATACTACAAATGTGAAAGGAAAAATTAAAGATTACAATGGACTGAATATATTTTTTATTCGCGTCTCAATTTAAATATATTTTTTTTATTTATTTTTATTATTTTATTTTTTAATTATAATTTATTATATTCATGTTATATTACACCATCACATACTAATAAGAATTCACCAATTACATACATATAAGAAACAACAAATTCATTAGCTTAAATGAATTATGAGTTCGATAACAACTCATCAAATACATCCATACAAGAAACTGTAAACTTATTAATATAAATGGATTGTGAATTCTATGACAAGAGAAGGATCATAACACCCCCTTCTTCATCGGAATCTATAAATTTTAAATCTCGAAATTACTTATAGATATATTTTGTACCTCTAACCTTTGAACAAAGATCATATTTAACAATAACAACAACATCGTGTAGACCCCAAAGTGGAATCTAAAACAAATAAATTGTATCATAAAAATAATTTTTGATAGATCATCGGACTCATTTAACCAAAATCAGGAATGATTAATTATCTAATTAAACAAGTAATGACTCAATAAACTCAGCTTCCATCTTCAAAACAAGTTTCTCTTTGTTTTCTTCCAATTTCTCCTTCAATAATATAAGTTCATCGACACTGCTACATTCTTCAACATTCAAATTTTCCAGCCACAGAGTACTCCAATCTTGGAATAAATTCGAATCAAAATCAGTACAAAGATCAGATTTTGAACAGAACCCATTATTCTTAAAGTTGTCGTCGAAGATAGGAAACTCGCCGGAACTGTAAAGTCCGTCGGCCGGTGAGAAAATTTCAGTACCAGTACATCCTTCAACATTGAAATTTTTCAGACACAGAGTACTTGGTTCTACGTATGAATTCGAAGCAATTTCAGTAGACAGATGGGATTTTGAAGAAAACCCATTATTATTCAAGTTGTCGCCGATGATGGGAAACTCGCCGGAACTGTAAAGTCCGCCGGTCGGAGAGAAAATTTCAGTACATCCATCAACATTGAAATTTTTTAGACACAGAGTACTTGGTTTCGTGTATGAATTCGAAGCAATTTCAGTAGAAAAATGGGATTTCGAAGAAAACCCATTGTTCTCGAAGAGGGAAACGTCGCCGGAAGTGTAAAGTCGGCCAGACGGCGAGAATACTAACAGAGCAACTTGAGCACCGGACTTGGTTTCGAGTTCTTGAGCTTTCTTGAAAAGACCAGTTCGTCTTTTCGAGAATGTGACTTTTCTTGCTGAATCGCTGGTGATTTTTTTAATGTCAATCTTCTTCTTACCTGTTCCTTTCGTCATCTTTGTAATTTCGGTAATCAGTGGCTGTGGCTTGAGTCGATCCCGGCCGATGGCGATGGTTCTGACTACTCTTTCCGATCTTTCTCCGGTGAGAGAGAGGGAAAAAAACGCGCGCATTGAGTTAAAGAAGAAGGTGTTGCTATAAGGCATTGGGCCGGGAAATCCGTTTTATGTTGGGCCTGCATGCCGTTTGGGTTCGGGTTGGAAAATATGTTGATTTTTTATTTTATTTTTTATATTTTTTTTGGGTGGTTTCTCGTGGAGCAAGTCTTGGCGTAACTGGTAAAATTATTATCATGTAATTTGGAGGTCATCGATTTGAGTTGTGAAAATATTTTTTTACAATAATGCAAAGTAACTTGCGTACATTAGACCTTTGTGATCCAGCCTTTCCTCGAAACTTAGATCCTGTTTGGATTGATTGAAAAAAAATAGCTTTTAAATCAAAAAATAGAAATTCAAATTTAAATGACTTTTAGTCAAAAAAATAAATAGTATAGAGAATCCTACTTTTGGTTTTAAACATTTTTAAAGTTATTTTTAACTTTGTCAAACACTCCTAAAAACTAAAAATGACTTAAAAGTAGGTTTGACCAACTCTAAAACCAATTTAAACATGCTCTTAGTGTAGTGGGCTATTTTATTTTTTTAAAATTGGCGCAACTTCAAATTACCGAGAACGTGACCTTAGATAAAATGGTCTAAATATTGCGTATTATGGTAGAATATTAGTAGGTAGTGAGTGTCAGAGTATTAGTAGGTAGTGGAGTGTTGCCTTACTTTCGTGAGTTCCGGATATCATGTATTATCACTTCTCCCTAATACTTCTTGAGGCTACCTCTGTCTCTCCTTGTACCTTCTATAACCAACCCCTCACATCTCCTCTCTAGTGCATGTATGCGTCTCCTTTTCACATGACAAAATATTCTTACTAGTCACTTTCAGTACATATTTTGAATTTTCTTATGCATGCTCTCAAACATTAGTAAATAGTTAAGTTAACCACATAAAATATGTACTCTCATTTAATCATACACAACAATCTCAATTGAGATATGCCTGAAATTTTATGATTTATTGAAATTAATACATATAACGGAAAATAACTTAAAATGCCCTCGAATTATTGGACCTAAAGGTGGATGTCAAGGACATTTTAGGTCCAGTAGATGGATGATGGGCATTTTTGTATCATTTTCAATAGTTCAATGGTATTTTAGGCCATTTTCCATAATTAAAATTCTATTAAATAACTTTTTATTTATAATTAATTTTAAATAATTAAATTGTAACCAATAGATGGACCTAAAGGTAGATGATAAGGCATTAATTTTCAGAATTTTATATGATAATCACCCACCTTTAGTTAAAAAAAATGACATTTCTTTAACATAATTTTAATTAAATAATTTGAATAATTATTTTTAAACACGTGGTGGCCATCTATTGGTTACAATTTAATTATTTAAAATTAATTATAAATCAAAATTTCTTTAACATAATTTTAATTAAATAATTTGAATAATTATTTTTAAACACGTGGCGGTCATCTATTGGTTATAATTTAATTATTTAAAATTAATTATAAATCAAAATTTATTTAACAGAATTTTAATTAAATAATTTGAATAATTTTTTTAAACACGTGGCGACTATCTATTGGTTATAATTTAATTATTTAAAATTAATTATAAACCAAAATTTATTTAATAGAATTTTAATTATAGAAAAGGGCCTAAAATGCGATCGAACTATTGGAAATGGTACAAAATAGCCTTCGTGCCCTTTTTCTGTTAAAGAAAATATCATTTTTAGTCCTAAAGGATCCGTTAAGGACATTTTAGGCCTAATAGATGAATGATGGTATTTTTTGAACTATTTCCAATAGTTCAAGGGCATTTTAAATCCTTTTTCGTACATATAATTAAAGAATATGATATATTTTAAATATTTAACTTATTTATATAACTAATAAATACTGTCTGAAAATACATACATATTTTTTATTCAAAAATTGAATTAAATGGGTCTAATAAATCACTTTATTACACAGAGAGGAAAAAAAAAAACCAAAATAAAGAAAGAAATGAAGCAAATTCTTTTTTGTTTCTTGCATTACTTGTATTATTAATTTTATCATAAGAAATATTTTCTGTATTCCATCAGCTTCCTCCTTGTGAAGATAGAGAGTAAAGAAAAAAATGATACTAAATTCTGCCTTTTCTGGATTTGTTCAATGGAAAATTCCGAAGAAAATGGTATATTTCACTGCTTCTGCTACAAATACTTTAGACACAGAGAAGCTACGAGAACAATTAGACCATCTTCACAAGGAAGCACAAACCACAAGAAATAAAGGTATTTTATTGCCTAATTTTTTCTCATTATAAATGGGTTTTATTCTCTTTTTTTCTCCATGATAATTTTGATGGGTCTGTTTGGATTTGGCTTACTTTTATGTAAAATTACTTAGTTGGGGATTTATATGTGAAATTTTGGGATCTTAGTGTGTAATTTTTGCAAAGTTCGTATCTTTGATTGATTTTTCCCTTATTGGGTGTCGAATTTAGTGATGGGTTATGTTTGAATCTGTTGATAGGAAACATCCTCTTTTATCTCCACGAGACAGGAGTAAGGTATGCATACCCTCCCAGACCGCATTTGGTGGGATTACACCGGGTATTTTTACTGTTATGTGAGGATTAATATGTGAGATTTCGCGAACTTGGTGTATAAATTGTTGCAAAGTTTGATCCTTTGATTGATTTCTCCTTTATTGGGTGTCGAATTTAATGGTGAGTTATGTTTGAATTTTCCTTCCGAAAACAATCTCTTTACCTCCATGAGATCGGGGTAAGGTTTGACTCTATCCTCCCTAGACCCCATCTGGTGGGATTACAATGGATAGTTGTTATTGTTATGTGAGGATTAATATATGAGATTTCACGAACTTGGTGTATGAATTGTTGCGAAGTTTGTACCTTTTGGGTTATGTTTGGATATGTCTTCCGGAAACAAGCTTTCTGCCTCCACGAGATAGAGATAAGGTTTGTGTACACTATACTCTCTGCAGACCTCATGTGGTGGGATTACGCCGGGTATTTTGTTATTGTTATATGAGGATTAATATGTGAGATTTCGCGAACTTGGTGTATGAAATGTTGCAAAGTTTGTACCTTTGATTGATTTTTCCTTTATTGGGTGTCGAATTTAGTGGTGGGTTATGTTTGGATATGTCTTCCGAAAATAACCGCTCTGCCTCCATGAGGTAGGGGTAAAGTGTGTGTACACCTTACCCTCTGCAAACCCCATGTGGTGGGATTACATCGGGTATTTTGTTATTGTTATCTAAGGATTAATATGTGAGATTCCTGAAAGGCATAATACATAAACGTGCCTTTTAACTTGTTCGTCGTTTTGAAAATTTTATCAATGGAGTTAGTTGGCTTAATTTAGAAAATAGCTGCCCTTTCCATGGGTCTGTTTGGATTTGGCTTCGTGTTATAGACTTAGAAAAATTGCAGATGTCCGGTCGTGTAGGCTCTCGTTTATAGTATTTTCTTTATGTAAGTAAATTTGCTTATTTTTGTAGTTTCACTGATAACTTTTTTCTTTGTCATGTTTCTTCTCTATGCTCTAGATTTTGTTCCTTGTAGATTTTTATGTTTCTTATTATTTCACATGAAAAAGGTGGAAACTTTATAACAATTTCATCTTGGATCACTTTTATCCAATATTGTGTGTTTCTGTTACCTTAGTTATTTACTCATTGATTCTATGGACAGCATAAGATTTTATTAAACAGTTTGAGTTCTTACTGATCAGAATCCTGGCTATTCAGCAAATAATGCAAGATCGAGGCTACTTCGTCTGTCTGAAGCAGCAGAGAAATTTCGGCGACAAGCAGCCATTAGTGTTCGAACAGGAAAGGAGAATGATGCCAGGGAGCTACTTTTTCAAAAGAAGAAGATTATGCAAGCCATGGAAAAGTCAAAGAGTCGCATTGAATTGCTTGATGAACTTGCAGCAAAGCTCAATGAGGTATGGTTAACTATATTTTAGTTTTCTCCTTTGGGTGGTTGCTTTCCTTCAGCCGAGGAAGTTGTTATGGTATCCAAGATCTCAAATCATTATGACACTTACCAAAAATAAATTAAAATTATTACCAAACTTCATAGATTCAAATCCCTAATCAACGTGGTGCCTTAAGGAGAATCCGTATCTGGTTGCTTTCGGAAGTATTCCTTGCTGTGGTTTTACATTTTTCCTCGTATGAAAGGCTTTAAAGATTGTGATCTAGAACCTTATTGGGCACCTCTAGCTGTACAATGTAATTGCTCAAACATCAGATACCAAAAGGTGTTAATCTGATACAGTATTTTTGATCCAAATGGTCTTATGGTATTGAGTTGTCAACTTGTCATACAAAAATACCTGGAGAATTTGACAGGACGTCTTGATGCCCCATGTCTTTGATTATTTGATGGTTGACATATGATCATTGATTACAGATACTGCTTAATCATGTATGGTCACAAACTCAACTCTTGTGACAGGTCCACTGAATAATCAAAGGAGAACTAAAACAGGATCAGTACCTGTTTGGTTTGAACCAAAACAGGATGTGTAAATATTGACTCAGTTCTGTTCTTCTGTCACTAACACTGAAGATGAAGCCTAAAATTGGAAAACTAGAATATCCAGGTTAATCTAGGTTAGCGATTACGCCTGCTTGATCTTGAAATGATTCACTTGTGTGGAGAAAGGCAACTGCTTGACACAGTTATGTGAAATGCAGTGAGTCTATGTTTTAGTAAGTTGAATGTTATTCCAGAAGATACACGAAGTGTCATTTTCGTCCAAGATGAATAGGTTTCCTATTTAAAAGTTCGGGTTAAAGAGTTACTCCCGCTAATCATAGAACATTTATGTCAAAAGCTACTCAAATATATGTTTTTGCTCCCTTTTCACGACGTCTTCTATTTTCAGGCAATATCTATGAGGGAGAAGCAGTTGATTGGAAATGTTGCTTTAGACCTTGAGATTGCTATAGATGATGCTCCAAGTCCCGTCCGAATAGTATCACCAAAGGATGATAATGCAGACAATTCAGATGAAAATGAAGACTTTGACCAGGAAACTATAAAATTAGATGATAGCCAAGAATCGCAAGCTCCCTATGATGGTAATGCAGACCTTAAAACTGATAATGAATTGAAAAATCTCGAGGCATCAACAAGTGGGAACATTTCCAAGGAAGCCGACAGGATCCATAGTTTAAAGGGGGTATCTTCATATGAGGAGTTTTTGGAGCATATAGACCAACAACTAAGAGACATTGAAGTAGAACTTGTCACCTTTTTGAGATTTTCATCCTTAATACTTGAAAGCAAAGATAAACTAGAAAACTCAAAGGTACAACAAGCACTGGACGTTCTTGAGGGTGTTCATCAGCTTAGAGGGAGGTATGTATAAACGGATCCAGAAACAAATGAGCTTTTACTTCTCATTGCCCCCCCCCCACCACCACCACCACCACCACTTTTTAGGTGCTTCTGTAGAACTAGTCTGACACAAAATTTGAATTGTTTTGTAGAATTGAAAGCATGGTGCAGAAAAAAGCCAGTGTACATTGAAGCTTTTTTGCACTATATGCAATTCCTTCCATGGCTTATGTAAAGGCGAAAGTTCAATTTCCTTGCGATTCCTGTTGGTGGTGGGACTTTGCTAAGATCCTAAGCGCTCTTTCACTGGTGGATATGATATTCATCATGTTCTTTTGTAATATATTTCTACACTCCACCAACTCTGTCAAATCTCCCTTTTTCAATTGTATATTCAAGCAATCATATCTCCAGTATCCTTTCTGCATCACTACGTGCTCTATGAGGTGATTCAATTTTATAGCTGTTTTTTTTTTTTACAAAGTTTCATCTGATAACCAAATCCCAACACAGCCTTTGATTCTTGAATTCAATCTTTTGTTGGCATTTCTTTTCCATCTCAACAGTGAAGAGCATCAGAAAATGCATTGATCTCCTGAAAGCTAAGGCTCTCTATTTCCCCCTGATGCATTGATCTCCTGAAAACCAAGGCTCTCTATTTCCCCCTGATGCATCTTGTCTAGCATAATGTCAGTTGATTGCTGTTGCTTATGTTGTCTGCTTGTGGGATTACACTGGGTACGTTCTTGTTGTTGGTTGCTGTGCTTATATTCACGATATTCCCCAGTTCATATTAACTTGTCATCACTTGTCATCGACCATTCATCGCGGGGTCTGGCAGTAGTAAGTTTTCGACAGTTGCTGATATGCAAGATATCATACTGATTGGTGATTTAGTAGATGTCATCTTTTCTTATTTCCCTCATCTTCTTGAGCTTGGATATAATGTACTCATTTACCGCAGCAGTAGAACATTACTTAGCACGGTCTCTATACTATTTCATTGAGCTGAGGGTTTATCGGAAAGAACATCTCTATTTTCTAAGGGGTAAGGTCTGTCCTACCCTCCCCATTCCTCACTTGTGGGATTACATTGGATATGTTGTTGTTGATCTATGTACTCCGAGAAAACTATATAAAACAACTATGCTTCAACCCCGAACAAGTTGAGGCTAGCTATATGAATCTTTACTGACCATGTTTAATCCCATTGGTTTTCGTAAATTAACTTTCAGGATATCCATGGTAAATGCACATAATGTAGCTGCCTCTGTGTCCAATTCCAGTTGCTGAAGATCCTATACAAGTTCCTTTTATTTGTTTAAGATTCTGAAAGTTGTAGCATACCCTCTACTGAATAATCTTCAAATACTGTAGACAATGGTATATTCTTAATTTTGTTATTATTTCACTGATTCTGTATCCTTTACTTATTTAAATCCTTGCAGTTAGCATATGGTAACTTTGTTTGCACCAGCCTTAGTTGAATTACTTGTACTAATAAAAAGTAGCAAGTAACCGGTGAAATAGTGGATGTACATGCAAGCTACAAGGTTATCAAAGAAAACAGTGCCCACTGGCCACTTTTCTGAGATAACCGATATCTTGAAGTTTCACGCGTAGAATTTCAAACTCCGGGACAATGACTATTATTCAATTACATGAGCTGAAAGGAGACTATTCGTGATTCTTTTCCCATTCCATCAACTACCAAGAACATATTACATATGCAACCATGACGACGAATCCAGAGAAATGCATATACAAAATCTAAGTGCTCAACTGTATTTGGAATTAGGCCTGCTTTCTGCTTTTCATCATGTAAACAGAACAAAGAGAATAAAAAAAAAATGCCCCCTGTAAATTCAACTTATGAAGCAGCAGAAGTATTCTATCTATGCAGTTATTACAAGTTATGTTACTTTTTTTTTCCCTTCTACCAGTTGTGACAAGATAGACAAAATTTTCCGATTTTCATCGCGATGCAGTATTGGAAGACTTGGCATTTCTATGTTTTGATCAACTAATGACAACATATTTGTCTCCATCTGATATTATACCTGCAGAATCAATTGACTTCTTGGCTTCTGAAGCATCCTTTCTAACTTGCACATGCGATTCAGCATCGTGCTGGAACATCTTGACGAGTTCTTGTAACTCTAGTTTCCTCACCTCGACTTTCTCCTCGGTGAATGGTTTATTCAATCCAAGATAGATCAATCCAATAGCAATCAACCCAGCTCCTAGCAAGACTAGGGTGAGAGAGAAGAAGGCAAATGCATATGGGGATCCCTCGTTTCCAGGAATTCCATCCACATTTATCCCAAATAGCCCAGTGATAATAGAAAGAACAAGTCCGCAGCCCCCAAAAACTCCTAGATTATGTTGGACGCGAAGGCTCCGATCCTGAAGTTTAAAGAATTTCAAAGTAAAAAGCTCAACAGGATTACATGGAAGTTACTGTCAAGCACATTTACTAGTTAAAGAAATAGACTAGTAAATGTATCATATGTGAATAAACTTAAGGCACCTGTAACCATGCACGGACAGTACTCTGCATGACATCTTGAATTGTAAATAAGCGGCCACGAACTGCTTCTTGTTCTTCAATCATTTGTCTTGTACTTTTTAGTATTCCTTGAAGCAAACTCTTTGCAGCATTTCCCCTAAGATGTTGAAGAAGCTCGAATACAATCTCTTCTCTTGCATGTAAAGACCATTTTACCCGTATAACCTTGCAGAAAAAAGCGAAGAGAATGATGGTTCAACTCCGACACATAAACACGTTTTTAAACACTTGACTGAAATACAAAATCCTCTCAATGATGAAAGGAAGTTTATGTTTATGGATACTTCTATATCGTGCAAAAATCAAGGGAACTACGTTGCTTTCCGACACTTATCTTTTTTCTCATTGGGTTTGGCGTCAACTGGAATAAGCACATTTTTTAATGCTTTGAGGGATCAATTTCCTGCAGCGATGAAACTAAAGGTACCTGTGTCGATAGCCTTCTAATCTCTTGATTCAAAATTACACTGAACAACTGCACATCTTCATGGGTCCTCCTGTCCAACAGGGATACTTCATAAGTTTTAAATAGATGCCATTAACTAAATGAAAGGCAGTAGAATTTCAGTTTCATCGCAAAAGCAGTTTATAATAACAAGTGGAAAAACCTGTTCATGAACTTCAGTTCAGCTTCATCAGCTGCCCCAAAAATATACTTCCGATATAACCTTTAAAAAAAAGGTGTATTAGTTGAATTCACAATCAGAATACCAAGCGACACCCATAGTGACAAAAATTATAGGTGAATTCAGCCGTGCACCATAATTGACAAATCAAAAGCTATTGGTAGTGTATAAATTTCTATCGTGCTTACAGCATATTAAGCAATTAGAAACTAACAATAAAAGTTACAACTTCAGACGAAGTAAAGTAGCCTCAAATGTAAAGATTGGTCAAAGACAGGAGTCTGGTGGAACAGAAAGCAAAAGAAGGATACTTTTACAATCACTTAATACAGTTTAAAAAGAAAAAGGAAAAAAAGAATGATCCCTGTATAGCAGCGCATCAAAGAAGCCCACCTACAAATTACACAAGTATTCATTAACGTCATGATATGAACACGATTGCTCGGATGATGGAACCTATTTCCATCCAAAGCACAGTTCACATCTTGGTCAACTTCTATTTATTCAAGACAACTCATATTTAATGATGATGTTAAGTATAATCGATACGGTCTAATGAAAGAAAAAGAACAAGAAAATGCATCATTTCCCTGAGATGGAAAAACTATAAAAGGTGAATTGTAGGAAACAAGAAGATATGATTCTTTAAAATCCAGAGGAACTAGTAATAACAAAACATTATCAAGAACATAATTATGTGTAAAGTAACAAAAGCAAGAGCTAAATAGTGAAAAGGAAGGAGAATTATAAAACAGACATCCGAAAAAAGGAACCTGTGCAAAAGGGCTTAAAAACCAACAAGGAGGATGAATTCAAAAGATCCAGGTAAATTATGAAATAATAAGCATGTATTCCTTTGTCTCCTAGAACATGTAGTCAGAAAAGAAATGGGTCGAATAAAACAAGGGAAAATTGATACCTGTCATCCCACAGGGCCAGCCGACAAGCTAGAAGTGCTACTACCTCATGAATTGTTCGCGGGACATTACAAGAGCCCGCAGCGAGTAGTTCCTATGAAACACATCATTAAACTGTGAGATGTATATCAATAAAATATCCAAGCCTCAAGATTGTTATTCCTCTCTCTCTAGTAATGTACTAATGTCAAATGCAACATAGACAGTAGGATAACTTTATACATGATCATTGACAAACCTGGACTTCTGCAATACCTATCACATTGATATTTGATGCAGATCCTTTAACATGCATTGCAGTTAACAAGAAATTCTGTGATTGCCATGATCGTATAACAGCTGGGATATCATCTTCTTCAACATAAGGATCACCGACTGACTGCCCCAAGAGCTCAAATAGTAATCCACCAGCAACTCTAACCGGCACCTGCACCGAAAGCAACAAGACGTGAAGGTTATACAAGCTCAAATTTGTGGACATAGTTTTCACGTGGAAATATAACTACCATTGTAGTAAAGAGACCATTCCACAATGTTATATCCTGTCAACAATTTAAGAAATATTCATTTTCCTTTTACAGATGATCCATGACGCTCTGCAGAGGAACTATTGTAGGCTACCAGATTGTTCAGGTCCAAATTCAGATTTAGACCTCAACTAAGAGCATGCATAAAAATTAGAATAAACGTTTAGGAAAAGCTAATACAGTCTCTCATAGTTTCACTATTCCTCCCTTTTCCTTCATAGATTTTTCTTCAATCTATTTGTATTTTGCTGTTCTTATTACAGTTCACAAAAAAAAAAATTGAGAAGAATCAAAGAAAAATCATGCAGTCCCTGGACACAGCACAAAATACTTTTGTGGGAAGATGCTATATAAGTTGATAAAGCCACTGGCTCTAAATGATGTTTGTGCGAGATAAGTAACAACTAAGTAACTCATGTCAAACTGCAGGGAGAAAACTTTCACAAGATCAAATGTCCAGTCACCAAGTTAACAGACAAACTTCACCTCAATGTTCTTTATCAAAACGGTTTTCTGAACCTTAAGCATGCCATTTAGCAAGAAAGTTCAACTTACTGTCTGTACTCATTTCTCTCTTTCTCTTCTTTTTCCAATCTCAGGAAGAAATATCTAAATGGAATATGTCAGACCAACCAGCGTAGTCCAGAAACATTGCCTAGTGTTAGCATCTTTTTGCTCCTTCTATTAAGCAACTTCTAGAAGGTGCATAGAAGTAGGTAGCTGGCGAGGCAAATAATTTTATGACATAAAACATGATTACTTGCATCTCTTTTGTCCAAGCTTTTCACAACAATCAAGAGTCACCCGTCCTTTAGGCCATTTTCAGAAACAATAGTCTATTCTAAGATCCTTGTAAACTTGTACATCCTTAAAACTAAAAGAAAGGAAACTGTGATGACCCTGAAGATCATTTTTGGAAATTTTCATAAAAAGACTATTTTACCCCTCCCGGTAGTTTCCCCGAGTCATATTTGATTGATATTTGATGCCGGTTTCGTGGTTTTCTTGAAAAGTTGGGATTTTTGATAAACTTTGAGTTTTAGAGGTTTAGAATGACTCAAAAGTGGTATTTGAGGTTATTCGGAGTTTCGAGTCTCGGAACGGAATTCCGTCGATTCCATCAATTCCGGAACGTTGAAATTAGTCTAGGAGAATTGACGGAATCATATTTGGGGTCATATCGTGGATTTGAGGAGTTGAGTTGGAAATAGTTGAGTTTTTGGCTATAGGTTTGACTTTGGTCAACATTTGAGGACTGGATGTTCGGAATTGAATTCTGACGACTTCGTTGGATTCGAGGGTGATTTTAGGCCTAGTGAGATTTTCTATGTATTTTTCGGAAGCTCCGAGAGCGTTTTGGTCATTTGAGGCATAATGTTGGTCTAGTTGCGACTTTTTGGTTTTCGGGTCAAGGATGCCTTGAAATCGAATTCTGATGGTTCTGTTGAGTCCATAATGTCGATTTTAGTAGGGTTACATATATGGTTTGTCTATACGGGGTTCTGAATAAATTCCGAGGGTCATTCGGAGACTTGGAGGCTTAAGTAACATTGCTGTCATCTGGTGCCTGAGAGTCCTTCCCCGCGTTCGCGGAGGGACGTCTGGTTAGCCTCCGCAAAGTTAGTGATCCACGTTCATAGAGAGAAAATGACCCCTGAACATTGACAAAGTCGGGGTCTAGCCTATTTTCACCATTTTTGGTGATTTTGGAGCTTGGGAAGGCGATTTTCAGAAGAGATTTCATGGGTAAACTTTGGGGTAAGTGATTTTAACCTCCAATCTTGATTATCCATTGATTATTTGAGAGTTTTAGCATGAAATTGAGGTTTTAAAATTGGAGAGGTTGGGGTTTTCAACAACTTGAATTAGTTTCAATATTTTGATGATTGTGCTCGTTTTAAGTCCAAATCCACTTTCGTTTTCACAAGTAAACTCCAAATACCTTGAGGATGTTGTTTATGTAAAAATTTCTGAAATTTTCTGCTTGTTTTGGAATCGGATTTTTTGGGCATTTCAGGTCAATTTCAGCCCGGTTTCCAAAAATATGATATGGTTATCATTGGTTCCGTATTTTAATTGGGAACTTGAATTTGTATAGATTGCGGTGAATTGGAGTGCATTCGGAAGGGGAAAGCTCACGTGGAGTGACCGATTGCGTATTGGCTACGGCAAGTGAACTCTTAAAACTCCGTGAATCTCTTAGAATTCCAGAATATCCTGTTGTATATGTGTTGGGGCGTAATGGGGATGAGGTTATGGGTTTAATTGTGATATGAAACTAATCTAAAATGAAACGATGGGGTTAATAAAAGACTATGTGTGACATTGTTGGTATTGAAACTTGCATGCCGTAATCTAGATATCTATGTGTATTTGATTAGATACTTGATAGTCTAATTGTGATTGTGGTTTGTCTTAATGGATTATTCCTCATTACTTGTGTGAGCATGCTGTTGCATTGGTCCTGAACAACATTGGTTCTGAAACACTGTGATGAGAGGTATATGATTGTGAGACCGAGGTCATTTTCAGTCAGAGATATGATATGGCCTAGGTCATTTCCGGAGAGAGATTGATAGGCCGAGGTCATTTCCGGCGAGAGATTGATAGGCCGAGGTCATTTCCGGCGGGATTACATGGCCGAGGTCATTTCCAGCGAGATTATATGGCCGAGGTCATTTCCGGTGAGGCTGTGGGACCGAGGTCATTTCCGGTCAGAGACATGTCTCCGAGGTCATTTCCGTTCTGAGACTATGAGACCGAGGTCATTTCCGGTCAGAGACTATGAGACCGAGGTCATTTTCGGTCTGAGACTACGAGACCGAGGTCATTTTCGGTTAGAGACTATGAGACCGAGGTCATTTTCGATCAGAGATTATTATGCCGAGGTCTTTGCCGGCAATTGCACACATGCATGATCATTAAGTGTGCATATACATATTCTGCATATCTTTGTTGACAGTTTGATGCCTATTTGTGACATTTTGAGTATTTGTACGATATATCTGCGATGTTGAGCTGTGATCTGAACCTTATTGAACTGTATAGTATGAACTGTTAGGTTGGACTGATTTCTGTGCATGTTGTAGTTTGGAGGTCCGGTTGGGTTGGAAACGGAGTTCGTGTATTCTTTTCGATTTACTTAGTTCTTCTAGTTAGCTTGTTGGGTACCGTGTTGTTTGGTACTCACCCTTGCTTCTACACTTGTGTAGGTTTTGAGCTCGGACTTTGATTACCGTCTCTTTTCTTGATCATTCGAGGCTTCTGGGAGTTGAGAGATGTAGCCATTGATATCCAGTGAACTCTCATACTTTCTGTATTTTTATGCTTTACTCTGTTTGAGAGTTGAAGACATATTGAGACTTGTACTTTCATTTCAGTTTCGTTATTTTAGTGGCTTGTACATGTGACAATCAATCTTTGGGGCTATTTAAGTTGAAAGTCTTCCGCTTTTGGTTTATTATTTATTTATTTAGACTGTTTCCGCTATATCTATCGAAATGTTGGGTTTTAGGCTGACTTGTCCGGTGGGAAAGACAGGTGCCATCACACCCGAAATCGGGTCGTGACAGAAACTACCACAATATCCTGGTAGGTCATGCAATAGGTTATAGGTTAGAGATCAAGATGCTATTAGGAGCAAAAAGAAGGTTTAGTCTTCCCAAAGTTGTTAAAAGCAGTACAGAATTGGGGGAGTCGAAACTTATAGAAGATAGGTACCTCATAGAGAAGGTGCTTCATACGTTCACTGATCAGCTTGCTTTCATCTCGCAAGGCAACACTTATGGCAGGATGTAGCCACTTAGCATTGCTCAACCATGCATTGACGGAAGGGTGACCTGCAGCTACATGACACCACCAAGTTGGTCCAACTGGAAGTTGCCAGTATGGAGCTGCGACATCTGCTACAGTGACATCATCTTCATCATCGGTGAGATCAACAGGCTGAGAGGCCCAACCACTATCAATATGCACTGTCTGAAGCAGCTCAGATATTCTAGCCCAGCCTATTGGTATCCAGTAATTACCGGGAGACCTTTCTCGGGAATGATAAGGATAGGCTTGTTGATAACTTTGGCCATCCGCGTTCTCAATGTCAGCATACCCAGATTCTGTTGTATAATAAGGTTCTATGAAGTGATCCTTGTCAACATCTTGGGGTGATAAATTACTTGCTCCACATTTATATAATGGTGATTTTTTAGGTTCCCTGTCAGCATAATGTTCAGTCGATCTCGAGCCATTTGTCTTCCGTTGTCCACGGACAAATTCAAAGGCACAAAGTAGGCCATCTGTCCATAGCTCACTAGCCAGCATGACATCTCTGGACAGTTGATGTTTATGATTCTCTCGGTTCTTCATACCATTGTTCATTTTTGCACTCTCATGAGTTACACTACTCATGTTGCTTCCCCTTTTCCCAATTCAACTTAGCCAGCATTCCTGAAATATCAGCAATTGATGGACCCAAGTTTGTTGAAAAAGTTGCAAGATGAAGGAAGACAACAACAAAAAAAAGAAACACGGAGAAGTAGTATTATCTGAGGATTGTGAATGTTAACATTTTGCC
Organism: Solanum dulcamara; assembly: GCF_947179165.1. Lineage (NCBI taxonomy): Eukaryota > Viridiplantae > Streptophyta > Magnoliopsida > Solanales > Solanaceae > Solanum > Solanum dulcamara. Next base: position 65,484,322 of record NC_077248.1, on the reverse strand, counting down.
AAGACCAGGTCAGATCTGTACTATAATCTCACGAAACCATTTAACAAATAATTTGGGTTGTTGTCCAATTGTTTTGAGCAAAACAAAAGTTTGTACAACTATGTCAGCAGACTAAAGGTATATACTAGAACCAAGGAACTAATGCTGCTGATAGGAAAAACAGAAACTACATACCTACTTGCAAATCGACCACTTCAATACCGACTAACGATACATAAAAATCTAAAGGAACTAATGTCGCTGATAGGAAAGTCAAAGACTGTACTACTAAAATCTGCTACTTCATTTCAATAAAAACTACTACTAATCAACTTATGAAGTTCCCATCTTTCTCAACTTCATTTCAATAAAAACAAAAGGTTGTACAATTATGCCAGAAAACAAAAGGTATATACTAGTACCAAACAATCTGCTACCATAAGTTCACCAGCACTTATGGTAGAAGCTATGCACAAAACTTCATGGACCAATTAATTCATCAACAATCTTGATGATTGTCGCAAAATAACAGATAACCAATACCAGAATTCATTATTAGAAGAAGACTGAATATTCAGCAGGTAAATCATATCAACTAGTGAATTTATCTTTGCATCATAGGCCAGATTGACTAAGTATGAATGAGGATATATTCACCAAAGTTATATAATTTGCATGTTAACAGTCAGATAGTGATGCTCGTGTATAGCAGTTCAGCTAGAATTACTCTGCAGTGGTACACTTGGAAAGCATATCGTGCATTTAACAGTTTAAGTTACAATCTTAGAGACATATGTTATAAGGGACTGTTTTAACTTGTATACAATCTTAGAGACATAGTTAAAGTCCACTTGTATACCAGGCTTTTGTTTGCGGCAGAATTTGACCATGTGACGTGCGCCTAACCTACACTTCAAATGGTGTGTCCTTAACACTAGACCAAAGCCAGGGGAGCCTTGCTCCCACCTACACTTACATATTATTATCAATCAATCTCACTCCAAAAGCTCTTACAATGACTATTCAATTAGTTGAAATCATCATCTATATTGTCCACTCACCAACCAAACACCTATGTTGCTCACACTTCAAAAATGTTAATGGGTATGTGTCGGATCCTCCAGACACATAGCCAAACACTAATAAGTGAGGCCACCACCTAGAAAAAAGAAACATATTTTTTATAACAATGGTTTTCAAGCCAGCTTGTAAGCACCTCGACTAATTACCCGGAATACCTGTAACCTCCCACCCGCAACAAAAACATTTTCTTTTTCTTTTGATAACTTTGATACAAACCAGCTTGTACCACCTCGACTAATTTCACGGAGTACAGGTCACCTCCTACCACCAATCGGTACAAGAAAAAAAAACGTTTTGCTTTATCTTGATAACCTTGGTGTACGGGCTTGACTCATTCTGCGGATACATGTACCTCTCACCAGCAATACAAACCAAATACCATGTAAAAAAAATATTTTTCCCATGGAAAACAATTCCCTTAATGCTAATTTCTAAACACCTTAGTGGAAGTAAGATACAGGAACCAAAAAGGAAAACTTCTTTCAAATCACCCAATTAATCAACTATACACACACACACACACATTCTTCTCGAATTCGAGCTCATTTCCATTCTTTTAAAACATATTTTTTAGAAAACTTACGAGTAGTAAGCAAGCAAGAGTGAACACCCACCGACTGGCCCCAGATGAAAGATTTGTCCCTTTGAACTCCAGAAATTTTTATTTTTATGACCAAAGATTCAAATGGGTGTTTGAAAAAACGATTCTTGATGTCATTCTTACTACAAAAATTGGAAAGGCAATTAGCAAACTCTACCAAGATTTGCACTTTGTAAAATATTCTGTAGTCTCATTTGGTTAAAAATTGTGTTTGGGAGGGTTGATGATAGATGGATATATATACACTTTTCTTACCATTCTAATTTTATCACTAATTCTTTGAAGACAAAATTGTTATATATACAAAATGGACTTTTCATGGTTATTTAAAATGATATAATAAAAATTTTAAGTAATAATTAAAATAAATATCATATTTAAACTAATAAAATAATACAATACAAAGGATAACAATCATCCAAACAAGATGGTAGAGTGACTCATATATATATATACTAATCTCTGGGAATGTGCGTTACACGTTTGTCCCTTACAACTTTATAAAATTTGTACATGATTGGCTTTATGTTGATAACTATTTATTGCACATTATTTTTGTAAATCTGATAAATCTTATTTTGATTAACGTGTTTATATAGAGAGCTTATAAATGAAAGTAACAGTTTGTAGAAGTGTATGTACAAAAATTCGATCAATATATATCTTTTTAAGGCATAATACATAAATAGGACATTAAACTTGGTTTCAAATTTTAATTCTGACCTTTAACTTTCATAATATATAAGTAGGCACTTTAATTATCCAACGCTTAAACAAGAAACCACTCGAATCCCACCTAGCAAAACGCGTGTTCGACACTCAATTCACCCGCGTCAGGAGTAAGTTTCGACGCCCAAAACAATAAAAAAGTGTGAAAAGGCAATTATATCCTTAATGAATCCCTTTTATATAAATCTTTATATATTAATTTTTTAAAATTCTAAAAATACGTGTAAAATCTTTAATTATCTGGCAGCCACTTATTGGCTCAATAATCCACGTAGAAGCATTTGTATCTCACGCATTTTGGCTGTGGGACTCTAGTGGTTTTTGTTTAAGTGTTGAATAGTTAAAGTATTTATTTGTATATTATGAAAGTTAAATATCAGACTTAAAATTTAAAATCAAGTTTAGATTCCTATTTATGATATATGAATAGTAAATTATTATCAATTTCACAGCATACATCACACTTGCAAATAGTAAAAAGAGAATAAACATACATGCTTTTAAACGCTTACAACAGAAAAATAATACTATAAAATTCTAAAATAAATTCTGATACCTTTCTCGTTGTATATCACCATCCTTACTACCAACTATACGGATTTGGCCATTTGGGTTATTGGGTAGGACAAATGATATCAAATGACTTTAAAATGCACTCTATTTATAAGTGAAATTACATTACATGTTCATTTAAAAACATATTGGAAAATGGGAAGTCAGAGCAAAAAACGTGAAAATAAATTAAAGTAATGGAGTATTAAAGAAAAACAAATATTTTACCGAATCTGGACATCGGAGGTTGGAAGGAAAAAAGGCTTGAACTGAAATCATAATTTTACCATTTAATAAGATCCAACGAATTTAATATTATATTGTATCAATGTTATATATATATATATATATATATATATATATATATTATAATTAAATAAATATATAATTTAGTGTAGGGGCAAAATGGTAATTCAACTTTGCACTTTGAAATTTTTCACTTTTAATAATATATGATGATGATGATGATGATGATATGATATGATTTATTTTAACATAAATAGCTTATATCTAGACATTGAATTGAAACTTTGAAAATGTCTAATTAGAACACTTTATTCGAGTTCAATTGAACCAGACGTTTAATTTGATTGTTTAAATGAAATATCTTGACAAGTTTTAAAAAGGTTGGTCATGTATATATTAAGCCTGTTTAAAATGATCATTGTAACATACACATTGCAATGAGGTAATACATACATAGACATTCATACTTGTGTTTAGCTGACAAGTAAATAGAGTATAATATTAAAAATATACATTTGACTACAAATTCACTATCAAAAAATATATTCACATACTTGATTCATAATAATAAAAAAAAATTAAACTCACGTGTAATAACTGTGTCGAAGATATAATTAAGTAAATAAAAATGAATTCTCTCTGTGTCTTTAGCTAGGCTAACAATATCACAAGGTATGTTAAGATGTGACACTTATAACTTAATAATAAATAGCTACTTGTTGCTACAGCTGTTGATGAGGTTGATGGTGTGATTGGTCCAGCACCAAATATTCTTGATCCTCTTCCATTTGTTGTGTTCAAAATAGATGAACTTGTACTGCAATTTTCAAGATTATTCAGATTATAATCTATGTTGTTTATTATTACAACGTATAAAGTTCAGTGACAATAAGTGTAATTCACCCCAAACATATTAACATGAGACATGACTAATAATAACAAATGTAGCTTAGCTTAGCTTACTAGGGTTGGTGTTGGTAGTAATAGCAGTTCCAGCAAAATTGCAGCTATTTGGAATTGGATTTTTCTGGTAGTAGCTGTTGAATGCATACGAAGCGTGATCCCGAAGAGTATTGGGATTGTAGCAGCTGCCACGTGGCTGAATCGCGGAGCAATCAACACCACCATCGCCACAAGCATAGTTTAAAGCAACCTGCAGTAAAGACGGATTCAAAATTTAAAGTTAGAAAACTATATTCCTATAATATATGTGCTAATTTTTTATAGGGAAAATGGACAAACATACCCTTCAACTTTGTAATTTAAAGCTGATATACCCCTTGTTAAGAAAGTGGTACATATATACTATCATTGTCTAACAAATGGTGCATGCATACCCTTGTTGTCTAACAAATGGTGCATATATACCCTTGTTGTCTAACAAATGGTGCATATTTACTATTTTCATTAATAGACCTATATTTACTAAATTAAAAATAATATCTCTAAAATTGAGGCGTATATCTACTCTAAATCATAAATTTGGGCTAGAAGCGTCTAGTCTAGATCCACAACTGACTTGTAGAGCCGTTTTTGAAGCGGCTCGGCTAGCAACACACCAACTCGCTCCGTAAAACACCAGAGAGTTGATTATTGATGGTGTCGTTTTTGAATTAGTCGGGTTAGTGAATATCGAATCGGGATTCGAGATGGTTGGATTCAACATAGGGGTAGATGTGGTAGGATTTGTTGTTGGTACTGTTGTTATATCCTTTTGATGCACTCTGAATTCTCTTGGTGTTGCATTTGAAACTGAAAGAAGCAAATGAGAAATAAAAATTCAAATTTGGGGAGTGATTTCCAATTAACTTTAACCACATATGAGATATATTGCTCGGACTCTTCAAAAATATTATTTTATTTGTGTCGGAACTTTTAAAAATGAAATACTTTTGGCCGAGCCAATAAGTACCTGACAATATTTTTGAAAAGTTCGAGCAATATAGCCTATGGGGATGAAGTTTTTAATTTGTTCATGCAATTGTCATTAGGATCAAAATTATCAGGTGTCACACGAAAGCTAACAAAATTAATCTTGAATGACGATAAATAAGACAACAACATAAATATACCAGAAGAGATATAATGATTAAACATAAAATTGATCAATAACCTACATGTGAACAATTCAAACATGAATAGACCAACGAAATACTATAATAGAAATTTTACTACTGAGGTGAAGCAGTAAGTACTCATTCATCTTTGACTAGATATCTCAAGTTTTAATCCTGAATATGTGTCACCTTTCATAAAAAGCTTTTTACCCTTAAAACGCTAATAGACCAACGAAATTCTAAAGCACAAATTTCATCACTAGAGGTTGAGGCAGAGTGGTAAGTAATCTTCACTCTTAACCATAGGTCTCGAGGTGAGACCTGAGTCTGAAATCTCCTTTGATCATAGGAAGTGTTTTACCTCAAAATAAAATTTTCCAATGCGATTCTCAATTATTTGGATTGCAAAAATGAATACCAAACACCAGACAACAAATAAAAAGGCAAAATTTTCAAAGTTAGTGAAGCAGAGAAATAACAAAAGTTGTAGAAGAAAATTATTATGAAGATAGAGACAAAGTTTAATTCACCTGAACACATAATAATACAAAGAGAAATGAGTTGAATAAATATAAGATTGTTGAGAATATTTGTACTCATTGTTGCAAAAATTCCAACTTTCTTCTTCATAGTCTAATTTATAAACTTCTACTCTTTTAATTTTGAAAACAAGAAACCATGATGAACTTCTTGGAAAGCTCATGATTTTCTCTAAGAGATATACCAATATTAAGTTATATTATCTTCTTCTTTCCTTTTTAATGATGATGTTCGAGCTTATCCAGTGGCGGAATTAGAAATTCAACACCATAATATCACATGTAGGATTGGAACATATGACATAAAGTAATTTTTGAACTTCTTTATTTATATCAAGGGAATTCAACAGTTTAGTATAATTTTCGACCCTAAACCTAACTCCGCACATATGCAAACTTCAACTAATTTAATTGATAGTACTTATTATCTCTTACAATTTTATTTGTGTAAGCTAGCTTATATTATCGATCTCAAGTCCAAATAAAAAAACGAATGCTATAGATCATGACTAGCTAACGTAAAACTTATCTACTCATAATATAGATATCGTTGAAACATGTTCACCATGACATGCGTTATGATATCATGGGTTGAATATAAATATATAAGAAAAGTGAGAATATATATATTCGATCCCGTTTTATTTGAGACTGAGATGTCATTAGTTAAAAAGGGAAGGAGGAGAAGACAAGAAAGTAAAAGAGGAATAATTTGGAATTTAAGTGTGGGGTAATGTATTAGTGATAATATTAATGATGATGTGTAATTTCCTTTTGAGTATTTATTTTTTGGGACATTAACTTTTTCATAGGGCCAAATCAAGTACCTTATAATTTGTTTAAGCTGATTATTTATCTTTTCATTTCTTTTTCTTTTTTAAAGAGAAATTAAAGACACTTAATGATTAACTTAAAATAGTTAGCTATGATGAATCCTCTAAACTTCATCTTAATCATAAAAAAAAAGGAAGTAATTTTTATCAATCAATTTCAAACTTCTTAGGGTCCATGTATAAGAAATTATTTTTGTGGGGCTCCTTTGCAAGAAAGTGAGTGTTTATGGATTAATTAGGAGTTACGGATCAAAAATACATCTTAAGTATCTCGACATTTTTAAGTTTCATAATTGAACTAGCAAGTATTTGAGTTTTATATCTAAACTATCACCAAATATTTATCAAAAGACATTTGAAATATCGGTTTATTCACTTTTCCTACCTAAAATTTCTGATATGAAACTCAAAAAACTGATACAACAACCAAATATAGCTAATCACATCATTACTAATTTTATTATTATAAATACACCTTATTCATTACTTCCTCTGTTTCAATTTGTTTGTCATACTTTTCTTTTTAATACATTTTAAAAAGAATATTTCTTTTCTTTTTTGGCAACTCTTTTATTTTAATTTTCCACACGACATGTTTAAGACCACAGAATTAAAGAATATTGTGATACATTTGACATTCTTTAGTTTATACCAACAAAATTCAAAAAACTTATTTATTCTTAAACTCCTCATTAAATTAAAACTAAATAAATTAATTAAAATAAAAAAAATATTATTTTTATACACATTACCAAATGATATTTGATAATTTAGTGATTAATGATAAGCCGTTTCACTTGGATTATCACTATTAAAAATCTTAATTCAAAGTAGGAATGCACATCATTTGAGTTTTGGGTCAAAGAATGGGCCGAAAGGTAAAATTCATCGATCCATTCATTATTTATAGGGACAATTTCAAATATATATAATAAACTAATTAATTTATAATAAATATAAACATATTTTATTTACATAAAAAATAGTCAAAATTATAGAAAATATACATTGACTATATGTTGACTATACAATATAGATTATTTATACATGAGCTATATACTGAATATACATTATGATATACTCAAAAAGTGAATATAACTTGATTACATATGAAATATACACTGACTATACATGCCTATACAATGAATGACCTTTTTTGATAATTACTTTAGTTGAATGGCCACTGGGTGTAATTTGCCCTTGTTTATAATGAATATTATATTCATATATACTTATTAATTTATATGGTATTGTATAAATTTATTGCATTGATGAACTATATGAATAACCTCCTTTTTTTCATAAATAATATTTGAGGTTGAGACGGTATAAAATGTGCATGCATACTCGTTGAAATGACAAGCATAAATGGTCGGGATTCTTTCACCTTTAACTAGTGATATCGAGTTAAAGTTTTTGGGAGTGAAAAGAAAAATTTGGAAGCGCCATAACTAAAAATTGTTCTGCAATACATGAATTCAAATTTAATCAAGCTCTAATACAACTACTAATTAAACACCAAGTGAAAACTAAATAATATGTAATTAACTCTTGCCGACACATTAATTAAAATGTCTTATTTATTTTTATTTATTATAATCATCTAATAAGCGGAAAAATACTTGCTCTGAATTTAAATTTACATTATGTAGAGCCCATAAAAAAGGAAATTGCCTACCTTGAGTTTTTCATTATCATAGAAATAATTTTTGAAAATTTAAAATTTGAAATTTGAGACCTTAATAAAGGTGAAAAAATCTCATTTTCACATTTTTTTAATGGTTATTGCTTGATTGTTATTTATGATTAGTTCAAATAAATTATTAAAAATATTTTAAAATATTAATCAAAATTTACATAGTTTGAATTTTTAAAGTTTGTTATCGATTCGGGACAAAGAAAGTTTAAATTAAATGAATGAAAAGAGACAATAAATAGAACATGCCAACATGGTACAACTCACCAATGTCGTTTTAGTATTTAAATATTTAAATGTGATAATGTTGTTGTTCAATTATTCTTCTATCATGTATGTAACCTTTTATTTGGCACAGTATAAATCCGTTCATGTGTAATAATTTATAAATTACATAAGAGATATAAATTATAATAAATAAGTTTAGTGTGATGAGTTTGATTGAAAAGTCATTGGCAAAAAAAAAATCGATCTATGATTTTTGTTATAATATATCATTTGTTGCACTAACTTGACCAGCTTTCTGAATTTATATCAATGTATTTTAAGAAGATATAATATAACATATCTTATTTTTCAAATTATTATTTAACTTCACTTAATATGAATGGATATTTTTATTTTCTTTTTACATGACCTAAAATAGTCATACAATTTTTATTTCTTTGCATCATCAGCGTATGAAAAAGTTAAACTATAAGTGGTTTTGAAGAAAGTGATGTGTACACAAGTTTATCTTTACTTTGAAAAAGATAGAAAAACTGTTTTCAATAAACTTTCGACTCAATAACAACAACAATAATATATTTAATGTAATTTCATAAATGAAATCTAAAAATGATAGAATGTACATTTTTTTTGTTTCCCACACGATGTCGGAGCCCGTGGAGCCCTGATTAAATCTGGATCGCGAACTGTAGGGTCCATTCGAGGGTGACGCTCCTAACATAATTTCTTCAAACCCAGGGCTCGAACCCCGAGACCTCTGATTAAGGGTGAAACAATCCCACCATTGCATCACAACTATATTAATAGCTAGAATGTACTTAATTAGATCTTACCTCTATTTTTATGGGGTGAATAGGTAAAGTAAAGATTATTTTTTTAAAAAAAAAAGAAGTTAAACTCCTAACCTCTAATTTATACACAAAAAGGTAGAATATTTTAAAAGGAAGTTGATAAAGGGACCCTTTATCTATTAGTAGCCACTCATTGTGTCCTATGTGTAAATTATATATGATATCCTCTTCTATTCTTCTACTATTTTCTAACTTCTTATTTCTACATATATTTCATCTTCTTTCTTCTTTTTTTTGGTTATTTCTCTCCATATATGGAAGAAAAAAACCAACATCTCCTTAAACCTCTCATAAAAACAACCACCACAAACTCTTATGAAAATGACCACAAAATCACATCTTATTCATCAAATACAAGTATAATTCTTAGACTTGTTTTGGTCATTTTTGTTGGAGTAGTCTCCTTATGGGCAAATTATGAAGCTTCCAAAGGTTTTTCCATAACCATTGTCAATGAAGCCATCGAGGATACATTTTCAAGTAAGCGTTTCGATCTTTTTTACGTGTCAAATGACGAAGCTACACGTTTAGTCCAAAGGACTAGTAAATTTATCGAAAATATTCTTTACCCTATCGATGATCATCAGGATTTTGATCAACCACAAATCAAGAAACAAGTTAAACATGTTATCCTCCAACTATCTAGCCAGAATTTGACTCATCCAGTCATCATTGAATCGTCCCAAGACAACGATGAGTTTGTTATACACATAAGTCCTTCGATTTTGGAAGGTCCAAATTATAAGCGTGACATGTTTTTAGCGTTGCAAAAAGGCATGGCGCGTATATGGTTATGGGATGGTCAAGGTAATGCCCCGTCTAATATTGTAAATGGCATGATTGAGTATATTACTAGTTTTGAAATGTCAGGATCTGAATCAGTCGAATCAGTAAGGTTAAAGAGAAGTTGTTGGAAGAGCAAGGATACAAGGACCATAGTAAAGTTATTAAATTATTGTGAGGGGAAAAAAGAAGGATTTGTTAGGAGATTGAACAAAGAGATGAAAAATGGTTGGCATGAGGAAATGATTGATGATGTATTAGGAATGCCAGCTTGGCATCTATGTGAAACTTACAATAAAAAGGTGCTTTGAATATGTAGTAAATAAATCTATGAACGAATGGATCGGATCGATGTATAAAATAAAAGATTTGTACAAATTATATGTTTTGTCACCTTTTAGGATTTGATTCTTTTGAGGTTATATATAGTTGATAGTTGCTTCTCAATTTCATCATCTCTACTATAGAATTGGATGTGAGAGTTCCTTCTCATCCAACTTTTCGCGAACAAAAAGACTTAATAAATAAATAAATTATTCTTCAAGTGAATTTTTTAAGAGAATATGATGTTTTTCTTGACCCGATCAATGTATATCAAAAACAGATAGGGATAAATCTATATATACTCTATTTTCTTTTAAATTTTAGTCGTGAAGTTACACCGAATATATTGTTATTCATGTGTAAGAGAATATGACATATCTGTAAGCTGTCATAAATGAGTGCACCAACAGAACAACATGGCTATAAATGAGAGAAAGTGAAGTGGGGCTGTGGAATTAATTTCTTTTTTTTTTCTTTTAGATAATTGAAAATTCAATTTATGATGATTCATTTTTTTTTATTATCTATTTTTCATGGCCAACTATTTTGTATGGTATATCAATTTTGTATATTATCATGTGTGTTGTGAATAAGGAAATGCTTCTTTATTAAGATGAAAATCATGTCTTTTCTTCGAGTATTATTTTATTTGTCTTTTTTTTAGTCGACCAACAAAATAATAAATTCGATCATAAATATTTTTTAGCAAGCACATAATAAAGAGAATAAGTAAATTATTTCGTGTTTGAATCTATTTGTAACCTATATTATATTGATAGTGTAAAAAAATTAAACCGTCAAATTATTTAAAAATAAATATACGTGAATCTAGTACAACGTGGCTATATATCAACTCCAAAATAAAAGGAATATTACAATTTCTAGTGACCATTTTGGAGTTAAGAATTTTCAACGCAAAATTACTTTATCTAAGATGATTACAACTTAAAAGATTGAAAAAGTCTTAGTTAAAGCTATTGGGTTAGAGTCAGGATTTCAATTTCAGATGCATCTCACAACGGGTAGAATTACTATATTTATTATATTTGACTTTTTTATTTTAGAATATAGGGAGTTGGGACAGATTGAAAGGGAGGGGAAGTCAATTTAAACATCGTTCCACCATAATCCTAATGAGATTTAATTTGTATGTGTAAACTATCCATGAAAGTGTCTATTCTAACAAAAAATTCGAAAGTTTAGAGAAAAGATTACGTGATGTATATTGGATTCTATTTTATTATTACCTTATATAATGATACTTTTAATAATTACAAAATATAGTAAGATTATATAATTTTATAGCATACACATACTTATATATGTATCTAAAAACGTTGGTCGCCACTGTCTACCCCAAACTCATCGAAGTTCGTCAGTATTTCAGTTGGCTGTTGAAAAATCGATGTTGCTTCATTGAAAATCACAATCTTTAATGGTTATTTTAAGTGCTGAATATATCCCCCATACAAACAACTAGGAGTGCGTACAGTACGATACTGAAAATTTCGATTTGGTAATTTTTAAATTTTTTTTACTCCTTCCGAAGAGTTTTCACCTTTTTGCTCTTTGGTGACTCGAACTCACGATCAACTTAGGGTTGGAAGTAAGGGGTGCTTACTATCCGGGCAATTCCCTTGATTGATAATTTTGATTTTATTATATTGGATTAATTTGGTATATATGGTTCGATATCTTTTAAGTTCGATTTTGTTATTTTACGGTACCGTAAATTGGTGATCATAGTTTGTTCGGCTTTGACTTACACCTGCTTATATAATAAAGAATTATGAGTTTGGCTTTCAACAAATGTCTCAATCATATCGTATTAATACCTTACACATGTAGATATATTTTTTTTTTAAAAGTACAACCAATTCTCTTCATTAATTAATCTTACAAAAGAGGCATTTCCTCTAGAGGTTGCACATACTTCTCCCGCGAGTACTTACAGAGGGTCCTATAAAGATGTCGAAAAAAAATTAACCAAAATTCATATCACCAAAATATTCATGGGCTAACACACACAAAAAATGAGAAAATGACATAATTCCGCTTGTGCGGCCCCTAAATGCTATGAATACGCTGTGGATCATGCCGAGGCCACACTTACTGTTCTCCCGAGTACTTATGGAGGTTCCCATAAAGATTTCGAAAAATTTAACCGAAAGTCATATCACCAAAATATTCATGGGCTAACACACACGAAAAATGAGAAAATCGTCTAATGCCACTTGTGCGGCCCCTAAATGTTATGACTACACCTGGATCATGTCTAGGCCACACGTACTGCTCTCCCGGATACTTACATAGGGTTCCATAAAAGTTTCAAAAAAAATTGACCGAAAGTCATATTACCAAAATATTCATGGGCTAACATATACGAAAAATGAGAAAATCGCTTAATTCTGCATGCGCAACTCCTAATGCTATGAATATGCCATAAATTGTGACGAGGCTACACGTACTGCTCTCCTGGGTACTTACGGAGGGTCCTATAAAGGTTTCCTAAAAAATTAACCGAAAGAAATATCACCAAAATATTCATTGACTAATACACACAAAAAATGAGAAAATCATCTAATTCCGCTTGTATTACCCCTAAATGCTATGAATGCACCACAGATCATGATGATGCTACACGTACTGATCCCTCGAATATTTACAAAGGTCCCCATATAGGTTTCGAGAAAAAATTATCAAAATTCAGTTCATCAATTATTCATGGGCTAACACACACGAAAAATGAGAAAATCGCATAATTTGACTTGTATGGCTCCAAAATGCGATGACTGCTCCATGAATTATGCTAAGGCTACACGTACTAATCTCCCGGTACTTACAAAGGGTCCCATATAAGTTTCGGAAAAAAGTTGACTGGAACCCAATTCACCAAAATATGCATGCGCTAACAGACACGAAAAATAAAAAAATTGACTAATTTTGCTTGTGCAGCCCCTAAATGCTATGAATACGCCGTGGATCATGCCAAAGCTACATGTATTTCTCCCTCGGGTATTTACAGAGGATCCCATAAAAGTTTTAAAAAAATTGATCGAAAGTCATATCACCAAAATATTCATAGTCTAACACACACGAAAATAAGAAAATCGCCTGATTTCGCTTGTGCAACCCCTAAATGCTATGAATATGTTGTGAATCATGCAGAGGCTACACGTACTTCCCTCCGAGTACTTACGGAGAGTCTCATAAGGGTTGTAAAATTTTTTTTAATGAAAGACTTATCACCAATACATGAAAAATGAGAAAATCATTTAATTCCTCCTATGCAGCCCCTAAAGCTATGAATACGTTGTGGATCGTACCGAAACTACACATACTGCTCTCCCTAGTATTTACGAAGGGTTTCATAAAGATTTTGGAAAAAAAATCGACTGAAAGGTATATCACCAAAATATTCATAGGCTAACACACACGAAAAATGAGAAAATCACATAATTTCGCTAGTGGCCCCCCTAAATGCAATGAATACGACGTGGTTCGCACCGAGGCTACACGTACTTCTTCCCCTATTACTTACAAGTGTTCTCATAAAAGTTTTGGAAAAATATTGTCCGAAAGTTATATCACCAAAATATTTTTAGGGTAATACACACTAAAAATAAAAAAATTACCTAAATTTGCTTATGCCTTAAATGTTATGAATACACCGTGGATAGTATCGAGGCTACACGTACTTCTCTCCTAGTTACTTACGGAGGATCGCATAAAGGTTTTGAATTTTTTTTTAACCAAAAGCAATATCACCAAGGGCAAACACACAAAAAAGGAGAAATTACCTAATTCTCCTTGTGCAGTCACTAAATGCTAAGATTATGCAGTGGATCATGCCGAGACTCCACGTTCGTCTCCTTCGGGTATTTACGGAAGGTCTCATAAAGGTTTCGGAAAAAATTAATCAAAAGTCATATCATCAAAATATTCATAAGCTAATACACACAAAAAATAAAAAAATCGCCTAATTCCGTTTGTGGAGCCCTAACTACTTTGAATACGCCCTGAATCATGTCAAGGCTACACGTACTACTCTCCCTGGTACTTACGAAGGGTTCCATAAAGGACTCGAAAAAAATTGACCAAAAATCATATCACCAAAATATTCATAGGCTAACACGTACGAAAAATTAAAAAATTGTCTAATTCCGCTTCTCCTAAATGCTATGAATATACCGTGGATCGTGTTGAGGCTACTCATACTACTCTCTCAGATACTTACGGAGGGTCCCATAAAACTTTCAGAAAAAAATTGACTGAAAGACATATCATCAAAATATTCATGGGCTAACACATATGAAAAATAAAAAAATTATCTAATTCCGCTTATGCATCCCCTAAATGTTATAAATACATCGTGGATTGTGCCGATGCTACAAGTATTGCTCGTCCTGATATTTACGTAGGATCTCATAAAAATTTTATAAAAAAATTGACTGAAAGTCATATTACCAAAATATTAATGGCTAACACATACAAAAAATGAGAAAATTATCTAATTCAGCTTACGCGGCTCCTAAATGGTATGAATACGTCGTGGATCGTGCCGAGGCTACACGTACTTATCCCTGGGTACTTATGGAGGGTCCGTTAAAAGTTTTTGAAAAAAATTGACAGAAATTTATATCACCAAAATATTAATGGGCACTCAAGTTCACAAACGAAAAATGAGAAAATTATCTATTATTCTGCTTGTGTGGCACCTAAATGATATAAATACTCTGTGGATCAAGCCGAATCTGTATGTACTGCTCTCCAGGTACTTACGCAGGGTCCCATAAATATTTTTTTTTAAAAAGTTAATCGAAAGACATACAACCAAAATATTTATGGGTTAACAAATATGAAAATTGAGAAAATCGCCTAATTCTACTTGTGCGACTGCTAAATGCTATGAATATGTAGTGGATCGTGCCGAGGCTACACTTACTTCTCCTCAGTGTATTTACGAAGGATCACATAACGATTTTGAAAAAAAATATTGATCAAAAAACATAGTACCATTCATTGGCTAACACACGAAAATAAAAAAAATTGTCTAATTCTACTTTTGTGGCCCCTAAATGCTATGAATATGTACTTCTCTCCTTGGTACTTACGTAGGGTTCCATAAAGGTTTTGGAAAAAAATTGACCGAAAAAAATATCAGCAAACTATTCACGGACTAACACACACAAAAAATGAAAAAATCCTCTAATTTCGCTTGCGCAGCCGCTAAATTCTATGAATACGGCGTGGATTATTCCGAGGCTACACCTATTTCTACCCTGGGTACTTATGGAGGGTCTCATAAAGGTTTCAAAAAAAAATTAATCGAAAGTCATATCATTAAAATATTAATAGGCTAACACACACGAAAAATGAGAAAATTGCCTAATTTAGCTTATGCGGCCCATAAATGCTATGAATACACTGTGAATTATGTTGAGGCAATATGTACTGCTCTCTCGGTTCCTAATGGAGGCTCCCATAAAGGTTTCAGAAAAAAATTGACTAAAAGTCATATCACCAAAATATTTATAAGCTAACACACACAAAAATCTGAGAAAATCGTCTATTTCCTGTTGATTGGCTCCTATATATTATAAATGTGGTGCGGATCATGGTGAGACTATATGTATTGATCTCCCAGTTCATTATAAAAGGTTTCCCAAAAAAAGTGATTGAAAGTCATATCACCAAAAAGTTCATTGACTAACACACACGAAAAACTTAAAAATCGCCTAATTCCTATTGAGTAGCCCCTTAATACTATAATGTGGCGTAGATCATGGTGAGGCTATTTAAACTGCTATCTCATGTCATTACGGGGGGTACTTTAATGGTTTCCAAAAACAAGTGATCAAAAGTCATATCACCAAAAAATTCATTGATTAACACACAAATTTTTTTGAGAAATTGCCTAAATTATGTTGAGTGACCCCTAAATGCTATAAATGTAGTGCGGATCATAATGGGACCATACATACTATTTTCCTAGGTCATTACGGAGGGTCATGAAAAAGTTTAACAAAAAAAGTGACTGAAAGTCATATCACCAAAAATTCATCTACTACACACAAAAAATTTAGTAAATTGCCTAATTAATGTTGAGTAGCTCTTAAAGGCAATAAATATGGTGCGGATCATGGTGAGACGATACATATTGCTCCCCCTGGTCATTACGGAGGGTCATGTAAAGATTTCGCAAAAAAATGATCGAAAGTCATATCACCAAAAAATTCATTGACTAATACACACAAAAAAATTCATTAACTAACATATACGGAAAAATGAGAAAATTGCTTAATTCTTGTTGAGTGGCCTCTAAATTTTATAAATGTGGTGCAGATAATGATGAGGCTATATGTATTTCTCCTTAAGTCATTACACAGGTTCCCATAAAGGTTTGCAAAAAAGTGATTGAAAACCATATCACCAAAAAACTCATTGACTAACACATATGAAAAACAGAGAAAATCACTTAATTCATGTTGAATAACCCCTAAATGCTATAAATGTGGCGGAATCATGGTAAGGCTATACATACTATTCCCATACATCATTACAGAGGGTCCTATAAATATTTTACAACAAAAAAGTGATCGAAATATATATCACCAAAACATTCATTGACTAACACACACGAAAAACTAAGAAAATTATTTAATACTTGTTGAATGGCCCCTAAATGCTATAAATGTGGTGCATATCATTATGAGGCCATAAGTATTGTTCCCCCGATCATTACGGAGGGTAATGTTTTGCAAAAAAAGTGATCGAAAGTCATATCACAAAAAAAAATCATCAACTAGCATATACGAAAAATTGAGTAAATCGCCTAATTCTTGTTGAATGGCCCTAAATGAAATAAATGTGGCACGGATCATGATGAGGCCATATGTAATTCTCCATCAAATCATTACGAAGGATTCTACAAAGGTTTTACCCAAAAAAGTGAATGGAAGTCATATCACCAAAAGATTAACTGATTAGCATACACGAAAAACTGAGAAAATCTCTTAATTCTTGTTGAGTGGCCCCTAAAAGCTATAAAATGTGATGCAAATCATGGTGAGGCTATACGTACTACTTTCATAAGTCATTGCAGAGGGTCCTATAAATGTTTTGCATAAAAAAGTGACTGAAATACATATCACCAAAAAATTCATTGACTAGCATATATGAAAAACTGAGAAAATAGCCTAATTTCTATTGAATGACCGTTAAGTGCTATAAACGCGGATCAATATGAGGCTATATGTACTTCTCCCCCATGTCATTACGAATGGTCCTATAAAGATTTCGCAAAAAAGTGACTGAAAGTCATATCACCAAAAAATTTATTAACTAACACATGCGAAAAATTGAGAAAATCACCGAGTTTTTGTTGAGCGGTCCCTAAATGCTATAAATGTGGCACGGATCATGGTGAAGCTATATGTACTGCTCTCTAGGTCATTACGGAGCGTCCTGTGAAGGTTTAGCAAAAAAAAGTGACCAAAAATTATATCACCAAAATATTCATAGACTAATACACACGAAAAAAATAAAAAAATTGTATAATTTCTGTTAAGTGACACCTAAATGCTATAAATATTGTGTGGATCGTGATGAGGCCATACATACTACTCTCCCAGGTTATTACAGAGGATCATGTAACGTTTCGCAAAAAAAGTGACTGAAAGTCATATCGCAACACACAAAACTAAGAAAATCGCCCATTTTCTGTTGAGTGACCCCTAAATACTATAAATGTGGCGCAGATCATAATGAGGCTATAGTACTGATCCTCGGGGTCATTATGAATGTTTCGCAATAAAAGTGACTGAAAGTCATATCACCAAACAATACATTAACTAATACACACGAAAAACTAAGAAAATCACATAATTCCTATTTAGTGACCCTAAATGCTATAAATGTGGCACACATTATGGTGAGACTATATGTACTGCTCCTCTAGGTTATTACGGAGGGTCCTTTAATGATTTCGCAAAAAAGTGATTGTATGTCATGTCACCAAAAATTCATTAACTAACGCATACGAAAATTTGAGAAATCGTCTAATTTCTACTGAGTGGTTCCTAAATGCTATACATATGGCACAAATCATGATGAGACCATACATACTGTTTCCACGGGTCATTACGGAGGATCCTGTAAATGTTTCACAAAAAATGTGATCGAAAATCATATCACCACTTAGTGGGATTTCAATGGGTATGTTGTTGTTGTAGTAGTAGTATTATATCAATGCACGCATTGACTTATTTAAACTTTTTTATAAATTTTATTATCGCGTATATATCCGAAATTGAAGAACATAGATAAAGATAAAATATTGAAAAAATAATCTAATTACATAAATATTCCTACTATATTTACTAATTCTCCCAATATTTTGAAATAATTATAAATTGTCTCATTAATTAACAATTCCATATCTATTTCAAGTCAGATACACCTAAATACATATATTGTTTCTATCAGATACACTATGAAATACGTATACATACGGAGTGAGGCAACCAAAATGGGAGGGAGGCGAGCGAGAGAGTCGGTGTATCCCAAATACATATGAATCACACTAGATACATATATCTGGGCAGATACATTCTTAAATACAAATACATAAGGAAAGAAGTGAGCGAGAGATGGAGAGAGAAGAAGAAAGGCGAGCGAGAAAATTAGTTTATCCCAAATACATACGAATCTACTTGAATACAGTATATCTGAAATAAATTATACCTAATTTTAACCTTATATATTTGACATACTATATCTAAACCATCACATACATGTATTGTACTTAGACATCGAAATCTAACGCGAATGATAATGTCAAACAACTCACAAATAGACACCCAATTAGACCCTAAACTGATGAAATTTTTGTTGTTCGGCCACAAAATATAGTCATTTGCTGGAGGACTAAAACCCTCAGCTGCTGGCAAAAACCTTGAACACAGCCACACCTACCACTCTCCTGCTCTCTTTGCTACTGTGTGTTAAGATGGAGAAGGAAACAGTGAAGAAAAAGAAGCAAGTTCTTCTCTATTACTGTGTTGAGATGGAAGATGTTGCACGCAAAATCGCTTCTGAATCCGATTCTATTCTCCTCCATTCTATTAACTGGAGGTTCTATTCTCTTTTACCCCTTTTTGTCTCTCTTATTATGTCTTTGTATCATCAGCTTGCTATATACGCAAATTCAAACTCTTTACTTGAATTTTCTGTTGAAAAAATTAAGTGGGTCGAATCCAAAATTGAATAAAGATTACTCCTTTTCTTGTTGGTGATTCAGATTGTGTATTGGGCTGGGCGATGCTTTATGTTAAAAGGGTTAAAATGGGGGGAATATGATTTGGGTCAAATCCATAATGAGTCAAGAGGCGGAGCTAGGATTTTTGAGTTTTAAGAGTTCTGAATTCTAGAAAATGCAGTTTACCGGATTCTTGATAAATTAAAACGCAAGTACATGTCGTTGCGCTTGCTATATACGCAAATTCCAAATCTTTACTTGAATTTTCTGTAGAAAAATTAAGTGGGTCGAATCTAAAATCAAATAAAGATTCCTCCTTTTTTTGTTAAAACATTTTGGGGGTGATTCAGATTTGTGTATTGGGATGGGCGATGTTTCATGTTAAAAGGGTTTAAATAGGGGAAATATGATTTGGGTCAAATCCAAAATGAGTCCACAGGCAGAGCAAGGATTTTGAACTCTAGAAAGTGCAGTTTACAGGGTTCTTGATAACATTATTTATACAATTAACTGGATTTTTAAACCCATATACATGGTTTGAGCCAAAGTTAATGAGTTATGTTGAAGTCGAGTCGAACAGTAGGTGAAGCTGTAAAATCGAGCAAAGGTTCCTCCTTTTTTCGTCTTGTAGAAAGCTTTTTTGGGGGGTGAGCTTCAAATACTGTATTGTGATGGACGATGTTGTCATGTTAAAAGGATAAAATGAAGGAAGCTTCAATATGATTTTGGTGTTGTGAATAGTCTTAGACTAAAGTATAGTAGACCCATAGACCTCATTTTCTAGTGTAGTGTGAAACATAGATGCTTGGGTAGTATAATTCAATTGAGAAAAGACTTGAATCAATCATTGAACTATACCTTAATCTGGGATTAGTTGCTTCAGCTATGTTGAATATCCTAAATCAATTCTGTTCTATTTGGGCCTATTTCATTCGCAGGATTGATCATTGTTTAATTATTTTGTATGATGACCATCCACCTGCCGCAATCCTTTTCCTTTTTCTTGGTTTTAGACTAGTTATCCTTTGCTAAACTTGAATAGGCCGAAGTTTGAGGAATGCAATAACAAGACCTAATATTTAGTCTCTCTAAGGGCACATGATGTGTGAGTTAGGTGCATGACAAGGTTTTGTATCCTGTCCCAGACCAAAGTCCGGTATTTAAGTGGAAAAAGGTAGAGGAACGAGCCCATTACCCGCCGAGTTTCAAACCCTGCACCAGCAAGCCCTCGGGATTTCTTTGTTACAATAAAAGATCTAAATTTCACCAAAAGTTTAGTGGTAAAAAAGATGAATGTGTTAAACAATATTCAGGCAAAGGAAAAGGGTTATAAGTTATAACATCATTTTTGCATTGGTTACACAAAGTTCGATTATTAAGTTCTTGCATAATCTGTAATTTGCCAAATAATCTTGCATATTCTGTAATTTGCCAAATAATCAGACTTTCAATTGGGAATTTGTATGATGTTAATAGCCTTGAAATAATGCTATTATTGTACCATAGTTGCCATTGACTCTTTCCGACAACAAATGCTAACCAATTGGATTCATGTGCCAGGAGTTTTGCTGATGGTTTCCCAAATCTCTTTATAAACAATGCACATGATATCCGCGGGCAGCATGTTGCTTTTCTAGCATCTTTCAGCTCACCTGGAGTCATCTTTGAACAGCTTTCTGTGATATTTGCACTTCCAAGGCTGTTTGTCGCCTCATTTACACTTGTGTTACCTTTCTTTCCAACTGGTACCTTTGAGAGGATGGAAGAAGAAGGAGATGTAGCCACTGCATTTACCATGGCCAGAATAATATCAAATATTCCAATATCAAGGGGTGGTCCGACCAGCTTAGTTATCTATGACATACATGCATTGCAGGTTGATCTATTTGTAATTTTGTATTCACATTGCTCTCTTACTTGATGTGATGGTCGCTTTGGCTTTTTCTATCCGAGATTCTTTAATTGAATTGGTAATTGGAGTTCACGATCATTCGGAAGCATGAATTCTTTCTGCTTTCTCATAATCATGTTATACATCCTATTTTAGCTTTTAGGTTATGATTTTTTTGCGTTCCCCTGAAATGTCCATAATTACACTGCAAATTTCGCCTTTCTAATGGTGAACATACTTCTCTTTGTTCTGCAGGAGAGGTTCTATTTTGGAGATCATGTGCTGCCTCTGTTTGAGACTGGAATTCCACTGCTGAAGCAACGGCTTCAGCAGCTTCCCGACTCTGAAAAGGTGGGCAAGAGTCCTGTTGAGCTTTTTGTCCTTGTTTTTCCAATAAAATTATCTTGAGATGTAGTGACACCATACCAAACACACCCTTAATGTGTTCTTTATTTTCCAGATAGTTATAGCGTTTCCTGATGATGGAGCTTGGAAGAGGTTTCACAAGCAACTAGTTCATTATCCTACTGTTAGTTAAAAATTACAATTTCCTACTTTGATTTCTGCATGTTATCCAATCTTGAACTTTTGTGTAATTCAGCAGACTATCTTATTTAGGTTATCTGCACTAAAGTGCGTGAAGGTGATAAGAGAATCGTCAGGCTAAAAGAGGGTAATCCTGCTGGCTGTCATGTGGTCATTGTTGATGACTTGGTCCAGTCTGGAGGTACCTTAATTGAATGCCAGGTACTTCTGCCTCTTTAGATCTGATAAGGGTTTTAATATGTGTCAAGAGTACTTAAATGTGTTTACTCCCCATTATGTGATGATCAGTTGAAACTTTACAAGAAGCCGCTTTGCAGGTAGACTTGCTCCTACCTGCAACTAAATCTGCTTCTATATCTCTTTGATCCTTCTGGTTTGTTTAGTTCTTGTTTTGTAAATCTTCGTCTCAAGAAACTCTGGTTTTTCCATGTTCTTATTTATATTGTTAGTTTTTGGGGGTGTAAAAAGTATCTGTCTTTGGGTTGGTTGAGTAATCGTTATGATTGCTCTGTGTCATTTATTTGGCTTGCCTCTGGAGTCCTGTGTGATAAGAAAGTACAACATAAACTTATAGGTAAGTTCTACAGAATGGTGATTAGACCAGCGTTGTTGTATGAAGTGGAGTGTTGGCCAGTAAAGAACTCTCATGTTCAGAAGATGTATGTTGCGGAGATGGATGTATGGACACACTAAGAGTGATAAGATTAGGAATGATGTTATTCGGGAGAAGATGGGAGTTGACAAGATGAGAGAAGCGAGACTGAGATGGTTTGGGCATGTGCAGAAGAGAGGTGTCGACGCCCCAGTTAGGAGGTGCGAGCGGTTGGATTTGGGGGTTATGCGAAGAGGTAGAGGTAGACCGAAAAAGTATTGGAGAGAGGTGATTAAACAAGATATGACGCTACTCCATATCACCGAGGACATGACCTTAGATAGAAAGGAGTGTAGGTCGCGGATTAGGGTAAAAGGCTAGTAGGGATAGAATGGTGTTTTGCCGTGTGTCGGTTTAGAGTGGTCGTAGGTCTAGGCGTGTCGTTATAGTTGTGTTGTTATTGCTTTTGATTATCACATTACTTTGTTATCGTTATTGTTCTTGTTTTGTAAAATTTGTGTCGCTTTTCATTTGTTGCCATTATGCTATATATATGTTTTTCTCTCTTACTTGAGACTGTGACTTTTGAGCCGAGGGTCTTTCGGAAACAACCTCTCTATTTCCATGAGGTAGTGGTAAGGTCTGCA
Source organism: Solanum dulcamara (assembly GCF_947179165.1). Classification (NCBI taxonomy): domain Eukaryota; kingdom Viridiplantae; phylum Streptophyta; class Magnoliopsida; order Solanales; family Solanaceae; genus Solanum; species Solanum dulcamara. The sequence goes on along the minus strand of NC_077248.1, from coordinate 65,460,886 downwards.
TACATCCTACCCTCTTCAGAACCCACTTGTGAGATTTCACTGGGTATGTTGTTGTTGCCGCCTTTAGCAGTGAGGAGATTTTGGGGGTTTATACCTTCTAACTGGATGAGGCAAACTTAAGGATCCCAATAATCCACGTCAAATTGGATTATTGAATAAAAAACCCGAAAAAGAAGGGAAAGGAGGTAGGAAGTTAGAGAATGCACAATAAGACTCGTTCACTTCAAAACTTACAAAAGTTTCTTTTAAAGGTCTTAATGACACGAAAAATGTTTTATCCGCACACCTCCACCATTTAATGCATTGTGGTTAAAAATCGGCGCTACTCAACTTTGATGAGTACATTCATATGACAAGTTGCTAATATTGTACTTCTGATGCTTTGGTCAACCCCAGAAAGTTTTGGCCGATCATGGTGCATCAAAAGTTAGTGCTTATGTGACCCATGGAATTTTCCCAAAGCAGTCATGGGAGCGTTTTCTTCACAAGAATGATGGTAACTCTCCCAAATTATATCCATCTGCCTTTTGTTGAGCATCTCCCTTGCTTATTATCTGTGTTTCTGACGGTCGCCTATGATTTTGTTGTGAAGGCTCAGAGAAAGCGTTCACTTACTTTTGGACCACGGATTCCTGTCCTCATACTGTGAAAGCCGTCGCTAATAAGGCTCCATTTGAAGTTATTAGTTTGGCAGGATCCATTGCTGATGCTCTTCAAATATGAGAACATTGGATAGGATCAATTAGAGTGGAAGAGTGTTTGAAAAACTTGTTCTTTGACATGTTGTAACTTGTAAGGGATCTTATAAGTTGACATAGCTGAGATATTCCTGTTGTTACAGAAACTTGCCTTGTTGCATAGAGTCAACTGATTTCCTAATGAAGTCACTCTTTTTTTTGGTGACATTGGGAGCGTCTAAATATCGGAAACAACCTCTCTATCCCACAAAGGTAGGGTAAGGTTTGCATAAACCCTACCCTCCTTTAACCCCACTTGTTAGATTACATTGGGTATGTTGTTGTACTGGGGGCTTCTAAATCTGCATTTGCATTGGGAAGTTCTACATTGGGGGTGAAACGCTCCTAACAATGGCAATTTCATACTCAGGACTCGAACCTAAAATCTCTAGTTAAGGATAGAGTACTTACCTTGGTCTACCGACAATCTATAAAGAGTTGGAGAATGAACTCTCATCAACACTATAGCCAACATCAATTTATAAGAATCAAATAGTTTCTTAGCGATTGCTCAAGTCTTTGGTTCAGTAGCAAGAATGTGTTCCTAGCTATTGCCCACGGGTCGTTGGTTCAATATGTGAGTTTGACACATGATTCAAGTTCGAATACATAGACAAAAGACTTATATCTAAGTGGAAAAGGTTAGAACAGGTTCCTTATCACGTGAGTTTCAAACTTTGTGCTAACTTGCCCTTGGTTATCAAAAAATGAATATTTTCCAAGCAATTTAGGCTTCTTAACCTAAGCAATTGATTTTGCTTTGGGTTGTTAGAACTTTAAACAGGTAATTCTTTCTCCAAAGAATCATAATGAATCAATCAACTATGCCTCAATACCAACCCCTTCACACAACCCAAAGACAACGACCAATCCCTTGAAGATTCTTTCTCCAATGAACCATAATGAATCAATCAACTATGCCTCAATACCAAGCTAGTCAAGATCGATAATACAGATCTCATATATCCCACTCCATCATTCATTACTAAGAGGATTCATCATAATTAACTATCATAACGATGACCATCAACCACAATAACACTGATTTCCAGAGACAACGGAAGCTCCAGTTTAACCACAAATGTGATAAATACAACAGTAGCCAGTCATTACAAGATTCAAGAAAGAATGCAGGGTCTGTTGATCTCCATCCTATACACTTATGAAACAGCCCCACAAGTATAACAACAGTATATGCATTAGTTAAGAGAATCCCACCACAACAAGAAGCATAACAGCCAAAGTAGGAAGGAGAGAGATCCTGCACTGCTTCAATTGGCAAAGCATATCAGTAGAGAAAGACTTCACTTGTTGGCTGAATGCTTAAACCTTATTTTACTTCCCCCCTTTGTTAAAAGGATCAACAATTGTCATCATTCTACATATAAACAAAATGCTCTCTGCCACGGTAACAATGCGTCGTACATGCTCTAGAGTGTCTTTCATCCAAAAAGCAGACACTACTAGCACACATAAGTAACTATATGCAGTTCCCTGGTTTCATTGATAAATTATGTACTCGATTTTCTATTCACAGTTAGAACACTCATTGCCACGGTTGAGGGTCAGCTGCTTCCGGTGAATAGCTCTGGTCTCCCATCTAGATCACCTGTTGGGCTATCAAGAGAATCTCCTGAATATGACCCATCAGGCCGACGGATACAAATATTCAGATTGCTGGATGGCAACGTTTCCTGGACGAACCAAAAAAGCAATCAGTTAATAAGCATATGATAAACTTGTTTTTCAGACAATCTAGATGTTTTTGTAGCCCAACAAGGTTATTCACCTCAAGGAAGGGAGTTATTCAGTTATAAACGATACAACTATATTCTATGACTAATTGTACCTCATCAGCTGCCTCTTGGCCCTCTGACTGGAAAAGAATTGGTCGGCACCTTTTGTCTTCATTCATCAAGCTTGAGTTCTGGAAGTGAGTAACCAGAGCTACCTTTCCTTGGATCCGTGCGTAAGCCAACGATGCAACTTTTTCACTGTTAAACTTTTCCCACTTCTTTCCACTGAATGCCTACACAAGTTTCTAAGGTTACAAGCCATTCTAAAATATATAGAACATCCAGATTAGTTATGGAGACAAAAATATAAACATGCAAAATTTTCCTGAAAGAGAAATATACCACATTCAATGACTGCAAAACCTTCACCAAATAAATACTCCCTATGTCCCAGTTTATGTGTCATATTTTCCTTTTTAGCATGTCCCAAAAAGAATGTCAATACTTCCTAATTTAAAAACAATTTAACTTAAACTTCTCATTTTACTCTTAGATGATTTATAGCCTCAGAAATGTCTATGGCCTATTTTAGCTCACAAGTTTCAAAAGTCTTCCTTTCTTTCTTAAACTCCGTGTCTAGTCAAAACACTGCCACATAAACTGGGACGGAGGGACTATGTGGTTATTAGAGTTTATGCTTGCTACACACCAAAAAACAACCACCAACAGGAATTGGGAAAGAACTCAACCTCATAAAAGGAGACGATATGTGCAGGAGACACCATGTTGATGAAGGCATAACCAACATTACATTTATTCTGAAGGAGCAAAACAGTGAAATAATTAGTTCTACCTTCAGTATATCGAAGTCACTCAAAGTTTAGAGGTTAGCGGAGATTTCTGTGTAAACTTATCGAAAACTGTCAACAAATGAAAGAAATACACTACCTTGAAATCAATTGGCAAATAGAGGAAATCGTATGTACTCTTATGAGTCTCATCAATTGCTGCAAGTAGCATCTTTGAAGTGTACCTTAAATGACGAAGAAAAACACAAACTATTAAGTGTTAAAAATCTTACCAAAACACACATCATTTACAATTTCGATAGTTCTTACTTGTTTGGGATGTTCTTAATCATCAAGGTGGTCCTAGTATCTCCTCCACTTATGATCTTCTCCAAATCAAGCTGATACTGTTTCTTGTTGTCAATCTGATTACCACCACTCTCAATTTTTCGACTTCGACCACGTTCAATTAGTCCTTCACCACTAACTGTTCCTGCTCCTCCGTAAGAGCCATTTCCAAAAAATATAGGTCCATTTCTTGTCAATGGCATCATTCTAGAACTAGGAGAACCACTTTCAGTAAAGTTCCCAGAAAGAGCACCACCCATATTCATTGCTCCAAGGGTACCTATATTCATCACCTTACTTCCACTGTTATGACTAGAACCTCCACAACCAAATGCATGAGGGTTTATATATGATGTTTGAGGAGATTCCGGGAAAAAACCAAAATGCCTATCCAGAGGATTTCCAGATGGAGCAGACCCCACATGATGTGATCCAAGGAAAGAGTTTTGCCTACGTGAATGGAGATAGCCTTGTCCTTGTCCATTTGATGCAAATGGATGTGCCATTGATGAAGTTGGCCAGATAGGAGAGTCAGTACGCTCTGAGTGAATAGGGGGGCTACCCCAAAGAAACTGTGGACCAGAAAGTGTTCCAGTACCGGATGCCTTAGAGTTACTAAATGGCGTAGATCCCGTGCTTAAAGCTGGTTTCTGCTCAGGGACTGAAAAAGAATGCTGATAACCCACTCCTTGCACCGACTTTGGACTAGAAGTTACCTGATTCAAGTGGCCAATCCTTGCAGGATCTTTACCAATGGGTGCAATCTTCGGACTTGAGAGGTGTCCAGGAAGAATAGAGGCCAGCCCTGGCATAAGATTACCATTTACAGGGCTGAGATTTCTCAGACCAGGTGATTGACTATAACCTCGCAACGGGTTGGGTTCAACTGGACTGCCAAAGTTTGACCAGCTGCCTGTTAGATATAACACCATTATCACGTCATCTTATCAGATTATAGACTCTCCGAGGTTAACATCAGCAGTTATGCTACTTGATCAAAAATTAAAAAATATTAAAAACAGCATCTATTATTTTTTTTAATTAAACCGTCTTGGGGTGATCATAACAGATTTCTTGGGAAAAGGACAAGGCTGGAGAATACACTAATGCAGCTTTGAGATGGTCTTTATATGTATTTGATTAACACTTATCAGCTGTTTGTAACATTCAAAGCAAATTTTGAAAGGGAAAGGAGGTGGGGGGAGTGTAGGAAGAGTCCAAATATCACCCTAGAACAAGGCCAACCGCCAAATACCCTCACAGAGAAAGGCAAGCATGATTTTCAAGTAACAGAGACCTGCCTACATTGACCAATGCGAACAAAACCGCAGAATGACTAATTACAACAATGGAAATACCTGGAGGAGAGCTTGCTACCGGTGATCCAACTGAGTGCCTTAATGATCGAATTTCATCGTGTTCCAATTCTTGACTTAGTTGCTGCATCAAACTAGACATGAAAAGAAATTAATTTTCTTGCTAACTGGTTAACAACTTTCATAATATACCACATCCATCTGAATGATAGAACATGTGTTTTTCCCGATCCAAGCAAATTAATAATAAGCCACTGCAGATGGAGAGTGATCATAACAGATTTCTTGGGAAAAGGGAAAGGATGGGGAATACACTATTGCATCTTTGAGATGGTCTTTATATGCATTTGATCAACACCGATCAGCTGTTTGTAACATTCAAAACAAATTTTGAAAGGGAAAGGAGGTGGGGGAGTGTTGGAAGAATCCAAATATCACCCTAGAACAAGGCCTACTGAAAAATACCCTCACATAGAAAGGCAAGCATGATTCAAGTAACAGAGACCTGCCTACATTGACCAATGCGAACAAAAACGTAGAATGACTAACATCATGGCTAATAGTCTATAGTAGATTCTACAAGTACAACAACATACCCAGTATTGTCCCAAAAGTGGAGTCTGGGGAGAGTATAGCCCAGCAAGTGGAGTTTGGGGAGGATAAAGTGTACACAGAACTTACCCCTACCTTGGCAGGTAGAGAGGTGGTTTCCGATAGCCCATCGGCTCAAGGAAAGCAAAAACACAACATCTATGAAGACATAAGCAGTAATAACAGCAGGGTAGTAAGAAAATAGAGGCATAAGAGACAACAAGTGGTAATAGTACATTCTAAAATTAAAAATAAATAAAATTCATCCTTAAGCACTAAACTTGGTGAGTCACTAATGAAATTCAAACATCAGATATTTTTTTTATCATTTCAAACGTCAGATATATTACTAAACAGAAAAATTATTACAGCACCATAGTACTATATATAGGACAAAGCAAAATATGTGGCTGCAGCATTGAAATCTGTCATAACTCATCCATAGAATTATTAGGGCTAAAACTGAGGGTACAAGAATTTGTGAAGGAGGCAGTTAAAACCCTGAAATACTTGCAACAGAAACATAAGAATAACCAAAGCCGAACATATTTGCAGCAGAATCCAAGTTTTGCAGCTATACTTTGACAGTAAGATAAGTCCAAAATCCATATTACTGGAGCAGTGGTGTTCTTTTATTACCGGAGCAATGGTGTGGCAGGCTACTAACAGAAGATAACACCCAAACAGAAAAGTAACTTCCATCACCAGTCAACTTGCAGTTATACAATTTGACAGTCAATAAGTTAAGCCCAAAATCCATATTAACGGAGTAATGAGGTTGTAGGCTCCTAACAACTAAGTTGCGCGGACTCTTCACTTTCGATGCCGCACCCGTGTTGGATTCTCCAAAAATACACTATATTTGGAGAATCCGACACGCACCCGTTGATATTTTTGAAGAGTCCGAGCAACATAGCCTAACAGAGCCAGGATAGAAAGAAATTTCATCACTAATCAACCTGCAAAAAGATCCCAGAAATCCTAGCATGCTAAGTACCGACAAGGGTAATCATGCTTCTTTTACTTCCAGAGCGATTATTTTTCGTTTTTCACTTTCTTCCTTTTTTTGCATTAAGTTTCCTTCCTTTTTCTCATGCATGTCTGTCCATAAGCACTTATAAATTGGGGCAAAATGCTAGCTTATAATTTCATCACAAAATTTTTTGATGAAGCATTTCATCACAAAATTAAACCGGAAAGTGAAAACAAAGGCAAGTTTTTCATAGAAGAACCATAACATACTTTCGACGGGCTCCACCAGGGCGGCTGGGTTCAAGCTTTATCCGCTTTCCAGCTATGTCACTACGATTTAATGCTTTAAGAGCTGCATCAGCTGCTCTGACATCATAGAATTCGATGAACTTATGATGGCGTTTATGTGGTGTTTCCCTGATCTGCATTTTGCATACAACATGATTTAGTAAAGCATAAAAGTTTTAGAATTGCACATAAGCACAAGAACAACAAAATAATACAGCATCAACAGTGCACAAACAAGTAAAATTGATACCTCCTTCACTTCCCCATATGCTCCAAAGATTTGACGAAGATCCTCATTGGATACTGATGGATCCAAGTTAAACACGACAAGAGTTCCTTGGTTAATATCTTTCTCTGATGGATTTTCCTGGATGCAGCAATAAAGAACATTAATTAGAATTGTCTTTCCATGTTAGCATATGTCTACATAATGTGGATCCAAACCTTAGGAATAGAAAAATGAATGTCGAGCTTTCTTCGTCTCAAGGGCTTATTTTGTAGAGCACGCATTGCAGTTCGAGCAGCTCGGATGTCATAGTAAGATATCATCACAAAGCCCCTATGCTTGCATGCAGTATATAGGGTTCTGATATCACCAAATTGCTTCAGAAAAGGTATAGTAATACAAGGTTAGAAGTCTCCCATCAAAATCAATACAGATCAAGGACTCCAGTGACGAATGAAGTGAAAACCCTCTTTTAAAAATTAATAAACAAACACAAGCAGAGACACAGAAAAAGAGACAGGAAACGGGGCTCTAAAAACAGAAGCATCGGTTAGATATTATACAGAGGCTAAAGTAGCAGATCACTGATCAAATCCTTCAACTCCTTTTCGTTAGCCAAAAGAACAAAAACTAAATAAATAAACACCCAGCCTAACCAGAATAAAGTCCAGTCATCTGTTTTTAGGGCAAATTACACCCAGTGGCTATTCAGCCAAAGTAACTACCAAAAAAATGGTCATTCGCTGTATAGGCATGTATAGTCAGTGTATATTTCATGTATAGTCAAGTTATATTCAGTTTTTGAGTGAATCATAATGTATATTCAGTGTATAGCTCATGTATAAGTAATCTATATTGTATAGTCAGTGTATAGTCACTGTATATTTTCTATGATTTTGCTATTTTTTATGTAAATAAAATATGGCTATATTTGTTGTAAGCTAATTAGTTTATTGTATATATTTAAAGTTGTCCCGTGCTTTTATTCTGTCTTAATTCCATACAAGCAAAATACATGACACCTCTGAGCTCAGTAATAGGTGATCAGAGAAACCAGACTACCAGAGAAACAAGATCAGGAAGGATGGAAGTCCAGTGCACAAAGCATCCCACGTTAGTGGGGTCCAGGGAAGGGCCGCACCCCGAGGGGTGTGATGTAGACAGTCTACCCTAATGCAAGCATTAGTGGCTACTTCCACGCTCGAACGACAACTTTACCATTCAAGCATATGAAATCATCCAAAAGAAAATATTCCTAGCACAAACAGAATGAACAAGCATTTCAACTGCAATAAATGAAGCACGGGAAAAGGGATAGCAAATCAGTAGAGGCGAATTTAAAGAATATGGTAAGTTGAGCATTACCTCAAAGAGAGATTTCAACTCTGAGTCCTCCACATTGCTGTTAATATTTCGAACGAATAATGTCCTTGATGGATGCTCTCCATATGGGTGTTCACCCACAACAGTTGCAGCACCATTTGGAACACTAAAATGTCCACTACTGCTTCCAGGAATACCATCATATATGCTTAAGTTTGCAAAACCATTAAGTAAATTATTTTGATCCTCAGGTTCCATTTCTAGTCCTCCACTCCCAAAAAAATCATCTTCCAAGTCCTCCAGCTGAGATGGTAATCCACTAAGATCAAAGTCATCCATTAAGCCTGCTAGTAGCTCTTCTTCATCCCCTGGAAGCAAGAACCCAACTGGACTTGACTCAACCTCTTCTAACGGATCTTTAATTTTATCTTCCAATTGAAGCTTGCTTAAGCTGGGTGAGCTATCGTCAATGGATTGACCATAGTGCTCGGACTCATTGAAGTTTACTACACATCAGCAAAAACAGTTAAAAGGATTTGCTCAAAAATTGAAGGACACCAAGACAATTGAAAAGTAAAGATTATACTCACATTTCGCATGTGTTAGCACAGGCAATGAGCTAGAGAACAAGCTTGTATCAGTTGATGCATGATATGCGGCAGATCCAAGGGGAATGGCCCAAGCATTCTTCTCTTTGGAAGAAGTCTTTGTTGTAGCAGCTATTCAGATTGTAAAAGAATGTAACGTATGAATTCATCGAGAGCATAACAAAACTGTACCAAAACGGGCATATACTTTTCATAGGCTAAAAGAATAGTTTTACCTTCAGAGTCGTCTGACATAGGTTTCTTTAAAGGTTTCTCCATCTTTCAGTTACTGCAAATGTGACTAAGAAATAAAATGCCATGAGAAAAGCATGATTCGAAAAGGGTAAGTACCTAGAACTAAAATATGAAGTGCTATAAACTGTGATTTGCCAAGTAATATCAGATAAAACTCTTTCAATAAGCTTGGAAAGGTAACTTGATCAAATAAGCGACATAACAAATAAAATACATACAGAGAGCACTAAGATGGTTGGTAAGGAGCAGAAGTAGCAAATCTTGTTCAATAAATATGTATTAATTTATAGGCTTAATACATAGTCAGCCCCTGAAACTTGGCAAGATATTTCATTTAGACACTTCAACTAAGTCATGTTCCAATTGAACATCTCAACTCCTAATAAAGCGTTTCAATTAGACACTTTCGGTACAAATTTCAGAAAAACTTTATGCTTGTTTTCATTTGTCTATTAGGTAGTTAAGTTAACCACATAAAATATGTCATCTTCTTTAATTATAAGCATCAACCTCAAGTAGAAAATGTTTGGGGTTTTACGGCTTATTAAGGTGAATGCGTATAGTTAAAGGCAATGACATATTTTATGTGGTTAACTTAATTACCTAATATACGAATGAGAACACACAAAAAATTGAAAAATTAAACGAAACGTGTCTAATTCGAAACTTAATTAGGAGCTGAGGTGTTCAATTGGAACAACGCTTAGTTTGAGTGTCTAAATGGAACATCTGAATAGTTTAAGGGACTAACAATGTATTAAGCCTAATTTATATAGAAGTGCTACATATTAAGAAGAGTCTTTTTGACCAGTTACATATTGAAAAAAGTCTTGCACAAAAATTCGTTTAGAACCCAAAAAAACTCTAGATATTCATCTTTGTAGCAGGAAGTAAGCCATTCACATCAAGTTTTTTTTTTTTTGAAACTATTCACATCAAGTTATAACCTAAAGATCTTTGAACATATATAACTTAGCAAACGAAACATCTACTCTCAGATGTTTCAACAAAAATTAAGCACCAGACGAGCAACCATTCAATATATTATCACAAAGTTAAGATCTCTATTTCACCCGTTTTTACTGTGAGGACATTATAATGCCGATTAACATTAAATCAACATGTAACAAGGAATAGAGTCCACAAGAAGTACCAACGTCATTCTCAACCTATTCATCTTTTTGACATACTTCTCAGCCTATTCATATAAGAAATGGCAATACTAATTATAATCTAGGCTTCTAAATTTGGAGAACATCTAATTCTCTAAAAAAATGTTTAGAGTACAAAAATGAAATTGGCTCAAAGAATGGGACAAATATAGAGGAGTTTATAAAGTTGAACCAAACTAGGTTGGGATTGAGTAGTTTCTGTATTACTAAAAGTTCAATGTTTTGGTAAACAGAAATAAAACTGAACAAGTTCAGATAAAAAGGAAAAGATCAGCCCATGAAATTTACATTCTCTACTGGTCAAACCCACCCAAACCGAAACTGAAATTTATCAAATCTCATTACTGTACTAAGAAAGAAACACTAGAAACATGCTTGCCATTGTTGTCAACTGAAATCAAATGAACCATTAATTACCAATATCATTCTCAAGTCTCAACATAGCCATATAAATAATTGACAACACTAACATAAAGCTTAGCTACTAATTTTTAACTTAAAGTTCAATGCTTTGGGAAACCGACAATAGAACTGAAACAATTTCAGCCCCCCAAAAAAAAGGAAAAGATCAAACCCCATAAGCACATTGAGTTCTTGGAATTTACTTGCTGGTCAACCTAACCCCATATCAAAAATACTGAAACTAATCAAACCACGTAAGTAAACTCACAAAGAAACACTAAACAAACAATTGATTTCACCAACTCTACCTCCCATGAAAACTGAAATTAGTCGAAACCCAAAAAGGATCACAACTTTTTACAACTAAAACCAAAGAATAATACAATCTACCACACAAAACACACGAAATTCAATGAATTCAATCAAGAACTCGAACACCCACTTAAATTTTCAAAAATAAAATATTCTACTAAACTTAATAAAACCCCATAAGCATGCTAAGTTCTTGGAATTGACTTTGATTGCTGGTCAACCATACCCCATATCAAAAGAGCTGAAACTAGCATAGAAACTCTAAACAAACAATTGATTTCACCATTTTTGCCTCCCATAAAAGCTGAAATTAGCTAAAACCCAAAAAAGATCACAACTTTTCACAACTAAAACCAAAGAATAACACAATCTGCCACACAAAACACACGAAATTCAACTAATTCAAACAAGAACCCAAACACCCACTTAAATTTCCAAAACATAAAATATTCTACTTTTATTAAGTTCATGGATGTCACTTTAATTGCTGGTCAACCATACCCCATATCAAAAAAGCTGAAACTAACAAAGAAACACTAAACAAGCAATTGATTTCACCATTTTATCCTCCCATAAAAACTGAAAATTAGCTAAAATTCAAGAAAGATCACAAGTTTTTACACCTAAAACCAAAGAATAACACAATTTGCCATACAAAACACACTTAATTCAATGAATTCAAGCAAGAACTCGAACACCCACTTAAATTTCCAATAAACTTAATCAAACCCCATAAGCATGTTAAGTTCTTGTAATTGACTTTAATTGCTGGTCAACCATAACCCATATCAAAAAAGCTGAAACTAACAAAGCAACTCTAAACAAACAATTGATTTCACCATTTTTACCTCCCATAAAAACTGAAAATTATCTAAAACCCAAAAAGATCACAATTTTCTACACCTAATACCAAAGAATCACATAATCCGCCACACAAAACACATGAAATTCAACAAATTCAAGCAAGAACCCGAACACCCACTTAAATTTCCAAAAATATTTTTTTTTCTACTGATATTAAGTTCTTGGAATTCACTTTAATTACTGGTCAACCATACCCCATATCAAAAAAAAAAAAAAAAAACTAGCAACAAAAAAAACCTCTAAACAGACAATTGATTTCACCATTATTACCTCCCATGAAAACAGAAATCAGCCAAAACCCAAAAAAGATTACAACTTTTTACACCTAAAACCAAAAGAACAACAAAATCGACAACCCAAACACATGAAATTCAATGAATTCAACCAAGAACTCAAACACCCACTTAAAATTTCCCAAAATAAATATATTCTACTGACATAAAAACCCAAAACAAAATCCCAAAAAAAAGGTGGAATTATGATTTTACCTCATAGAGCGGTTGCAATTGGACAAAAACTAGGATGATCGCACACTGCCAACAATAGAAAAAAAAAAGAAGAGAAGTCCCAAAGAGGTGATGTAGCAGTAAAGAAGAAGGAAACAGTTTTCGTAAAACCAGAGAAATTGTTTTCTTCTACACTTTCACTTCCTTTTCTCCCGCCGGGACACCAGTGAAGAACTTCTAGAGAGAGAAACCCGGAAACCAAAATTGGCCCAAAAGGGGAAGAGAGAGAGAGAGAGGAGAATGATTGGAGCTTAGAGAAAGAGAGAGAACTCAGAAAGTATCTCTGTAATCTGTATCTATTATTGCAACAAAAATAATACTCCAATAATAACACCCAAAAACACAGAGGAAAAGAACAATTAATGCTAAGATTTTAAGGTTTTATTAGGTTGGAATTATTTCAGATTTGTGTTGGAAAGTCTAATTCTGAAAAAATGATCTTTCATCAAACATAGTTCATTTTAAGATTTGATTTCGAAATTTTTGATAAAATACTTATTTTATGAAAAGTAATTTTATTTACACCGTTCAAATATAAAGTTTCTGATTAAGAATATATTGAATTTGAGGGTATAATTTTTATGAATATTAATTAAAAAGGTATATAAATTTAAGATAAGAGTCTAGTTTTTTTTTGGAAGAGTCTAAATTCTAGATTCTTTTAAAAAATTGTTATTTATTAAATATAGTTTATATGTAAGATTTGAGCTCGAAAACTTTCATTATGGCATACTCTATTAAAAGTCATTTTCTTCACGCAATTTAAATTACAAAATCTTGAAAAAGACTTTATTCACCAATCTCAAGTTCCATATTATAATATTTGATGATTATTAACTAAAAAATTATATAAGCTTAGGATAAGAGTTTAAATTTTTTTATCATAAAATCTAATTTAAAGAGAAAAAATGATTACTTCTCAAAAATGATTTATTTCTAAGATTTGAGCTTTGGATCTCTTATGACGTATATAATTTATTAGAAATAAATTTATTCGGATTATATTAAATATAAATTCTCTAATTAAGAATATTTTTAATTAAAAACGACTCTATTCACATAGGTCGAGTTCAACAACATTTGATTATCAAATAAAATATATAAACTTTAGATTAAGTTTAAATTTTATTGGCCCAAAGGAGAAGAGAAATGGTGTGTGAGAGAGAAAGAGAGAAAACTCTAAAAGTATTTGTATCTATAATCATAAAATAACAAACCAAAAACACAGAAGGAAAAGAAAAATAAATACTAAGATCTTTAAATTTATGATCTTTAGACTCAATTATTTCAGATCCATATCATGAAATCGAACTTCGAAAAAAGTTATTCATAAGATTTAAATTTGAGATCTCCTATTAAAAACATACTGTATCAAAAATAACTTTATTCACACGATTCATATATAAAATTTCTTGTTAAAAATATTTTCCGTAAAAAATAATTTTAATTACGTATTTCGAGTTTGACATCATAATATTTGTCGATTGTTAACTAAAAAGTATATAAAGCTAAAATAAGAATTTAAATTTCGAGAAAAAATTGTACTCTATCAAAAACAGTTCATTCAAGATTTAATTTTGAGATCTCTGATTAGGACATACTTTATCAACAAAAACTTCATTCACATGGCTCAAATATTTCTGATTATGCCTTCTACAAAAACTTACTCTATTTACATACTTTTGAGTTCGATATCATAATCCTTAATGATTACAAACTAAAAGTATATAAAGTTAAAAAAAATAGAAAAAGAAAAATAGTCTGGTATACTTAATTTTTACTATATACGAAATTAAAAAAACTGTTAGATTACGAAAATTTATTATACATTATCTTATCATAAACTTTAAATAAAGAGTTTTCTTTTTTTATTAATGATGATATATAAATCATATATGTGTTAGTACCCTACTTTGTTAATAATTATAGTAAAAGTTTATTCTAAGTGTTAAAACAATGAGCAACTCCACGAATGATAAGCATATGTAACTTAAATATATTTTTTTCTTAAAAAAATAATATTTTTCATGGTTTCTTTATATCATACTTTTTAAATTTTTTAAGTTCCACCATATTTAAGAAGTCATTAATTTTTTAAAATATTGAATTTTTTTTTAAAGAAGAACCTTAATAGATTTTCTTCCATTAAAACCACCCTCCTGTGGTACTTTTGAACTTAAACTGAAAATAAGAGGGTAGTTTGGTTGCTGATTAAGAAGTAAATTATTTATATATTTAAATAAGCATAATTAATATCATATTTAATAGTATTTTAGTTGCTATATAAAAAATTCAGTATACTAAATATAGTGTTCGGCTATCAATTTACAACTTCACTAACATAATTAATACACGAAGAAATAAATAAATATATATATATTGTTTCACACATAATGAAAATAAAGTAATCAATATATCAATGAACTAAACTCTTTATTAGTAATTTCTGCATTACTAAAACCAAACATAACTCTAAAAAACAACCATCAGAACACACAAAATTTCAAAAAGTACAACTCCACTATAAATAAAAAATGCAATATTTTCAATAAACAATTTCAAATTCTTTTCTCTAAAACGAATCATGACAAAAAAAAAATCCAATAATAATTGAAGCATATTTCGTGTGAATTCTTCACACCTTCAAAAAGTTTGTCTAACTATTTATGCAATGTGACCATTCTATTTTAACCAGAGATTTCGTATTGATGTCCTTAAATGAAGATATTCCTAACAAATATTGAGTCCTTCCTTTTTTTTTTGTATTTTATTGAAATTTAATTATATTTGAATCGCATATTGCAAGGTTTAATTTAATTTTGTGTTCTCAACCAAAAAAAAATTATATTTAAAACTCAAAGTCAAAATCTCTTATTAGGGCTTGAGTAACTTCAACCATTTGACCACAGCTCATTCGACAACAGTGAGTCCTCTTTCAATGACACTTACCCAACACATATGAATAGTTGAACTAGAGGGTCCGGATGCCAATTAATTTATTTATCATATTTTAATTTGACACAAAAATTTTAAAAATAATTTTTGAATCCCATAATCTTAGATTAAAAATATATTAAATATCATAAAATATCTTTTAAATTTGTGATCTTAAATATGCCATATGAAAAATCAAAATTAGAAAATTGTAGAAATAAAAAAAATATTATTTTTAAAATAGACTAAAAAATTATATGACGAACAAATTAAAACGTAGAAAGTGTATATATATATATAAAAAAAAATGATTTTCCATGATTTTAACTAGGTGTAAGATTTGGTGGATGAGATTGAATCCATTGTAATTTTAGGATAGGAATGATACACATTTACTCATCTCAGCAGTCAAAAATAGTGGATGAGAAGGTTTGATTTTTTCACCCACGTGATAAATATTGCTCATTAAATATGGATTTTAGGATATAGTGATCAATAATTTTTTCTTTTCTCTCAACTAACTTATAAAAAAATTGTGCAAGTGATTGCAAAATATATATATATATATATATATATATATATATATATATATATATATATATATATATATTTGTATAGTTAGAGGTGTGAAAAAAATGTTAATTATATTATAATAATATAAATCGTGTAGTCGCACAAAATAGAATCGAAAGAGAATAGAGTCTAAGATATATACAAAATTAGATTATGATGTAATACGAATGAAATTTGATTTGTACACACATATTATCGTAACAAATATATATATTTTTTAATTTTGAATCTTTCAAATTATTTTCATAGGAGATTCATACCATTTTTTTCTAATCCTTCAAGAAAAGGATTCATCCTCTTTGTAAGAAATAAGGAATAGAATCAATAAAAAATTTCTTTTCAATTCTAATTTTATAAAATATATTTTGTATTCAATCCATAAAAATTAACAGAAAAGATAAACTCCTTATGAAGGTATCGAATTCATGTCCTGCAGATGGAGAAAGTCTTAATGGATAGTGTTTCTTCCTTTAATGACCCTTATGTACTCAAATTTAGATTAATCGAACTATGAGCTTTAAATACCAACTATTTAAAAAATTATAAAAAACATTGCAAAATATAATTTTTACAGTTAGCGGAATATATAAAAAAATATTTTAGAAAATTAATATATAAAAATTAGTTAACTTCCTCAATACAATCCTCTTTTATCATATAAAATTAGATTGTGGTGTAATAATTAAGACTTACTTTTGTATACACAAATAATGTAAGGGTCTTATACACGTAATTGATTTTTCATGTTTTTCTTACTTATATACTCTTAATTAATGCTTACAGTAATCATTAGTTGACTTTTAATGACACGTCGTGAAAAAATCTTTCACAATTAATATATCAAGCAATAACTTAAACTAAAAATATATACTATTAATTAATAATGATTGAGTTGCTTCAAACATATGAAAATATTGAGAAAAAATAAATACGAAAACGACATCTCATGTATTCACTAATTTGATGTTATTTATGTAAGATAGTTTCATGCGCCAATTCATATTTATAAGGAATCAATCAAATTTATTTCAATTTTAAGAACTTGTATAGAATTAATATATCAATATCAATTCAATCCGAACTGTTATTGAGAATGTTTATAGCTTAAGGAGGACTCGTGAAATTTGTTAAATTTTATTCTTTAACTTTCTCTTCGTATGAATGAGACGTAACTTCTCATCATATGAATAATAAAACTACAAATAGAGAATTAATAACTAAATTAATAATGTATAGTCAAAATAAAAATACTAAATATAGAGTCATGTCAATTATAGTCATTAAAAGTGTTAATCACTTAAATGCAATATAGTACGATAGCTTTCTATTTGTTTATTTTTTCATTTTTTTAAGTTCTTCCCTTTTGAACCATATAGATTATTTTTTTTGCTTATTTAGGCAAGGAGAGTATTATTATGAATGTAATAAAGAATTATTGTGAGTTCATGTTATTGATTAAGAAAAAAGACATTTCTACTTGATTATTATAGATAGAATAAATATAAACTCAACAACTAATGAACTACACTGATTTTTTGACTAAATTATTTTAAAATAGTCATGAATTCATTTTATTAAACAAGTCTATTTGGATTTTGAAGTTATTGTCTAATTGTAAAAGGGCAGCCCGGTGCACTTAAGCTCTCGCTATGCGCAGGGTCTAGGGAAGGGCCCGACCATTGTAGCTACTAAAAAAATAAAATAAGAATTTATAAGATTATCCACACACATATTCTAATATTACATATTTTGATAAATTTTATCTAGTTTAATCATTACTATCACAATCACAATAATTATGTATTTATTTTTATAACTAAATTAAGTCATAAAAATGTGGATGGGCCACTTTTTCGTATTATATATTAAAAAAAAGACAAAATTATAGCTTATATGAGTTGTATAATGTAAAATGTATAATATCCTTGTCAAACTTTAGGATGAAAGCAACCCCATAATTATCTTTGACTTAATTACACACATCCCATAAGACTTGGCAACTACCTTATAATATTTTGATTATTTGGAAATTTCCTGTCCAAGATATAGTTATAAGTTGTTTGCATCACCGTCAAAATTGTGACGGAGTGATAAGTACTATTTAATTTTAAATTAAAAAAATTAAGAATTTGAGTTTTGAGTATGAAATTATTTCGGATAGAGATTATCTATCCCTACAAATGAGACTTTCCAGTTCACGATATGAATTCAAATTAATTAAGCTCCAAAACAAATTTCGAGCATCGAATAAAAAATAAAATAAAATAAATTGTTTTTGAATTTAAGGAAAAAAATATGCTAATTTGTCTAAATTTAGAAATCTTATTAGGAAACAAAAAAAAAGGAAGCTTTTAACATCATGTGACCTTAACATAAAGAACTTTTTAGGAGATTGATATTTTCATCGACCTCAAGTACAGTGTCAATTTTCGTTAAGAATGTTTCTTTTTTTAATTTTTTATTTGGTGTTTAATATTTATATTGACGTTTGATTAAATTTAATAAAACGATTCTTAACAAAAAATGGTGATTTACTCATAGCACAAACTCAAAACATTTAATAAATGATTGAATAAGTACTTATTACTCCATTACAATACTATTTTTATTTATCCAAGTGTAAAAGAAGAAAATTTTCTCAAGAGTCATCGACTTAATAAGCATTAATTTTCCATGAATTTGAATATAATAGCTTGTTAGCTCCAATTAATAACAAACAATGGTTAACTTAGTTTTGTGGATCCACTAATTAAACTTCTAAAATAATTTTTTCACAAGATTGGACAATCATATTGATTGAGTTAATGCAGAAAATAAAGATGGAGGAAAATAGAACATAGATTATCAATCACACATAAATGATTTATGGTGGATGGTTGAGATCCCTCTATCCTTAATCAGTGATCTTAAGAAACGTCGTCTCCAGATATGGACTCTGCATTTTGCAACATCAATAATATTTCAGTGTAATTTCACAAGTAAGATATGAGGAGGGTGATATATATATATGTATGTATGTATGTATGCATGCATCCTTACCTCTATCTTGTGTAGATTGAGAAATTATTTGTAATAGACCCTCAACTCAAGTGAAACATATAATAAAATTAAATTTGATCAAACTGGTACGAATAATAAAAAACTGAGTCAAAAACAAAACAAACAAATTGATTTCTTCAATAATACGATAACAAGAAATTTCTTCTTTAAACTGATTTCACAATAGAAAAATCTCATCATTTCTTCATCACGAAATTATGTTGAAGCTCTTTCAACTTTTAGTGTCACGAAATCCACCCAACACAAAATCGCTTAATTCGATAGGAAAAAGTTACTATAAGATCATGAGTATCAAAAGAAATACTCTATATATTCTTTAGGTTTAAGACAATAGACCAATATAATTACAGAATAATCTATATATAATATCCAGATATACATTATACACTATAACAACATACAACAATATATTCAATGTGATTCTACAAGTGGGTGTATCATATACGAGATCTTACCCTTATTGTTGTGGGATGGAGAGACTGTTTATGATAGACTCTCGACAAGTATAATCGGTTACTATTAGGAGATGGCCCAATTACCCTACTACCCCTAAACTAGGCCCAATAGATTTGGGCTTTTTATAACATCTCTTTAGGCACATAAAGCCCCACTAAATCAAAAATCATTTCAAGATTCCTTTTAGGCTCAATCAAAAAATCACAATCTAATAAGAACAAAAATTGATCTTTTAGACTCAAATACAGTAACAAGCAAAACCCTAATCCCAATCGAATTCACATTCTTCATTTCTCAGGTTAGCTCTCACATTCCCTAAAGTTTTTTTTTTTTGATTATATATATGAAATGAAAATGAATATTGAGGATCTTGTTAGTTTGGGGTTGAAGGGTTGATGTTATTTTGGTAGAATACATATTAAGAAGGGAAATGCTGTATTTGTAATTTGAATTCTATGGTGATTTAGATGATTTTTTATAATCATTTCTGGGTTAGTGAATTGGGTGTTTTTCAAAAAAAAAAAATCGATTAATTTTAGTTTTTTTTCATCATTGGGTGACTATGAAAAAATTCATTTTTGGGTCAGTGAATTGGGTTTTTCTTTCTTCGAAGTTTTCGATTAATTTTTGTTTTTTTCATCATTGGGTGATTTTGGAATTTTTCATTTTTGGGTCAGTGAATTGGGTGTTCTTCAAATTTTTCGATTAATTTTAGTTTTTTTCATCATTGGGTGATTATGAAAATTTTCATTTTTGGATTAGTGGAATTGGGTGTTTTTTCAATTTTTCGATTAATTTTAGTTTTTTTCATCATTGGTGATTATGAAAAATTTCATTTTTGGGTTAGTGGAATTGGGTGCTTGTCAAATTTTCTGATTAATTTAGTTTTCATCAAATAGTGATTTCGACAAAAAAATAATAATCATCTTTGGGTCAGTGAATTGGGTGTTTTTCGATTTTCTTGAAGTTTTATTTTTCTGGATTTAGTGATTGAAAGGAATATTCTCGGATTTCCGACTTATTTGGGACTGAGGCGTAGTTGTTGTTGAATGTTTGGTGGATTAATTTCAGGTTTAACTATGGCTGATGAGAATGCTGCCAATGGGGATGTTTTTGATGATGCAGTGGAGATCGAAGGAGAGGAAGATTCTGATGCTGCATTGAAAACAGCTCCTTTGACACACAAGATTGCTGCTTTAGAGCAAGAGAATAATCAGCTTTTTCGCGAGAACCAAGTCATCAAAGAGAGGATGGAGAAATCTAAACACTCAATCGAGGAAATCCAGAACGAAAAAGTGGAGCTGCAGAAGAAGGCAGAGAAGTTTGAGTCGGAGAATAGGGATTTAGGATCGGTAGCTGCCCGAGCAGCAGAGCTCGAGGGTGAACAGTCTCGACTGCAGCATGATCTCATAACTTCAATGAACGATCTGGAAGAATCGAATTCTGAGTTATCGAAACTGAAGTTGGCCCTAGAGGGGTTAAAGAGTTGTGAGAATGAGAAGAGTGTGAAATTGGATGCCATTGAGAGTGAAAGGAATTTGTTATTGGTGAAAGTCAAGAAGTTCGAAGCAAGTGAAAAAGATCAGAGAGCTGAAGTAGAAGCGAAAGAGAAAGAAATTAGGGGCTTGAAGAAACAGCTTGAGGATTTAAAGACCACTGTGAAGAACAACGAGGCGTGGAAAAAGGAGAAGGAGGTGCTTCATACGGTGAAAGATCAGTTGGAGAAGAGGGTAATAGAAATGATGAGTAAAGTGACCGAGTTGGAGAAGAAGTTGGAGGAGAAGGAAACATTGGTTACTGAAAGAGATGTCGACAGCAATATTAATGGTATTTCAGGAGAGGATAAGGTTAAATCTCCCGGTGGCAGTTTAGACTTATTAGTGGTGGCTGCTTCTTCAGTTGCTGCCATTGCTGTGGTAGGTATTTTGTGCTTTCTTCGATATGCAAGAAAACCATAAACTGAGAGCTTGTCTTGAAGAAGTCTGAGTTTTTAACCTGACCAAGTATGGACGTTACAATTTTTGATAGCGCTTTGGTTATGTTGGGCTTTCGTATTTAGCTTTTTGTTATCTCACCTGATACTAGATCGGATTTGTTATCTTGATTAGCTAGTTCCATGAACTGCATTTTGTTTGCTAAAGTGGACTAGGCTACATAATTCTGTTAGTACATCTCTTTCAGCTGCAGGAGTTTTTATTGCAACCATTGTTTTCCCCATTGAAACAAGTTTGTTGGTGTAACCATTCAAAGAAATCATTTGTATTGCACTGAAGCATTGAATTCATATGTAGTACTGATTTGTCTCTAATAATGAAGTTCGTATATAACTCTACTTTAGTCGATTATTTTGGCTACCTGGAGTGTTGGTGCTATGCTCCCATATTGTTGCTGTTGCAATCATATGACAACTCCTTCTGATTAGCTTAATGATTAGATTAATGACTGATGCCTGTCTACTTTGAAAAATCGCTTTAGCATTGGGGAAACTAGAAAAGATTTCTAATTCAGTATTTTGTATGCGTGTTTTGTAGAGGTAATCGTATATTCTTTGAAGTGACTTTGATCTGATAAACGAGGTGCTGCAGTGAAATTACTAACCTCTAGTATCTTTGGTTGATCTTTTGCCTTCACTTGTTAGTTATATTGATTACGGTGTATATCTTGAGATCGACTCAAAAATGGCCTGAATTTTAAGTTCTTTTAAGTTCTCGTGCTTAACTTTCGTCCTGCAAACTAGTCCTGAAGTTCTCATCTAAGCCAATTGCTGAATATTTTGTAGATTCATGTGTTTTTTATTTTACGTTCAAATGTGTATATTAGTTCAAGAATTCTTGCTTCATCATGGCAATAATAAAACCTTTTTGTTACACATTGCGCAATATATCGTTGCTGATTTATGTTTGCTAAGCTGTTACTCAGACTTGCTTCTGTTCCCTACTGGCTTCGAATATTTTTGATTGTTTCTTGTCATTCATTTTCATCGAGCCAAGGATGTATCAGAAACAATCTCTCTATTACACTGGGTATGTTGTTGTTTGTTTCTTGTCACAACCTCTCATTTTCTAAATTCTGTATAAGGTTTTGGCTTAGAGGCCTCACTTGGGAAAGTCATTTTATAAGACTACAGCGGTACATTAGGATTCATCATGAATTGAAATGAAATGACATGAAAGTGGAGATTTTATAGCGACTCCAACTTGTTTGGGACTAAAACGTAGTTATTGTTGTTACTAGTATATGCTTTATAACTACCCTCTTGAATGCTTTTCTAGTGAACACTGTTTACTATTTCCAAAAAAGACAATGACTGGCACGGATCTACCGTTGAAGTTGAGAGTTATGTAGAATCCAATGGCTTTGGCTTAGACCCTTTATTTATAAATCCACTTATTATTATGTGTATGTAACTTATCCCGAACCTAGTAGTCGTCCTATCATTCAGAATGCATAAACTTAAACTTCTGAATCTACTTTTGAACATGCAAGAGACCCACAAATAGTCACTTATTTGCTCATGTAATTGAAAATAAGCCAATGACATGAAATTATAACTCCGTGAAGTGACCACTGAACGCTATTTCTACTTAATTAATACCAGACTAGACTGGATTTAAGCTGTGTTTTATGTTACGGATCTGCTCAAAAAAGTTGTAAGCTAGCCATGCAATTTTTGGCCTAGGCAATAAATAGCAGCTGCTACTTTCTAGTCTGGTGAAATCAAGCAATTAATTGCCACTGGCTGACACAATCGGCCTTGCTTGAATATCAAGGCAAAGGTTTTTTCATTAAATACTGACTTTCTCCGTTTTAATTTATTTGTTCGAGTGTAGCTGAATACAAAATATTAAAAAGTAAGTAAAAAATAAATAATTGAATCTTGTGAATTAAAGATGTGTGATATATTAAATTGTCCTTTACAAATTGTGTTTAATAGGAGATTTTAATGTTGTGAACATATATTCAGGCGATTGTTATTGTAAGAAATTGTGAATTTGATATATTGGGTGGATTATGGATGAACATTTTTTTTTATATAAGGATATAAAATTAACTATGTCTCAATTTTAAATTTGTTAGATTGGTTATTAATACCAAAAAAAGACGAAAACTAGAAGAGCGAATTATTCAAAATAATTCGGTGTAAGATAATTCCATAAATGCAAGTATTATTCGAAATGTTTAAGCGTATCATGATATAATACATAGAAATGCAAGTATTATCCGAAATTATTGAGCGTAAATAGTCTATAATTGGCTTTTTAAGTCATTCATCAAATTTCAAATCTCATCGACAGATAAATGATGAAAATTATCAAGCTCGAGTATGACACAGACTCAAAAAATTTCAACAAGATCGATGAAATGTATAGAGCAAAAAGAACACTAAAGGAGAAAGCATTTTGTTGGGAGGGATGACATTAACACCAAGAAACGAAAATTAGGAGAGCGAATAAAATTAGATACTAAGCATTATATGTACTGAGTCATGCATTGCAACAAACGAAGCACCAACAAGGGGCCGCACATGCAAGTGGTTAAATTCGATGCAAAGCAAAAAACTTATATTTCTATATTACTCACCAATATAAATAATTCATACATTATAATTTGTTGTACTTGCAAATTTCACATAGGAGGTAAGGGCGAATCCACATGAAAAGAGGTGGAGCACGCATACATTCGTTAACTTCAGAAAAAAATGATGTATATATAAGTTTATATGCTCAAAGAAGGATCATATATTTTGTTACACTATAAAATACAAAAGTAGATTTGGTGCACTTGTAACGAGTAACATTGGATTATGTCGTTTTTAAATTCTGAATACGCCTCGATCATAATTTTACCACAAACATTAGTGGGAACAATTTCTGACTACTTTTGAAAATTACGAGCTCTCTGCTGCTGCCGTGCTGTGTGTAGCCGTTTCAAACTTATTCCCTATGCACTTTGGCCCCCTCCCCGCCCCCCTCTTTCCTTTTCTTTCTCGTAATTCGTGCACCTCGGGAAAACCCCTCTTCTTAAACCCTCACAAATCTTCAAAACAAGAACTAGTCTTCACTGTTGAAAACTCAGTGTCTTTAATGGTAGTACAAGACATATAAAGAAGAAAGAACAAAGCTTAAAGCTTTAAGTTTTTTTTTTCTTTTCAAGAAGAGAGAGAGTGTGTGTGTGTGTGTTAAAATCAGTTTGACTAATTAGGGTTTGTTTGGACCAACTCTAAGTTCTTGGCTATGGCATTACTGCTACTGCATTTTTCAGGCAGGTGTTTTTTTCCTCAAGAAAGGTAAAGCATTGAACACCCTTTTGCTCATTTTTTAGTAATTTTCATACTTTTCTTTCAGTTTGTTCTTGCTGTTGTTTGTTAAGCTTCTGAAAATGGACAGAACACCATAAGGCTCAGTTCTTGATTATGTATGGACTAGTTTTGTAACCTTTTTTTTTCCTTTTGGTGTGTTGTATTGTTCATTTTGTCAAATGGGAAATTTGAGGAGCTTCTATCAGCACTTTGCCAATTAGAATTTTCTATTTATCCTTGTATCTGCTGTATATACTTCAAGCTATGCTCTTGTTGGCTGAAAGATTGATTTTTTAAATTTTTTTACATGTTTTTTTTGCTCAGAGCAGCCACTTACATAGTGAATAGAACTCCTAGTAGATATATAAGCTGGATAGTATGATTGTGTAATTTTGAGTTGTGACGATGCTGGGACTCTTCAAAAATGTCAATGGGTGCATGTCGGGTTCTCCAAAAGTAGTGTACTTTTGGAGAATCCAACAAGGATGCATCAAAGTCCGCGCAACTTAGGTTCTTTCTATCTTGGTGTGTTCATTTTGTCAATTTCATCAAGTTCTATTCCTGAATGGGAAATTTAAGGAGCTTCTGTTCTGGCCTTAACATTTGTTTTCTTCTATGTTGTAGCACTTTTTCCAATTGGAGCTTTATATTATCCCTGTATCTGCTGTATATACTTGAAGCTACTCTCTTGTAGGATGAAAGATTGAATTTTTTTTTACATATTTTTGCTCAGAGCATCCACTTATTGGTTAATGGAACTCTTAGTAGATTATAAGCTGGATGATTTAAAGATGTTATTTTGATAAATATATAAGCTGGATGATTTGAAGGTGTAATTTATGGACCGAACCCATAAAGCTCATTTCTTGATTTTGTATGAACATATTGTGTAACCCCCCTTTTTCACTTTTGCTGTGGTGTTTTGTTCTTTCAAAATTGGTCTGTTCATTTTGTTAAATAGGAGATTTCGAGGAGCTTCTGTTGGCACTGGCATTTTTTTTCTCACATGTTATGGCACTTTTCCAATTAGAATTCTCTATTTAACACTGTATCTGCTGTGTATACTTGAATCTACACTCTTGTAGCCCTTTTCTCTTTTCTTTTGGTTTGTTCATTTTTTTCAAATGGGAAATTTTGAGGAGCTTCTGTTGGCTGTGGCATATTCTCTGTAACTCTGTTTGACCCGGTATCTTCTGTATATACTTGAAGTGACTCTCTTGTAGGCTGAAATATTGATTATTTTTTTCTAAACATATTTTTGCTCAGAGAAGCCACTTATGTAGTGAATGGAACTCTTAATATATAAACATATAAGCTGGATGATGTTAAAGGTGTATTTTGAGTAGGATATCTTCTTCTCCTACCGCCTCCCTTCCCAGGGAACCAAGAGATCTGTTATAAAAATGAGGAACTTTGGAGCAGTGAGATTATAATTGGAGGAAAGTGGATATCTTTAGAAAAAGTTGTAAGAATTTCACATTTTAGTTATTTGGATATTTACTCATTAGTGAATTCGAAGAAGCTGTTTATAACTTTTGCACCACGGACCACGGTATTGGGTTATTCAAAGATCTTGAGGTGAATACTTCTCTCAATTTCACTACAGAGGATATTAGAGTGGTCAGTGATATTAATAATTACGGTAGAGCTCATGTTTGAGGTAAAAAAAATAATTCTTGCTGGAGGTCAAAATTCTTCTGATGCATATGACCTGCAGTTGCAAAGGACTTGCGGTTTTCTTTACAAAGGACGTGCAATTTTCTTTATCTGCCAAGTCTAATTCTATAATTCATGTACTGGTAGTTGGAGGAATAGACAGTTGAGTAATCTAGTATTTATAATCTTCCAGAATTTGCCGGGGATTACAAGAAGAGTAAAAAGGCAAGATTCAAGCGAAGGGGCAGAAAAACAGTCAACTATTCCTTTGCTCTTAGTAGGTGGAGTCAGAGAACTAAACATTTCTTTATGAGATGGTTGGTAGGGTATTTTCAAAGTGTAACTAGAATGGAGAAGGTTATTTTTCATCCATGTTGAAGAGGAAAAAGTTGGATAATCTGGAAAAGGCGCTGAGTTACTAGAGTTTTTCGATAGAACATAAATCCCCAAGGCAGAAACCTTGTATTCGGTTGAAACTTTATGCCAGTCAGGGGATTCTGATAAATAAATGGGTTGTTTGTCACGGTGAAGGTTGGCAAAAACCTCATATTGGGCACAGAGTTGGAGCAAGGGTGTATGGACTTGTTGAGACTTGTACTTTCTTGATGCTCGACCCATTTATTTTTCTTCTCGAAAAATAAGCATTAATCCTTTTTGAACTGTTCAATGCTATGGTTATGCAGCCCCATGCTGTGTTCCTTTTGTCGATTTCTGACTGTTTCTTGACTTATATATTGCAGGTTAGATAGAGAAGTAGGAGCAGAGCTTGTTTCGGAGTTTTTGACGTGTTCAACTGTTAAACCTGGTTGAATATTCTGTTCCTTGTGCTTTTCTGGAACATGTGAACTTTTGTAAGTACATTGTTCCTTAAGTAGGGAATGAAGCCATCGGTCCGCGAAGCATATCAAGCTTTGTATCATATTTTGACAATAGTAGCAATTATTCATAGTGGATGAAGTATTTTTTCTTGCATATATAAGCTACTCAGGTTTATATTTTCTGAGTTTTGATCAATCTGTTACCATTCAAACTTCAATGAAAGTCTAATGCTCAATTAGTTTGAATGTCTATGGTTATTGTTTGGGATTAGTCTTCTGTTCACTCTTGACATGCTACGTTGCTCGGACTCTTCAAAAATATTGTTGTATCCATATTTGATTCTCCAAAAATGCACTACTTTTGGAGTATTACCACACAACTAGTGACATTTTTGAACAGCCCGAGCGAGCAACATAGCTGACATGAATACATTATATTTGCTATTTGTTACCATTCAAACTTCAGTGAGAATCTACTGCTCAATTAGCTTGGATGTCTATGGTCATTGGATAATAGGGATTAGTTTTTTGTTTTCACTTTGACATACTATGTTATTCGTACTCTTCAAAAATGTTGCTGCATTTGTGTTGTATTCTTCAAAAATAACTACTTTTAGAGGGTTTGACATGCATCCAATGACCATTTAGCAACATAAAAAAAAAAAAAGGGCAGCCCGGTGCACTAAAGCTCCCACTATGCGCGGGGTTCGGGGAAGGGCCTGACCACGAGGGTCTATTGTACGCAGCCTTGCCTTGCATTTCTGCCAGAGGCTGTTTCCAAGGCTTGAACCCGTAACCTCCTGGTCACATGGCAGCAACTTTACCAGTTACTCCAAGGCCAACAACTTTACCATTTAGCAACATAGTTCACATGAATACATTATATACTTGCTACTATCTGATTGAATATGAAAAAGCATCATCAAGAAGCACAAATTCTCAAATCTGCAATGATCATTCCCAAGAGAAGATATGAAAAATTGCAAATGTAAATTTTATTTTAAAAAATGTAAAGATTCGATGTCTTAATACACAATCAAAATTAAATTGGTTGCTCTCAAAATTTGAGCGGTGTCACCTAAATTGGAACTGAGAGAGTAGTAATATAATTAAGTACTAATGAAAAGTTCGAGCTTGAGCTATATATTAGATGACATGGCAAAGAGATTCTTGACTTGAGACCTTTTTCATTGAGAACTAATCCAATGTTGAGAACTTTTTTTTTATTGAGACCTAATTTGATGTCTTTATGCAGGTGAACAGTCCTATATTATGTCCTTCAATGGCATTGTCTTTCGCGGCGCTGGAATATATTTTCGTCACTTCCTGAAAGTGCATGGACAATCGCCATTCCCCTCTTTCATAATGTTCTCGTAAAATTGCTCATGAATCAAAGCGTGAATGTCCCTTCGAAGTTTCACACACTCTTTTTGATCAAAAACATGGTGGGGAATTTATGTCGATGCTGGCACCTGCACTAATGTCAGTGAGAGCAATTTGAGTATCACGTTGACCTTCTTTTGTAGATGAAATCAGATATAATATAATAATAACAATAAAATAAAAAAGGGCAGCCCGGTGCACTAAAGCTCCCGCTATGCGCGGGGTATTTAGTGTAATTTCACAGGCGAAATTTTGGGAGGGTGCTACCTTGTAAAGATAGAAAAGTTGTTTCCAGTAGACCCTCGACCGAAGTAAATAGAATTTTTGACATTACCAACTCTATTTCTCTTTTCTTCTCTCTCACAACCTCAAGAAGTAAATTCTCTATTCCTAATCTTGCACCTATTGCTCTTGAAATTTTGAACCTTTGGTAACTTAAATGTAGGAGAAAACCTCCCTTCCAATACTCTGTCAAAGTCAAATGTGTCAATTAGTCCTTGTTTGACATCAATCCCAAGCAAGCACTCAAACTGTCTCATATTTGGTAAAATGATTAAAAAGGGAAATTTGGTCATTTTACACACATATATATATATATATATATTATTTTTTTAAATCGTAATAATGTTGTATTCTTCTTCATTAAGGATATGCTGGCAGCCTTCAAGAGATAAATAAGAAGAAAGAGGAGGGAAACTACTTACAATGACCCTAACAGATCTACTAATTCTAATTCATCTATGTCTATACATTTTATATTAATCATCTGAGAAGTGTGGTGATGAGACGGATCAAATCTCTTCGACCTTAATCAAAAGTCTCAAGTTAAACTCATAGAAATAATTTTTGTTTTTTTAGTAGAAAGTGTTTCTCCTTTAATGAGTCATAAGCAATGACGTAACCGTTTGATTTTTGCACATGTTCCACTTTGGGATAACTTAAAAGACATATAATATTCGAAGTTAGTCGTGACAAAATTTAATTTCACTCACAGTTGACTGATGTTAAGCACATACAGTTGAAATTCAACTATTTTTGCATCAACTTCAGCCTCAAATCATATATGACTGAAGTTTAGTCATTTCTATTCAAAGTCCCACCACATGTAACTTTAAGCATTTTTTTGAAGTTTAACTTTGTCAAGTCTAATTCCAGATATCATATTATTAAATTAAGTATATGTGCAAATAATGCCAAGGGATATGGGTGTGTCCTCATATTAATGATGGTCTTGTCTCTATACATTTATTACAACTCGAATTGAGTACAGTTCCATTGCAGCCTATATTGCTCCTTTCCTAGAGCTTAGCTGTAATTAGATGCGGATCTAAGACTCCTTCCGGCTATACTCTAGTTGAACAGTCTTAGTTCAGTTTGAGAAGTCAAGGAGGCACGAAGAGCGAGTTTTGTAGTCTCAAATAAATTTATTATTTTTTATTCGAATTATTTAGATATATGGTTTGAAAGAAGTGTTGACGTAATTGGTAAAATTGTTGTCATGTGATCAGGAGGTCATGCATTCAAGCTGTGGAAACAACCTCTTACAGAATGAAAGGTGAAGGGTAAGATCGCATATAATAGACCCTTGTGATTCGATTCGAGCAGAAAAGGGGGAAGTGGCCTAGTGATCAAAAACCACAATTTTACCATTTAGAAAAAAAAATAATCAAACAATAGATGTTCAGGTTTTGAATCTTTTGAATTCTTACAACTTCTTCAAGTTATTCAAGTTGATACTATAATAATAACTTAGTTTACAGTCAAATGTTTAGTAAACTTCTTAATAGATAAACAAGGCCGAAACAAAAACTACTCAGTTCACGTAAACCTGTAATCAACACTATAGATCCGCCCTGGTTAGAGGTGTCTTTGACATAGATAGACAGACAAAAAACTTAAAAGCTCAAAGTCCCAAGGGAGGGCAAAAATTGACAATTAACTTTGCTTTCTCATTTACTACACTTTCAATGTGTATTCATTCACCTACCCTGTCTGAGAAGGCTTAAAGTCTTACATTATTCATGTCAGCTCAAAACTAGTCTTACTCATGCAATTTTCTTACAAGTATTTCCTTTGTGGAAACTCTCATATAAGTTGCAATCTTTTTTATATTAAAATGCTAAAAAAATACATCTTAAAATGTTAGTCAAAGTTCATACAGTTTGATTCTCGAGAAGGAAATGTGATAGTGCAATACGATACATAAGATATATGGTTAGACCTCTCTATAACAACCATTCTCTATAATAACACTTCACTATAACAATTAAGTTTTTTCGGGATCAATTTTTCATGTTATGTTATATTATATGTTCTTTATAAGATTATTTTTCTGTAACAAACAACAAAAAAAATTCGAACAAATGACATTGTTATAAAGAGGTTTGATGATATTTCAATTTTCCATTAGTTTAGTATTAATTTGTAGAGTTTGTTAAGAGCTGATGAAACAGGACATCGACTCATTATAAGTTTCTCCAACACTCCCAAACCTGAGAAACTTGTCAGGAAATAAAGAATTTATAGCTACAGATTACTTGTATGTACAGGCTGTATATATACACATATATAGCTTTTGGTATATAGCACGAATATAGCGATCGAGGAGCTATGACTCAACTGCTTCACGTATTTCATCGTATTGTACGAGATGAGCTAGAAGAGCCTAGGTGAGTGATAATTATACAAGGCATGTGGCAGAGTCGTAGGTACTTTGACTGCTTTGTATCGAGTGAAGAGAAGGGGTTGGTTGGCTTAGTAGCGCTCGAACTTTCAAATAATCACCATTATGAGTGATACATTTCAATTCTTACATACATTATAATGAAATTAACTTCATTAATTGTACTATAAAAAGTATTTTGTGTTTGTGACAATGACATAACTTGGATATGTTTAGAGTGACGAAGGACATTTGTCCATGTTATATGTGAGATTTTAAATGAGACCTTAAATGCAACCTGCAACATATGCAGCTGACCTCATACTCTTTCATTTATGCTTATATTAACAACTTCTGTCTTTATTACACTTCATTTTTATTTAGATAATCATGGTGTATGAATCAACTTACGTGCACCTCGATTAATTTCACAGGGTATATACTTGCTACTTCTCACCAACACCTTAATAATTCCACGGAGTACTTGCTACCTCCCACCAGTAAGGTACATCCTCATTACTCTTTATATATAGCTCTTCTCTTGTATCTAGGCATCAATTAAACTCCTTAACCATGATCTCCAGACCAGTTTGCGCATATACAATTCCTCTTGTATCACTAGGCATCAATTAATACTCTTTAATTGTGGTATCCACATCAGCTTGCGCGCATCTTAACTAATTCCACGGAGTACCTGGTACCTCCCACCAACACAGATACATCCTTGTTACTTACTCTTTATATACAACTCTTCTCTTGTTTTACTAGGCATCAATTAAAATCTTTAACCATGATGTTCAGACAAGCTTACACGCATCTTGACAAATTCAACGGGATAGCTGTTACCTCCCATCAGCACAAGTACGTCCTCTTTTACTCTTTATATACAACTCTTTTCTTGTATCACTATGCATCAGTTAAGCTCTTTACCTCCACCCCGCATCCTCCTTTTCTCTCATTCAGTTCCTCTGAGAGCAAACCAAGATGGAGAAGAAAAGAAGCAAGAAGACTTCTGTAATCCTGTGGGCTACAGTTGCTGCATTACTCTTGCAGAATTTGGTCACTCCTGTCATTTCTTGCAGAAGTCTCTCCTTAATTACTTCTATATATCATGCTGTTTTTGCTTCAAGTCCTTTTGTTAAAAAGGGAAAACCAACAAAGAAACAAATAAGAAATGTTCTTATTACTACTAATTTTTTGCTGAGAATTGAAAAGGCACGATCTCGTTGAAAGATTTTATACATCTGTCCTTCCTCAACGTATTCTTTAGACAAACGACTCTGCTTTTTTCCTCTGTTCGGATGATAAATCTTTCTCAGAACACTTCTGTTTTAGTATTTTTGTTAGTTTATTACTTACTGTTTTCAACTTTTTAAATCAAATTCCTTATTTTATTTTTATGACAGCTTCGCGAACACCTTCAACACGCGGCTCAAGAGGTGGTGGCTCTCAAAAAACACCTTCACATGGAAGCAGTAGCCGTGGCAGAAAATCACATGCTAGCTGTGATAATCTGCCAAGTGGAGGGGGTGGCGGCTATACTCCCACCCCAATTCCTCCTTCAGGAGGAACTGGAGGTGGTTACTCTTCGCCATCCGCTCCAACTTCTTCTGGAAGTCCGCCAAGTACACCGGATGTTTCCGTACCATCACCTCCTATTGACCCCAATTCACCACCTTCTGGAGGGAGTAGTTGCTATCCCTCCCCTCCAATTAATGATGGAACCCCACCAACTACTCCTATCATAAGCCCTGACACTCCGAGCATTCCCGATATATCCACTCCTTCAGCTCCGTTTGACCCCAATTCACCACCTTCTGGAGGGGGCGGATACTATCCATCCCCTCCAACTTATGGTAACCCTACCACACCAACCATTGAAACCCCACCAACTACTCCTATAATCGGCCCTGACACTCCGAGCATTCCCGATATATCCACTCCTTTAGTTCCATTTGATCCCAATTCACCACCTTCTGGAGGGGGCGGATACTATCCATCCCCTCCAACTTATGGTGCCCCTACCACACCAATCATTGAAACCCCACCAACTACTCCTATCATCGGCCCTGACACTCCTAGCATTCCCGATATATTCACTCCTTCAGCTCCATTTGATCCCAATTCACCACCTTCTGGAGGGGGCGGATACTATCCATCCCCTCCAACTTTCCCTACACCTAGTACCCCCGGTATACCCATAATTCTCCCTCCAATTACTCCTATCATCAACCCGGGCATCCAAGGCACCCCTAGTATCTACATGCCTCCACCTCTGTTTGATCCCAACTCACCACCTTTCTCAATCGAGTAAGTAAATTTTGCATTACGCGACTCCCTTTAGGGACTATGATAAAATTGAAATGTAGCATATTAACATGAAATGTTATGAATTTTGTAGTTACTGGAGGACTAACCCGGCTTTAATATGGGGCTTGTTTGGCTGGTGGGCAACTGTTGGTAGTGCATTTGGTGTAGCTGGTGCTCCGGGGCTCGGATCAAACTTTAACTTGCTGCAAGCACTTTCAAACACTCATTCCGATGGTGTTGGGGAACTCTACAGGGAAGGAACAGCTTCTTTGCTGAACTCCATGGTGAGCAAGAAGTTCCCTTACACTACCAAACAAGTCAGGGATAGTTTTGTTGCAGCACTTAGTTCAAACAAGGCAGCTGCAACTCAGGCAGCGCGATTTAAGATAGCTAACGAGGGTTGCTTCAAGCCTAGAGCTTGAAAAAAAAGGCCCGTATCAATAATTCTGTTTCTACGTATGGACATACATTTCCTCAGGATCTTGTTCATTCGCAATGTATCCTGACAGACCGGTAGAACTTGAACCTTATATCATGTTTCAAAAATCACCTTGTATCTTGCAATTATGTTCAGTTTTCATTATGATTTCTTCTGAGTTTAGTTTAAAGGTTGATTTTAATACATGTAGAATATTAATTTGATGTGTTACCTAGTATATCTTTTGTTATGTAACGAAAGAGTCGTACACAACATTAGACCTTTGGTTCACCACATTATATGCTTTAAAAAGTGCAGGATTATTTATACAACAACATATTCAGTGTAATTCCACAATAAATGTGTGAGGAAGGGTATGATGTACGCAGACCTTATCCCTACCTTGGCAGATAGAGATGTTGTTTCCGATAGACCGTTGGCTCGAGAAAAGGATTACTTATACAACATCACTTTAAATGCATATCAACTCCTTAAACTAAATTATATGCATCATGGTCCATCAATACTTAAATGGACACTCAACAACTAAACAGTATATAAATGACTACACAGTATTTTCCATCTGAATGCAGCGGCGGAACTAAGATTTTGTTTCATGCATCTTAAATCTGTCTCAGCTCATAATTGCATGAAACCTCTTATGAGTTCGGGATTCTAATCTTTTTAGTTTTTTTTTTTTAGTGTGTAATCATGGAATTCGCAGTCGCTACCCTCTTGATAAACTCAGCTCAAGTATAATAGCCCGCAAATTACACAGAAAATACAACACTAGGCAAGCCTTGTTCGATGAGATCGATCGAGAAACGCATGTAGGTGGGGTGGTATCGAACCCAGGCACCCCTATTTGAGAGATCCCTTACTCAACCAACTCTGCCACCACCGAAGTAGCTAAAGTGTAACCTTTTTAGTTTCAAATTAATACCTATTTTTTTTTTTGGCAAATACTCCCTCCATTTCAATATATTTCTTCTACTTAATTACCTTTTTAATCCGTTTCAAAATAATGTCTCTTTCTTTTTCCGATAAACTCTTAAGTTTGAACTTTTCACATAAGACTAGATTAAAGAACATTTTGATACATTTGACGTCGTATCTTTAATTTAACACTACACGATTCAAAAGTTTTTCTTTACTTTCTTGAACTTCGTGTCAAATTGAACCGGAGAAAGTAGTTGTTTTAGAATCGAAGTTGTTGAGTCGTTTTAGCAGAAGTCGCCGGAAAAATATTGAGCTGCTCATGAAATAGTGAAGATGGGGAAGCATGTGCCATGATCGAAATAGCTGAATCTTTTAATGTCAACTCCACATTGAGATTCATATTTTATTATACTTTCTTGTTTTTGATTTATGTGATGACTTTTGAATTTTATCGTCTTATTGAAGAATCTAATCAAATTTTTAGTTTTCACGATCAATGAATATTGTTACACTAATCGAAAAGTGTAATCACATACAAAGTTGAACTATACCATATAAAATCACGGTCTAAAATCATACCTTGTTACAGGTTTGCGAAAAAGAAGTTTTCAAAGAATCTTCGTATAAACTTTACCGGAATTGTAGAAGGAAGAAAGAGAGGGAAAAAAATAAAGTACTTTTTCTTTCTTTTCAATTAGTTGTTAAAATTTGTGCATAAGAGACTATATAAATGTAGTGATTAAGATTGGTTTTAGTTATTGATAGACTGATTATAGTACAAGAGGTGTCTGCATCCTGAGGAGTTGATATAAATTAGATATTTTCATTAAAAGGCTGCCTTAGGTATAACCTTATAGTGGTAATATACACTTGATAAAAATGTGTGATTTGATACCCTTAACTCGTTACTCTCAAAGATATATAAAGTAACAAATGGATATTTATAATTTATAAGGTGGACCGATTAGCAATTCTGAAAATTTGTGAATATTTATAAACAATGAAATCAAAAGTGTACATTCCAAGTAATCAACGGTTAAACGTGCTTAGTCACGTATAGACTAAAATAAGAATTTACCAATAACCGAGAGACCAAAAGTGCCATTAACCCAAATCTCTTACATTTCCTGTCTGGACATATTTATAAAGAGAAATTGGTATTCTTCAAATGTGCAGTATCTATAAGTTGGAAGTCATTATGTTGCAAATATTGTTTTCTTTTTTTTTTGCCAGAATATACCAAAAATTTCAAAGACTGAAATTAGAGGCATACTATATATTATGGTTCAAGTAAGGTATCATATTCATAAGTAAGCAAAAGCCCTACAAATTCCTTGGATATTTTCTCTTGACTAATTAACTCACTATCTTCACCCTTTATTAGGCTGCTATGGTCCAAAACTCAAGAGACTGAAAAATACTAAACAGCAGACAATACCATCTCCCAGTAGGCTGGAGCGTAGGAACGAAAGCTGCAAAAATACCAGAATACCTTGCAATTTTTCTCTCAGCTGGCTCGGATGAACAAACCGAGACCATAATGAGCATGTGTTGACACTAATTCCGAATGATCCTTGACACGTTCAATACCCATAAAGAACCCCAAACGAGAACGAACAGAATAGAAAAGAGAAGTAGATACAGATAAGTCAGTTAATTGATGGGGGCTAAGATGTCAAAAAACTGATAGATTTCTTGAACAAAAGAACCCATCTTGAACTAATTTATGGGAGCTCTGGAAAAGAAAAATCTTCAAATGAACTAATTTCTACAAAATCTTAACATAAGGATAAGAGAAGGAGACTGTTTGATAGGTGCTAATATACACAGATAATGCCAAAGAATGGCAACCTAAAGCATACCAAAGACTTGCTCTTATTTTGCATCATAACACAGGGCCAGAGTGACGGTGCTTGATGAAGCCTTCGAATCTGTTGAAGAAAGATTCAGAATTATTCTTTCCAGCTAATATAGAATATATCATAATTGTAAACTACATTATAAAGTATTGACCTTCGAATTCATCACGCATCCAGTCCTGGGCACACATCAAAGCTTGCAAGGTATCTGATCTTAGCGAACTGCGATATGGCTCAAGAGCCTTATTCCCAGTGTTGAACACATACTCTAGTGAAGCTTTTGACATTGGCATACCTAGAATATTGCGTGCCATCATGGACAGAATAGGATACCTTGGAGTGTGAACCTTCCACCAGTTTAATATGCTAAAATCGTCTTTTCTAGGGAACAGCTTTTCCTCCAAATAATTGTCCAAATCTGATTTAATGTTGTTGCTCACTGAGGTTTCATAGATGAATTTGTCGAATCCTGTCAGCCGATCATTATTAGCACCACCAACTTGAGATGCTTCAGCTTGACCATTAGGAGCTAATGGTGAGTAAATAGCATGGCCATTATACAGAGCCTTCATACAATCTGAGACAATATTAATGCAGTCTGGAGCACTATCACCATATATTTGTGGATAATAATATTTAACCAATTGCATCTTGAATCGTGGGTCTAAGATAGCTGCAATCGCCAAAGCCAAGCTACATTTTTTCCAGTACTCATCAAATCTGCTTTTCAACTTAAGAGCCAAAGAATTAACAAAGTCATCTGAGTTTTGA
The DNA here is from genome assembly GCF_947179165.1 of Solanum dulcamara. Taxonomy (NCBI): domain Eukaryota; kingdom Viridiplantae; phylum Streptophyta; class Magnoliopsida; order Solanales; family Solanaceae; genus Solanum; species Solanum dulcamara. Next base: position 65,423,325 of record NC_077248.1, on the reverse strand, counting down.
CACCACTCAATCAACTGCAAATGAATATCACAGATATCTGGGAAATACGTATTTGCCGTAGGATACTTGCTTCCTGCAAAAACATTGGAAACCTCAACAAAGAGCTTTAGGAAGCTAGCAATGGCACTTATCCTATCCCACTCTGTCACAGTTGGACACATTGCATACCGAGAATCATGTTCTTGCAAAAGGGGAAATGCATCTTTGTACTCCAAAGCAGTTTCAATCATGAAATAAGTTGAGTTCCAATAAAATGAATTATCAAGATTCAGGCACTTCTGGGAATCAACCCCAACAATTTGAGCCATCTCATTGAACTTTTCCTGGGTTGCCTGTGAACTTCGAACATACCGAATACTTTCCCGGACCTTGTGGATTATCTGGCTTGCTGTTTCTATGGTATCTTGGACCATCAACTTGATAACATTAGCTGCACAGCGTGTATCAAATAATTGACCATCACAATAAAGAAACCTGTGCTGACAAAGCTGCTCTCTGATTCTACTTACAATTTTGTCATATGTCGAGTAGTTATCAAATGTCACTGAAAACAATTTTCGGTCGATATCCCAATTTCTTAGACTAGTCATGATAACTTCTGACAGCATGTCTTCTGTTTGGGAAGGATCAGTTGTTAAAAAATTCAGAATCTTCTTTTTAAGATGCCAAGAGTCATCTATGTAATGCGCCGTCAAACACAAGTATTCCGCATCGCCATTTGCAGTCCATGTATCAGCACTAAGACTGATTTTCCCAGGCAATTTGTCCAACTCTTCATATACTTTCTGTCTCTCCATCAGATAAATTTCCCGGCAATCAGCCTCAACTCCATCAAATGTTGCAATGTCAAACAAGGGTTGAAGATTTCTGACAAATATACGGAAACCAATATGTTCAACCATAGACAAGGGGTAGCCATGTAATATGATCATGCGAGCAAGATCAAGCCTGCTTCGCCTGTTATCAAAGTTAACAATCCCATTGTTGAATAACCCATCTCTTGTGTGTCCTTGTTCAAACTTAGTCCTCACAATGCTGACTGCTTCACCATTTCTCTGCTCTTGATCAAAACTATAATTCGAGATAGCAAGAGTTCCCTCCTTTTTCTTTCCCCGTGTAAGCAACTGACTTATATCATGGTTTGATCTCCTACGACATCTGATCAAATGATTTCTCAAATGTGAAGTCCCACTGGTACTAGACCCACTAAGTTTCCTTTTACAGTGCCTACAGATAGCCACAAAAGTATCACCTTTTTTTACTCTATCAAAGTCATTCCACACAACAGATTTTAGCCTACTGGAATTGACTATGACTGCTTCCTCCTCTATCTCCATTGCTTCCAGTACTGTAGCAATACCTGGGATATTTTTTAGGTGGGCAGGGGGAAATGACAAGATAATTATTAGTTCTAAACCATAATAAATGAAGAAACAACAAAGCTTCAATAACACAGACTAATTGAAATCATACATTTCTTTAAATTACCAATTGGAATAATAGTGTCAATCACACTAGTACAAGGACGCCATATATATCTCGCCAGAAATTGAAAACCCTTTATATATATTCACCAATAATTGGAAGGTCTCAATGCACATAAAAGCAACCTCTAAAAAAGATTGAATAAAGAAATAACAAGTAATACTTGGGAGAAAAAGGAAGTACATACTAACCATCATGGGCAGAGCTATATTGCATGAAGGGGTTCAATTAAATCCCCTTAGCCCAAAAATTATATTATACTAAGCATACAACAACAACATACCCAATGGTTCAATTATATTGCATGAAGGGGTTCAATTAAATCCCCTTAGCCCAAAAATTATATTATACTAAGCATACAACAACAACAACATACCCAGTGTAGTTCCACAAAGTAGGGTTTGGAGAGGGTAGAGTGTACTCAGACCTTAACCCTACCACATAGGTAGAGAGACTGTTTCGATAGACCCTCGGCTCAAGGAAAAACAGAAAAAATTAAACTAAGCATATAGGGTAAAAATAATTTATTTTAAAATATAAATTGTTGAATCCCCTTGGCATAAGGGAATCTTCTAGTGCAGCAGTAAAGGTGGCTCAAAAATTGCTTCAAGTTGCAGGTTCAAGAGCCAGATCTGACATTTTTTTAATCTCCTTGTTAGAATCTTGACTGTGCTAACCATATACTTTAGTAGCATCGACAACTAGTAAAGTATTTTCAATCACAAAGTGGTTAAAAATGAAATTATGAAAAATGTCATAGGCAAGAAAAATGGAAGCGAACTCGTGAAAAGTTCCGATGAAAACAATGACAAAGTGTTCAACATAAAATCATTCACTGTCAACCAAAAAAAAAACGATAACTTTTTTTATGAAACAAAATAGCACAACTTTCACCATTCCCATTCCTAAACTGACACACAACTAGAGAATATTTCAAACACACGTTTCAATACTGTACAGACAAAAAGAATACACCATAAGTTTCACCAACACCTTATTCTACAGATAAATAAGACTTCTCATACTTCACCCAAAAAAAAACTTTCTCGGATAATTAATCAGAACATTTGTGAGGATTGATTGGCTGTTCACTTTATTAAAAGAAGGATGTATCATGATACTATACACTGTGCTCTAACAGCATGCATTCTGCCTTCTTTGTCCATACTAACTATTGTGTCAGACTCGCAGGGCTTTGGTTCAAGGGCAAAGGTAGTACAGTGGCGGATGTGTGATAGGCTCAAGTCACAAGTTCAAAATCCGCCTGTTGAACCAATTCTGGTATGCTATTGTGACAATAATTTTCACTATTTGTATGCGACTTCTGCAGTTAATGTTCTTTTAAGCTGTTACTCTAGACATATACCTAAGCAAATGATCTAAGGCCCATTCCTTCAGCTGTGCAATGTTTACCATTATATGATAGTCAAAAAAAATGTAGGTACATATGACTAATTTTTAGGCGAGGCACAGTATATATAGTATACCAATAAACATAGCCCGGATTTCTCTACCATTTACATTCCAGATACACTATCAAATCTACCAATAAACCTAGACCGGACTTCTCTACCATTTACATTACAAAAAACACCTATCATATTTGCACTCATCACATCAAACCGTCCATTTACATTACAAAAAACACCTATTTGCACACATTACATAAAAATTTACAGCTTTATCAAATGCTTTTCTAAAGGTGTATTAAGCTGCTATATATAGCCCTTAAATTTCAAATTACCCACCTAAGGCAACACAAGACAACTATAACTTTAATCCAAACTAGTTGGGGTCAGCAATATGAACATTAATATCCACTTTGCTCCATATGATTCCTCAAACCCACGTAAGACAATAGATTACAATTCAGAAATTCTAGCCAACATAACACCGAAATTCCTCTTTAATTTTACAAAGCACAACATTGTTAACAAACCAAAGATGGAAACTTTAACCACGCATTAAATATTGAAATGACGAAATTCAACAAGTATTTTGTAAAAGCCTTAGAGGACAGAGTTACCAAGTACATTCTGCTTCATATGAATCCTCAAAACCACGAAAGACAACAAGAAGAAATATTTAATAAAACTACGCACTCCGAAATTCTAGCCAACAAAAAACACTAAAATTACTCATTAATATACAAAGCACAACATTGTTTGCAAACCAAAGATGGAAACTTTAACCACAAATTAAACGAGTAGTGCAGTCAAAATCCTTGATGGACAGAGTTACCAGGTACATTCTACTTCATATGAATCCTCAAAACCACCAAACACCAAAATTACTACCCAACAACCTACCCAGTATAATCTCACAAGTGCGGTCGTCAGCGGAACATTGTTTGGAAACCAAAAAATGGAAACTTTAAGCACAAATTAGTGCTCCAAATGCAAAATTCAAAGAGTAAAAAGCTCAATCTATTACCAAATTTTGCATTCCCAAAACCCGGGTCTTCATGACCCAGTAACCCGAATCCATAATCCGATCCATTAGGGTAAATTAAAAAAAAAAAAGTCGGGTCAGAGAAGCAGAATTATTAAAACCCTATAGACATCGGATCGGTAAAACATACATATAACCCAAAATTCATTCGGACTTTCGGGTTTAAACATATCCAAATAACAACACTACCATATATTATGGCGTAAAAGAGAGAGAAACAAGACAGAGAAACACTATGTGAGAGAGAGACTTACGAGAATTGAAGAACTTTTTGGCGTTGTTAACAGAAAGAGGGAGAAATTTAGGGTTTATTTTTTGTGAAGGATTTCTCACACAGTGAAGGTGTAACTGTGTGTGAAAAAACGAAAGAGATGAGAGTGAAGGATTGTTTTTGGGTAAATGGATCTAAGGCGCCAACCCGAAGAGAAACAATCGATTGGGCCAACTGTTTTGGGCTTCAGTGAATGAGGCCTATAGGAAGAGCTATTTGGCCCATTTTATGTTCTGTTGGACATACCTTTTGTTAGATATCGATATTTAACTCCATGTTACCTCCAAGAATTTAACTTATATACATTGACCGATTATCATATAATTCTTATTGTAAACGATGAGTGTTCATTCTTGATTTATGTGGATTAGGGGTTGAGCTAACACGTGAAATACTTTGAGGCTCGAGGAGTATGAGTAAATAAGGTAAAAGTCCATCTGGCTGATCTCAAATTGGATTAAGGCTGTGTATCGGTCAGTTCGGTTAGATTTTCAAGTTTATCGATTATCGATTTATAAACATACCAAACTGTTATAGAACCATTAAGATATTGACTTATCGATTTATCGGCTATTGATCATTATCGATTCGGTTATTAGTTTAACCGTTAAGATTTGATAAATAAAACAATTAAAAATCACTTAGAAACAAGGTGACAAACCAAATGAACCATGCACATGAGTTGAAAAATTGTGTCTTCCTCAAAAGCAAATGTAGAACATTGTATAATATCCAAGATTTTGAGACAACACGAAATAAACCCTAAGTGAAGGATTTTATATATCGAATGATAATAAATATAAATTATGAAGTTATTATCGGGTTATCAGTTAATCCATTAAGAAAAAATCTTAAATAGTTAAGAATCAATAACCCGATAATAAAAATAATTAAAACCATTACTGAAACCGCTAAATCAATAATCCATTACCGCTAAACCAACAACTCTTTTTTGATTAGATTTATCAATTTCGATTCGATTTTGAACAACCCTAAGTTTAATGAGAAGTTAAATAAACTTTACGAAGAAGTAAACTATGACTAATTAGGCTATTAGTGACCAAATGCCAACTCGTCTCCCTTCCTCTCCTCTCTTTAAATTGAGAAGAAAAAAAAGTCCTTAGTTTGCAGATCTGTTGCTTCAAATTCATCGAACATCTGTATGTATATCATCAGAGTAAAAAGAAAAAAAGGCCTAACGTTAGCAAAAGTCCCCAATTAATTTCTTTCTTTTAAAAGATTCACCACCAAAAATTCTCTTTAGCAACAGTAACTTAATTACTAAATATACTCCAACAAAAAAGTTAACCTGTCGACTAAATATGTTAAGATTCTTATGTTGCATGTGGTTAACGTGAAGTAGAAGCAAAGGTAAGTGTAATAGGAAAGAAAACTAAACTATTTTGTATGAATTTTCTCACGTGTTTTCTTCGTTTTTTTTTTGTTTTTTTTACCATGGGTGAGATCGTAGACTAATTGAATTCAAAATATAAAGTTTATGGATTTTAACGATATCAAAAAAGTATACGTATAAATATCCAAAGGAAATTGAAATCACACCGAGGATGGCAATAAAACTTAAACAAGTTTCAATTCTATCACTAAAACAAGAACTTACTTTGTTATTGAATTTCTAACAGATAGATTTAATATATTTATTTAACTTCTCAATATAAATACGACATCTAACATAATTGTACTTTTTTTTTTCTTTTTCTAACATAATTGTTACTAGATTCTCGAAAAACCACACCCCATACCCTAGATCCGCCCTCTTTCAATACCTTCATAGAGGAGAAAAGAAGACTCTCTACTTTGAAAAAGATGTTCTTTACTTGTGCTAAGGGCTTTCATCTACAAAATTCTTAACTTATAAAATCTTGCAAATTATTTTGAATATCTCATATTTCCCTCAAAAGAAATTAAAGAGATCAAACTAAGAAGAGTAAAATAAGAGAAGTATTTTCCAATGGGTGCTGCTGGTACTATTGCTAAAAGTTTGAATGCATTAATAGGGTACGTACTTCAATTAAATTTCTGTAGTTTATTATCTATTAGATGATACATATATCTTTTTTGACCTAATCAAATTTAATTTAATTATATAAAATGTATACTTTTTTTTGTTGCTAATATTGACATTTTGCATCAACTTTCTTATTAATTAAATATATCTACGACGATGTACACGTATATGTCAATTTTTTGTTGTATTGTAAAAAAAAAAATGGGGAACGTCACAAGCCAAAAATAATTACAAATTATTTGTCATATATACAAAAAAAAAGAGAGAGAAAAAGATAGACTACTTACGTATAAATTGTGTATATTATATGTGTATATATATTTGTAGGCTATTATTTTGAAGGAAGGTTATATCGTGTAAAATCCCCCAAAAATATAAGCTCAACATGCATGTTTTTCTTTTTGGATTTACTTTGTGTTGAATAATCATAAAATAGTGACCTCCTATATAGAGATGTAAGTTTTTGTTTTATGGGTTCATTTTTTTGTTTTTATATTTTTAGTAAATTAAGAACTAACTTTTCAATTATTTTTTTCTTAACAGTCCTGGAGTGATGCTTCTTTATCCTTTGTAAGTTTCAATTTGATCAATTATTAATTAATTTCTTGCAAGTAAAAAATCCTCAATAAATTAAAATGCACAACATATATTAATTAACTAATTGTTCTTGAATACAATATTGAACAGGTATTCTTCTATGAGAGCAATTGAGAGCCCTTCACCATTAGATGATCAACAATGGCTAACCTATTGGGTTCTATACTCATTCATAACTCTATTTGAGTTATCTTTTTGGAAAATCCTCCAATGGTAACAATAACTTCTATATTGTCAAAAGATTAGTATTATTAGTATAGTAGTATTCTGGTATTCGAATCAGTTTGTCTGTGCATGCCTCAATCATGATTAGCTATGAAATCTATTGCTGATCATTTGTCATTATATACCTCGTAGTTAACATGATTTTTTAAAACAATTTGTTGTTATCCTCATTGAATAGAATTAGTGATGATTTTTTGCTTTTAAGCAACAAAGTTTGTCCACTAATACCAATTCTATTTAGGGAGTAATTCTTAAATTTTCTTCCTAGAATTTAAATATGATCCTGTCATTACATGTGTCGAATAACTTTGCATGACCACCAAATTTTAAACAAACGAGAAGAAGTCACTTAACTTCTTTTTTCCTGAGTCATCAAATTCAAACAATAATCTCTCATCACGATATTTTCACATCTCGTTGATCGTTAGGCTACATTCTTAGATGCATTCTGAACGAGTTACATCCTCATTGTAACTTTTCTTGATGCATTTTGAACAAGTTACTACTAAATACAATAGAACTAAGGACAGATAAATTTTGTAGTTAAATAACAAAATTCATTGCTAATTCTATTTAGCGATGAATTAGCGACTAATTATTATAAAATTTTGTTAGCTACGGGGAATTTAGTGACGGATTAACGATTATACTGTCATTTTCAGGCTCCCATTCTGGCCATACATCAAACTTGTATGTTGTATGTGGTTAGTGCTACCAATTTTCCATGGAGCAGCTTATGTACATGAGAATTTCATAAGGAAACATGTCAAAGTTGGGAGTCATGTTAGCTCAAATTATCCACAAAATCAAAGGAAAGCACTCCAAATGATGAGCCTTGATGCAAGGAAAGCTGTTGAAAGATACATAGAGAAGTATGGACCAGATGCCTTTGATAAGGTGGTCAAAGCGGTACGAAATCTCAAATCAGTTTAAATTTTATGCATCGACAGTATTGATAGAAAAAATAATATGATGATAGTCATTCTTATTCCGAATATGACATGTTTGCAGGCGGAGAGAGAAGCAAAGAAACATTGAAGAAAACAATACCATCAAAATAATATGACCCAACATGTGCAACAACATATTCAGTGTAATTCTACGAACGAGACGAGAGCAAAAATGGAGTATAATTTAGAAATGTATTAGTGAAGGACTATATCATTGTGTATTTTGAATTTCATAACACTTCCACATAAATGAAACATTTGCATTCTGAACAGCTTCCAACTTTATGTGCATCTTATTTTGATACTAGTTCTTTTTTTTTTTTAAAAAAAAGAAGTTGTCCAGTGTTTGGTATTTGTATTGGGGACTAAATTCGAAATCGTATAGGAAAGTTCTACATTGGGGTAAAATATTCCCTAACAATGACAATTCCCTACCCAGAAGGACTCGAAATCAAGCTCGAACTAGAACTCGAAACTGCTGATTAAGAATAAAAAAATAATTATCACTCTACCACAACCCTAATTGATATTTTGATATTATTAGTTGGAGAGTCTTTAATTAGGATAATTCATAAATGTCGTATTCAATTGAACCTGACATTTTTGACACGATTTATAAAATAAAGAAATTACTAGATCATTTTCAAAAAATATTACTACATTTTAAGCCTATATTTTAAAAGGCTAGTTCAACTCCATTTAAACAAAAATTAGAGCCTGAATTTAAAGTTTATATATAGTTCTAAATTTTTCATTAAGCTCATTGTTTGTTTTAGTTATTCGATTCTTAAATATATATATATGATAAATTTTTTAATATAAATAAAAAAATCTAAATAAAAGCTACATAATCGTTCAAATCTTATCTCGTATTGTACCTCCGCCCCTATCTTAAATGATATAGCATTTAAGTTTTAGGGCAACAACAAAAAGAAATTAGCTAGCAAGCATAATTTGAAACTTGAAAAGCACAATAAATAACATATCATCACTAGTTAAGCAACATATATATATATATATATATATATATATATATATATATATATATATATATCTTAAGTTGAATGAAAAATATGAAATATATTCTCTGCTATTTTCCATCAACCCCTCTTTTCTTTCTGTCTCCCCTCGTGGCTTCAAATGTCCTATTGACCCTACCTTGGTTTCAATTTCTCACTCAAGAGCATCATGTACCCCACTCATCATATCACTCACGTCTCCTCAGTTCAAACTCACCCTAACCCCAACCCCACCCTCATCCCAGACAGATTTCAAAATTTTAATTTCTGAATTCTGATTTTTTTAAAATAATAATTTATTTATTATGAATAAATTACTACATATATTAAATAAAATATTTAATACGGTTTATCAAAGATATGATCATAGATAAGAGATTGTGAAAGATACGGATTAAGTTAGGTGAGTAGGCAGTAGTGCATTGTCTCACTATTCGTCCGTACTAGCAGTCATAATATTACTCCCCTAGGTTCTTGTTCTTCATTTTTTGTTACTATATGTTGTTTCTTGTATTTTGATTATCATATTATTTTGTGTAGTTACTGTTGACTTGCTTTCTAGATTGTTTTGAATTGATTTTCCTTGAAACAAAGATTTATTAGAAATAACCTTGCTCTCTATCTTCTACCGTTTTAAATTCTACTCTATGAAACTATATTGAATATATTATAATTGTAAGCAAAATATTTGATACAAATATAATATTTTTAATAAACATTATTAAGCTGTGCCGCATGTAAATTAAAATTCTAGCTCCGCCTCCGAGTTGTGAATGCCTTCCAAAGTCTAAACATTTCTTGCATAATGATTCTATTCTTACTCAAGCTCATGTCCCCACTCCCCCACCCATCATATCAGTCACATCTCCTCACTCCCCCACCTCTCATGAAAACTAAACCCCATAAACCCTCCAAATAGTTCTTGCAAATAAAAAAAATGATTCTTTTCTTAAAAACCAAATAGAACTCCAACAATTGATGAGAAACTTCATAGACTTTTACAACAACACAATGTATCCATTCAAACTCTCTTTATTTCCTCTACTGCTCATGTTGTTTTTATCTACCACCACCCCTTCTGTCTCCACCAATGAACATGTTACAAACATCAAGAGTCTCCCACCACCACAACCAAACATGAATCCCCATGAACTAGAAACACTTTTCAAGATCATGGAATCCATTTCCAATGATCAAAATTGGAGAAAATCACATCCAAATCCATGCCAACAAGGGTCATCTTGGCTTGGAATTGAGTGCAAAAAAAATACCAATCTTGATAATGATCATGACAACAACATTTACCATGTCACTAGGCTTGATTTTGGTACACATCCAAACCCCACTTGCAAGAAAACAGCAACATTCCCTTCACTCATTTTCCAACTCCCAAATCTTGAATCTGTTTTCTTCATCCAATGCTTCACACAAACAAAAACAAGAATCTCTGTTCAAGAAAACAGAATTCTCCAACAACTTAGTTTAAGATCAAATCCATCACTAATTGGCACAATCCCACCTCAAATTTCATCACTAAAATCACTCCAAATCCTCACATTGTCACAAAACAATCTTCTTGGACAAATCCCAGAACAAATTTTCACCCTTAACTCACTTGTTCATCTTGATTTAAGCTACAACAAACTCACAGGCAAAATCCCAAACCAAATTGGCAGTCTCAACAATCTTGTAGGCTTAGATTTAAGCTACAATTCATTCACTAGTCCAATCCCATACACAATTGGCCAACTCAAGACTCTTCAAAAACTCGACTTGAGCTCGAATTCTTTCACAGGAAAAATCCCTGAGACAATTGAAAATTTACAATTTTTAAACTTCTTAGCCCTGAGTAACAACAAGTTAACTGGGAATTTCCCAAAAGGGATGAATAAGCTTCAGGAGCTACAATATTTTCTTATGGATGATAATCCAATGTCCATAAAACTCCCTGAAGAATTCAGTCAACTACACAAACTTCAAGAATTGAGTCTTTCTGCTTCAGGTTACTCAGGAGAAATACCATCAAGTTATTCTCAGCTATTAAACTTAACTACATTGTCATTACAGAACAATCTATTAACAGGCGAGATACCGATGGAATTTTCGAGACTTTCACATATGTACCACTTGAATTTGAGCAGAAATTTGTTAGATGGTATTGTTCCATTCAATTCAAGTTTCTTGAAAAGACTTGGTAGGAATTTGGACTTAAGTGGAAATCCAGGATTATGTTTGAATCCACATGAAGGGGTTAATGGAATTTATATTGGAGTTAATGTGTGTGGGAGCAAGAATAATAGTAGTTCTATAACTATGCCATTGAAGAATAGATGTGAAGAAGCTTCATTTGGAGTAATTACATCATTGTTTCTTGTTTGTGTTTTATGTATTTTAGAATTGTTCTTCTTTGTTTAGGAGTTTGTATTATTGATTCTTTAGTTTCTAGTAAAAGGTATCTCACTTTGTCTCAAAATACTTATCGTGTTTTTTTGTTTACGCTCTACTTAATAGGATATTAATTATTCTTATTTATGTCTTAAAGATATAATCACTCATAATCAGGTGCCGAGCCACCTTGAGTCCAGGGGTTCAACCGACCCCCTTCGACGAAAAATTATACTATTTGTACATAGTTAAAATAATTTTTTTATGTATATATAGTAGATGTCGAACCCCCTTAGACTAATTTGTATGTCTACTCTTCAAATTTTGAACTCTCTTAATGAAAATTTTGATTCTACCACTGCTCATAATAGTTATGATTCTTTTAGTGAAAAGTATCTTCCCTTGTCTCAAAATAATGGTAGTTGTTTTCATTTACACGCTCCTTAACAAAATGCCCTTCCTCGGACCCCGCGCATAGCGGGAGCTTTAGTGCACCGGACTGCCATTTTATTCATATCTCAAGAGGAATTGATCTTTGTTTAGGAATTTTAGGCTTGATTGTATTATTGATTCTTTCTAGTAAAAGATATTTCTTTCATCTCAAAATATTGTCGTATGTTTCATTTATACGCGCCCTTTTAACAAACATTAATTAGATGTTTGATTATTTTACCCTTATTCATGTCTTTTGATATAATTACTTAGAATATTTACCCTTATTTATGTCTTAGAAGGAATTGTTCTTTGTTTAGAAATTTTAGGCTTGGTTGAATTATTGATTTTTTCCAGTAAAAGATACTTCCTCTATCTTAAAATACCGATCATGTTTGATTTATTTACCCTTATTTATATTTTGAAATATAATCATTCAGAATATTTACCCTTATTTATGTCTTAGCGGAATTGTTCTTTGTTTATGAATTTTAGGCTTGGTTGTGTTATTGATTATTTCTGTTAAAAGGTATCTTCTTCCATTTCAAAATACTAGTTGTGTTTTTCACTTACATGCTAGAATATTATTAATTAGAAGAATATTTAATTATTTTATTTTTATTTATTGTGTCTTAAAAATAATTTCAGTATAACTAATATTAATATTATTCATATACTTTATTCAATATTATTTTTATACATCGGATCGACAACCACACTTATTACTTTAAAGTATCAAAGCATATTCATGATTATGTCATTCATTTACACTTTATTTGGGCAATTTTATGATCAACACTAAACATAGTTACACTTTATTTAGACAATTTTATGATCCCAATGAATCTAACTTTGTAGTTCTGAGCAGCTAACTATTTGCACAGACAGGGAGTCATACATTGGTGAGTTGTCTCTTAGTATAAAATATTATGCGTATGCCTTAGTTTTACCCAAAAACAAGAATTAAAAAAATATTTTAAAAAAATGAAGGATATCAATTACTCCATTCATAATACTCTCTTATGTTTTTAACTCAAAAATATCTTTATCGTTATATTTTTGACTCAAATATATTTTTCAACTAGCAAAATGACTCAAACTATTCCTCTTGCTAATAGTCCAAAGATAATCACGGCTCAATATAAATATCAGACAATGAAAAACAAAAAAAAAGAAGAATATTGTTAAAAAAAATTACATTATTAATGTTGCTTTAACTTATTAAAATATGTTAGTTACTATATTCTTATACCTTATAAAAACATAATGAGTTAATGATAAAAAAAACACTTAAAGTGTTTTAATTTTGTGAGTTTTATACCTGAACTATCAAGTGTGTGATTTTCCTATATGAACTATCACTAAAGTAACTATCAGTTATTACCTTTTCATACCTGAAATATCAACACCGTTCAAGTAGGAAAATTGAACAATTGAAAGTTGAGATATGTTTTGAAAAACAGTTCAGATAGAAAACTCGCACACCAAATAGTTTATGTATGACAATCAAGAAACCTCTATACATAAGATATATTTTTAACCCTTTCCTAAAAAAATATTTTGATCAACTTCTATTATGAAAATTTGTTCTCGCACCAAATGATATATACAATACAATAACATATTCAGTATAGTCTCACAAGTGAGATCTAGAAATAATAACATATACGCAAACTTTACCTCTATTATTGTCAGATAGAAAAACTGTTTTTGATAGACTTTCGATATTTTGGAAACATAATTTGAAAGAAATACAAGAGTGCATGAACAAATATATTTCCAATATTTTGTGTAGGGACACGAACACGAGTGCTGTGTAATGAAGAAACAAGACATTCAGAACAGGAAAGGACACTTAATTTGTTTTTTTAAAAAAAGACTGAGAATTAGCTGTTGGATGCCACTTCCAGTTCAGTCTATTCTTATCAGTACTAAATTCCAGCTTCTTATCTCATTTTTTTTAAAAAAATAATACAACATTTTTCAAATATATCTAGCTGCAATTTTTGTCCTATATACTTGCATAATCATAAATTTTTACCTTATTTACCTTCACTACTATTTAATAACCAACTATGGGTGAATGGTAGCAATCAAGTACATGTATTAATAAAGTTGAAATTAGAATTTATGTGTTCTGAAGTTATTATCAAATTTACAATTCGTTTTAGTTATTGACCCCGTAATTAAATATGTGTATACACATATATTTAATGAATTTTTTAAATACAAATATATGTTTTAAGAAAAAGTCTTACTAGATTCGTCCAAACTTATACCTAATGTATGATATAGTTTCGCCCTTCATTTATGATAATAGAGGTATTTAAAGACGAATTCAGAATTTTAATTCTAGAAGTTTGAATATGGAATTAATTTTACCAAAAATTCTTTTGATTTATTAGATTCAAAATCAATTATCAGATTTATACTTGTTATTTTGATTTCTTATTCAGTGTTTGGTATTCATGTTGGAACTCGATTAATTCGAATTTACGCTATGTAAAGCCCATCCAAAGAAAAAACTTCCTATCAAGATTTTATTTTTTTCATATCTAAAGTTCGAAATCAAAATCTTTAATCAAGGAAAGAGCAACCCCATCCGTTATACTTTTTTCCGGACTATATATATATATATAGCTTGAACTAAATGCTACTAAATCATTGTACTGTTGTGCTGACTGTATACATAATAGATTGAAGGGTTAGGGGGTGGGGGCGGTTGAGGAGCCATTTCTTAAAGGAATAAATATTCCACATTGCACTTTTTTGTAGAAAAGGAACAAAAGCAAAAGTCTATACTTTTTAATTTCCAAATTGGAGTGCAAGTAAATGTTCACTCAATCACTTGTCACAAAAAAGGACTATCAATTAAATACACTATTTTCATGTGTTGTATATTAATGAATCCCAAGCTTCATTACAGTTTTGTCCACATTGTGTTCTTTAAGAAATGGTCCCTTTTTTTTCATAGCTTAAATACACCAAACATTGAGGAAACAAATTACAGCACTGCAATACTACTTGAGATGTATAATAAATTCTCATGACAAAATGATAAAAATGGTCTCTTAGATATATTTCTGAACAGTTTTAGTCATTTAATTTTGTTAAAATTGAACACTATTGATTTTCATTAAATATTTAATGAACTCTGACTGATTCCTTGTATATTTTGTAGAGTTGTGGACGTGTGTAGGAGTAATTTGCCCCCGTCTTATGTTATATGAATTAAACTTATATTATACAAATTATGAAACTTCGAAAAAAGCGATAAAACATAGAGTACCAATTTAGATGTATGTCAAGTAGATTCACAACAAGGACATGCTAGAGGGTCAAGCCACAAAATCAATGGCTTAATTTTGGAGACTCAAATTGTTTATGTTATACCCCAAAATTTTTTAAGATAAGACCCGAGCCATTCTTCTTATGGTATAAGTCCGAGCCTGATGAATTATAATTGTATATATATTTTAGGATCAATTTCTAAGTATTTAAGGTTTATTGGAGGTGAATTAGGGTCATAAGGAACCTCTAGTACTAATTTGAGTTTCAATATCCTTTACCGATTGAGTTTTCATATAAGATCATATGAGAATCAACTTCAAATGATCATATCTCTCAGAATATTAAGAGTTGTGTGTCCCATGACTTATCAAATTAAGGATCTTTGTGTCCTCTTTCCAAATTCACCAAATTTTCCTCATTTGGAGTTCGGAGTAGAAAGTTATGATAGTTTTACTGAAGCATGTTCGGACAGGCCACTTCGGCGAGTTCACCTGCCAATTTGGCGACTCACGGAATGGTTCAACGACAAGACAATTTAGCTCACCGAATGGATCCAAAATCCTCCAGAAACTGTTATTTTAGGCAAGGTAAAACATCCTTTGGCGACTCATTGAATGATTCGGCGAGGAGACCTCCAGCTCGCCGAAATTGCTGATGGAATTTATTAAAAGGTGATTTTTCTCAATCTTTCAACCTAATAACATTCTTATACGTAGAGATACTCTCAAGATCCCAAATTCTCCTTCTTGCAAAGATCAAGCACTTCTAGAAAGGGATTTCTTCAATATTAGGAGATCTAAAGACTCCAAGTTCAAGATTTTCTTCACAAATCCATAGATTGGTTTCTAACTTCAAGCTATAAGGTTCGAAACCCAATACTTTTATCCAATAATTCCTAAGATTCAGGTATGTAAAGCTACCACAATGTTGGACTGCGTCCATGTGCCCCTTCATCTTTATTGATTCGAGTTGAGTTAAGTTGGAGTTTTCGAATTTCCTAAATTAAATTCTTGAGTTATCTATTGTCTCTTGAGTTCCTTGTACTTATTTAAATACGTATTGATGTTGTTTATGGATTGAGTATTTGATTTGAATGTATGTTCATGTCTTCATTCACATGAACCCTAATTGAGGATTATATTTGATTTTGAACAATGATTTTATAAGAGTTTGAGTTTTCACATGAGTTGAGTCTTTGGAGTCTTTGAAGGTTTTTCATTATTTTGAATTTATATATATATATATATATATATATATATATATATATATTACTGAAAGAACTTGATAAGACGAGCATGAACCGAGCCCGAGCTGAAGTGGAAAGAGTCTTTAAGATTATAACTGTATTGTGATCCTGATTTCTCTATACATCATTTTGAGTCGAGATTGCATGTTTTTAAAGAGATTTAAAAGAGTTGAGTTTTTAATTTAAATGAGTGGATTTGATTGAATTGATTTGAAAGAGCATCATGATTAAAGATTTAGTCTAGAGCCTTGAATTGTGAATGTATGATTGTGATTGAAATGTGAGCATGATGATAGTATTGACAGTGTTGATTAATTGATAGTCTTGGATGTTGTCATAAATGATTGTTTGAGTTGGAGTTTTGGAAAGGTATGATTTGAGTTTGAGAAGTTTCTTAATTTTTAGTTTAAGCATGAGTATTTTGAGTATAAATGAGTTGAACATTTTTACATTAAAACATCTATTTTGCGAATGAGTTGATGAGT
Source organism: Solanum dulcamara (assembly GCF_947179165.1). NCBI lineage: Eukaryota > Viridiplantae > Streptophyta > Magnoliopsida > Solanales > Solanaceae > Solanum > Solanum dulcamara. Next base: position 65,406,462 of record NC_077248.1, on the reverse strand, counting down.
TAAAATTATATTTTAAATACATTTAATATCTATTGCATGATTGAGTTGAAAGCATGTCTTAAATGAAAATATTAATGATTGTTGACTCGGAGTCGTGATGAGTTATGAAAGAGTCTTGAAAGGATTATTTGATTGAAAGACGTGATGATTGAGATAGATTGAGTTTTGAAAAGGGTCCAATAAGACCAAATGAGATAATTTGAATATTTTACCTGATAGATATGAGAATATTGAGTCTTGGAGGAGTATTGAGTACCGATTTGGATAAGAGTATAGTATGACTCAAATCCCATGAACTACGTAGCCAACATAGGATGGAGCGTTAAACCTCTTAAGTCCCAAAACGATGGACTTTGATTGATTGTGGATCTAATGAAAGTGATTCGTCCCTTACCCTAACAAAGTATTGGACGGGTGTGGCAACAACATCACTTTGTTGTGCATCACTGCTCATAGATGATGGTTGTCAGTTAGAGAAACTCCCAAATTAAGTGGATTGTGCGTGATATGATTGGTTCGATTGAGATTGTAGATGATTGAGTCGATTTGAAAGACATTTCTAAATTCTAATTTGCATACCCGTTGAGTCGACTCCTTTGAGTTTATTATTGAGTTGATTGAATATGATGTGATTGGTTTGATTGGTATTGTAGTTGATTGAGTCGATTTGTAAAATATTTCCACATTCTAATTCACATATCTATTGAGTTGAGTCCTTTGACTTTATTCGATGAGTTGATGATATATGATTTGATTGGATGATATATAATTGGATTGGATCAGATGATATATGATCGGATTGGATCGGATTGGATCGGATTGTATATGATTGAATTGGATCGAATTGTATATGATTGGATTGGATCAGATTGTATATGATTGGATTTGATCGAATTGTATATGATTAGATTGAATCGGATTGCATATTATTGGATTGAATCGGATTGTATATGATTGGATTGGATCAGATTGTATATTATTGAATTAGATTGTACATGATTGGATTGGATCGTATATGATTGGTCTCTGTCTAAATCGTATTCTTACTTTAGACTTATGACACCTTGATTGTGTCTCTCTTATCCTTCTGATTTGAGATATCTGAACTGGTATTATTCTACCTTGATGCATGTTTCATTCTGTCATATTACATACTCGTACATTTCACATACTGACGTCCATTTAGACCTGCATCATTTCATGATGCAGAAACAGGTTTAAGAGGTCACCAATAGGCGCACCGTTGAGGATCTGTTCACACTCAGCTTATTGGTGAGTCCTCCCCTACATTCGGAGGATACCACTTATGTTGTTCTTGCGTTGAGTTTAGTTTTTTCATTCTGATTTGAGGTAACCATGAACCTATCATTGACACCAATTAGATAGTAGTGATAGAGGCTTCATAGACTAGATAGTGATGGATCGATTGAGTATTATATTTTCTTGAATTGTTCTTGTCAGACTATTTAGTGACATAGATTGAAGTTTGATTTGTTTGCCCATGACCTTTCTTCCTTGAGCTAGATTGTTGATTGGAATTGCCCACCTAATTATGTCTTTATTTTAAGTCTTTTGCTGATTGAATGAATGAACGGATGTGTGATCAGGCCAAATGGTTCGCTTGGGAGTCAGTAATGGTTTTTGAGTGCTGGCCACGTCTAGAGTACCCTCCCGGAGCATGGCAGTTTATTTCACTCGATATTTAATATTTATATTGAATTTTTCAATTTATTTAAATTTGTGTCACGCAAGATCGATTAAAGAGGAGAGCTCTTCCTAGTAAGATTTTTTTCATTTTGAGGCTCGAACCGAAAGATCTCTAATTAAGGAAGGATGAGACCCAATTTTTACCTATTATAAATTTATGGGTTAAATTTTCTTTAAAAAACCTAAAAATGATATATTTAATATGAATATATATGTTATTTTTAAATTAAAATAATGTCACCGATCTTATTGAGTCGCTCCCCTGAATAACAACGAGGGCTATATTATGAAATGAATTAATCTACCTTTTTTTTTTTTTTTTTTTTTAAGAGAAGGAACAAATGCTAAAGTCTGTGCTTTTTCATTTTCCAATTGGAGTGCAAGTAATGTTCACTCAATCACTTGTCACAAAGGACCATCAATTATTTACACTATTTTCTTGTGTTTTATATTTCCTCCGTTTACTTTTACTTTATACATGGACTTCGAACATTTCTTCAGAAATAATAATAAGAGTGTTTTATTATAATGCTCATATTGATTGATGTATAGTTTCTATTTTAGAAAATAATTTGAGAAATAAGTAATTAATTTTGAGGATAAAATATTTTTTTTTTCATTTTAGATATATTAAAAGTGACAAGTAAAAATAAAAAAATATTTTTGAATGAACAAATAAAAGTGAACGAATAGCCTATTAATGAATAGGCCTTTTCCCAAGCTTCATTACAGTTTTGTCCACATTTTTTTTTTGGAAGTGGTCCCTTTTTTCATAGCTTTAAAACACCAAACATTGAGGAAACAGTGTACACAACTACTATTGCTACTGTGGGAAATTTAGTAAATACTCATTGAGAAAAATGATAAAGGATGAGGAGGAAGAAAGGGTGATTGGTGATGACATAGTAGTGAGAAAAGAGAAAGGAGGAATAAAAAAATTAAACTCAAAATTAAGGAGAAATGTCAAGTTTGTCCCTAAATTATGCAAAAGGTTCAAATTTGCTCTTCAATTTTTTTTTAAAATAATCTTTAATTGTGGGACATATGGCATCACTAGGTGCTAAACTTCCGTTTGAAAATAAGGGCAAAGTTGGCCTATTTTAGTAATGGTTGTTAGCATATTTGTATTTTTAAGATACTTAGAACAACTTTGCAGAACTTAGTAAAAAACAACAAAATTAAAGCATATTTCAAAACCAGAAAGTTAAAAACCAGTAAACAAATATAGAATCAGTAACAAATCAAAAACAATATTGAAGAGAAGAAAATCAAGCCTAGTGAATGCACAATGTGTTCTTAAGGAAATTATTTTCTTCAAATACCCGAAGTTAATGGAATATATCTTTCCGAGATAAAACTATTTTTACTCATCAATGAATTGATACCTAAAATAATGGTGTCAACGAACCACTCAACGGGAGCAAATTACACGAGATTTTATTTGTACAAAAGAAGAAGAAGAAGGTTAAGAAAATTCGTAGTAAAAAGTCTGCGGAATCAAATGTAGTTATAGCCACAAATGTATTGTTTTTGAAAGTTTGCAACCTTCCAGAACAGTCACACGCACATACTGTTCTCCTATGTAATTACGGAGGGTCCTGCAAATATTTTGTAAAAAATTTATCGAAAGCAATGCCACCAAAAAATTCATGGGCTACATACACGAAAAACTAAAAAAATTGACTAATTCATGTTGAGTGACCCCTAAATGCTAAGAAATTGTAACAATCCAAAATTTTTCGCCAAGACTCGAACCATTCTTCATATGCGTATAGACTCGAACTTGATGAATTCTAATTGTATATATGAGTTAGGATCAATTCCTAAGTATTTGAAGTATATTAGAGGTAAATTATGGTTATAAGGAACCTCTAGTACTAAGAGCCCGTTTGGATGAGCTTAAAAAAGTAACTTTTATGTATGAAGTGCTTTTAGAACTTTGAAGTGCTGAAAGTTATTTTTATAAATAAGCAGTTGATTGTTTGGATAAAAATGCTTATGTTGAAAATAAGTGTTTGAATTTTAGGGTTAAAAGAATAAAAATGGTAGTTTGAGAATTTAGTTAAAATATAAGAGATATAAAAATAATTTTCATGATCAAACAAAATGGCTTTAAGCACTTAAAAAAAAAGTTAGAAATCCTAACTTTTTATTTTTGACTGACTTTAAGAACTTTATAGCTTAAAGTTAGTATTAGGCAAACACGTCCAAAAGCTAAAAAAGGGCTTATAAGTTGGTTTGACCAACTTAAAGCCCATCCAAACAGGCTCTAAGTCGAGTTGAAAGATCCTTTACCGATTAAGTTTTCATATAACATCTTATAAGAATCAACTTTAAATGACCATATATCTCCTAATATTAAGAGTTAGGTGTCCTATGACTATCCAATTAAAGATATATGTGTCCTCTTTCCAACACCACAAAGTTTGCCTCATTTGGTGTTAGGAGTAAAAAGTTATGACCATTTTTCTATTTCATTGTCCTGACATGATAGGACTTGGTTGATTGATGGATCCATGATTGGTTGATTCGTTCATACTCTGGCAAAGTATGGACGGACGTGGCAATAACGTTGGCTTGTTGCACATCACTGACTCATAGGTGATGATTATCGGTTAGATAAACTCCTAAATTGAGTGGATTATACATGATATGATTGGTTTGATTGAGATTGTAGATGATTAAGTCGAATTGTAAAACATTGCTAAATTTTAATTTGCATATCTATTGAGTCGAGTCCTTTGAGTTTATTATTGAATTGATTGAATACTTGATTGATTAGTTTGATTGGTATTGTAGATGATTGAGTCGATTTGTATAATATTTCTAAATTCTAATTCACATGTCTATTGAGTTGAGTCCTTTGACTTTATTCGTTGAGTTGATGATTGGATTGGATTGGATGATATGTGATTGGATCAGATTGTATATGATTGGATTGGATGATATGTGATTGGATTGAGTCGGATTGTGTATGATTGGATTGGAACGGATTTGTATATGATTGGATTGGATCGAATTGTATATGATTGGATTGAATTAGATTGTATATGATTGGATTGGATTGTATATGATTGGTCTTTGTCTAAATCACATTCTTACTTTAGACTTATGACACCTTGATTGAGTCTCTCTTATCTTTCTGATTTGAGATATCTGAACTGATATTATTCTACCTTGATTCATGTTTTATTCTGTCATATTACATACTCATACATTCCACGTACTGATGTCCATTTAGACCTGCATCGTTTCATGATGCAGAAATAAGTTTAAGAGGTTATCAATAGGCGCACCATTGAGGATCTGTTCACACTCAGCTTATTGGTGAGTCCTCCCTTACATTCGGAGGATACTACTTATGTTATTTTGGCATTGAGTTTAGTTTTTTCATTCTGATTTGAGATAACCATGAACCTATCATTGACACCAATTAGATAGTAGTGATAAAGGCTTTGTAGACTAAATATTGATGGGTCGATGGAGTATTATATTTTCTTGAATTGTTCTTGTCAGACTATTTAATGACATAGATTAAAGTTTGATTTATTTCCCCATGACCTTTCTTCCTTGAGCTAGATTGTTGATTGGAATTGCCCACCTAATTATCTCTTTATTTTAAGTCTTCCACCGATTGAATGAATAAACGAATGTGTGATCAGGCCAAGTGGTTCGCTTGGGAGCTAGTAATGATTTCTGAGTGTCGGCACGTCTAGGGTACCCTCCCGGGGTGTGACAGTATACTTGACCTTAACTATCAACAAATTATACATATGTTTTATTTTAGGAAAACCTACATAATTACACATAGTTCACTACCATATTTACTATTACTACCTATACTCTCAAAATATTACGTATCTTACCACTAATGAAAAGTTTTCTACCATATATTGAGGAAGATACACTTAGATACATGTATTTTTACTACCAAATACATTAAAATAGGGAGAGAGGCGAGCGATATGGAGAGGGAGGAGAGAGAGATTCGTATGTATTGCAGACACATGCGAATCACATTAAATATACACTAGATACATATATCTGTATGTATTTGATGTGATTCACATGTATCTGAAATACCAGATACATGCAAGACTGATGAGCGAGATAGAAGAGAGGCGAGGGAGGCGAGCGAGACTTGTTATGTATCCCAGATACATGCAAACAGGGGCGGACCCACGTGGTGTTCAGGGGGTTCATCCGAACCCCCTTCGTTAAAAAATTACACTGTGTATATAAGATAAATTTTTTAATTTATGTGTATATATTTAACATTGAACCCCCTGAGTATAAGCCAAAGGACTAGCTCAGTGGCAAAGGAGGTTCAATATTTCTCCTTAGATGTCACAGATCGCGTGTTCGAATCCAGACAAACATATTTTTTTCCCGATTTTAGTTACGTTTTAGGCTTAGTTTTTATCCTTTTTTTAAATTAAAAAATGACTTCTTAACATATTATTTTTTTAAAAAAATTCACTCTTTAATTGAAAAGTCAAGACATTAAAATCCCCTCTTTTTTATTTTCTAGGAATTTCATTTTTTCACTTTCTCTCCCAACTCTTCTCTTCTCTTTCAAATTGAGTGCCTGCTACTGGCTACTGTTGTGTGCTGCTGCTGTGTGCTGCTGTGTGCTGCCGGCTGCCCTGCTGTCCATTCTCCGCTAGTCCGTCGTCCACTGCCGGTAAGAGTAAGTTCTTAATTCTTCTTCATTTTATTTGTTCTTAAAATTTTTAGAATTTTTTTTAAAAAATCTATATGGCTTTGGCTTTGGTATAATGATATTTATTGTCTTATTTATGTGCTCTTAGTCTTTACGATTCAGTTTCAAGATTCAATGAAGAAGTATTTCACCAAAATTTCAAAATCAAGTTTAGCCTCTCAAAGTCATAGTCAATCTAACCAAGAAGAAAATGCTAATCATTCGGAAGTATCATTACATTCTTCTCAAGAATTTGATTTGGGTTCTTTAAAGTTTGATCCCGGTGAAAGAATCTCAATATTGAACCATCATCCAAATCATCGTGATATTATTAGAAGAGCATACCTTTTAAATGGTCCTTGCCAACCTCGTTTAGCGGTGCATGAGTATCCTCAAACAAATATTTCTGGATCAATACGTCGTTTTAATCATGAATGGTTTGATGATGTATATCATGATTGGTTGGAGTATAGTGTTAGTAAAGATGCAGTCTATTGTTTGTATTTTTATCTATTTAAAGACCATAACATTCATCAAGGAGGAGGTGAAGTATTTTCAAGTGTTGGGTTTAAGAGTTGGAATAAAAAGAGTAGTCTTGACAAACATATTGGTCAACCAAATAGCATACATAATCAATCAAAAAAGAAATGTCAAGATTTATTACAACAACGGCAATCTATTCAATTTTCATTTGAGAGGCAATATAATCAACTCAAGTATGGATATTGGATTCGCTTAAGTGCTTCGGTTGATGTAGTAAGACTTCTCATAACTCAGGAATTTGCATTCCGAGGTCATGATGAATCTAAATCATCACTTAGTAGGGGTAACTTTCTTGAAATTCTCTCATGATATGCAAATAAATGTGATAAAATTTGTGATTATGTACTAGAACATGCTCCTCAAAATGATCAAATGACTTCTCCAAAGATTCAAAAAGAAATTGTGAGTGCATGTAAAATAGAGACCGTTAAAGTTATTCTTGATGAATTAAATGGTGATTACTTTGCCTTGCTCGTTGATGAATCCTTTGATGTGTCACGCAAGGAGCAAATGGCTATTGTATTTCGATATATTGATAGAAAGGGATTTGTGATGGAGCGACTTATTGACATTGTTCATGTTCAAGATACTAGTGCTCCATCTCTAAAGGAGGCAATTGTTAATTTACTCGCTCAACATTCTTTGAGTCCATCAAGTGTGCGTGGACAATGTTATGATGGGGCAAGCAATATGCAAGGTGAGATCAATGGCCTTAAAATGTTGATTAGGCAAGAAAGTAGATCGGCTCATTCCATCCATTGTTTTGCTCATCAACTTCAACTAACTCTTGTTGGGGTCTCTAAAAAGTGTGTTGAAGTGGGAAAACTTGTAGTATTGGTCTCAAATATTTTAAATGTATTGGGATCATCTTTTAAACATATGGATGAATTACGTGATTCTCAAAAAGAAATAATTAAAGAGGCATTAGATATGGGTGAACTTACAACCGGTAGGGGCTTGAATCAACAACTTGGTCTTTCAAGAGCTTGTGACACTCGTTGGGGATCTCATTATAAATCCTTTAATAATTTTATTATTATGTTTGGCTCTATTCTTGATGTTCTTGAATCACTTGCTCTTGATGCACGAACTTTGGATGAAAGAGCTAAGGCAATGGGACATCTCGAAGCTTGTCGAACATATGAGGTTGCTTTCATGTTGCATTTGATGAGAGATGTTTTAGGAATTACAAATGAGCTTAATAAATGCTTACAAAAAAAGGAGCAAGATATTGCAAATGCCATGCTACTTGTTGAAGTAGCAAAGAGAAGGTTGCAAGTTTTAAGGGATGATGAATGAGACTCTCTTATTGCTAAGGTATCTACATTTTGTATCCAACATGATGTTTTGATACCTAACTTTGATGAGCCATATATTAGCTCTTTAAGATCACGACGAAAGCTTGCTAACTATACAATCTCACATCATTATCGTGTTGAAGTGTTTTGCAATATTATTGATTGGCAACTTCAAGAACTTAATAATCGTTTTGATGAGGTGACTACCGATTTGCTCCATGGAATTGCTTGCTTGAATCCAATTAACTCATTTTCAAGTTTTGACATCAAAAAAGTAATGAGAATGGCGGAATTATATCCAGATGACTTTGATGAATCTAATATGAATGCTCTTAGGAATCAACTTGCAAGTTATATTGTTGATGTTCGTGATGTTGATGAAAGGTTCTCCGATATAAATGGGCTTTGTGATCTTTCCAAAAGATTAGTTCAGACAAAGAAATATTTTACTTATCCTTTGGTATTCCGTTTAGTGAAACTTGCTCTACTTCTACCAGTTGTCACTGCCTCCGTTGAAAGAGCTTTTTCGGCAATGAAGTTTATTAAGAATGACTTGCGGAGCCAAATGAGTGATGATTTTTTTAGTGGTTGTTTGGTGCCTTATTTAGAAAAAGATGTATTTGATAGTATTTCTAATGATGCTATTATTAAGACATTTCAAGATATGAAACCTCGTAGAATACAATTGTAATAGTGTATGTGGTTGAATTTTAATTGCAAAATAATATTTTGATAGGCTTATTCATATGTTTGGTTTCTTAATCCCCCTTCAAGGTGGTGTAATTATCACTATGTTTTGTAATACATATCAAGATATAATAATTTATATTGTTCAGGGTGTTTTTGTATTATTTTGAAGCCATTTTATGCCATTTTTTTGTGGAGGAAGAGTGCTTTTATTTTGAGATGGTGTTTATTTTAAGTCTTTTTAAATGTAAAAGTTTATGTTTGCTCTCCATTTGCACTTTCAGGAGCTAAAGATAATTCAAAAGAAACTGAAAAAAATAGAGAAAGACCCCGCTTCTTGCAAAACAGGTATCTTTGACCCGACCCGTTTATTTATGAATATGATTAGGCGATTAGCGTATTTAATTTTTTTTGAACCCCCTTCGTAAAATTCCTGGTTCCGCCACTGCATGCAAATCCAATTGGATACAATGTATCTAGAACAAGTTACACCTAATTTTGATCTCGTTACATGTATCTGGAGATACATGTATTTGGATGTATCTGAATGTATTTGGACGCATAAAAATATGGTAAGATACATAATATTACAAATAAGAGTATATCTAAGTAATTGACTCCTAAACTAGTGAGATTTGTGTAAGCTCTCCTAAAATGCCCTCGAACTATTGAAAATGGTACAAAAATGACCCTCATCCATCTATTGGGCCTAAAATGTCTTGGACATCTACCTTTATGTCAAAAAATGACCGTTTCTTTAATGGAAAAGAGCATTTTAGGCCCAATAGATTGATGAGGGATATTTTTGTACCATTTTCAATAGTTTGAGTGCATTTTAGGCTCTTTTTCACAATTAAAATTCTGTTAAATAAATTTTAATTTATAATTAATTTTAAATAATTAAATTATAACCAATAGATAGCCGCCACGTGTTTTAAAAAATTATTCAAATTATTTAATTCAAATTCTGTTAAATAACTTTTGATTTATAATTAATTTTAAATAATTAAATTATAACCAATAGATGGCCGCCACGTGTTTAAAAAAATTATTTAATTAAAATTTATTTAAATTTTTTTAATTTTTAATTAATTTAAAATACTTAGATTGTAACCAATAAATGACCGTCACATGTTTAAAAAAATTATTCAAATTATTTAATTAAAATTCTGTTAAATAAATTTTAATTTATAATTAATTTTAAATAATTAAATTGTAACCAATAGATGGTCACCACTTTTTTTTAAAAAATTATTTAATTAAAATTCTTTTAAATAAATTTTAATTTATAATTTTTTTTAAATAATTAAATTGTAATCAATAGATGGCCGCCACGTGTTTAAAAAATTATTCAAATTATTTAATTAAAATTCTATTAAAAGGGTCTAAAATATCCTCGAACTATTGAAAATGATACAAAAATGCCCCTCATCCATCTATTGGGCCTAAAATGCCCTTTTCCGTTAAAGAAAAAAGTCATTTTTAGACCTAAAGGTGGATGTCAAGAGCATTTTAGGCCCAACAGATGGATGATAGACAATTTTATATTATTTTCAATAGTTCGAGGATATTTTTGTCCCTTTTCCGAAAAAATAATGGCAACATAGGATGTGTTTGGTATGGAAAGAAAAAATATTTTTCAAGTTACTCTTAGAAACTAATAAGAATTTTTGATTGAATTACCTTAATTAAATTTTCATATTTATAATTTGTTGACAAGTTTGAAGAACATAGGAATTTGAGGTGTATGACATAAAATTATGTGCATCTTCTTAAAGGGAAAGCAATATGAAATAATATTATCAAATGTCTTTTAAAGAAACAGTAAGAATATCTGTTTGTTTAATATACTCATAAAAAAAAATATAATTTAGAAAAACTTCTTCGAAATGAACTAAGAGTAAATTTTAAAATATAAATTAATACTTTTTAAATTATATAAAATCATTTATTTCGGACAAAAAAACAAATAATATAAATTAAAGGGAATAAATCATGTTGCCTTTAATTGGGTGAGAAAACAAATAACATAATTGAAGTACAAGAAACAGTAAACAGTAACAGAATTCGAAGAACAAGAAACTACAAGAGTAATACTACGACTATTAGTATATAAAGACATGCGAGAAAACACTCAACTACCTATCAACCTTCTACTTTAATTTGTGTTCTCCATTTATAATTTTCTATCTAAAATCATGTTCTCGGTAAGCTAAAGTTGTGTCATGTCTAATCACTTCTCACCAATACTTCTTCGATCTACCTTTATCTCTCCCAAAACCATTCATAGCCAACATCTCACACATTCACATGGAGATAACCGTACTGCATCTCCTTTTCACGTATCCGAACCATGTTAGATCATTGGGAGAAAAATTCACTTAAGCACTTGTTGCAGTTTTGTACACATTGTATCTTTGGAAATGGTCCCTTTTGTTCATAGATTAAACACACCAAACATTGAGGAATCAGTGTACACACTGCAATGCTACTGTGGGAAATTTAATATAAATACTCATTGCTAAAAATGGGACCAAACAGTAATTATATATTGTGAAGGTAAAAAATAAAAAGTTTTGCTCCATAAATTCAAATAATATTCAATGAAGTATCTCATTCAGTAATTATTACTATCATATTGGGGACAAGAAAACATAGTAACGTCAAAGTCCTCACGTGGGAAAACCTGTCTTTTCCTTTTTCAATTCTCACCTAATTGTGAAGGGATTAGAAAGCCAAAGAAAAAAAAGTAATGTAATGATAATACAAATATGATGAATGTAACGACGCGATCTTACTAAATCTAATCTAATTGATCTTTTTTGATAATACAAATATAATGTATGCAACATAGTAACAATAGCAAAAGTAGATCTTTCAAGTAAGAATAAAGTTATCTTTGTGTGATCTATAGATCGCAATGGGTTATAATGGTAGAAGGAAAGGGAGGGGGGGGGGTTGGATGACCATGATGTCCGAATCAACTTTCATACGCCTTGACTAATTCCACGGAATACCTGCAACCTTCAACCAACCAACATGTACCAAGTAACTCCGCCCACCAAGACGAGGACAGATGGAAAGAATCACGTTTGATCAACGCATTTATCCAACATCTGAATTACGTTTTAAACAAAAATCTCTGAACTTATGCCAAAGAAATTAGATACTACACAACTTAAACCAAATAAGTTAATTTCTACGGAACTTATGCCAAACAAGACAAATATTCTCTAAACTTATATGCTTTGCAAAATAAAGTCATAGATAAGAGTACTTAGGCCGGTAAAATTTTCATTAAATAAACAGCAAATGCAAATATTAAAGACCACCCCGGGAAAAAAACTTGAAAACAACTTTCCAGAAAATAAATATGAAATAAATGTATACATCAAAGTGTCAAAATTGATGCATGCTAATTTACAAAAAAGAATTGCTTGCAATAAAGCTACAAGTATCTCAGATATTGAGAGTTGTTTTGAATTTTCAATTGGAGCATATTTTTATACGCCAATTCTCCTAAAACAAATCAAGCACAAGAAAGTTTTCTGAACGTAACGATTCGTTTGGAAACAGTGGCACGAGCCCAGAAAGAATGGTGGAACATTTGATACCAGATAGATGCATCCGTCTTGCTGTCAGCTCAGAGCTTTCACCATAGCTATTTCGCGAGCACTTTTCATGAAATCGTTACATTGGTTAACTGGAACATAACTGCGTAAGAATTCACAACTAGCATGCCAATTCATCAGCTACTAGAGGAGGAATAAAAGAGCAGCCTTGCAGTGTCTGCTCAAAGATATGCCCTACCTTAAGCAACTTCTCCTGCATTCAATTTAGTATGTAAAATATGAAGAACTTTAGAAACAAACAAGCAAGCGCACTTTGGAGGATACAACAACATTTTTGGAGAGTTCGAGCAACATAGCTAGAAACCATGTGAGACAAGATTAAAATGATTTTAAAAATCTCTTCAGAATATAGACAAACTTTACCTGTGACGCTTTCATTATTTATTTAATCGTTATTTGTTATTAGTCTTTATTTATTTGTATTTATTTGTTATCTATTTGTTATTTGTTTGTTGTTTTTCTCATAAAGCTTTTAATTTTCTATTCTTATCTAACATTTTTTTATGCATTTATGCTTTTACTGAGCCGAGGGTCTCCAGGAAACAGCCGTCCTACCTTGGTAGGAGTAAGGTCTGCGTACATTCTACCCTCCCCAGACCCCATGTTGTGGGATTTCACTGGGTTGTTGTTGTTGTTGTTGTTGTTGTAATATAGACAAACATATCCTTCACTGCACTCTAAACTCCTTGGTGTTTTCATTTCCTTTCTAATTATATTCTACTTCAGTTTTGCTAGCATTAAATTTGAACGCTTGGTGCTTTCATAGTTTCCATTTTTCTTTTTTACAGTCATACAAAAAGCGAATATATTCCACACCTCTTTTAAAGATGCTCCAGTTTAACTCGATTCCATTTTCAAGCTAAGTAGCTTTATCACCCCTCTTTTACAGATCTTTCTAACTTTTCTCAAAAGAGATATCTAGATAACTCAAACTATCCCACACTCAAATATCCTTTTTTTTGCTTAACACTGGAAATAGTTGGAGTACTGAAACTCACCTCTTCAAATGCAGCACCAATCATCTGAATACCAACGGGAAGGAACACATCACTGCTATCAACAAACCCACAAGGGAGAACTAATGCTGGAAGACCAGCTAAGTTGACATTGACCTGCCGATGATAAAAATAATCATCAATTGAAGAGACCAGAAAATAGACTGAACAAGTTCATCATCATCTGAATAGAAGGGAAAATAAGAAAGAAAATCACCAAGAGAAATGTAAGAAGCAAAAAGAAAAACTACTTACAGTCATAATATCACCAGCATACATTGACAACGGATCGTTCTTCTTTTCACCTGTAAATTTCACATGTCATAGTGAGAGTTAGCATCGCCTTTCAATAGAAGGATCTTGGGACAAAAAAGGTATTTAAGCAAGACTGCAAAGTAGATTCATCAGTAAACGCGAAAGCTAAAAGAAGTGTACCAATTTTGTAAGCTGCTGATGGTGCAGCAGGTGAAATCAAAATATCGTTCTCATCTAATGCTGCCTTGAAGCTTTCCCTTACCAAAGTCCTAACCTGGAACAGACTCACTCTTTAACATCTTGAAGAATTAAGATAAGCAAGAACTTATCAAAGCACTCGTAAATTGGGGTTACGTAACTCATTAAAATGTGAATCATTGTGAGATGATGAGAGTAGCAAAAAGTCTAATAGATGGATCAACCAAACAGTTAGTTCTAACTGCCACATAGACACATGATCCAAACTCAGCTTGACAAATTTTTTGGATCTAGAACTTAACGGTTAAGAGACACAATGAATAACTGACGTGAAGAATGTCTTGTATAATCATTTATCCAGAGATATAAAAGAGAATCATTGAAGTGATTGAATATTTACTTAGTTCTGATTGGCTTATATTAGTATCAAGTATCTAAAGATGCATGAGAATATCAAGAAAGCGTTTGCACTTTTAACTCTAATAGCTATGAGGACTTGGACTATTCTGAGGACATAGATGTACAACCTGCTGGGCTCGCTTGTAATATGCATCATAATAACCAGCAGACAGAGCATATGTCCCCATTAGGATTCTCATTTTCACCTGAAAAAATATTTAATACAGTCAGTCCAATAGTTCTTTTTGACCATGTGTTGGGGCCAGCTTGCATGCAAAGATTATGAGAAAGGGAAGCAGGAGACCCCTTTTAGATGTAACAATTATAGAACTACTTTACACAGAATTTTTTTTTCCCTTAGTACCTCAGAACCTAAGCCTCCGGCACGGGATTCCCCATATAGGGAGTTCAGCTCATCAGCAACAACTTGTTTCCCATACCTGCATTTTTGACACCACATTATTCCTTGGCTCTTCATAAAAAATTGAGCAAACATTATGAGGTTTAACATTTTGAAAGTTTATTGACAGTTTATCGTTACTAATGTAAGGCAGTCTCCGCAATTACATCTTCTGTCTAAATTATGGTTGGTTCTCTTAGCAAAATGGCAGTAAATTCTTCGCTCTTGCAACTAGTATGGAGTAATTAAAAGAATATATCCATCCGAACTCATCATGGGTACTCCCCACTGCTTTCTATTCTCTTTAAATGGTTGGAATTAACAAGAAATTACTTAGTTATCCTCCTTCAATTTAGCTACCAAAACTGAGGGTTAGAGCTGAGGAATCCTAAGAAATATCAGAAGTGAAGATGGTACTATTGTTATGTACTTGTATTTTTTTGATAATGGTACAGTATATTCATCAGCATAAAAGCTATGCTGGTAGCCAAATATACAAATATCCAAAGAGTTCATCTATCATTTTCTAGGATTATGTTTATATTTGCTCTGAGGAATGGAAAGGAAAGGTCAGATGCAAAAAATAAAATCTCCGCTGCATTTTCTGAGAATTTATATATATATATATATATATATATATATATATATATATATATAGTTTGAGAATAATTCTTCGCTCCATTACCTGACACCATCATAACGGGACAAATTCGAAGAAGATTCAGATGAAGCCAGGATATAGTAAGCTGGCAATCCAAGAGAGAAGGATGGCAAAGAGACCTGCAAAAAACAAAATTCCAAATAATTCAAATAAGGAATGCCAAAGAATATGGTAAAGTCAACACGAGGGTCATAAATACTGAAAATGAAGAATACCTCACTGACAGTGCATCCAAGATCTTCAAGATGACTAGCAGCACCACGGATTGAAGAAATTACGTCCGGGTCAACACCATCTTCAATGGTTTCACGGATTAGACCAACTCTCAGTCCTTTCAGAGGTTTGCAGTCCAAATGATCTCTTGCAATAAATTGGGAAGCAAAGTCGGGAACTTCCTGAAAAGTAATGTTGTCAAATAATTAAAGCAAACCTATAAATATATACCACTAGCAGACAATATATAAAAGGAAATGCGAACAAACTCTCATTAGACTTGAATCGGATCATATTACGCCACCCCAGCTACTCATTTTTTCATTATTGATGTCAAAAGATAGCACTAAGAAAGTTCTGTATTTCAAAAAGTACGCAAAACAGAACCCAAAAAGTGCAAAGCTCTCTTGTTTGAGTCCGTTGGACTCCCCATCCTTGCATTCGATCTCTCTTCGAGTCAACCTCTATCAAGTAGTTGAAAGGGAAGCTAATATTGTTGGGTTAAAATCCATGAGCAGTAGCAGGTCGCAGGGGCAGTCCCAAAGGACTAAGAAATTGGGATTTTGGACTTAGAAGAGTCCAATTTGAACATAGCGGCAGCAACAGAAGCAGAAATGAGCCAGAGAATGCCCCTTTCTCTTCAGTTCTTTACTTTAATTAGTTCTTTATTTTATTATGAGTTAATAATATTGTTGCTAACTCTAACATTTATTTTTGTTAACTTAGATGAATCCCCAACGTTTTGGGTCTTCAATGGTTGAAAAAAAAGAACAATAAAAAAATGTAAAGCTCTGACCATCTATACAAAAGATTCAATGAATTGTAACAGGGTCTCAGTATCATCAATCCGTTCTAATATACACCAACAAGCAATCAGCAGGTAAGGTACTAGCCCAACCTGCCCAGCCACTCACTAATAACATAGAACTAACTCTCTGGCATTGTATGTCAATCTTCTTCGTATTCATTCTGAACATAGCAGATCAACTGTGTCAAAATGAACAGAACTTGATAGAGATGATATTCTCTTCCTCTTTTTAAAATAGAAAAATGATCTAGGAGGAGTCATGAAGTACAGCAAGAAAAGTGCTTGTACAGACTAAAAATAGAACTTGGAAGAATGTCATTGTTAATAAATATGGGAAAAACGAGTTCTAGAAACCAAAAACTGTTAGCTCTCCTCATAAAGTTTTAAAAGAAGGAAAATTTACTGAGATGGGTCCTTTCCTGCAGAAACATCAGGAGGTGAAGTCAATTGAACATCAGGAGGATTCTCAGATACGGTGATGGATTGTTCTCTGGTACGTCATGTTATAACTTGTTGCAGGAAAGTTGTGGGAATGTTGATAAACACTGGCCTTGGAAAATATTATGGAAGACCATAGCACCACCCAAAGTGCCCATGATGCACGTCTTACTCAAGTCTCAAAATATGTCGCAGAGAAAAGGAATCAGCTGATGCACCAGATACCTTTTTTTGGGGTGAAAACTCTTCTGAAGCAGTGAGCAACTTATTTTTGCATTGTGATCAGATAGGCAGATTTGGACTTTATTTTTTGAAAATGTTTTTGGTGTTTATTGGGTGATGCCACAGAGGTTTAGAAGCCTCTTATGCAGCTGACTGCTGACACACACAGACCATCAGAAAGAGACAGAAAAAGATGTGGAAGACCATTCCCCGTTGCATTACATGGACAGTACAGCTAGAAAGGAGTAGTACATGTTTTGATGGAAAGAAAGACTCAATTGTTACTCCTTCCGTCTCAATTTATTAAGGCACGAAATTTTTAAGAAAAATGAAATTTGTAAGTTAAAAGAAGTTATAGATATTTATTTAACTATAAATTATCTTTTATTGCCTGTCTAAATATAGATGCATTCAGAACTTAGTGTTTTGGTTGAAAGAATAAATTGTTAACTAGTATGATAAGCTATGGACTTGTTTGATCCCCTTATGAGGTAGGATTGAACAAATCCATTATTTTGTACTGGATTTAGTACTTTCTTGGAGCTTGTTGAAGAATTCACGACCTTATCAGAAAGGAAAAAAAAACTTGTATAGGAAGCTTACTTTCTTGTTACTTGTTGCGTCAAACTTGTCGTGACCAGAAATTGCATGAAGGAGAATGCCTGCATCGGCAACTGATGAGCCAAAACAACCAATAACATCTAGAGATGAAGCATATGCCACAAGTCCGTATCTGGAGACACGCCCATATGTTGGCTTCAGACCAACAACACCACAGAAAGATGCCGGTTGCCTAACACTTCCACCAGTATCACTTCCCAATGATACCATACATTGTCTAGCAGAAACAGCAGCAGCTGAGCCCCCAGATGAACCACCTGGTACCCGGGACAAATCCCAAGGATTTGCTGTCACCTAATAATACCAAGATGCATCACCTGAGTAAACCATGTTAAGTTACAAACTGGACTCGTTTGAACAGATTCTTTAACTACACTTATGCCATACATTACTCACATATTCAACATGGTAGGGCATTCACTCTATCCCTTCTAATGCATACACCTAGATATATTCAATTCAGAATCCCCAAATAAATGAGGCTGGAGAGATAAAGATGGAAACTTTATTTCCATTAAACAGGAAAAATGAAAACTTGAAATTGTTTTTGCCCACAAATTAGAATTTAAGTTATTTCCCTAACTCAAGTCCATAAGCAGACCTTAAGCCGCCGGACAAGAAAATATTCAAGCACAACTATTTTTTTTCCATACGCAGGGGACACTTGTGCGCACCTTAATTACGACTAATTCCAGGGTACCTGTTACCTCCCACCTACGTATCAGGTAACTCTAACCATCAAGGCTTGGACAAACATAAAGAACCCGTTAGGATTCAAACCTGAGACCTCCTGATTCTCAACCCACTTCATTGAACACTAGGCTACTCAACTTGTTGCAAACTGTAAAACAGTCCACACAGAAGATTCAAAATTTCATGTTCGCCCAATTTCAAAGTATAACTCATGTGCATTTCGAGAAACATGGGGCTCGCTAAGTTTGATGAATAATCAAAAGATATCCCAGCACAGAATTCTGCTTTAGTCAATACAATGTTTTGCTTTTGAGTATAGAACTTTGCATTACCAATTCAAATTCCTATCGGAATCATTATCATACATATCTAGTCCATAAACTATACAACCCTTAATGCATTTCGAAAATGTCAACCAAAATAAAATCTTGGGAATACTCATTTCTTCTGTAAATAACAATTCCTAAACTCGAAGCAAAATGAGAAAAAAACACACACACACACACCTGATAAGCAGAGCCTTCAGTAGTACTCCCCATACCAAATTCATCCATATTCGTTTTCCCAATAACAATGGCACCACACTTTTTCATCTTCCCAACAGCAGTAGCATCAAAAGGGGGTCGATAATTTTCCAAAATCTTTGACCCTGCAGTTGATGGCATATCAAAAGTACAAATATTATCCTTAACCCCAACCAAAACCCCAGCAAGAGGACCTAATTCCTCATTCTCCGCAATCTTCCTATCAATCTCCTCAGCTTCCTTCAATACAACTTCGGATACATACAGAAAGCTCTTGAGGTGGGGTTCGGTATTGCGTAACCGGTTCAAGAATGTTCCGGCGAGATCAACGGCTGAGATTTCACGGGATAAAAGGGATTTACGGATTGTGAGGATTTGGGAAAGTGGGGGTGGGGAGGGGGTGGGGTGGGTGTGGAGGCATTTGAGAGAGAAGGATTGGAAACGGAGAAGACGAGGAGTTTGAACTGAAGATAGCATTTCCAGTGTGCTAATGGTGAGTGAAGGAGATGAAGATTTTTCTTTTAACAGGGTTTATCCATTTTAAGGAGGGGATTGTTTGGTTGGGTGGGTTGGGCTTTGATATCGAATTATCATATTAAAATTAATTTTTTTATACGAAAAAAAGATTAAAAATATTTTTAAATTATTTAAAATAAATAAAAATATTCTTCGTTTATAGTTTGATCTAAAAATATCTTAGTTGTCAATATTTTTGTCCAGAAATATCCTTGTTGTTGATAATTTGATCCAAAAATGTCTTTATTGTTGCAAAATGGGTAAAAAAATATCTTTTTCCGAACAAATATGTATATATTTTCTTTTTTAAAAAAATTGTTCGTTATAAAAATATTACTTTTAAGGAACTCTATTCTTGTTTTCTTTCCTTTTAAACCACTTTAAGTAATAAAAATATAGGAAACTATTTTTTTTCTTCTTAATTTCATTTTATCAATTAAAGTAGAATAATTTCATATATTCTAAGTTTTAACGGATAATATATATCATATATATAAGATCATAATAAATCCATCATTAATTTTTTATTCAAATAATTATAATAAAATAAGATTTTTAATTTTTTTTTCTAATTGAAGTAGAATAAACATTTACTAATAAAAGAAATATTATTAGGAAAAAAATGTGTTCGAAAAGAAAATAAATAATATATTTATTTGAAAAGGGACATTTTTGACCCGTTAAATAACAATAAAAGTATTTTTGAACCAAAGTATTGACGGTAAGGACATTTTTGGACCAAACTATAAACAAATAATATTTTTATTCATTTCACATAGTTTAAGGGCATTTTAACCCTTTTTCGTTTTTTATATTGTGTTTTTGATATTTTAATACTATATAGTATCGTATTTGATATGAATTCTTTTTTAAAATGGTGTATGGAAAGATTTACGAGATTCTCATTATTCTGTTTGTAGTGGAGATGAATATTGTGGAAAAGGAGCAAAATCACGTTGAGATATTTGTAGGTAAGCTCTTCTAATGTGTCAAGTAGAATATGAATAAGTAAATGCTAGCTAGACTCATTTGGTAGGGAATTTCATCCCAGAGGCTTTATGTCAATCAACATTGTTTTTTTTTCCTGTCCATACTCCGACCTAAGTCGAAATTTCATAGAATAGACTGATCGAATCAAAATAAGTTCTAATACCGAATAGTGTACCTAAGTATTTAGTTATATACTTATATTTACAATTCGTATACATATGATAATACTTATAAATATGTAGACTCGTATTAGTACAAAACTAATTGCTTAGACATTGAAATTTTGACTATTTTATCTTGATTGAATTTTTTTTTTTTGAGTAATTGATTTAAGGAAGAGAATTACTTATACTTTCTTTTGAAAATTTATACATGTATAAGATGGTAGTATGATATAATTGAGACGTTTCTAGAAAAATCAAAGTCATAATTCTCTATTATTTGAATATATATAAATTGAAGTCGAATAAATTATGGTTATGAGTATACGGTGCCGCAAAAAACCTAAATTGAATTTAGAAATACTAAAATGTACCGAATTAATTTGATATGGGATAGCATTTTTAGAAAATTGAAAATCAAAATTACCGAATCGAAGTTTTCAATACTGTACTATGTGGATATTAGACCACCTCCCAGACCCGATGGATCCAAATTTATTTGTTCGATAATACTTGGGGCTGAATTTTCAAAAAACCTATCATTGTTAAAGAATGAAAAAGCTAAGCTAAACCTAAATTTGGAATCAAATAGTGTCACTTCTACCTAGAGTTTAAATGAAATACAAACTAATAAAGTGTAATAGCTCAGCTATTTGATGTCTTCCAAATCAGAGAACTTACGAAGAATTTCTACTTTGCACTATTTGACAATGATTTACTGTAATTTCTATTTTACAGTGCAAAGGAGGCGCCTCAACTAGTAGCTCGCGTATTTTTGGTGAGATAGAACACCTTCCACCGCGCCAACGTTCCCAACAAACATGGAAATGAAACAATGCAGGACCATAGGGTTCCTTTAGAGTATCCATTTGATGTCTTGTGTCCACTTCTGAGACTGAAAAGAGAGTTCAAATGTCAAGAAAACCAAAAGAGAAATGTAGAAACTATACAGATTGGAAGAACAGAAAATAGATGCAGATTAAGATCCTAGCACAAATCATCACTCAAGTGTGTGGCATAGTGGTCACTAAGGTGGTATGAGAACCATGGAAGACAAGGGAAAACACTAGGTGCTTTCATCTGCCTAACCTTGATGGAAGAAAGTGGGAGGTAGTAAGTACTTGGTGGAATAGTCGAGGTGTGTTAAAGCTAGTCTGAACACCATCATGATAAAAGAAGGTCCTAGCCTAAATCAGGAAGGAGACGGTTTATCCTAGCACAACTGAAGAGACTACAACTACACGAGCAGGTGCTTCCTTTGCAACTATAATAGACTGGATGCTAACCACATATGGCTCCACTGTTACCATGATGCACAGCTCTGTGATGCCTGAATATACTAACCAATTGCCGGCATGTTAGAAGCTGAAAAGAAACAACAAAGAGAGGACCGGAATCTGGCATTAATCCCCCCTGCTCTTAAACAGACAGTTCGGATAAAGAAGCCTCAGAAGGAGTGGAAAGTACTGTTTTTCACACCTCTAATATCTTCTTATTTCTTGTGTAATTTTTGGAGTCCACGTGATAGGAGTAGATACGTAAAAGAGATGGTGGATAAACAAACAGTTCTATAGTTGTGACACAACTTTGTTTAGACCTTGTAACTGAGAATTTAATCCCTTTCTGCTACCACTGATATTTAGTCTACTCATCAAAGAGAATATGAAGCAGAAAGGAGGGTTTTTTTTTACCTTCAAGATGAGAGCCAAGAAGACATTGCCACCATTGGAAACATCAAAAACAAGCCATAGTTCACCCAGCTATCAATACCCTCAACCTTGGTCATTTTACCATGCATAGAAATCCAAAAATTTGTGAAAGGACAAGAATTTTGTGGATCCTGTAGCATCATTCCAAATCAAACTTTGTTTTCTTCTAAATTGGGTTGGCAATAACTTAATAAGTTTACAAAGAGCTTATAAAGAGGCGTCAATTAACACTGACCTCAACATTTGAGTCACTAGTTGGATACTGAACATCTGAACTTGCTAGTGTTCGTCGCAAGTCTTGGCTGGACTGCTGAAGAGGCATTTCTAATGTAAACTTTTTGAAGTCTTTGCTAGTGAATGCTTTATATGCGGAATCAGTGTGTATCGTCTCCATGACTGAACCAAAAAAGTTTGTCACGGGTACCTATCAATGACAGAGTAAAGATGTCATTGACTGTTTCAGTTTCAGAATAATATCACTACAGTTCAAAGTACCAAGATCAAATTCCCCTTCCCCAATATGTGACAAAAACCAACAAGGTAATTGTTTTGCAGAAGTACCATATCAGGCAATCATCTAAATTGAAAACTCGTTAGTCTCAATCTGTTGTTACAATCTTGAACATAAAAAGGTAATAAGGATTTGTAGAATTCTGTGCTATTTGGACCTTGGAGGGGAGCCTTGGAGTAACTGGTAAAGTTGCTGCCATGTGACCAGGAGGTCACGGGTTCAAGCCTTGGAAACAGCCTCTGGCAGAAATGCAAGGCAAGGCTGCGTACAATAGACCCTTGTGGTCGGGCCCTTCCCCGGACCCCGCGCATAGCGGGAGCTTTAGTGCACCGGGCTGCCCTTTTTTTGTGCTATTTGGACCTTTTTAGCACCTTTTTTATACTTTATTTCTACATACTAAAGCAAGTTTTCTGACACCAGTTAACCCTCATGGTACGTAACTAAAAGAAATGAAGTGCACAGCATTTAGATGAAGAGTAGGTTCCTATCAAACTAAACTTTTTATAACTATGTTGGAAATTTCTTCTACTACTAAAAAACCATCATGCAATTCAAGCTAACATCTTAAACTTCTTGCAAATCAACTGTACATCAAATGCACCACAGAAGTGCAACTTTTCCTTACATCTAGTTTAACCCATCTCGACTAAGTCCTTTACTTTTCTCTTTCTTCTTTTCCGTTGAGGTTTTTTTCCATTTGTTTCCTTTTCTTCGGGGGAGGGAGAGGAAGGTTGAACGGCATAGAAACAAACATAAAAATAATTTTTAACTATGTACCTCTTCTAGTCGACGAGGGTATAGATCTGTTCGATAATATGCAGTTGACATCAGCGTATTTGGATTATATGAACTGAAAAGACTGACAGGAAAAAGAGAAAGGAGATTCTATCAAAAAGAGTGCACATTGACAAACATACATAGTTTGGAACAACAATCTAAACACAAATCATCTTCTGAATAAGAGAGCGACAAGAGAGGAAAAAGAGGACGATAGGCATGCAGAAGCTTTAGAATCCATGAGGCATAGTCTATGCAACAGTGGGGATTAACTGTAGTCAAGTACCCAATGACAGCTATCCTTTCCAAACTAGACCAAGTATTCTGCATCTACTTTTGGTCTGACCTTGCTGTAGAGTCCATATGACATGTATGAATTGAGCAGGTAGGTTATCGAAGACATGAACCAGGCAAGTCAATTATCATCAGAATACCCCTTTATAACAGTTGCCTATATACAGTTCCAAGGTCTGCCTAAAAGACTTCAATAATCCAAGCAGCATTCCTAAGTATAAGGTAAATTCCAAAACCTGCCTAATAAGGTGCATACTTAATATAGATATCTAAAATCCTTGAATAAGACTCTCCCCACTTGATTTTCTGACTCTTTCCACTTGATTTTTAAAAATCCGTATGGGCAAGGCCACAGTCAAACCCTTGAACAGCCAGACATTCATCCTTCAAAATTTTCTGAATTATCCACGATTCTCAATTGAACGACCATATTATGCATTTTTATTATCAAGTGAAACCCATAACTGATCCATGGCCATCGCAAAATCATTCCTGTTTCTTCTTTGGTTTGCATCTTCAAAAAAGATACCCTCTTTCTCTGTTACCTTTCTATGCAAATTACAATGAAGCAATTCATGCTACAAAGTCATATGTGGTGAAAAGAAGGCTGGGTGTGAGTTACGCAGTCTAATCTCCAGACATGAATAATCCACCCGTTTGAAGCATATATACAAGACTTTTGCACTTGTATACATTGTTATCATAGGCGAAAAGCGTAAAAAAGCTCTAAGGTCCATTGAGGCTTTAAGCACAAAGAGCAAATAAAACGTGGGCTTTAATGAAAAAAGGCGCAAAGGGAGAAAAAAATACAAATATATATGTTAAGTCCAAGACTATTAATTATAAACATGAATGACAAATATATGACCAAAGTAATTGAAAACAAATTATGATAAAGTGAAATATCAATTGTTTTGGTGTCACTTCTTAAGAAGAGGCTCATGGACAAAGAAAAATTTGCCTTAGAACCTTGATGACGACACTGAGGCGCACATACAGCGAGGCGAAGCACTCAATACGTTTTGAGCCTTGCTTCAGGGTTCAAGGGCGCTTAAAGCGCGCCTTTGACTACACTGCTTGTATAGCCTTAATTACAGTAAAAAATGTAAAGCAAACAAGTAGTGGATAATTGGAATTTGATGTCAATAGTGATACAATCAATAATTTTCAAGAAAAGTGACTTACATTCTACAATATCAAGAAAAACACCCAGTATTACACCTACATCTGTGAAATACAATTACCTGCCCAACGAAGCATTATCATACATGTTCACCCTCTCAAAAAATGCAAGAGTATAAAATGTGAATCGATCTATAACTGAGACGCCAACCTGTACCAGAGAAGGGAAGGAGGATGAAAAACCACACAATTTTCTGAATACGAGGAGAACATATTCGTCTCCCTTGTGGAAATAATAAGCATTTCAAATGAGGCATTTTCATTAAGTTAACACTTACATCAGCATCCAAGTGATGCGAGTACGAATTTTCCCCTTTCATGCTACTCCCAATTGTCAATACGCCAGGTGATTGAAGCTACAAGGCAAATATATTTCAGTTCTACTAAAATCCAAGTAAGAACATCTTATGCATCAAGTGGCCCTGATTTAAAAAAGACAACCTAACCCCTTTTGTGGGGAATGAAAAGAAGGCATCCCATAAAGAGTAGAAATGGAAATAAGAGAACAAATGAGATTTCAGATGGTTATAAAGGTACTGAGAAAAATTGTAAGATAAACGCACGGAATCTGAAACTTTCCAATTATAAGCATTACTCCAATATAGCTAAGAGCTGGTCTTTCCTCATTAACTTTTATCAGGTTCAGAGCCAGCTGTCATCAAACTTAAACCATTTTTTAATTAAAGAAAGCATGCAACCCTAACTTAATTACTACAGATGTCTCTCAAGAACCCAACCATGCAACTCTGATCTCAAAAGCATTGAAATATGGGCATTTCTCAGAAAGTTTTGGACATGTTGTGTCCCAAATGGTTGGGAAACAGAATTTCAAATTCTGTCAGCAACTGATTCTTTTCAGCAACTTATAAGCATTCAGTATTCTAAGATATTTTAGCACATTCAGGAGCAAAAACTTATTCAAATTTTCCAGCCCAATTATGAATATTGATCCTCTGTGTATTAATTTGCAATGAAATGATAAATTAACCACGCCTTCAACAGAGTTTTATTGCATCAAGGACGGTCTTCAAAAAGATTTAGCTTTACCATCCTTAAGTCACGCCATGCAAATATATTGCAGGTGAAGATAGGCACTCCTAACCACTAAACTTGGGAAGGTCAAATTATTTGGCACTTTGAAGGATAGGAGGTGTCGAGCATTTAAAACTTACCCAGAGATACTTACAGATAACTTAATTAACGAAACAAAAGCAAAAAACAATTCAAAAGGAGACCAAGCAACATAAAACCACAATTAGTTTCTTTATCATATACTCAAGAATAATAGGAGATTGGACCAACATTGGTACATTAGACTGAATACTTCCCATGGTAATTGATATAGACCAACTATATTGGGATGCTGCAAGAACATGAAGTAGAAATATATCATTGGACATTTTGTTAGAAAAACAAGACATTAATGATAAAACGGCAAAAGTCACCTGCGAGAAAAGAGTAGCGGCTTGGCAAGTGTCAACCATTATAAGCAGCTCCTTGAATCTGAAATTGAACAATGGAGACATGACAAAGTGTCATTGCAGAGGACCGGCAAAGGAACTATCCATCAATATGATACAACCAACAAGGAGTCATGTGCACAAATGCCAGGGCACCAAACAGAGTGCTAAGGTTCATACAAATCCAGCAGGCCCTTATCAGTTTAAAATGGGAGACGACAAATTAGATGATTCCTAAGCCAAAGCTGCATCATAATCAATGTTATTGTTTAACAAGACAACATTGACATACAATGGAAAATGAAGGCCAATTTCTTTACCTACGCTTTTCTTTCATTTGTTTCACTGCATCAGCTAAATCATGACTTTGAAGCTCTTCTGAATCCTGAAATTTTAAAAACTCATCTCCGCCATGCCCTGTCATGTACAGAAGTATGTGGCTTCCTTCATCACTAAGAAGACGTTTTGATCTTGGAACAGCTGTTTCATGACGGCCAGTCAGCACCCTCAAAAAATTTTCAACTGTTACTTCATAACCTCGATAATCTACCTGATATTTAGAAGCTTTTAAGATTAGAACACTACATTAAATAGATAATAAAACAACTTTAATTCTGTTAAACTCATATGGAAACCAGTTTGAAGTGTGTGTGCGCGTGTCTATATATATGTGTGTATGTATATATATAAGTAAAATTAAGAAATTATTTTGTTCAAACATTTAATCTACAAAGGTCCTAGGAGAAAAATATCGACAGAACAGACTTAAAATTGTTTAAAATACTGAAACTTTCTGAGATTAAAAACATTGAACTTTTCTTTTTCACGAGTAACAAGATTAATAAAAACCAAATTGGTGTCAAATATATGTACATGATGTGTAAGTGACTATGCTTGAGTCATTTAACATCTTCCACATGTTTGACCAACTATCCATACAGCATGACAGTTTCTCCTTACACCAAAAATATAGTTTAAAAAAAATCACTTAATTGTTTTTACAATTTCTCGTTATTGTTAAACAATCTCCTATTCTGTTCATTCCATATACCCAGAAAAGACACGATGATGCGGTCTTCCATGCTGCCTTCCTTTCATTATCAATCCTCAAATTTAAGCGATTACCATAACTATCCATTACTAGGTACTTGATCATGATACTAACAGCTAACCTTGATAATGCTAGATTAGATGTCAATAAAACAGAATGTCTCACAGAACTATCATTCGATTTGGGATAACTACAGAAAGCCACAAGAGAGAGGAAGAATTTACACACCTCAACATTATCTCCATAAAGGTTCAGCCTGTGATTTTCATTGTTGAAGACCTGTGCAGGGTATTTATTACGAGCATTGCAAGCCATATCATCAGCCAACATCAGAATAATTCTTTCATCAGGTATGCCTAATCGTTTTACGGTTCTAATTTCAACAAACAAATAGAAAGAAATTAGAATACAGTTAATGAATCTCAGAAATGGGAAACACACAAGGAAAACAAAGATAATCTATGATGATCATGATAATGCTTAAAAAAGTAAGATTCCTACCTGTATAAAGACAAAGTGTTAGCCATGTGTCTGTAATTAAACCTGAAGATTGAAAAACAATAAGTCAAGAGTCTTGCTACATAGAGTCTTCTTAATGGTAAAAGTTCTTTTTTTGGGATCAGCAAAGTAAGTATTTTATTGATGTATAGCAAAAAACAGTATTAAAGTTCTGATGAAAAAAAACACCCACACGAGAACTTCACAATGTGGTAAAGAGCTAAGAAAGTCAACAATTGCCTCCAGATCCAAAATATAATTCAGAGCTTTGTTGAACCAAAACTAAACAAGGATATACACCTAAGCTTAAGATTAATAATGTATTCCTTCTTGTCTTCAGAAACTCTATCATTCCTCTCTCGCCATATGACTCAACAAATTACCACGTGAATCGTCTTCTAAATGCTCCTGGATGATTTGGATAAATCCAGTTTATGCCAAGATAACAAGAAGTCGACGGTGTTTTTGGGCGTGCACCACTCCAAGCCCAAAGTAATTAAAAAGAGATGCCCAATCTGTTGAGTAAACTTGCAATGTAAAAAGAGGTGATTCATTTCTTCCGCTTCCTTTTCACAAAGATAGCATCTGTTACATAGATTGATGACCTCTTTTGAAGCTTGTCAATGGTGAGGCATCTTCCATGAGCTATAATCCAAGAGAAACATATGATTTTGTATGGAGTCAGATTCTTCCATAAAATCCTCCAAGGCCAAGGATACATGGACGGAGAGGGGTTAGTCAAGGCCGCATAACATCTATTCAGAGAGAAGATTTCATTGTGAGAGTGTTTCCAGATGATGGAATCAGGTTGAGAGATCAGAGGAGGGAGAGCGTTCAGCTGATTCATCAAAAGCAAAAAATCATTGAGGTTTCTCCTATATGGAATGAACCACCCCTGATATGAATGTTGGTTGGATGCATTTCTAAAAAGGACAGAGAATCTGTTCATAAGGGGGGGGGGGGGGGGGGGGCAAGCCACGAGTCTTGCCAAAATCTAATCTTTCTACTATCACCTACTTTGAAGGAGCATTGTGCCCAAAATAGCTCCAAAAGGGCTCTGAGATGCTTCCACACACATAAGCCAAGAGGTGGAGAAGGGGATCTTGTGATCCAAGATGAATCCATGTCATATTTTGTGTAAATGACCATTTTCTAGAGAACTCTATCCTCAAGATTGACATGCCAAATCTTAGAGACTCTTAAAATCATGTACAAGGATGCCAGTGTCTATTGTTAAACTTTAAGTGTAACAACTAAAAAGTAAGAATCTTGCTCTTGCACACGTAGAGCCTCTTAATTAACAACTGGTTTAGAAATTCATAATATCTCAAATCAAGGTTAAACCCAGTTAAAAGCTTGCCATCATACCACCATTAGTTCTTCAATAGGCACCTTTCTTTAAAGTCATCCTAAATTACCACACAATCACATACACATTTACTCTAGAAAATTGCCATTTAGAGATGCATTACTTGATTCCCCATTCCTAAATTGCATTTTTTTCAATATCCAATCAATCAACTATGCCTTAATCCCAGACATGCTAGGGTCGACTATATGACTTCTCCAGACATCATTCCGATACAATTAAACTTAATTCAACAAATACATTCAAAATTTCTATCATTAATCTACTAAGACTGGATCACAAGCTACATCACGACGGTTCTTTGAATACCCGTACACTGATTTCCCTACCAGCCTAAACCCACCACACATCTAACAATAAATTGCTAAGAACCCAACTCTCAAAGCAAAACCCATATTTCTTTATGGGAAAAAAAACGGAAAAAAGTTACCAGAAACGAGAAGTGCAGACCAAAACAGCCCAATTGTTCGTATGCATCGTAGTGGTCGAAGATGAACTTGATGCGATCCCATAGCTCAGACAAGTAGAGAAAAGAAGAAAGCACAATAGAAATCTGGATTTCATAGTGGAATCCATTTTCAATAAGCTCATTCTTCCATCTCAGATTTTTCAAGAGAATTGGAGAAAGAAGACAATTGGCCAATTGTGAAATAGTCACTAAATTCCCCTTTCGCAATTTACTTGGCACTAGGGCTGAACACGAAAAATCAAAAAACCGAACCAAATCGATAACCAAACCAAATCGGAAAAAAAACCGACATTTATTTGGTTTGATTTGGTTTGGTTTTTAAATTTAAAAACCGACTATATTTGGTTTGGTTTTGGTTTCAAGTCTAAAAAAAACCGAAAAACCCGAACCAAACCGACTTTATATATACATATTTTAAAAATTAAATTTGTATATATATGTGTGTGTATTTTAATTTTTTTATGAAAAAATACAATTTATATTGAATTTTTATATTCTTGATCTTGGCCATGCTTTTGAATTATACTAGATTGGGTCAAAATATTTTGATGGACTTCTATTGAAATGAGTCCATCTTGCATGGTTGGATCCAAAGTAAAAGTAAACAAAATGTGGACTTCATATCATCATTGCTAAGAATAATTATGCTCCTGAGTTTAGTTTTAGGAGTGACTATTCTTGGCAATACTATTTCAAATAAGTTTAAATTCAAATAGTGACTAGTGTCTACAAGGTGATTTAAAAACCGACAATAACCGAAAAAACCGATAAAAACCGACAAAAACCGAATAGTAAAAACCGATATAGTTTGGTTTGGTTTGATTTGACAATTTGAATAACCGACTCAATTGGTTTGATTATTTTTTAAATAAAAACCGATCCAAACCGAACCGTGATCACCCCTACTTGGCACAATTGAAATATTTCGAAAGTAAATTAACTTTTTAATCGAATTTTTTTAATTTTAATATATTCATTTATCCCGATGAAATATTTTAAAATCATATAAATATTTGTGACTTATATTAGATCATACGTTTCAAAAGCATATTTGTCTTTTTTTAAGTTTTATGTCAAGTCAAACTATATGACATAAATTAAAATTGAGGGTAATTTCTTTTTAGAAATTATATAATGCATATTATTTTTAATACACCAAACCAAATAGTGTATAAGCAACATAATTAATACTAACATTACAAATATTAATATTATTATTATATTATATTCATCATTATGTTTATACGTCCGACTAAACGACCCCTAAATCGATTGTGAAGCAGGTTAGATGGTATGAAAAGAATTCACGATAATAAGTTAAAAGACACTAGTAATTCAGATAAGGAATTTTCATTCAACTATTTGGTGTTCTATTCATGTTTCTTTATCTAATTGTAACATTTTCCCTATAATTTCATTGTTTGAGTGAAATGATTGATTAGACTAATTGAGGGGTCGTTTGGTTTGAGTCACAAGATAGCAGTTGTCCACTCTCGACAAATATAACTAAAAACAAGTCAAATATGTACAAGAGTTCACTTTAATAATAAAATTTCAAATTTCTTTAACTTTGTTTTATTTTTTTCTTTGATTTCCAATTTGATGTCTAGAATCGATATTAGGACCTTGAGTAATTTGGATTCGTATTGTCACGCTCCAAGAGGATACTCTAGACGTGGTCGGCACTCGAAAATCATTGTTGGTCCCCAAGTGAATCATTTGATCTAATCACACATCCGTTCATTCAATCAATCAGCGAAAGACTTAAAATAAAGAGATAATTAAGTGAACAATTCCAATCAACAATCTAGCTCAAGGAAGAAAGGTCACGGGCCAACAAATCAAACTCCAATCTATGTCATTAAAATAGTCTGACAAGAACAATTCAAGAAAATAAATGCTCAATTGACCCATCACTATCTAGTCTATGAAGCCTTTATCACTACTATTTAATTGGTGTCAATGACATGTTCATGGCTACCTCAAATTAGAATGAAAAGACTCAACTCAACGCAAGAATAACGTAAGTGGTATTCTCCGAATGTAGGAGAGGACTCACCAATAAGCTGAGTGTGAACAAATCCTCAACGGTACGCTTATTGATGATCTCTTAAACCTGTCTCTGCACCATGAAACGATGCAGGTCCAAATGGACGTCAGTACGTGGAATGTACTAGTATGTAATATGACAGAATGAAACATGCATCAAGGTAGAATAATATCAGTTCAAATATCTCAAGTCAAAAAGATAAAGAGACTCAATCAAGGTGTCATAAGTCGAAAGTAAGAATACAGTTTAGACAGAGACCAATCATATACAATGCAATCCAATCATATATGTTACACCCCACATCTTTGAACTCGGAAGGTCCCTTAAGTTACTTAGAAGCTAGTATGTGAGCCACTTAAGTTACGACACTATCAAACGACTCTAAGGAAGGGAGAATGTGATACCCCATACTAGAGAAGGTTGGAGATGAAATCATAAGAGTCCGGAAGAAATTGGAGGCCAAGTAATGGGTCGTAGGACTCGAGTTACCTACGTAAGCTACTAACTTGGAAGTCTTACATACTTAAGCTATTGGAGTAAGTACCAAGCTTGCGTAGTAGGGATTACATAGGCTCTTAAAATAAGACGAGATTACGAACCCACGAGGGAGAAGAAACAATGACACGTGGCAGCCAATGGAGGAGTACCACGTGGCAGCACCTCAAGCAAACAGGTGACCCACCTGCTTGGGGTCAAGTAGGTGACCCACCTTCTTGGGGGAGGTGGGCCCCACTGCCACGTGGCAGCCCCTAGTTGGCAGCATGATACGGTGGCCAATCATGGCTCGACACGTGTTACCCTAAGGGGCTGACACATGTCACCTCCAAGGCATCCCATATATACATGTTAAAATGACTCTTAGTCATTCACTTATCCAGAATTTCAGCCAAAAACGTGAACAAAAGGAAAAAAACAACCTAAGGCTAAGAGAGAGTGTTATGGCGGCAACAAGGAAAACAAAGGTAAGCTTCCACTTTTGCTCCATAAATTAAGTATATGCAGTGTTCCTTAAATATGTGGAGGTGTATATATGTGTCTTAGGATGCCTACGGAACCATGGTTTCAATTTTACACTTGGAACAAACAAGAAAAAGTGGAAGGAAAACTTAGAAAGCCAAAAAGAGAGGGTTACGGGTTTGGTCTCCAAAAGGTGAGACTTTGAGTTTCGTTCTGTGAATTAATTATTTGAGGTGTTACAAGGTTATATAATAGTGTTTGACAACCAAAAATTCCAATTTGGGGCAGCAAGGAAGTCATACAAACAGTCCTCCTAATTTCAGCACGTCTAGAGAAGTTTCGAGGCGCGTCTTGGCGAATTGTATCCAATTTCGGGTAAGGTAAGGTTTCTTCTCTAAATTTGAGATTTATGGTGTTGTTATGGAGCATGTTACACTCCCTATTGGTGGCTGGAAATATGAAATGTCTTAGAAGTACTTGGCGTTCGGAATAAACTAATTTGTAGTCGTTATAGTTGAATTGTTGTCGAAACAAAGTGTTGTTCTTGTGAGGTGCTGCTGCAGGGGTGTGGCTTGTGGTTACAGGGCCTAAACATGTTATAAATGAGGTGGGGGAGATGCTGGTTTCATCCACACGACCCCCGCTTCGCACGGTTAAAGATTTGGCAAAAATGGAAACTAGAAACTTCATTTTGATATCGTATTTTGGATAGGTCGTTTGGAGTATATATTATATATTGTTGGTCTGAGTTGCTGCAGGTTATTGTTGTTGGTTGGCTGTAGGTCTTAGGGACCTAATTGGAAATTCGGATAGGACACATTATAGGAGAGGTGCTGCCCAATTTTCGTTAATGCCTTAACAAACTAAAGAACTAGTCGAGGAAACGACTAAGGAAATAGATTCCATTAACATTAAGGCGTAACCTCAGATGCTGAAAAGGTAAGAGTAGTTGATATTCGTATTACTTTATATTGAATAGGTTCAGAAGACGATGAGGCGAGCAGGATAAATGGTAACTCCCAAGAGGTATGTAAAGCTTTCTCTTGGCATGTTTTGGTATAAGTTCGTACAACTATCTTTCTTTCCTTTTGGCAAGTTTTAGCCTTAAGTGAATTGTGTGTGGAATGTGGGGATAATTCCATTCCCAAAACTCCAAGTATGCCTCATAACCCCTATCCACTGCTTAGTATTGGAATTTCTGCAAGGATTGAGTATTGCCTAGTAAGGCTTCTATGTGTTAAACAGTAGTGTGTGGAAAGCTATCTCTCATTTCCCTTGATAAGTATTTGGTACGAAAGTGAGATTATGATGCCATAATGATTCACCGAGCCCCATGATGGGTCGGGTATGAAATATGTGTATGCAGATCCCATAAAGGAAAGAACAGACTATATATAGTTTATTCTCTTTCTTTTTCTGGCATATCTTAGTTATAGGTTAAACATGATATGAGTTCCGGGGTAACTCCATTCTTAGCATCTCTTATTTACGTCTGAATATCAGACTTTTATAATAATCGAATTATTTCTCTGGAAACTTTTATATGTTAAAAAGGTAACAAATGTACAGGCTCCAAGTCTTACAGACTATTTGTTAACAAATGTTTCTGATTCCATAAGTGATTTGGCCCTATGTTAATACATGTCCAGGGCCTCCGAGATTACTTTTGAGATAACCCATAATGGCATTTAAGGGACACTCGAGATGACTACACCGTTACTCGGGTTCTCAAATAAAAGCTTAACTTTCTTATTCTGTCGAGTCTCTGATAATGATTTAAATTGCATATAGTTACTCACTACTCTAATCGTGTATATTGTAACACTTCTTTCCTTGAGTCCCAAGCCAGGATATGTTCTCGTGCACAGTTCACTGCATTATTCCCTGAGTCCCTCAATAGAGGGCCAGGATACGTGTATAGATATATGATGATGTGTTATAATAAGGTGGTGATGGCACTGGGGCCATGATAGTTTTATAGAGATGATTCACCGGACCCCCGAAAGGGCCGGCTATATGATATGACTCGAACATGCATGTTTTTGTAATTCACAAAGTACAGGTACAGGTTTCTGAATTGATATCTTATCCCCTGTTTCTCTATCTCAGATATGCTTCCAGTTGTATTATATTATGTTTTACATACTCAGTACATATATCGTACTGACCCCCTTTCTCGGGGGGCTGCGTTTATGCCCACAGGTATAGATACAGATTTTGGGAGTCCGTCAGCTTAGGATTCCATGCAGCTCAGTTGAAAGAGGCACCATTGTATCGGGGCCTAGTTTTGATAGTGTCCACGGATATATAAAAATTATTTCATCTATTTAGGGGTACGGCGGGGGCCGTGTCCCCCCATATGTTGTCATTTATATGTTTAGAGGTCTGCAGACATGTATATGTGGGTTGTATATGTCAGTGTGGTTTAGCTGGGTCTATATGATATATTGTACATGTTGTTATGTTATGGCAGCCTTGTCGGCTTGCGTTCCCTATCATGTTGTGATACAAACAAAAAGGGCTACATGTATATGTAAATGTTATCGCCCAGTGGGGCTCTGTTATATGATATATTGTTTTATTTACAGTTTAATGTGACCACAACTAATAGATATGTATACGGGGGGTCCAGGTCGGACCCCAGTCGTGACCTACGGGATTGGGTCGTGACAATATACAATCCAATCCAATATAACTATCTACAATCAACTCAACAATAAAGTCAAAGAACTCAACTCAATAGATATGCAAATTAGAATATAGTAATGTTATACAATTTGACTCAATCATCTACAATCTCAATCAAACTAATCATATCATGCACAATCCACTTAATTTAGGAGTTTCTCTAACCGACAACTATCACCTATGAGATAGTGATGTACAACAAGCCGATGTTGTTGCCACATCCGTCCATACTTTGCTTTGGTATGAACGAATTAAATAATCATGGATCCAACAATCAATCAAGTTCTTATCATGTCAGGAAAATGAAATAAGGAAACATTCGACTTTAACAGCCCAATCCTTTCCTACGTTAGCTACGTAGTTCCTGAGATTCGAGTAGGGACTATACTCTTACCCAATTCAGTGATGATACTCCTCCCAAGACACAATATGCTCATATCTATCAGGTGAGCAAAATATTCAAAATACTTAGCTAGTCTTTTTTGGACTTAGTTCAAAATCAACTCATTTAGTCTCATTAGACTCTTTTCAAAACTCAATCAATATGGTATCATTGCACCTTCTTTCAAAATCAACTCATCTCAATCATCAAACTCTTTTCTTTAAATTTGATACAATTTCAACTCAATGAATGCAGTAAATATTAAATGCATTTAAAACATAGTTTTAACCCATCAACTCAATCTCAAAATAGACGTTTTAATGTAAAAATACTCAACTCATTTATACTCAAAATACTCATGCTCAAAATAACAATTAAGAAACTTCTCAAACTCAACTTATGCTAAAACACTTTCTAAATCAAAGATGAAAATAATCATTCTTTAAACTCAAAATAGTGCATAAATAATTTATTCAAAAACGTTCACAAATTGTGATGACCCCCTCTCAGGGCCCACATATTCAGGTATTGTCTATGCCAGGGTTAGACAGTTTGCACCTTAATCCCTCTTTATGCTGCAGCGCTATGGGGTATCGAACCCGAAACCTCTGGCTCTTTTACATCCACCTTAAGGGGATCGTCTTTCACCAATTGGGTGTAACACCCCTTAAAACGTTGTATGTGAGTATTGATTCATGGATCATTTCATTCATGAAGCCCAAATGAATTATCAAAGTTTTCTATTTAATTCAAGCATGAAACTTTATGGGTTTTCATATCATGGTTCCAAATGCATAGATTATTAAATATTTGAAGTTTAATTACTTATCTTATAGGAGTAAGGTCTGTGTACACTCTACCCTCCCAGACCCCACGATATAAAATTTTATTGGGTTGTTGTTGTTGTAATTACCTATCTTATATTAGCTTATGTTGGCTCTTAAATGCATTGAATTGTTGATTTATCAAAGGTCCTTATATGAAGGCATGAAATGTTTTTAAAATTATTTTGATTATAATTATGTTCTCTCATGCCTAAAGTATTTTGATTATATTATGTTCTCTCATGCCTAAAGTATTTTGATTATATAAATTATGTATATTATCTTTAAGCTTTACTCTAAGGAATGTAAGACTTTAATGAGAGTATTCCTTTTGTAAAACCTCCTAAAACGTTGTATGTAGTATTTCAATTCTCGACAAAAATGATACTGTCTCTGTATTTTGGGCATAACTTTTTATATATTAGTCTAAATTAGGTGATTTAAATTTCTGAATAACCCCTATGGTATTACCTACAACTTTCATGAGACCATATCTAAAGATTCGGAGGATAAGTAGGTCCAATAAATTAAGTTTTGCAAGATATAGTTCTGTGATGAAATAGAGTATTTGTAGAAGAAAAATCATATCTCACAGTAGGATTCTCCAAATTGGTTGATTCTTAAACGACATAAAACTAGACTTCTAGATCTACAATTCTTATGAAGATATTAAATCCTAATGAAAAATTCATCTTGTTCAAACGTAGCTTCGAAAAAGGGTATTCTGTTAAAAGAAACCTCATCTCACCTACCATGAAAAGATCTAGAACCATATGACATCATCAATGACATCAAAATCCTCCATTAAATTTTCAAGATCAGTCTTTGTAATTTTTTTTATTTATTGTTAGATCTCTCCTCCACACCTATAAATACCCACCTTATTTCTTTATTTTATTCATCAAGCTTTCTCAAGCAACTCTTCTCTCTATACATTTTTTACTCATTCTCAAATATAATTTTAGTTTTTAGTAGTGTAGAAATACTATTTCGATGATTATTATACTCCAGGTAATACACAAAATACTCCGACGGGGGGAAAAGGTAAGTGGTTCAAGAGTGTTCCAATTTGGAGTAAAGCTTCAAATTCAAGGTCTGCAAGGCTATTCATAGCATTGAATTGAGTTCGTCCATGCGCCTAATATTTAAATTCATCGTAATTGAGTTATAACTAAGTTTTACTCAAATCTGAATTCTAAATGAATTAATTCTTCTTCTATTCTGTTAGATATATTTATGCATTGAGAGTATTATTATTTTTATCTCTCATATTATTGGAATTATTTTTCATGTCTACTTTTCCATGAACCCTAATTGATTTGATGTTCATTAATATTTTTACATGTGTTTTGAGTAAAGATGTTGACTTTTAATATTTATTAACAAAATAGTGATTTGAATTAATAATTTATATGTATTTTATTGAGTTTTGAAAAAGCAAAAAAAAATTAGTTTAAATGAATTTGACTCTTTGAATTAAATGATGTTTTGAACAAGATATTTTGATGAGATGTAAATGATATTTTTGAAGTGTAATGATTGATGAAGAGGTAATGCGATGAGTTTGATGTTTTAAATAAAAGTTCAATAAGACTAGATGGTGAGGTTAATATGATCACATATTTTGGGAGTAGTATTGAGCACCGAGTTGGGTAAAAGTTTAATTGACTCAAACTCCAGAACTACGTAGCCAGCGTAGGATGGAGGTTATGCCTCTTAAATCCTAAAAAGAGGACTTTGATAATTGGATCCAAGATGGTGATGTCCTTTAACCTAGCAAGGTATTAGATGGATGTGGCAATGACATCGCTTCGTTGTATCATCACTAGCTCATAAGTGATGGTTGTAGGTTAGAGAAACTCCCAACTGAGTAAGCATTGCTTATTATTATTTTTAAATTTGCATCACATATTAATGTTGAGATGTTATTCTTCTTTTAGTAGGCAGATTAGCGCACTATAATTCCTTTGTGGTCTGATTTTTGTTATAATCTATTATAGTTTATTACTTTCTGTAATTTGATTGCTCTATTTTATTCTATTCTATTTTATCTGAGTTGGTTGTGTTATTTGCTTAGCTTTGAACTCCGTATCTTTGTCTGACTTTGCTTATAATTTTTCTGAGCTGAGGGTTTTTCGAAAATAGCCGTCCTACCTTGGTAGGAGTCAGGTCTGCGTACACTTTATCCTCCCCAGACCGCACGTGTGGGATTTCAATGGGTTGTTGTTGTTGTTGTATTAATGTTGAGATGATGTTGAGTTCTGAGCTGAGTTCTCCTGAGAAGAGTTTCTTGATATATGTCCTTACTTTCCTGCCATTTTACATACTCATACATTCCACATACTGACGTCATTCGGACTGCATCGTTTTATAATACAGATACAGGTATTAGAGATTCTCAACAGGCGCATCATTGAAGATCATTATTTTTTAGCTATTTGGTGAGTCCTTCTTGTATTCAGAGGAATTCTTTATCTTTTTATTATTATTGAGTATTATGAGGTAGTCATGGACATGTCATTGGCACCGTCTAATAGTATTAAAGGCTTTGTAGATAGAGTTTGATGATGTAATCGGAGTAGTTCTCCTTTGAAACTACTTCTTCTAAGGATTATTTTTTCCCTTTGAATGTTGATGATGGCAAGCCCACATTAGTATTCTTAAGTCTTCCGCTGATGAACAAAAGAGTGATGAGACCAAGTGGTTCTCTCGGAGGCCAGAGATGGTTTCTGAGTGCTGGTCATGCCTAGAGTGCCCTCTCAGAGTGTGACACAAATCATTTCTAAAACTTCTTATCAAACAATCATTTATACTCAAGATCCTTATAAGACTTCAATCAAATCAAATTATGCAAATTATATCATGTAGTCACCTTAGAATCCAATCCACTCTATTTCAAAACATCATCATCAATATTACATCTTCATCAATCATTTTACTAAAAAAAATAAATATCATTTACATCATCATCAAACATCTTGCTCCAGAATCCTCATTTAACTCTATGTTCAATTTCATCAAACTCATTAAAATATGCATCATCTCACTTTGAAAGCAATATTTTATTTATACATGAAAACCATCAATCTCAACCTCAAGAAAAATTATGACAAAAATGAAATCTCATCTTGAGTTCATGTGAATGAATACATGAATCTATACTCTCAAAAAAACTCAACTCAAGAACATCATTAATACATATAAATTTATAAACAAAACTAGATAGAAATTTTAGATTACTCAAGAATTCTATGACACCCCGAATTTTGTTTTCGCAAAGACTCAAACATTTCTTCATGTGTGGGTAGACTTGGACCGGAGGAATTGTAATTATACACATGAGTTAGGATTAATTCCTAAGTATTTGAAGTGTTCGATGTGTTTAGGGGTCATAAGGGATCTCTAACACCAAGTCGAGTCCAAAGAACTCCAATCGATTAAGTTTTCGGATGAGTTAGTATAAGGGTCAACTTCAAACGACCATATATACTAGCATATAAAGAACTGTGTGTCCAACGACCTACCAAATTAAAGGTCGTT
Organism: Solanum dulcamara; assembly: GCF_947179165.1. Classification (NCBI taxonomy): domain Eukaryota; kingdom Viridiplantae; phylum Streptophyta; class Magnoliopsida; order Solanales; family Solanaceae; genus Solanum; species Solanum dulcamara. The sequence goes on along the minus strand of NC_077248.1, from coordinate 65,366,038 downwards.
GAGTCTTCTTTCCAACGCCACCAAGATTACAATTTTTGGAGTTCAGAGTCAAAAGTTATGGCCATTTTACTATAGACTAGCACAACAGAGATTTTCAGGCCTGGGTTGCAATTGCTGGAAAATTGGACTTGGCGTCGTAAGGGTGCGACGCGCCACTATTGCGTCAAGAATGTGCCTCAGTAGTTTGGGCTCTGGCGCGGTGCGCCACTATAAGGTGTACGGGGTTTTTTAAGCCAATTTCCAGAAACCAGAAAATATTGGCCTTGGCGCCGTAAGGGCGCGACGCGCCACTATCGCGCCAAGAATGTGCCTTAGTAGTTTGGTCCTTGGAGCGGCACACCACTATGAGATGTGCAGATCAGCCTGGCTCTGCAATGGCGCGACGCGCTACTATCGCGCCAGGTGCATTTTTGCCTATTTTTCAAAACATTTGAGAAGGGGCAATTTGGAAACTTACCCAAATTATATATGTATCACCCTATACTATTTTGAGATCATATTTTCAGCCCCACTCTCTCTCTAAAAATCCCTAGGAGTTCCTCTCCCTCTTTTCTTTTTCTCCATTTCCAACAAGAAGAGTTCCAAGAGCTTCAAGATTTGAGTCCTCCATTGAAGACCCAACATCAAGGTTTTCTCCAAGTCTTCGCTAAGGTATGTAAGGCTAACCTAAAATATGGATTGAGTTCTTCCATATGCCCATAGATGTGTTGGTTAGGAGTTGTGAAAGAGTTGCACCTTCTAGAAAGGTTTTCTTGAAAGTTTTCCCTAAACTATGGAATGTTTTTAGATACAAATGGTTGATTGATGATTTTAATGACTTGAGTACTAAATAGTTATTTTTCATATTATTAACTACAAATGTATCTTTGTATATAGATTTATAGGTATTGACGATATTCTTAAGTTGAGTTTTGTTGAGAGTATGGGTTCATGTTTCATTCACATGAACCCAAGATGAGATTTCTTGTCATAAATGTCTTGAGGTTGAGATGGATAGTTGTACGTATATATGTATTGATTGAAATGAAAATAATGAATTGGTTAGTCAAGAATGTACGTTTGCTTCTATAAAATGAACATAGGACAAAAATAAGGATTTTGGAGTAGATATTTGATGATTGATGTGATGATGATACTTGACAATGTGATGATAATGTTTGATGCTGATTTAAATGATAATATATGATGATGATGTGATGATGATATTTTGATGAAGATGTGAGTGATGACGTGAATGGTGCTTATTTAATATGTGTAGAATGATTGATGAAGATGTATATTGATGAGGATGTTATGTGATGGAGCGGATTGGAGTCTAATGTAATTATGTGATATGTGATTTGCATAATCTGAGTTGAGTGGAGTCTTATGAGTATTTTGGAAATAAAGGATCTTTTGAGAAGGAGTTTTAAATAAATGATTTGTGAGCATTTTTACATAAACTATTTATACACTATTTTTGAGTTTAAAAAATAATTATTTTCATCTATGATTTAAAAAGAGTTTAAGCATGAGTTGAGTATGAGGAGCCTTTAAATGAGTTGAGTATTTTTACATTAAAGTATCTATTTTGAGTTTGAGTTGAGGGGTTGAAATTATGTTTTAATGTACATAATATTTTCTGTATTCATCGAGTTGAGATTGTACAAGTTTTAAAGAGAAGAGTTTGATGATTTGAGTTGAGTTTTGAAAAGAGTCTAATGAGACTTGCCATTATGACTTATTTGAGTTGAAATGAGAACAGAGTTGATGAGGTGGTAATGTTCCACATGAAACTAGCCGTGAGGGCTTGTTTGAGATGATTGGAGGGAGTCTTATGAGCATGGAGTCATGGTAGGAGTATCGAGCACCGAAGCGGGTGAGAGTATAGTCCATACTCGAACCCCAGAAACTATGCCGCCAACATAGGTAGGGATGGAACCGTTAAATTCGGATGATTCCCGAGGAATGGAACCATTAAAGTCGGATGCTTCCCATGGGATTGAACCGTTAAAGTCAGATGTTTCCCATTTTTATTGTCCTGAAATAGTAGGACTTGACTAATCGATGGTATCCATGATTAGAGAGGCGTTCATGCCCTGGAAAGGTATGGACGGACGTGGCAATAACTTCTGATTGTTGTACTATCATCGGCTCATAGGTGATGGTTGTCGGATAAGAAAAACTCTCATTTAGGTCTTGATAGTGCTCCAAGTCAGTTGAGTTGAGTGGTTTACGAGTTGGTCCTGTCTAAACTATTTCTTGTTAGACTTAGGGCATTTGAGTGAGTTGCTAGATGCTTATGAGTTAGTCCTATCTAAACTATTTCTTGTTAGACTTAGGACACTTGAGTGAGTTGTTACATATTTATTGAGTTGAGTCCTTTGAGTTGAATTGTAAAATGTTGCATAATTTAATTTGCATATTTACTGAGTTGAGTCCTTTGAGCTGATTGTTGAGTTGAATGTTGAGTTGATTGTATATGGTCAGATTGGATTAGATGAATTATGATTGGATTGAATAGAATGGTATGTGACTAGATTGGATTTGATTATTGAGTTAATTGTTGAGTTGAGTGTATATAATCGGATTGTACATGATTGAAAGGGATCAAATTGTAAATGATTTGATTGAACTGTATTATACATAATTGGATTGGATTGTATGGTATATGATTGGTCTCTGTCTAAACTGTATCCTTACTTTAGATTTATGACGCCTTATTTGAGTCTCTCTTATCTTTCTGGTTTGAGATATGTGGACCAATGTTATTCTTCCTCGAGGTACGTTTCATTCTGCCATATTACATACTCGTACATTCCACATACTGACGTCCATTTGGACCTGCATCATTTCATGATGTAGAGACAGGTTTAAGAGATCGTCAATAGGAGCATCATTGGGGATCTATTTCACACTCAGCGTATTGGTGAGTCCTTCCCTATATTCGGAGGACACCGCTCATGTAATCTTGCGCCGAGTTAGCCTTTTCATTTTGAGTTGAGGTAGCCATGAATATGTCATTGGCACCAATTAGATAGTAATGATAGAGGCTTCATAGACTAGATAGTGATGAGTCGATTGAGTATTTCTATCCTTGAGTTATTCTTGTCAAACTATTTTTAAATGACAAATATTTTAGTTGATCTGTCGGCCCATGACCTTTATTCTTTGAGTTGGATGGGTGATTTGAGTTGCCCGCTAAATTATTCTTTATTTTTTTAAACTTTCCGCTGAATGAATGAATGAACGGATGTGTGATCAGGCTATGTGGTTCGCTTGGGAGCCAAAAATGCTTTCTGAGTGCCGGTTATATCTAGGGTAACCTCTCGGGGCATGACAAACTCCAACTCATGGAACCTCAAAAGTCAACTCAACTCGAATCAATGGAGATGTAGGGCACGTGTATGAAATCAATCCAACGTTGCGAGTAGCCTTACATACCTGGAATGGAGATTATCTCACCGAAAATCAAAAACATAACTTGAAGATCTTGAATCATAGCTCTTCTTCTCCTTTCTAGTCTCTTCTCTCAAATCTCCTAAGGTGAAGGGGAGGAAAACCTCCTTGGATAAAATGGTTAGGGTTATACTTGGGATAGGTGGGGAAAAGTTCGTAGTGCCTTTTATTAAGAAAAGATCTAAAATATGGGTTCAAAACCCTGCAGGCGTGATAGTGGCGCACCGCGCCATAACCCAAACTACTGCAGCTAGTTTTGGGCGCTTTGTTGGCGCGCCGCGCCAAGCCCATAAACTGTTGCAGCGGTAGTTTTTGATAAAATGATCATAAATTTTGACTCCAAACTCGGAATGAGACAAACTTAGTGGTGTTGGAAAGAGGACTCAAAGATCTTTAATTTGGTAGGTCATGGTCCAACTAAATCTTAATATTATGAAAGTTATGATCGTTTGAAGTTGACCCTTATTCGAACTCATTCGAAAACTTAGCCAATAGAAATTCTTTGGACTTGGCTTGGTGTTAGAGATCCCTCATTAACCCTAACCACATCTAATACTCTTCAAATACTTAGGAATTGATCCTAACTCATATATACAATTAGAAGTCATTCAGTTTGAGTCTATACGCATATGGAAAAAAAAATAGTTCGAATTTTCGCCAAAAAAAATTGGGGTGTTATACATGTGTAAAGACCTATTAAAGTAAAAATACTCTCTTGACTTAAAAAAAAAATCATACCAAAGGCTCGAACTGAGACCTTTGATGTTAAGGATGGAAATTATGTGTACGTTCTAATATGAAAGGAATAATACATAAGATAAAAGTGATGACTATATGTTGTGTTTGATCGTTGGTGTTTAATTTTCCTTTCCTTTTCTATTGTTATCTCTTTTCAATTATTTTTCACTTTCGTCATCTTGGAAAAATAATCTTCTATGAGCACTTATAATTTGAATAAATAAAAATGATTTTCAAATTTCTCTCGTGTTATTTTTAGATCTTTTATATGTAAGAACGACATAAAAAATCTGATCCCTGGCTCGTTGAACCAAACAGCACTATCGTTGTTCAAAGTTTTAATTATGTAAATAGGTAAAACAATTGCTTAGACGAATGAGTGTTATAACAATGTTTCATTGTACAGTAATTGTGCACTTCCATTAATTAATAATATTCTCTTCCATACATTTCTGTCGATTCTTCTTTTAATTGTGGCGCCGTTGCACTTTGACTATCTTATTTATCTTATCTTATCTTATTTATTTATAGTAGTTAATGCCTCTTTCTTCCCGTACCACTCTACCATGACTTTCTCATTTTTTGTTATTCCTTGTTTTATCTTGTTTTCGATATGCTTGTCCTTATCTTACTTTTTATCTTGTTTTCCTCTCTTAAAGCCGAGGGTCTTCTGAAAACAGTCGCCCTACTTTTCAAGGTGGGGGTTATGTCTGCGTACACTCTACCCTCCCCAGACCCCACATTGTGATACTGGGTTTGTTGTTGTTGTAATTGAAACCCTTTTATTTAAAACTTCTTAATTAATTGAGACCCTTTTATTTAAAAATTATACTATGTATGAGGTTATATATATGTGTATAACACAATATAACACAATACAATACAAAACAATAATATGAAATGATATGTTACAACCATCTTCTCTCGTATATTAAAGCACTAAATTTTTATTCAATACAGAACATATATACATAATTTAGAAAAGGAATTATAACCACAAATTAATTATTTAGTGTCATAGAGACATACTTTTGTGGTAATAATTCTTAAATGCTTCTTTTAAGCTTTCTTCAAAGGAATATTACCAATGCAATAGTTCTCACTGCAGCTTGTCATGCAACGTCCAAGCTTCTCATTATCTGCAAAATTCATCAAGAAGATTAGATATGTTAATGTTGTTGGTAAAGTATGGGGAAAAATGATTATTGGGAAACAGTGAAAAACTTCAGAATAATAATATAACTTATTATTTAGCAAAATGGAAGTACTGAAAATTAAATAGATCTTTCTATTTAATTTATTTTAATATCAAAATAATAATTTGAATATTTAGATAAATATTACTACAATAATATTATAAACAATATATATATATAAATAATACTTGAATCGTGGTAGGCACTGTTCTAAGAAACTATTTCAGCAACGCGAAATGTTTCTCTAGGATTAAACAAGCCTTCTTTAATTAATTAGAGGATACAAGAATCAACAAAATATAATACTACAAATTTAAGCAAGTCGGAAAGGGGGTTTATATATTAAGCTAAGATTTATTCACTAATTGAGGTTATTCTTCTCAAAGACTTCACATCCACATATATATATATATATAGACGTAAAGGAGGAGAAATCTACACATGAAAATACTTGGGGACAAAGTAAATTATAAACTTGGCCACCAAGTTCTTATGACATATGTGAACTTGGACACCAAATTTAATGACATATATAATGACATATATGTATTTGGTCATCAAAATGATGTCAAATATATTCATAGGCCAATGAGCTTTTATACTTTTAAAATATCCAATAAATGTTTGGTTTATTGAGCCGCCTTTATCTATTGAAAGAAAAAAGACAAAGTAGCAAGGCAAAACAATACAAGGAGTGTTGGTTACCATAATTGATGAGAAACCATTACTACTTTCATTGCCATTGAGAGAGAGAGAGAGAGTTTGCTTTGCACTATATATAGGTGTAATATGTTATTTGGGTTGATGTGAAAATAAGGTTTTTATGATGAACTATTTATAAAGGAAACATATATCATAAAATTATTGAACCCATAAAGCTTAAATCTCGAATTCTTCTCTAATTATATGATGGAGTGGTAAAATTCTTTCATGCATATATATTACATATTGAATATCTTTTACTTCAACTTTAAGTAAAAATAAATTTAGAGCTTCTTTTACTATAAAAGCACTTCGGGCGAGCTAGTGTATATACCCACTTTATCTCAACTTATGTGTTATAATATGGAATTAGAAAGTCAATTTTTTAAAATTTAGATTGTAAATTCAGATATAAAATCTTTGACATTTGAAATAAAATTATTCATATTTGAAAGTTTCATAAAAAAATATTGCAAGTCATAAATAATTAACAAATTAAAATATCTATAAAAAAAATATCAATATAATTAAACTCAAATGCCTTTCATAATTCAAACACCGCCACCTAAATTATGACAGAAAAAGTATCACAACTTGTGAATACGTTAGATATTACACATATCCCTCGAAGGTAGCGGTGGAATCACTACAAGAAATCGGCTAATTTGTGGAGACTAAAGTCATGTTTTTGCACGAATTGTCCCTTAGATCAATGTATTTTAATTTTTATTCTTGTTATTCATTTAATAAAAAATTGTGGTACACAATATTTTTAACTATGACTTAATTTCAGAAGAAATAAATTTAGAGACCTTATATCTTTGGACCTAAGTTTAGAGAACTTTTACATTATCCGACAAGAAATAAGTTATGCCTCAAGAGGCATAATTTTGTAGTTTTTGAAACTGAACTTATGTCTTTATCAATATAAATTTTGTAGGAAGTACTTGTTAAAGCATACCATAATGAAGATGAACTTATATCTCTATCAGCATAAGTTTTGTAGGAACTAAATTACGCATTGCATTTGTGTTATGAATTGATATTATGTCTCTAATAGCATAAATTATGTAGGAACAAAGTTATATCTTACAAGACTTAACCTTTAGGTTATGAACTAAAATTACGTCTCTAACAACATAAGTTTTGTATGAATTAAGCGATATGCCTTGTAATGCATAAGCTCTACTATATTGTGATATAAAATATAAACTTCCGTTGAGCGATTTTTATTTTATTTTGGTTCTTTCGAAGTCATGGCTATTGCTGATCATTTTTTGGGTTACTTGAAGTGCTAAAAGGTAAAGTTAAAGAACACAACTATAAGGACCAAAAATTAATGACCACTCCAAAATAAGGGATATCATGCGAATGCCCCGACTAAAATCACTATAAAAGCCTATAAAATATCAGTAGCGCAATTGATTGACTATCTAGATTTTTACCTTTTTGATAAGATTTCGATTTTTCAACTTGTAACCCGCTCCTCTATTTACTCTTTCTCCTGTCCCTAATTTTAAAAAATAAAAGAACGAAAATATTTTAATGGAAAAAAAAATCCTCATCAATCTTCGATTTTTTATGTTTTAAATACTAATTCAACTCATAGCCATGAAATACGTGATATGTGTAATGACAAATACAAATAACTTAATGACTTCAGTTGAGTCTGTGTCAATGCAACACCCCGTGTTGTCCTTACCTAAACTAGGATCGATGACGATGAGAAAGGTTGAGGAAAAAAAACTGAGTTGGAGGACCACAAGTGTCCTCTATGATTCGTAGAGGTTTCTACGAGTCATACATATGACTCATAGATCCTGCCAACACTTCGTGACATTTTTGAATTTAAAAGCCTCCCTACGAATTGACCTTACGACTCATAAAGACATTGACAACTCGTAGGAATGAGTCGTAAAGTTGTTGCATGACTTCTGAGAAACATTACCCTCAGTACTTTAAGTACGATGCGATAGAATGAATCGTAAGAAGGACAATGAGTCGTAGAAATGACTCGTAGAACCCACTTGACAATTAGTCAAATTTCAAAAGGGGAAGTCACTTCTATGATTTGAAATAATGAGCCGTAGAAGTTCCTACGAGCCGTATAAATGATCCATAAAAAAACTTCAGAGACTCATCATTTCAGGTTTCTGAGAAACCTGCAAGATGAGTCGTGTTTACGACTCGTCGAACTGAGTCATTGTCACGCTCCGAGAGGGTATCCTAGGCGTGACCGACACTCAGAAACCATCTCTCGACTCCGAGAGAATCACTTGGTCTCATCACTCATTCGTTCATCAGCGGAAGACTTAAGTGAAATTAAGAATACTTATGTGGGCTCACCATCAACATCAAGGAAAGAAATAATCCTTAAAAGGAGTAGATTCAAAGGAGAACTACTCCAATTGCATCATCAAACTCTGTCTATGAAGCCTCTAACCTATCAGATGGTGCCAATGACATGTCAATGGATACTTCAAAAGGAACATCACACTCAATAATAATAAAAGGATAAGGAGTTCCTCCAAATACAAGAAGGACTCCCCAAATAGCTGGAAAGAAATGATCTTCAACAATGCGTCCATTGAGGATCTCTAATACCTGTATCTGCATCATAAAATGATGCATGTCGAATGACGTCAGTACGTGGAATGTACGAGTATGTAAAATGGCAGGAAAGTAAGGACAGATATAAAGAAACTCCTCTCAAGAAGACTCGGCTCAGAACTCAACATCATCTCAACATCAATATGTAATAAAAGTTTAATAATAATAATAATAATAATAATAATAATAATAATAATAGTAATAAGCAATGCTTTACTTAGTTGAGAGTTTATCTAACCGACAACCATCACTTATGAACTAGCGATGATACAAAGAAGCGATGTCGTTGCCACATCCATCCAATACCTTACCAGGCTAAAGGACATGACCATCTTGGATCCACTCATCAAAGTCCTCTTTTTGGGACTTAAGAGGCATAGCCTCCATCCTACGCTGGCTACGTAGTTTTGGAGTTTAAGTCTCTTACCCAACTCGGTGCTCAATACTATTCCCAAAATATGTGCATATATTAAACTCATCATCTAGTCTTATTGGACTTTAATTTAAATCATCAAACTCATCTCATTACCTCTTCATCAATCATTATATTTGAAAAACACCATTTACATCTCATCAAAACATCTTGCTCAAAACATTATTAACTCAAATTCATTTAAACTCAATTTTTTTGCTCTTTCAAAACTCAATAAAATACATATATAGTATTAATTCATATTACTATTTTTATCAATTAAAATATTAAAAAGCCAACATCTTTACTCAAAACATGTGTAAAAATATTCATAAATATCAAATCAATTAGGATTCATGGGAAAGTAGCCATGAACAATAATTCCAATAATATGAGAGATAACAATAACAATAATATTAATGCATAAATATATCTAACTCAATAGAAGAAGAATTAATTCATTTAGAATTCAAGATTTGGATAAAAGTCAACTATAACTCAATTACGATAAATTTAGATATTGGCGCATGGACGAACTCAATCCAATGCTATGAATAACCTTACATACCTTAAATTCGAAGCTTTACTCTGAATTGGAACACTCTTGAACCCCTAGCATTTTCTCTTTGTCGGAGCATTTTGTGTAGGAGTATAAGAATCACAGAAATAATATTTTTATACTACTAAAACTAAACTATATTTTGAGAATAAGTAGAGAAGTGTATAGAGAGAAGAGTTGCTTGAGAAAGCTTGATGAATAAAATAAGAAAATAAGGTGGGTATTTATAGGTGTGGAGGAGGGACCTAACAATAAATAAACATAATCACAAAGGATGATCTTAAAAATTCAATGGAGAATTTTGATGTCATGGATGATGTCAAATAGTTCTAGATCTTTCCATGGTAGGTGAGATGAACTCTCTTTTAACGGAATATCCTTTTTCGGAGCTACTTTGAACAAGATAAATTCCTCATTAGGATTTAGTGTCTTCATAAGAATTGTAGATCTAGAAGTCTAATTTTATATGGTTCAAGAAACAATTTGGAGCATCCTACGGTAAGATATGAATTTTCTTCTATAAATACTCCATTTCATCACAACACCGTATCTTGCAAATATTATTATTTTTGACCTGCTTAACTTCCGAATATTAAGATATGGTTTTTATGAAAGTTGTAAATATTGACGTTAGGGTTATTCAGAAATTTGAATCACCTAATATGGACTATCCTATAAAATTTATGTCCAAAATACAGAGATAGTATTATTTTCGTCGAGAATTGAAATACCACATACAACGTTTTAGGAGGTGTTATAAGAAGGAATACTCTCATTGAAGTCTTACATACCTTAGAGTAAAATTTAAAGAAAATAAACATAATTTGTATAATCAAAATACTTTAGGCATGAGAGAACATAACTATGATCAAAATACTTTAGGCATGAGAGATCATAATATGATAACAATATTTTAGTCATGAGAGAACATAATTATGATCAAAATACTTTAGGCATGAGATATCATAATATGATAACAATACTTTAGGCATGAGAAGTCATAATATGATAAAAATACTTTAGTCATGAGAGAAATAATTATGATCAAAATACTTTAGGCAGGAGAGATCATAATATGATCAAAATATTTTTAGGCATGAGAGAACATAATTATGATCAAAATACTTTAGGCATGGGAGATTATAATATGATCAAAATACTTTAGGCATGAGAGATCATAATTATGATCAAAATACTTTAAAACCTTTTTATGTCTTCATATAAGGACTTTGATAAATCAACAATTCAATGCATTTAAGAGACAACATAAACTAACATAAGATAGGTAATTAAACTTCAAATATGTAATAATCTATGCAATTGGAATCATGATATGAAAACCCATAAAGTTTCATGCTTGAATTAAATAGAAAACTTTGATAATTCATTTAGACTTCATGAATGAAAGGATCCATGAATCAATAATATTTTAGGGGGTGTTATGATCGTAGACCCCAACATTCTTCAGCCCAGTTCCACGATTGAAGACGACGACCCATATAAGTTTCTACGAGTTTTAGTGAGGGCAAATAAGAGCCCGTTTGGATGAGCTTAAAAAGTAACTTTTATGTATGAAGTGCTGAAAGTTATTTTTATAAATAAGCAGTTGAGTGTTTGGATAAAAATGCTTAAATGAAGAAAATGATATAAATTTTAGGGTTAAAAGAATAAAAGAGGGTAGTTTGAGAATTTAGTTAAAATATAAGGAATATAAAAGTAATTTTCGTGGTCAAAGAAAATGACTTTAAGAACTTAGAAAAAAAAAGTTAAGAATCCTAACTTTTCATTTTTGATTGAATTTAAGACATTTATGGCTTAAAGTTAGCATTCGGCAAACACGTTCAAAAGCTAAAAAGGGGCTTTAAGTTGGTTTTGACCAACTTAAAACCCATCTAAACGGGCTCTAGGTCTTTTCCCACCCCTCTTAGACTAAAACCCTGACATTTTAGGACTAAATTAAGTCCCTTATCAATACTTTGTATGCACAATGCTCTCATTAACACTTAGACAAATTAAGAGCAAGGATTGCAGAAGAGGAGAAAGGCTAGGGTTCAACCTCTTCGAGTAAGGTCTTCGAATCTTTGATTATTCTTTGTTCCAGGTATGTAAGGCGGAACTAAAACATGAATTTTATTCCTCCATGTGTTCATGATTGTGATAGAGTGATTGTGAACGGATTGAGTCTTCATGATTGTATTTCTCGAGAAATTCTTATCTTAAAATATACATGTTTTACTGATTATTGATGAAATATTGATTTTCTATAAATTAATTTCTTAAACACATGATTTGAACATTTGTGTACTTAAACCCTAGCAGCGTGATGGTTAATATTGAATTATAAATATCTTAGAATTGAGTCTAGAGCCTCGAATTGTAAGTATGTGCTTGTGATTGGAATGTGGGCATAATGGTAGTATTGATTGTGTTGACGAATTGATATTCCTGAATGTTGTCATAAATGATTGTCTAAAACCTCTCTTAACTAAATAATTGAGAATGTTTGGGAAGTTGATTGGTTGAAAAGATTGATTTGATAGAACGAATGAGTTCAAAAGAGTCCAAAAGAGACTTACTGATTTGGTTTAATTGAGATTGATTATCTTATGAGATTGAGTAATGGAAGAAGTATTGAGAACCGAATTGGGTAAGAGTAAGTAATAACTCGAACCCACTAACTACATCGCTAAACATAGGAGAGAATTGAACCATTAAAGTCGGATGTTTCCCAAATTATTGTCTTGACATGATAGGACTTGATTGGTTATAGATTCATGATTGTTGATTTGTTCTTACCTTGGCAAGGTATGGATGAAAGTGACAACAATGTCGGATTATTATACTATCACTGGCTCATAAGTGATAGTTATCGGATAAGAGAAACTTCCATATAGGTCTTGATATTAATCTGATTTGGATTGGATTGGAATAGAATGAATTGGATTGTATTTGATTGGTCCTTATCAAAATCTTATTCTTGTTTAGACTTAGGACATCTTTATTGAGTTGTTCATTCTTCTAATTTGAGCATCTGAATTGATTTCATTTTACCTTGATGCATGTTTTATTCTACTATTTTACATACTCGTACATTTCATATACTGACATCTATTTAGGCCTGCATCGTTTCATGATGCAAAAATAGGTACTAAAGATCATCAACAGATGCATCATTGAGGGTCTATTCGCATTCAACTATTGATGAGTCCTCCTTGCTTCCGGAGGATACTCCATTTATCTTTCAAGCTTTGAGTCTAACTCTCTTTTATTTGTTGTACTCATGAATCTATCATTGGAACCTCTTAGATTGTTGACAGAGCCTTCATAGACTAGATTATTGATGATGTTGATTTATTTTATTTTAACTAGTTTCTCTCATACTAGTCTGTTGATTTGATTGGATAGATGGTTGACCTTTTGGCCTTGTTTTATGAATAGTTTCTTAATGAGTTGAGTCTTCCATTGATAGAATGTGATTGAATGAATGCGTGATTAGACTAAGTGATTCGCTTGAGCACCAGCACTGGTGTTCGAGTACCATCCACGTCTAGAGTATCCTCTTGAGGTGTGACAGTCAATGTGGATGTTGGTTATATCTAGTTTTAGGGCATGTTTTATTCCAATTAGTAGAGCCATGATTTTTGATTCCAGGGCACAATTAACATTGATTCGTGCAGCGTATCCAGTTATCTATTCTCTTTTATTATTTCTTATAACTACTCCTGCTCCTCCAACTCTTGTGTTATAGTTATAGGAACCATCTATGTTAATTTTAAGACCTTCTTTCGGGGGAGTCCATACTAGCTTATTTTCTCCTATTTATTTTTCCATGCTCCTAGACAACCTAAGCAATAAAATTCTACTATTTTATCTATGACAGGTAGGGATATCTAAAGTTTTTTGTTGTCATAATTATGATTCCTATTAAGCTAGATGTTCCATAGGAAGAAATAGAAAGAAAAATCCAGTCAATGCGATGGATAATGATGAAATTATTTTTATTCTTTATAGCTTGTAACCAGTTTGGTTTGTTTGTGTCCAAAATTCTCCTAATATGGTGTAGTATGCCTAGTTCTTTCCAGAATTTAAGGGCTTTAGGAAATTCTAGTATTACATGTTTGTCTATTTCCGTTTGGACACATATTACACAAACTGGGTTAATGTGAATACCAATGGATTACAGGTATTGGCATGTGGGCATCCTACCATGGTTGGAAGTCCACAGAAAATATTTTATCTTATTTGGGCACTTTGTTTCCAGATACAATTGAAGTTTACAATATTTGATTCCTTGGTGGTCGGCTTATTTCTTATATGATAGTAGGGTGAAGATGTGCTAAAACTTTTAATGAAATTCAAGGACCATACAAGTTTTTCCAGAGGTTCCTCAATGTTGGGTATGTGAATTTGTTCTATAGTTCTAAGGATGTTGTTGGGTATGTGATAAGGAAGGCTACTCAGATCCCATAAGCCATTATTAATTATGCTACTAACCTTCCTATCCAGGCCGCCTTCAGGAAAAGGGCCACAGATCATAAATCTTAGAGGTTTTGAGTTAGGAATCCATAGGTCTAACCATATATATATATATATATATATATATATATATATATATATATATATATATATATATATATATATATATATATATATATATATGTTTTCCATCCCGTATCATTCAAATAAGATAGTCTCTGCACTCCTGGCAACCCATTTTATTGTTTCTCCGGTCCTACTCTGTTGTTTTTTTATGATTTGAGGCATTTCCAAGTTTTGATTTTTTGGAGTATATACTTAATAGGGTGTTTGCCCATAGAGCTGAGAGATTTTGTAATATTCTCCAGGCCAATCTCGCTACTAATGCTATATTTTTTATGTCACATTTTTGAACTCCCAACCCTCCCATTCTTTTACCTAGCGTAATAGTGTCCATCTAATCAGGTGTATTTTTCTTTTTTTATCCATAGTTCCCTAAATAAAGTTCCTTTGTATTTGATCCACTTTTTTGTGATAGTGGTGGGTAGTTTGGGGATGTATTGCATAGGTGAGAATGTTATTTAAGGCAGCTTTTGCTAGGATTGTTCAACCAACTATGTTTATCCAGTTGATGTTCCACCTGACTAGTTTGAATTGTAGATTATCTATGATAAACTAGAAGTCCTGTTTTGTGGGCCTATGATGGAAAATTGGAAAACCTAGATATTTTCCAAAGTTTTTACCTTTTATTTATTTCCATTATGTTAGAAATTTCTTGGGATCTGTGAGGTTCGCAGTTTTTAGAAAAAATATTTTTTGATTTGTTAGAGTTGATACTTTGTCCACTTATCTCATAGAAATCTGTCAGAGTTTTCTTAATAGTTTTACACGTAGTTATATCTACTCTACCTATTAATACAAGGTCGTCTGCAAAGAATAGGTGTGATAATTTTGGCCTTTACCTGCAATCTGTACTGATTGCCATATATTTTGGAGGACATTTTGGTTGATGTTCCTTGACAGGACTTCCATATAGAGAATAAAATGTATGGTGACATTGGGTCACCTTGTCTAATTTTTTTTTGATTCAAAATATTCTATTTTATCCCCATTGACTAGTATTGTTGTTCTACTATTTGTGATGCATAATATAATGATATTTATGATTTTAGAAGGCAGGTTAAAATAGTGGAAACGACCATTCTAATTTGTCACAGGATATTTCTAGTTCTATTTTCATAATTAGGTTTTCTTGCTTCCCCTTTATTCTCCTAAAGTGATTAATTATCTCTTGGACTATGGCCACATTACCTGTAGATTGTCTAATTTTCAGAAAGTAGGCTAGCATGGACTGATAATTTTGTTTAGTATAGGTTTAAGTCTATTTGCAATAGCCTTTGTTATAATTTTATAGGTAGTATTGCAAAGATTTATTGATCTAAAGTTTTTCAGGTTGCAGGAATTTTTGCATTTTGAGATCAAACAAATGTTTGTGATGTTGAGATCTGGGGTATACTTTCTTTTCCCAGGCTTCCTTGCAGAAAGCCACTATTGATGGCTCTACTATGCTCCAGTACTTTTGGTAGAAGAATGAATGGATTCTATCAAGCCTTAGTGCCTTATGGGGTTGGAAAGAGAAAACTATATTAACAATTTTCTTCTTATTTAGTTCATCTCCTAGCAGTGTTAATTCTATGTTATTAAGGAAAAAGTCATGATTTTAAAATATTCTAGGGGACTGGTCCTGATTTGTTTTAAATAGGTTTATGAAGTATGGCTGTGTATTCTAGTATCTCTTGTTGTTCATAGATCCAACTACCGTCTTCCTCTTGAAGTGACAAGATTCTATTTCTTCTTCTCCTATTTAAAGTCGATGCGTGGATGAATTTTGTGTTGGCATCTCCTTGTGTGAGCCAATTAATCCTAGATCTGAGTTTCCAGAAATCCTCCTCCCTTTTTAGTAATTCATTGTATTCCTCGTTGAGCTCTTGTTCTAAGTTAACTAGGAAAGAGCTTGTTGAGTAATTTGGAGAGGTTTGGATACCTTGGAGACGCCTTAATATCTTTCTTTTCTTATAGAAAATGTTTTCAAAGGTGATTTTCCCCCAACTTCTAACTTCAGTTTCAAACCTGCTTATGGTCTCAATAAAATTTCCTTTGGTGCTCCAGGCTTTTTCTACAATCGTAGGAAAATCTGGGTGGAAAGTCCACATTGTATCTATTATCCTAAAAGGTTTGGGTTTAGTACTAACAATATTAAATTTTAGGGTCATTAACAGTGGAGAGTGGTTAGAGTATGTTCTTGATAAGTGTTGAACTTGAGCATCTGGATATTTTAGTGTCCATTCATTATTTGTTAAGAATCTATCAAGGTGTTTCGAGATAAGGGAGCTTTTGTTTTTAAATCTATTACTAAGCCATATAAATCAACTACCCTTATACCCTTTTCTATTAGTTCACAGTAGTTAACTAGCTCTTGAAAGTCCCTAACTCTAGAAGGGATGAGTGGTTTTCCACCTTTTTTTCAAAATAATGTAGAAGTTTATTGAAATCCCCTCCTATAAGCCAGTTTTCATCAAAGTTATTTTTTACATTACACGGGTTATTCCATAATATCTTACGCATATTTTTGTTAGTACTAGCATAAATAACACTAAATAACCAAAATAAATTCATGGTATCTACCTTTATGATTGCATGGACTTCTTGAGAAGTAGTGGTAATTTCATCCAACTCCATAACTGTATCATCCCAAAGTACCACTATGCCTCCTGAATTTTCAATTGCTAGAACTTTGATCATTTTTGTGAAAGGGGAGTCCTCTAGCTAGCATAGATTGATGGTTTTGCATTTTGATCTCTAGCAGTGTAACTAATAGTGGTTTATGCTAGTCTAGAAGTGAACGAAAGTTTCTCCTAAAATCTGGGCTATTTGCACACCTATAGTTCCATATTATTAGATTCATTGATCTGGTCATGTTTGGTGGGACCATTAATGGCAACCTCATGTTCCTTAGGTGGACACTTGGGGATTCTCCGTATAGGATTCATGACTAACACAAAGGTCCTTAGGTGTGAGTTAGTTGGTGGTCTTATATCTAAGCAAATTTTTAAGAGATTCGGGTGGCATATTACTATTAGCTTCTTTTAGAATATTTCTTTGTATACCATTATTTTTATCTCTCTTAACACTAAGATTTTTGTTCTTCTTTCTCTCATTAACTCTAAGGTTTCCTCCACTTCTTCTGAGTTCACATTCTGAGATTGTACTAGGGGTAGTTGGGTTTGAGATGGTACCTGTGATGCTGATGCTATGTTGTTAGGCCCTTGGTTCGAGCTCTCCATTGAACCTATTGGCACCAACACTAGAAGACGAGATTCCTGTTGGATTGGGAGGAGAAGGTTGAAAAGTGGGTCCATCCCTAGGTTTGGCATTATGGGTGGAAGGAAGGGCATTTTCTCTGGGTTCTATTCCATGGATTGAGGAACTGATGTTTCCCAGGTTGGTAAGTGAAAGGTTCGGCTCTAGGGATACTAATAACTGAGTGGGTTTTGGTAGATGGAAGACATCCAGACGTGAGTGTTGTAAGTCTCCATTGCAAGGCGCATCCTCTCCCCTACAACTTGGGATAGGAAGGTGGGGTTCTGCAGTACAATGTCTACCTCTCTCCCCTCTATAATCATATTGAAGGAGAAGGCATGGCCCGGAAGACTCAGTTCTATCCATAATTTTGAAACTACATTTGGAAGCGATGCCGATGTTGTATAAATAAGAGCGTTGTTTAGGAGATGGGACTGGTTGGTGGGTGGAGAGTTGGGTTGGTCATTGTTCGACATTGCTTTGAAGCGTGTTTGTTAGTGTGAGTGGAGAGTTTTTCTGATGGAGTGTTGACGTCTGACTTATGAGTGAAAAGGTAGTCTTGGCGTTATATTTTAAAAGTGGTACTTATCTATTTTTGCATCGATTAACTTAACTACGATACCTGAGCTTCCTTCCGGAGTAGCATATCTCTCCGAGCTTGTTTCCTTGGTAGTTGTATTGTTACCCTTGATTTGTTGGAGTGATTTCTTTTTAAAGGAAATTGTTTGCCACGAGGATTCCTGTGTGTCGCTAGGTTTGTCCTCTGGTTCTGTCTCTATGGACTCTTCCCCTTCTCCCGTTTTCCCTTTATTTTTGTGTTGAGTTTTGTTGCCTCTTTCTTCAAACCCAAAATATCATATCCAAATTATAAGAAAACCTATAGACGCTACAATTGCAGAATTTGCCCCCCACAAATTTCTATTTGTTCGAGTATGTAAATAAATTGCAAATATGATCTAAGTTATAAATGCTGGGACTTCGGGGCTCTCCAGTTCAGCTAGGTCTATAGTTCCGAAATTTATACGCGAATCAAGATCGATAAAAGGAAGTTTTACAATCATGAGGCCCACAATTCTAATAGGTTTTCACTTGAGCTTTCTGCAGCAAAACAAGTCTACAAGCCACTACAGTGAGGTTATAAGTCTGATTTCTTTCTCGTATTGGCCAATGTTCTTAGGCTCACAGAGCAGTCTCTCGCAGCCATTTCTAGACCAATAGCCGAAGAAGATGGGCAGGGAGGCCTGCAAAGGGGTAGGCAAACCATTCCTGGTAGAGCTGGAAAGGTAGGAACCTATGATGGTGGTTGTTAACCTTCTATTTGAGTATGTCCCACTCTCCCGCACCGGTGGCAGAGTATGCCATCCCCTTCTTAGATGATGTTTTGGTTCAAATTCCTAATGAATATGTGTGTTTTGACTGAATTTTTGACTGGTACTTCAATGCAAATCCTTGCATACCCCCCTCTCAAAGTCGACGACGTGTATACATCAATTTTAACTAGTTTACCTAGTTTAGTCCCGATCATGGGTAGGACTCTGTGATCATAGTACTCAGTGGGGAGCCCAAGTAGTATGAGCCATATCGATGAGTGTATTTCCTTTGCCTCAGCCGCCACGAAGTTGGGCTGAATCGTTTTGTAGAGAGGTAGTACCCGTTTATGAACCATGGGTCCTTTTTCAAAACTTTGTTCATATTTTCCTCTTTGAGGAATTTGATTGTATAGTAGTCATACCCTAAATCGATTAAAATTATCTCTTATGAGGCTTTCCATAAGGTACTCAATCGTGTTTTGAGATATTGGTGGGAGATTTTTTTTCCAAGTAGCTTAATTATCACCGAGTAGGCCAATGACTGGTAAATTCTGTTTCACTCCTCCTGGGATAAGCTGATTTGATCTCCAAAAGTATTTGTTAAGGATTCTAGATTATTGTTTCCAGCTGTAGTTTCTTTCAACAGATTTTTCCTTCTCTACGTCTCCACTAGATCGATTGTAGCTTGTATGTTCCTAGGACCCTAGAGCTTATTTTGAGGGACTGGTGAGTTGAGGGCGTCTTTGAATGAAATTGGCTTAATACTTGGACTTGACATATCAACTTCCATATTCAATTCATCTGGAGGTTTGCGGGGAGGGGTGTGTGTGTGTGTGTGAGAAAGTTGTGCTAGTTACAAGGACATTGGAAAAGAAAAATTCTAGAGAGTGGAGGGAGTTTTTCTCTCTATCTATCCATCCTCTTAGTATTTAATCTTCTAGTAAACACATTTAATTGTTACTTCTTTTGTTAATCTAGTTAGTTATTAGATAATGTAGAGAAATGAAGGGAAAATACCCAAAAATGGAGAAAAAAGATAGTACATAGGAATGCTAATAATCTTGAAGTATCACGTCACCTTATTTATGTCATTAAATATTCAATAAATTAAAAAGATCTACTAGGAAGTAATTAATAGGAAACACTCGAATTTTATTCAATCATTTCCCTTGTCGGGTTGCACTCCAGTAGTTCCAACCTGCCCACCACCCCGACCGGACTGACGACCACCATGACCTTGGCCACCACGTCCTCCAGAATGACGGCCCCTACCATAGCCGTCACCTCCACCTCTAACTGTTGGGACTCTATAACCCTGATCATGCCAAGCCTGACTCTGCCTTGGATAATATTTTCTGATATGTCCAGGCTCACCACATCCGTAACAGGTCTTAGGATCAAGAGTGGGTCTTTGTGAAGACGAAGAAGACTGAAGATAACCCCAAAAATTAGAAAAAGGCTGACTAGTCTTTAACGGACCTCCATCTGAAACCTGCAATGAAGACTGAATAGGACGGGTCGATTAATCTCCAGAACTCTGTCCTCTAGAGTAAGAACCACTAAACTCACCTCTCTTACGAAACTTCTTGAACGCTGTCTCTTTAGCGAAATTATCTGGCTTCACCCCCTCCACCTCTATCACAACTTACAAACGGTGTTTTAGCCTATAATAGGAAAAATCAACTGAATCAATCTAATCGTATCAAATTGATTTATGGATTTTTTTAATATAATCATTGACTTTTATTTAAGTTTATAACCATCTCGAGCGGTCTTTTAGGATTGGTCGTTGTGTGTTACCACCTCCTATCTATCCTACACATTTAATTTTTAAAAAAATCATTTTTCATCCATTAAATAATATTTAAATTTACATCAATTTAATTATTTATATGTAAATATTAAGTTACGAATTCACCTAGTACAATGGCCCATTGTTACGGATTTGAGACTCGCTAGAGACACTCTTTTTAATTTTGGCTCCGCATTTATTGTAAAATAATTTTTTTATTATATTTATATACATCTTAACTTTATCATGTTTACTTTATTATATTTTAATTTTCTTTAATAAAAATTTTAACTTAAATTTTTTCTTAGTACACGTTTATTCACGAGATACAAAGTACGTTGTAGGAAAGCGACAAAACAAAAGTGCTATTATATTCATCATGGTACTTCTAAGATTCCTCTTTTCCTTTGCAATGGTACTTCTAAGATTCCTCTTTTCCTTTGCAATGGTACTTCATTTCCTCTCTTTTTTTTTGTTCTTCTATACTCAATTGAATAATTCACTAATAAAAAAAAACGTAAATTTGTTCCCCCTCGAAAATTAACTCGTCTTTAAGGGATTTCTTATGAATTTTCCGACAAGTCATTGTTTTATGAATATGACGGAAAATGATACAATTTATTCAAACATTAGATTTATGATTAAAATAATTTAGTACAATACAACAACACCTCATACAATATTATAACTTATAAAATGATATGTAACACTCATCTTGTCTCGAACTTGAATATATATGTATATTATCTTAAAAATTCAACTAATATGAAATATAGGGAGTACTTGCTATTTAGTTGAGGTGAGAAAATAAAGGTCCACACACTCAACTAATTTATAGAGGAATATTATAGTATATCCCCTCTCAACAATATTATCATAACGTTTTAGTCATGCATGGTAAGTTTAGTTTAGTCACGGGATATATCTGATCTGTACTATAAGATTCTTAGAAAGGGACAATACATACTATGTATGAGTTATCCAATAGAGACAAGTAATTCAAAACAAATCAAGTATCATAAAATTTTCAAATTTCTTTTAACTTTGTTTCATTTTTTCTCTTTGATTTTCAATTTCTTATCTGTAATAGGATCTCTGCTAATTTTAAATTCATATCTTCGTAAGATATCATATATAAAAGTGATGGAGAATCTCTATTTGATCAGTGTCCGAAGTGCCGAACCACCCTCGTTCAAAGGGTGTTAATTGAGACTCTTTGATTGAAAATCCATGTTCCACCGATGGATATATATATATATATATATATATATATATATATATATATATTAAATTTTATAGTTTTTCGTGTATTTACTTCTTTATTATTTGAAGTTTTCTTAGCAAAAATTCTAAATCAAACACATTTTAAGTACGCTGCTCCGTACACCTTTAGTCATGAGAAATCTGTGATAAACATAATTCAAGAATATTTTCTAAGAAAGGAACAAGTAAAAAAAACAAGATATATATTATTTAGATTCGTGTTAACAATAACGGATTTAAGATTATTTTTTTAAAAATTCAAAAAATAAGAATATAGTACCTGAAATTTAAATTTGAAACTTTAATATGTATTTTAAATTGATCAATCACTAAGTTAACGTTTAATCTTATATTCAAGCTTTGGTAGCTTAGTACATAGCATAGCGTCATAAATGACACAATATACTTTGTAGTCATAATTAATAATTTCTTCTTAAGCTCCCCTTCAATAAGTGACACAACTACCCTCGCCTAAAGGATGCCAATTGAAATTCTTTGGTTGAAAATTTTCATTATGCAGATAGGTAAAACAATTTTTTATATGACATTTAATTTTGCACTTTCATTTTGTTGGATACTAATCAATAGAATTCTCTATTCTGTCGATTCTTTCTCGGGTTTCTTCTTAACTTAATCTTGGTTCTACTTAATTAGTAGCAACTCATATTAGCAACAATTTTAGTGCATCATGATACTGAAATATGGGGAGATGATGCAATGGAGTTCAAGCCAGAGAGATTTAGTGAAAGAATATCAAAAGCAACAAAAGGACAAGTTGTATTTTTTTCCATTTAGTTGGGGTCCAAGAATATGTATTGGTCAAAACTTTGCTATGTTAGAGATAAAAATGGCAATGGCCATGATTCTAAAACACTATGCATTTGAACTCTCTCAATCTTATGTCATGCTCCTCATCCATTGTTGCTTCAACCTCAATATGGTGCTCAATTGATCATGCACAAGTTATAGAAGTAGTCATGTGTTGTCTTTTAAGTCATGCTATATTGTGTATTGTTCTTTAACTAGGATTAAAGGATTGACATAGTAGACTATATATAAGTGAAGTCATATATTGTTTTGTAAGAGTGGAGTACTTTTATAATAATATTAGTGTACTTCATGTTTGTGATTTTCCTTTTTCCCTTCTTTTTGTGCCTTAGAATTGTTTATCCTTGGTATTGTGTCACTCTCTTCTTCCCTTACAACAACATGATAATAACCTAGATTAAATTCATGATTTTCTTTTTAGTCATATGACCTTTTTTTATAGGAGATATCGGTAAATAAATTTAAAATACAAGAGATCATGAAAATTTTCGTCAAGAATTAACATGACTATATGAATATATTGCTTCATGATAGACAGAAAATTTCCACCAGAAGGAAATTTCTGGTCGTGCTTGGACCTGTTTGTTAATGATCTTCATCGAGCGGTGCAACATAAACATCTTAGCATTGTAGGAATTTTGGAAGCAATGAATCCACTATCGTCGTGGCCTAAATCAAAACAAAAACTTCTGAATGGATGGCTGGATTCTATCAAAATACCTAAATAAGTTACACTTGAACTCCATGAGGTTGTAATATTGATGGTATAAGTACTAGAATAACCATAGGAGTTCTTGGGGGAAATCGTTTGCCAGCAGAATGAACACATGACAGAATTGAGTTCAAAATGATTGTTGTGCTGAAAAGTAAACATGTTTCCATTCAATTGAAGCACATAAAAAATAAGTAGCAGCAATAAGTACAGTTTGTGAACGGCCAACCATTGAATAAATCATACACGGAAGAGAAGACGGTGCGACCGATATTAAAGAATGCATGAACATCGGTGAAGGTGGTTGCCGACCATTAAAAATAAGAACCACCAGTTGAAAAATAATTAAGCACATGTATGATTGTACTGTTATAAATAGGGATGTATATTTTGAGATTGTAATAATCATAAGTAGAGTAGAAGTTATATAACAAAATATAGATATAAAAATCATATGTACTGATGTTTTGTTTGAGATATAAAAGAGTGAGTTCTTTCGGTACATACATATATCTTACTTATTTTTTTATATCCTACATATGAAATCAGAGCCAGAGAAAGCTGGAGTGATCTTCTTGAGAGATTACCAAGAAATAATTGAGTCAGAGAGCAAGAGTGCTCTGTTTGAGATTGAGGTGAAACAGAAAACAAAGAGAAGGTGTGTTTTAAGAATTTTATTTTATTACTTTATTTCTTAAAAGAAGTGAAAAAGAGAGAGCGTTGTTGTGGATTTCATGTGAAAAAAAGTAGTAATGCTTGGTGGGTCCATTTGTTTTATTGAAAGGTGGTGAGTTTTATTTTATGGTGGAAGATATTAAAGAAAAGATAGTGGAGAGTACATGTAAGAGTTTAATTAAAAAAATAGTAGTGCTTGGTGGGTTCATTTATTTTATTGAAAGGTGGTGAGTTTTATTTTATAGTGGAAGATATTAAAGAAAAAGGAGTAGAGAGTGCAATGTGTGCATACGTGTAAGAGTTTTAATTTTTTTTTTTTTAAAAAAGAGGGTGTTGTTTACAAAAAGATAGAGTTATTGAGTGAAAAAAAAGCAGAAGTGAAAAAAAGTGAGTGATTGAAAAATAAATGCCATCTACTAGTTCATTACAAGTACCACTCTTGACCAAAGACAATTATGCAAGATGGTGCATGCAAATGGAGGCTCTTCTAGGATCTCTTGATGTATGGGATCTCGTTGAAAATGGCTACGAAAAGAAAGAAGAAACGGATGAGAACGAAGAAGAACTACGAGAGCTGAAGAAGCGAAAGAAAAAAGCTCTATTTACAATCTATCAAGGAATAGATGAATCAAGCGACAAAACAAAAGTGCTATTATATTCATCATGGTACTTCTAAGATTCCTCTTTTCCTTTGCAATGGTGCTTCATTTCCTCTCTTTTTTCTGTTCTTCTATCCTCAATTGAATAAGTCACTAATAAAAAAAAGTGAATTTGTTCCCCCTCGAAAATTAACTCGTCTTTAAGGGATTTCTTATGAATTTTCCGACAAGCCATTGTTTTATGAATATGACAGAAAACGATACAATTTATTCAAACATGATATTTATGTTTAAAATAATTTAGTACAATACAATACCACCCCAACGATATTATAATTTATAAAATGATATGTAGCACCCATCTTGTCTCGTACTTGAGTGTATATGTGCATTATCTTAGAAATTCAACTAATATGAAATATAGGGAATACTTGTTATTTAGTTAAGGTGAGAAAATAAAGAGAAAATACCCAAAAATGGAGAAAAAAGATAGTACATAGGAATGTTAATAATCTAGAAGTATCACATCACCTTATTTATGTCATTAAATATTCAATAAATTAAAAAAAATCCACTTTCCCAAACTCTCCTACAACATCCATTTCGTCAAAGAAGGACTGAGCAGAGGAAGTAATTAATAGGAAACACTCGACTTTTATTCAACCAACACATAACGATTACATAACTTAGAAAATTACAACCAGAAATAACGATTAAATAATTTAGAAAATTACAACCACAAAAATATTTTGTAGCTTAGTACATATCATAGTGTTATAGATGACACAATATACTTGGTGGCCATAATTTGATCTTAATGCTTCTTCTTAAGCTTCCTCTAGAGCAATTTTGCCACCAATACAATGGTTCTCTTTGCAGCTTGTCATGCAAGGTCCAAACTTGTCATTAAGATCTGCAAAATTCACCCAAAAAATTAGAGAAACTAAAGAACAATATTAATTTTATTGAGTCGCCCTTGTCTATAGTACATTATAGAACATATGAAGTAGCAAGAAAGGCAAGGAGTGTGTTTGTGTTAGTTACGTACCGTTGAGGTATTTGGAACAAATGCCAAGAGAACATCCAACGTTGCAAACAGTTGTAGTAGGGTTTAGAGTTGCAACTTCATCAGAAATTGTTGTAAATGGCGAAAGGCAACGACCGACACACAAAAGTAAGCCCCCAACATCTTGTGTAGGTGCGAATTGTTTTATACATTGTAGCGGACATGGTGTGTTACAATCAACGAGGCATTTAATAAGGCTATCAGCATTTTTGAAATTTGTAACACATCCTATCGTACAAAATTGGCCAGCCACAGACTTATGATCTGTAAAAAAAAGCATTGCAAGGAACAACACTACAACAACTTTCAATGCCATTGAGAGAGTTAATTTGCACTAGAGTTGATCTTGTTATTTGGTTGATGTATGTAAAAATAAACTTAGCTTCTCAAGTATTTATAGGGGAAATACAAGCATACATACATCATATATATTGTTTTTTTACATTATTATATCTAAAAGAGATATAATTTGTGTGATGGAGAATCAATGGTGGAGATCCTCTTATCCAAAGGGTATATCAATTGAGACTTCTTAGTTCATTGGAAAATTATATCAGGTATATATTCAAGGCAGAATCACAAGGGTTTAACTTATTAATCTCTTTCGTGGAAAATTAAACAGCGTCTCTGTTTGACCAGACGATCTCATAATCAGTCGATTTCACACCTTTGAATATGCACAAGTAGACACTTAAACTTGTATAGTCTCCCACGGTCTTAGCATTATTTTGATCAGTAAACAAAAGCATTGCAAAAAACAATACCAATACAACTTTAAACGCCATACTTAATTATATGATACTATTGTTATTTTGTTGATGTCAAAAAAAAGGTCCTCACCCTAAACTATTTATGGAGGAAACATATATATTTTATAGTATTGTTTTTACTCAGGAAACAAATACTAAGTAAGTATCTTTTTGCATGTTTTCTTCAATAATAGTTTAAACTTAATATTTATATCTATTTAATAAATTTGCAAATACAAATACATTATTTAAATAAAAATTATTGAGTTTGACCGAACACGTATCGAGCTTCTAGATCGACCCCTGAGTCTTAAATATAAACTTCAATATTTAGAAAAGCAGAATGGCATGGAAGACCTTTTTACCTTTATCAGTGTTTCATCCTGACATATAAACTTGTTCAAATTTTTTTTTTTAAAATTTTTTCTTATTTGAATTATATTAAAACTCCTAAAATTTAAGACTTTAAAATGAATCATAATTTTGTTAACTTATATCAGGTCTTTTTTAAAAATTAAACTAACTTATTATTCATCACAATTTTTAATTCACGACACAAGAAAATAAATTTGCATTAATACATTCAATTCCTGGCCGAACTGAGTGTACTTTGAAAATGACTTATCATATGTACTTTAGAGCTATATTTGTAGTTGTAAAAAACGTGTTCAAAATTTGAATGGTTGAAGTTCTTTGGGGTGCTATATAACGTTACACAACTTACAAACGGTGTTTTAGCTTATAATAGGGGTGTTAAACGAATATGAAAAATCAACCGAATCAATCGAATCGTATCAAATTGATTTATAATTTTTTTTCAATATAATCGTGGACTTTATTTAAGTTTATAACCATCTTGAGCGGTCTTTTAGGATTGGTCGTTGTATGTCACCACCTCCCATCTATCCAACACATTTAATTTTTTTAAAAAAATATTTCTCATCTGTTAAATAATATTTAAATTTACATCAATTTAATTATTTATATGTAAATATTAAGTTACGAATTCACCTAGCACAATGGCCCATTGTTGCGAATTTGAGACTCGCTAGAGACACTCTTTTTAATTCTGGCTCCGTATTTGTTAATATGCTAGGTAAAATGAATTTTTTTATGTATATACATCTTAACTTTATCATGTTTACTTTTTTATGTATATACATACAACAACAACCCAGTGAAATCCAATACTGTGGGGTCTGGGAGGGTAAAATGTATGCATACCTGACTCCTATAAAGGTAGGACGACTGTTTTCGAAGGACCCTCGGCTCAATAAAAGCATAAAAACATAAAAGAGGTTAGATAAGGCATATATGAGAAAGAAAATAACGAGAACGACAGGGATAAATAGGGTAATCAAAGTACAGAAAGTAATAGATAATAACAGAAATCAGAGCACAATAAATTATAGTACGCTAATGCGTCTACTAATAAAGAGGAATAATGAGACTATGTATGGAACACCCCAAATGTTTTTCGCAAAGATTCGAATATTTCTCCACGCGTGTGTAGACTCGAACCTTATGACTTATAATTTTATATATAAGTTAGGATTAATTCCTAAATATTTGAAGTGTGTTAGATGTGGTGAGGGGTCATAAGGGATCTCTAACACCAAATCGAGTCCAAAGATTTCCAATCGATTAAGTTTTCGGATGAGTTAGTATAAGGGTCAACTTCAAACGACCATATCTCCTAGAATATAATGAATTGGGTGGACCACGACCTACCAAATTAAAGGTCTTTGAGTCTTCTTTCCAACACCACTAAGATTGCAATTTTTAGAGTTCAGAGTCAAAAGTTATGACCATTGTACTACAGACTAGTACTGCTGGAATTGGTTGACCACTGCAAGAAATTTAGGCTTGGCGCTCCAGTGGCGTGACACGCCACTATAGCACCAGAAAACAACCTCAATAGTTTGGTCCTTGGTGCGATGCGCCACTATTAGATGTGCAGGGTTTTAAGCCTATTTTGGCTTGGTGCTGCAGTGGCGCGACGCGCCATTATAGCGCCAGCAAGATTTTTGCCCAGTTTTCCATATTTTTGAAGAGGGGCAACTTGGACTTTTTCCCTAATTATATATACCCAACTTAGAATGTTTTGGGATGATATTTTCAGCCTCCTCACCTCCCAAAAACCCTAATCTTCTTCCCCTCTTCTCTTCCAAACATCTCCAACAAGATTTGCCCTAAAAAAATTCAAGGATTCAAGTGTCACACCCCAGGAGGGTACCCTAGGCGTGGTCGGCACTCGAAAGCCATTTCTGGCCTCCAAGCGAACCACTTGGTCAAGTCACACATTCATTCAAACATATTCTCTCAGCGGAAGACTCAATCAATGAAGTACTATTCATAATGTAGGGCCAAAGGCCAAATAACTATCAAATCAACCAACAGTTATAGAAGAACTACTCGAAAGAACAATCCAACATTTCTACGCTCCGGTCTATGAAGCCTCTATCAACAATCTAGGAGGTGCCAATGACAAATCCATGGCTACCAACAATCAAAATAACGAAAACAAAACAAAGCAGTAAGGTCGATCTCGGCATCCTTCGAAAACTAGGAGGACTCACCAACTAGCTGGGAGTGGGTATATCTTCAATGGTGCGCCGGTTGATGATCTCTAGTACCTGTCTCTGCATCATGAAACGATGCAGGCCAAATGGAGTCAGTACATGGAATGTACAAGTATGTAAAATGGCCGAATGAAACAAACATCAAGGAAACATCAAATCAACTCGGAATCTCAACTTAAGAGAAATAACAACTCAATCAAGTGTCCTAAGTCTAAACAAGAATATGGTTTAGACGGGACCAATCACATACCATTCAACTCAATCCGACTCAGAGTACTATCAAGACCTATATGGGAGTTTCTCTTATCCGACAACCATCACTTATGAGCCCGTGATAGTACAACAAACTGATGTTGTTGCCGCGTCCGTTCATACCTTGCCAGGGTATGAACGAATCAACCAATCATGGATCCAATCCAACCAAGTACTATAATGTCAGGATAATAATTTTGGGGAAGCATCCGACTTTAACGGTTCAATCCCCTCCTACGTTTGGCGATGTAGTTATTGGGTTCGAGTATGGACTATACTCTTGCCCAATTCGGTGCTCGATACTCTCTCCAAGACTTAATGCTCATAAAACTCCATCCAATTAACTCGATCCAATCATATCGACAAGTCTCATTTACAACCTTGTCAACTCATCAACTCTATCACAATCAAATCTCTCCCAATCATACTATCCGATCAATCTCAATCATATCTTTCAAAAGTAGATTAAGCATGCATTTATAACAACATGTAAACCTATCCAATCGTTCCTCTATTCATTTAACAAATCTTTTGGGACTCAACACAATTCCAAGGTTTTAAATCAACAATTCAAGATAAACAACATATTTAAGAAAATTAACATTTCTTTATCAAAATCAACATAGTTAAGGAATTAACAATATATGATCGACACCTCATCTCAATCAACTCATAACAACATGAAGCACATCACTTTCTTGACTCCACAACATCATCATAATGGAAATTAGGGGGATTGATAAAAAGGACCTATTTGGACCTACCTCTATCAATAAGCTTCATTCTCATGGACAATAAATCAAAAGAAGATGTAGGGCACATGGGTGGACTCAACCCATGTTTTGAATAGCCTTATATACCTTAGTGAAGACTTGAAGAGAACCTTGATGTTGGGTCTTCAATGAGAAACTTGAATTTCTTGAAGCTCTTGAATGAAATCTTTGTTGGAGAAAGATTGAAGAAAAAGATAGGGATTTCTAGGGCTTTTAGAGAGAGAGAGAGAGACTGAAAATATGGTCCAAAAATGTCCCAAGGCTGTGTATATATAATTTAGAGAAATACCCAAATTTCCCTTTCTTCGAAAATCTGGAAAAATGGCTAAAACACTCTTGGCGCGATAGTGGCGCGTCGCGCCACTGCGGCGCCAAGTTGAATTTAGGCTTAAAACCTGCACATTTGATAGTGGCACATCGCGCCAAGGACCAAACTACTGAGACTATTTTGTGGCGCGTCGCGCCCTGCACATCTTCTAGTGGCGTGCCGCGCCAGGGACCAAACTACTGAGGCTTATTCCTGGCGCGATAGTGGCGCGCCGCGCCAAGCCCAGGTTTCCAGCAGTTGTCCCTAGGCCTGAAATTCCTGTAATACCCGTCCGTCTTAGGATCGTCATATCTTTTGACTCTGAAATCCAAAAATTACATTCTTGGCGGCGTTGGAAAGAAGACTCGATGACCTCTAATTTAGTATGTCGTGGCCAACCCAGATCATCATATTTCAAAATATAGGGTCGTTAGAAGTCGACCCCTTATACGAACTCAAGAAAGGTCTGAAACTTAGGGAACAATTTGCGGGGTGTTACAATATCTTCCCCTTGGGATCATTCGTCCTCGAATGACTAGTAAACCAAGAATAGAATCGAGGTGCAAATCACAATCAACATTCAGCCAATTAACCAATCAAATTCTTAATTAACTTACTATCCAAACTCAAAATGCACAAACGAATTCAAGTCAAGAAAGTAGGCATTACCTCCAACATTCTCATCGGTAGGCACGAATAGATGGGGATATTTAGACTTCATATCTTCCTCCGCTTCCCATGTGGCTTCCTCAATGAATTGATTTCTCCACAGGACTTTGACTGAGGCGATCTCTTTGTTCCTCAATTTGCAAATTTGGCGATTAAGAATTTGGACCGAAACCTCTTCATAGGATAAGCTATCCTTAACTCCAATACTATCAATGGGGACTACCAACGAGGGATCTCCTAAGCACTTCTTCAATATCGAAACGTGAAATTCCGGATGAATAGAGGCTAGCTCCGAGGGTAACTCCAACTCATAGGCGACACTCCCAATCCGCCTCGCAATCTGGTAAGGACCAATATATCGAGGAATAAGCTTCCCCTTCCTTCTAAACCTCATGACGCCCTTCATGGGTGACACTTTCAAGTATATCCAATCACCCACCTCAAACTCTAAGTCTCTCCTTCTCACGTCGGTGTAAGATTTTTTGCGGCTTTGGGATGTCTTTAGCCTATCTTGAATGTTTTATTTTGCCTCAGAGATTTGATTAGATCAGAGCTTAGGGCTAAAGGAAGAGCAGAATATACGAAAGAAGACGAAGAACTTGAAGAAATAATGTCAATTGGAGATCCTTCGGTACAAGCTAGTCCAAATTACAGATTTGTTGATTTTGAAAATTATGAGCCGATTTCTGTTAATGTTAATACAGATGAATTGGAGAAAATGATTTAAAATATGTAGATGTTACAATTAGTTATATACAACTTATTATAAGTTTGTAACTTGTATGATTTGAATTTTATCAATATATTAATAAAGTCAAAGACTCATTGAGTGTTTGCATTTCTTAATTTTATTTCCCTATAAATTTTGTATGAATCAATTAAATAATTATTTTTACTTTACATAATCATCTAAGGAAAATTAAATTTGTAGTCACTATAAGATTTCAATACTTGAAAAAATATATTATTATAATAGATAGTATATCATGAGTATATTTGTTATACATTGTAAGTATATATAATATATAATGTAAGTAATAGATAGTATATTATGAGTATATTAGATATACATTATAAGTATATATAATATAATGTAAGTATATTATTATAATAGATAGTATATTGTGAGTATATTAGATATACATTGAAAGTATATATAATATATAATGTAAGTAATAGAGAGTATATTGTGAGTGTATTTGGTATACTTTGTAAGTATATATATATAATATAAATTATTATATCACTATAATATATAGTATAATGTTAGTATACTTCATATACATAGTACATATATATATAGTATAATGTAAGTATATGATTATAATAGATAGTAGATTGTGAGTATATAGTGAGTATATTAGTATAATAGATAGCATATTGTGAAACAGCCTCTGGCAGAAATGCAAGGTAAGGCTGCGTACAACAGACCCTTGTGGTCGGGCCCTTCCCCGGATCCTGCGCATAGCGGGAGCTTAAGTGCACCGGGCTGCCCTTTTTTTATAAACGCCGCAAAAAATATCAAGCCCAACGGGTCCAACCCGGCCCGACCCTCTTAACATGTATAATCCTACGTGCGTAGTTGTGGGACTTGAATTTTCTAAACCCATGTTCTTTCGGTACTAAATAATCCTCCCAAAACAACATATATTTATATAATGCTAATAGGTATATAAAGCTCTTATCATTTATATCACATGCGAGACTAACCTCAAAAATTATATCTTGAATCATAAGTGAGATTAACTCAAAAATCATGCCTTAAAATAACCTGTATTTAGGTTGCAAATCATATCATGCTTGCTTTCATGTTTAAAAGTCATAAATACATAAGAGACCATAGAAAATCATGCTAAATCAGTATATTAAGGTTATAAAACCAAAGTGAAACAATCAAACGTAAACTATTAAAGAAAGATCATAATTTCATAGAAACCCTAGCTTTATTTCTAGCAATCTTCTTAAATTCTTGAGAATCAAAAATACTTTAGCATAAGAGTCAAAGCATACTCTCATTGAATCCTTACATAGCTTAGATATTGAAATTTGAAACAAGAACTTGCTTGGAAGCCTTGAAATCCAAGTTTTTGTCTTTCTTATGGTTTCTTTTTGAATTTAGGGAGTTAAGAACGTAGAAATAAATGAAAACCAAGTAAGAGGATGCCTAGCTGGATACGCAAAAGAGTAACAAAATCTGTATATTATTCGAATGCATATCATTCCCATCTTCACATCATCCAAATGTATATCATTCAAGGGAATTGTCTTTCACAAACTATTATAGGATTTGAAGTGGCTCCTTGTTGTAAACATATGACTATATAATTGCTATACATCATAATAGGAATGTTAATCACCTTATTTATGTCATTAGACATTCAAGAAACTAAAAAGATCCATTAGGAAGTAATTAATAGGAAACACAAGACTTTTATTCAACCAAAACATAACGATTACATAATTTAGAAAATTACAACCACAAAAATATTTTGTAGCTTAGTACATATCATAGTGTCATAGATGACACAATATACTTTGTGGCCATAATTTGATCTTAATGCTTCTTCTTAAGCTTCCTGAAGAGCAATTTTGCCACCAATACAATGGTTCTCTTTGCAGCTTGTCATGCAAGGTCCAAACTTGTCATTAAGATCTGCAAAATTCACCCAAAAAATTAGAGAAACTAAAGAGCTACATTAATTTTATTGAGTCGCCCTTATCTATATTACATTATAGAACATATGAAGTAGCAATAAAGGCAAGGAGTGTGTTTGTGTTAGTTACGTACCGTTGAGGTATTTGGAACAAATGCCAAGAGAACATCCAATGTTACAAACAGTTGTAGTAGGGTTTAGAGTTGCAACTTCATCAGAAATTGTTTTAAATGGCACAATGCAACCGCTGACACACAAAAATAAGCCCTCAATATTACCTGAAGCTTCAAATTTTGTTATACATTGTAGCGCACATGGTACGTCACACTGAACGACGCAATTAATAAAGCTTGCAGGATTTTTGGATTTTACAATACATTCGATCAAACAAAATTGGCCAGCCACAGACTTATGATCTGTGAAAACAAGCATTGCAAGGAACAACACTACAACAACTTTCAATGCCATTGAGAGAGTTAATTTGCACTAGGGTTGATCGTGTTATTTGGTTGATGTCTGTGAAAATAAGCTTAGATTCTCTAGTATTTATAGAGGAATTACAAACATATATACATACATCATTTATATTGTTTTACATTATTATATCTAGAAGATATATAATTTGTGTGATGGAGAATCAATGGTGCAGACACTCTTTTCCAAAGGGTATATCAATTGAGACTTCTTAGTTCGTTGGAAAATTATATAATGTTATATTTCACAATCCCGATCTGTCGTGTCTGGCACCTATAATACTAATTCTAATATTTAATTTTAATTAATTCTAAGAATTGTGGACTTTTATTTAAGTGTATAACCATCCTAAACAATTGAAATGGTCTTTTTAATTTATAAAAAAAACTCAAAAAATTTTCGAACCGAACCAATTAACCTTACATGTATTCAAATATATTTTATATATTAATAATATGTTAAATTTAATATAAATATATATTTTATAAATTATTTTCAAATACAAAAAATAAGGGAACTTTGAAAAATAGCAAAGATTTCTGTTTGTATATCTCGCTGCTTAATACAAATTGGGCTTTCAAAAGAAATTGTATGCATTCACTTCTAGATTTGTATATTCGCTTCTAGATTTATATATTTACTTTTCGATTTGCTTTAGAGATTTGTATATTCACATACAGCCAAGTGATATGGCAATGACCACTACAAAATATGTCGATATAACCGCACAATTTAATACAATCGAGCAGACATGTTCCATAGTCTCCAACGGTCTCAGCATTATTCTAATCAGTAAACAAAAGCATTGCAAGAAACAAAATCAATACAACTTATTTTTGTTATTTTACATGTTTTTACTCAGAAAACAAATACTAACTAAGTATTCTTTTGGCATGTTTTGTCCAATAATAGTGTAAACTTAATCTTTATATCTATTTAATAAATTTACAAATACAAATACATTATTTAAATAAAAATTACAGACTTTGACCGAGAGCTTCTAGGTGACCCCTGGGTACTTTCATCCATTAAAATATACAGGACAGTAGAGAGTAGTAGGTTTCTGCCACTTTGTCTACTTCTACATTTTCATTTTCTTATTATTTGCTTGTGTCTTATTCTCAACTAATTAATATAAAACAGAAAAAATATTAATTTATGCTATGTCATTACTAAAAAAAAAGGGTGAAAATCAATTGAAAAATGTCATGATCTAATCCACCGGTTCGTGCGGGCACCTACTCTAACACCTAAATAGAAGAACTCTTACAAAAATACATGCGGAAGTTTAACAAATACCATTATAAATACTACAAGAGTCAGGAATACACCAAAATTGAATTTTTTAAATTCTAAGGTTTATTACAAGAGACACTTAACACCCCAAGAATCCTAGTCTAAACAGATACAAGAGCTTCTAGAGATACATAGTATAAATAAAAGCAAGAGAGAACTCCCATAAAAAAGGAATGAAGAATAGAAGCTGTTGGAGACTCATCTTCGTCTTCACCTATGAAACATCACTGACCCTGCAACCAGACTATACCAAGTGGTATAGCAAGAATAGTATCAGTACAAACAACACGTACTGATAGGAATTATCAGTCAACCCGATACCCACGGCATAATATAAAGGAATCGATAAGAAGAAAACATTTAACGTTACAAATAGTTGTAGTAGGGTTTAGAATTGCAACTTCATCAGAAATTATTGTAAATGGCGAAAGACAACCGCCAACACACAAAAGTAAACCCATAATATCACGTGAAGCTGATAATTTTGTTATACATTGTGGCGGACATGGTATGTTACAATCAACGAGGCAATAAAGCTTTCAGCACTTTTGAATTTTGTAAGACATCCTACCACAAAATTGGCCAGCCACAGACTTATGATCTGTAAAAACAATCATTGCAAGGAACAACACTACAACAACTTTCAATGCCATTGAGAGAGTTAATTTGCACTAGAGTTGATCTTGTTATTTGGTTGATGTATGTGAAAATAAGCTTAGCTTCTCTAGTATTTATAGAGGAAATACAAACATATATACATACATCATTTATATTGTTTTTACATTATTATATCTAGAAGATATATAATTTGTGTGATGGAGAATCAATGGTGGAGACACTCTTTTCAAAGGATATATCAATCGAGACTTCTGAGTTCGTTGGAAAATTATATAATGTTATATGTCACGATTCCGATCCGCTGTGACTGACACCCATAATACTAATTCTAATATTTAATTTTAATTAATTCTAAGAATTTATTTAAAATTTATCTAGGTGAAATATTTTGTCTATTTGGAGTGTGATGTGACAATTTTTTTAAAATGAAAGAGAGTGTAGCCAGTCTTCCCGTAGAGTTTCTTCTCTGATATCTATATCTATATTTTGCCTTAACCACATCAAAGAGGAGTTGAACCTATTCTAACAGACCATGGTGAGAGTGGACTAAAAGAGAAATATGTGTTTCTCAAACTAAGAAGTGATAGTTTAGGTATGAAACGCAAAAAAAGGAATAGTTTAGATGTGTTTTTGACATTTATCTATTTTTCTTATTTGAACTATATTAAAACTCCTAAAATTTAAGACTTTAAAATGAATGACAGTTTTGTTAACTTATATCAATCTTTTTTATTATTATTAAACTAACTTATTATTTATCACAATTTTTAATTCACGACACAAGAAAATAAATTTGCATTAATACATTCAATTCCTAGCTGAACTGAATGTACTTTGAAAATGACTTATCATATGTACATTAAAGCTAATAGTTGTAGTTGTAAAAAACGTGTTCAAAATTTGAATGGTTGAAGCTAATAGTTGTAGTTGTAAAAAACGTGTTCAAAATTTGAATGGTTGAAGCTAATAATTGTAGTTGTAAAAAACGTGTTCAAAGTTTGAATGATTGAAGTTCTTTGGGGTACCATATAACGTTACACAACTTACAAAAGGTGTTTCAGCCTTATCATTAGTCTTAACTGACTCACCCTAGTATCGAAAGAATATGAAAAATCAATAGAATTGTATCAAATTGATTTATAGAAATTTTTCAATATAATCGTGGATTTTTATTTAAGTTTATAACCAATTTGAACAATTGAGATGGTCTTTTTAATTTATAAAAAAACTCAAAAAATTCCCGAACCGAACCAAATAACCTTACATGTATGCAAATATATTTTATATATTAATAATATGTTAAATTTAATATAAATATATATTTTATAAATTATTTTCAAATACAAAAAATAAGGGAGCTTTCAAAAATTGCAAAAATTTTCGTTTGTATATCTCACTGCATTATACAAATTGGACTTTCAAAAGAGATTATAAATATTTACTTCCAGATTTGTATATTCGCTTCTAGATTTATATATTTACTTTTCGATTTGCTTTAGAAATTTGTATATTCACTTATCCATGTGATAGGTTAATTATCACTATAAAATATGTCGATATAACCGCACGATTTAATACAATCGAGCAGACATGTTCCATAGTCTCCAACGGTTTCAGCATTATTCTGATCAGTAAACAAAAGCATTGCAAGAAACAAAACCAATACAACTTATTTAGGTTATTTTACATGTTTTTACTCAGAAAACAAATACTAAGTAAGTATTCTTTTTGCATGTTTTGTCCAATAATAGTGTAAACTTAATATTTATATCTATTTAATAAATTTACAAATACAAATACATTATTTAAATAAAAATTATTGAGTTTGACCGAGAGCTTCTAGGTCGACCCCTGGGTCCTTTCATCCATTAAAATATACAGGACAGTTGAGAGTAGTAGGTTTCTGCCACTTTGTCAAGATCCAATTCACCGGCTCGTGCGGGCATCTACTCTAACACCTAGATAGGAGAAATCTTACAAAAATACATGCGGAAGTTTAACAAATACCATTATAAATCATAAAAGAGTCAAGAATACACCAAAATTGTTTTTTTTAAAAATTCTAAGGTTTATCAAATGAGACACTTAACACCCCAAGAATACTAGTCTAAACAGGTACAAGAGCTTCTACAGATACATAGTATAAATAAAAGCAAGAGACAACTCCCATCAAAAAGGAATGAAGAATAGAAGCTGTTGGAGACTCATCTTCGTCTTCATCTATGAAACATCATTGACCCTACAACCAGACTATGCCAAGTGGCATAGCAAGAATAGTATCAGTACAAACAACACGTACTGATAGGAATCATCAGTCAACCCGATACCCACGACATAATATAAAGGAATCGATAAGAAGAAAACATCCAACGTTACAAACAGTTGTAGCCCAACCTCCTTAAAGCGTATTGTCCCCTCTCCTGTGAAAGAAAGAGGTTGATGCACCCAGCTACCTGAAGTAGAGCTTGACAATTACAAGTAGATACTCAAGGGCATAACAGAAAGGGTGAAATTCTTGCCTAGTTCCGCTTCTTACTCTTCCAATTCAGAAAGACTTGTCGGAAATCGCCGGTTGGGTTGGTCCGACCAAGAAAGGCATGTAGTAGGGTTTAGAATTGCAAATTCATCAAAAATTGTTGTAAATGGCGAAAGGCAACCACCGACACACAAAAGTAGGCCTTTAATAGCGCGTGAAGCTGATAATTTTGTTATACATTGTGGCGGACATGGTATGTTACAATCAACTAGGCAATAAAGCTTTCAGCACTTTTGAATTTTGTAACACATCCTACCACAAAATTGGCCAGCCACAGACTTATGATCTGTAAAAACAATCATTGCAAGGAACAACACTACGACAACTTTCAATGCCACTGAGAGAGTTAATTTGCACTAGAGTTGATCTTTCTATTTGGTTGATGTATGTGAAAATAAGCTTAGCTTCTCTAGTATTTATAGAGGAAATACAAACATATATACATACATCATTTATATTGTTTTTACATTATTATATCTAGAAGATATATAATTTGTGTGATGGAGAATCAATGGTGGAGACACTCTTTTCCAAAGGGTATATCAATTGAGACTTCTGAGTTCGTTAGAAAATTATATGATGTTATATGTCACGATCCCGATTTGTCGTGATTGACACCCATAATACTTATTTCAGTGGAAGAATCAATTCTATAGCCCAACTTATTAACTTAAGCAATAAATATTAAAAACCTTGTAGAAGAAGGAACATAACCAGAAAATAATACTGTATTTTTATAAACTCAGCCAATAATTTTAATAATTACGAAAATGCGGAAGTCAACACATCCTAGGAATTGAAAGTCGTCCGTACCAAAACTCTAACCAGTGTTAATGTAAGAAAAGGGGAAACACTCCCCAAACAGAAGTAAAACTACTTAAACAGTGTTTAAACATCTGAGTCCCGAAAGAAGGACTAAGATTAATGGAAAAGTCTACGTCAACATGACATAGTAGCTCACCCTTGGACTTTGAATAAACTTCTAATCTTCCAACCGAGGTCTCTTCGCAACTAGCTGAATATGCAATGTACTCATCAAAAAGGCATAGCAAATACACAAAGACAACGGTGTAGTGGTAGGATCACGCGATTAGCTAGTAAGCGGATCATACACAAGTAAATTTAACACAATAGACATATACATATACATAATAACTCAACCAATATCAAGTTCAGCTATTATTCAACAATATCACAACTCAATAACTTCCACATGCTATAACTTCACACTAGGGCCCTCTCAAAGGACCTACAAACAATTAACTTTATGCCGGAACATGACACCCGATCCAATTATGTGTCAAAACGTTACACCTGATCCAATTATGTATCAAAATATGACATCGAATCCAAATATATGTCGGAATGTTACACACGATCCAAATTATGTGTCGAAGTGTGACACCCGATCCAAAGGTACCACAATCATAAATACATTCAGTATTTACAATATTTTATATCATCAAGAACAAGTTCATCATAAAAAAAATAGACAGCAACTGATCATTTCACACATAATCTAGCATGTTTCCCTATTCATTTACACACATGCTTATCATGAAGCAATTTAAAAAGTATATGAAGTACATATGGGAACTAGACTATCACCTACCTCAAATTCAAGCTTCAACAAGCTTACAATGCAAGAGCCTTCCCTTTCCAAATTTGTTCTTCTCATTTTTGGTGTAGAAAACAGTAAATACATATAAAAGATCAACACAATGACCAAACTATCAAGAAATATAGCATAATTTCACACCCTTGGCCAACCCTTGATCCTAACCTTATCCTAGGGTTAATTTTCACCATAGATTTTCAGTTCAAACACTTCCCCAATGAATACCACCCATACTTTCTAGTTTGTAGGAATGAAAGTATGAATCTAGGGAGTAAAAACCTTACCTTAAGTGTGGAAATCCATGGAAAATTGGTAGAATTTTCCCTAGATCGCCTCTTGAAGTTTTAGACACTGATTTTTCAAAAAAGGACCATTTCTGGATTTTTTCATGACTTAAGTCGCGATTGTCCCACTCTGGCCGGATCCATCCTGCTCTAGCGGAATATGCAGAAATAATGAGCTCGAATTTTGTGCTCCAAGCCCTCATTTTACAACACTCACCTTCCAAAGATGTATTAAAATTATACCCTTCATGCCAAATTCAATTCTGAGAGTTTTACTCACCCGAATGCGATTCCGTAAAATCGTAAATGCTCCATATCGTCTTGGCTATCTGGCTGTCAAATAAAATTATAGATTTTACCTTCCATCATTCACATGATCACCCTAGATTTCACCTGACTCAGAATTCGTTCAAGTATGGCCTGGGCTCAATTTTTTTGAAGTTACTACTCTAAGTTTTCTCTCCCGAAATCATTTTCCATTGGCCTATTTCTAACAATGGGGACATGTCGTTACAGTATATATTCATGGGCGGAATTACAAGGGTTCAACTTATTAATCTCTTTATGGAAAATTAAATTGCGTCTTTGTTTGACCAGCCGATCGCACAATCAGTCAAACTTATACGATCTTGCTCACGATCAAAAATTTGACTTGAGACTACGTACACACACCTCTATTGCTATTTAGAAGGCATCCAACCAAGGTAAACTACTCAACTCACAATGTTCCGCCTCCTCCCGAATGATCGGTATAGTGGTTAGATATCCTTAGATGAAAGAGCGGTCTTTCAGGATTGGTCATTGTGTGTCACCGCCTCCGACCTATCCTACACATTCAATTTTTTAAAAAAATATTTTTCATCAATTAAATAATATTTAAATTTACATCAATTTAATTATTTATATGTAAATATTAAGTTACGAAATCACCTAGCATAGTTGCCCACTGTTGCTGATTTGAGACTCGCTAGAGACACACTTTTTAATTCTAACTCCGCATTTTTAATATGCTAGGTGAAATAATTTTTTTATATATATACATCTTGACTTTATCATGTTTACTTTTTTATAGTTTAATTTTCTTTAAAAAAATTTTAAATTTGCCACTGAATCTAAAATTTTTCTTAATACACGTTTAGTCACTAGATACAAAGTACGTTGTAGGAAAGGGACAACACATGGTAAAGACAAAAGTGCTACTATATTCATCATGGTACTTCAAAGATTCCTCTTTTCCTTTGCAATGGTACAGGTGTAACACCCCTAAAATGTTGTATGTGGTATTGATTCATGGATCCTTTCATTAATGAAGCCCAGTTGAATTATCAAAGTTTTCTTTTTAATTCAAGCATGAAACTTTATGGGTTTTCATATCATGATTCCAAATGCATAGATTATTAAATATTTGAAGTTTAATTACCAATCTTAGATTAGCTTATATTAATTCTTAAATGCATTGAATTGTTGATTTATCAAAGGTCCTTATATGAAGGCATGAAAAAGTTTTAAAGTATTTTGATTATATTATATTCTCTCATGCCTAAAGTATTTTGATTATAATTATGTTCTCTCATGCCTAAAGTATTTTGATTATAATTATGTTATCTGATGCCTAAAGTATTTTGATTATACAAATTATGTTTATTATCTTTAAACTTTACTCTAAGGTATGTAAGACTTTAATGAGAGTATTCCTTCCTGTAACACCCCCTAAAACATTGTATGTGGTATTTCAATTCTCGATGAAAATGATACTGCTTCTGTATTTCGAGCATAACTTTTCATAGCATAGTCCAAATTAGGTGATTCAAATTTTTGAATAACCCCTATGGCATTACCTAAAACTTTCATAAGACCATATCTCAAGATTCGGAGGATAAATAGGTCAAATAAATTAATTTTTGCAAGACATGGTTCTATGATAAAATCGAGTGTTTGTTGAAGAAAAATCATATCTCACGGTAGGATGCTTCAAATTGGTTGATTATTGAACGACATGAAATTAGACTTCTAGATCTACAATTCTTATGAGATACCAAATCCTAAAGAGGAATTCATCTTGTTCAAACACAGCTCCGAAAAAGGGTATTTCGTTAAAAGAGAGCTCATTTCACCTACCATAGAAAGATCTAGAATCATTTGACATCATCCATGACATTAAAATCCTCCATTGAATTTTCAAGATCATCCTTTGTAATTATTTTTATTTATTGTTAGGTCCTTCCTCCACACCTATAAATACCCACCTTATTTCCTCATTTTATTCATCAAGTTTTTTCAAGCAACTCTTCTCTCTATACATTTCTTTACTCATTCTCAAATATAGTTTTAGTTTTTAGTAGTGTAGAAATACTATTTCGGTGATTCTTATAATTCGAGTAGTACACAAAACACTCCAGCGAGGGGAAAAGGCTAGGAGTTCAAGAGTGTTCCAATTTGGAGTAAAGCTTCGGATTCAAGGTATGTAAGGCTATTCATAGCATTGGATTGAGTTCGTCCATGCGCTCAATATTTAAATTCATCGTAATTGAGTTATAGCTAAGTTTTACTCAAATCTTGAATTCTAAATGAATTAATTCTTCTTTTATTGAGTTAGATATATTTATGCATTGAGATTATTATTATTTTTATGTCTCATATTATTGGAATTATTTTTCATGGCTACTTTCCCATTAACCCTAATTAATTTGATGTTAATGAATATTTTTACATGTGTTTTGAGTAAAGATGTTGGTTTTTAATATTTATTAATAGAAAAAATAATTTGAATTAATACTATATATGTATTTTATTGAGTTTTGAAATAGTAAAAGAATTGAGTTTAGAGTCTCTAAAATGGAATTCTGTCGATTCCATCAGTTCTAGATGGTGGAAATTGGTCTAGAGGAGTTGTCAGAATCAGAGTTGGAGTTGAAACATGAATTTTTGGTCCCAAGTTGGAAATTTAGTTAAAGTTTGATCCAAGTTTGACTTTGGTCAACATTTGGAGTTCGGGTGCTCGAATTATATTTCTGATGGTTTCGAGAGGTGATTCTAATGCTAGAAATATCTTCATTTTAATTTTTAGAGGTCCCGAGAGTATTTTGGGTATTTTAGGTGTCGAAACTAGTTTAGTTGCGACTTATCCGATTCTGGGTCAAGGAGAAATCGAATTCAAAATCCAATGATTCAATTAAGTCTGGAACGTCAAATTTAGTAGGTTGCATATCTGGTTTGTGTTCACGGAGTTTCAAACGAATCCCGAGAGTCCGTTTCGAGATTTATGCCTTGTGGGATTTTGCTAATATCTGGTGCCTGGGTATATGCTTCACATTTGCGAAGGTGTCACACCCCGAGAGGGTACCTTAGGCGTGGCTGACACTCAAAGACCATTGTTGACCCCAAGCGAACCACTTGTTCTAATCACCAATTTAATCACTTAGCGAAAGACTTAGATATACAAAAATAAGACACTCAAGTGGGCTAACAACTCAACAACTCAATAAATGAATACTTCTTAAGTAAACAATTTTAAAAATCAACTCAATCACATAAATGATAGTATTTACAAAAACAGACTCAAAAGGGACATCAACTTCAATCTATTCAGTCTATGTCTATAAAGCATCTATCAACTATCAAGAAGGTGTTGAGACAAGTCTACGACTACCTCGAAAGAAACAACTCATGAGCAATGAACGAAATATTTATGATTCTTATGAAAGAAAGGAGGTCTCACTATTATTAGGAAGGAAATGAATCTTCAATGGTACTTCTGTCGAGGATCTCTCATACCTGTGTGTAGAGGGGTGAGGGGGTTGTCGCTGCCTGATAGAGGCAGAAACGAGGCCCACCGGAGCTATAAAATGTAACACCCCCCTAAAACGTTGTATGTCGGTATTTTAATTCTCAACGAAAATGATAATATCTATGTATTTTGGGCATAACTTTTCATACATTAATCCAAATTAGTTGATTCAAATTTTTGAGTAACCACAACATCATTACCTACAACTTTCATGAAGAACATATCTTAAGATTCGGAGTTTAATTAGATCAAATAAATTGATCTTTGCAAGACATAGTGCTGTAACGGAATGCTCCCAATTGGATGAGAAACTAGACTTCTAGATCTACAATTCTTATGAGATACCAAATCCTAATAAGGAATTTATCTTATTCAAACGC
Organism: Solanum dulcamara; assembly: GCF_947179165.1. Classification (NCBI taxonomy): domain Eukaryota; kingdom Viridiplantae; phylum Streptophyta; class Magnoliopsida; order Solanales; family Solanaceae; genus Solanum; species Solanum dulcamara. Next base: position 65,321,323 of record NC_077248.1, on the reverse strand, counting down.
AGCTTCGAAAATGGATATTCCGTTAAAAGAGATCCCATCTCACCTACCATAGAAAGATCTAGAACCATTTGACATTATCCATGACATCAAAATTCTCCATTGAATTTTCAAGATCATCCTTTATGATTATGTTTATTTATTGTTAGGTCCTTCCTCCACACTTATAAATACCACCTTATTTTCTCATTTTTTTCATCAAGCTTTCTTAAGCAACTCTTCTCTCTATATACTTTTTTACTCCTTCTCAAATATAGTTTTAGTTTTAGTAGTATAAAAATACTACTCCGGTGATTCTTATACTCCGGGTAGTACACAAAACACTCCGGCGAGAAGAAAAGGCTAGGGGTTCAAGAGTGTTTCAAATCGGAGTAAAACTTCAGATTTAAGGTATGTAAGGCTTTCATAGCATCGGATTGAGTTCGTCCATGCGCCCAATATTTAAATTTATTATAATTGAGTTATAGTTGAGTTTTATCCAAATCTTGAATTCTAAATGAATTAATTCTTCTTATATTGAGTTAGATATATTTATGCATTATTACTATTATTATTGTTATCTCTCATATTATTGGAATTATTATTCATGGCTCCTTTCCCATGAATCCTAATTGATTTGATGTTCATGAATATTTTTACATATATTTTGAGTAAAGATGTTGGCTTCTTAATATTTTCATTGATAAAAAGAGTAATATGAGTTAATACTATATATGTATTTTATTGAGTTTTGAAAAAGCAAAAGAGTTGAGTTTAAATGAATTTGAGTAAATGATATTTTGAGAAAGATGTTTTGATGAGATGTAAATGATGTTTTTGAAGTATAATGATTGATGAAGAGGTAATGAGATGAGTTTGATGATTTAAATTAAAGTCCAATGAGACTAGATAATGAGATTAATATGAGCACATATTTTGGGAGTAGTATTGAGCACCGAGTTGGGTAAGAGTTTAATTCACTCAAACCCCAGAACTACGTAGCCAGCGTAGGATGGAGGCTATGCCTCTTAAGTAGGGGTGCTTATCGGGCGGATTGGACGGATTATTATGCTTAACGGTTTGACTTAACGGTTATCGGCTTTTAAAAGTACTAATCCGCTAGCCAACCTATAAGATATCGGTTGGATTGGTATCGGATTAGCACTTATCGGACGGTTATCGGGCGGTGTATCGGTGGTGACCTTAATAGACTTACCTGCTGAGCACACTCAACTAAAGTTCCCTTCTTATTTTCACTAGCTGAAGTGATGAACACATTAAATTTGAGCACAAAAGCATATGTTCTTATAACAGTAATCATCCATCTACAAAATTTATCCAAAAAGAATCATCCCTCTAAAATACATATATGCCATTTTGCTCAACAAACCTTAAGATAAACAGAGAACAAATTGTACCAAAAAAAAACAAACTAAAATCACAGCATTATAACATATGCAAAGTGAATCAGCAAAGTAATTTCACCTTTCTTCCACACAACACCCCCACCCCCAAATCGTCGGAAACAACCGCAAACTAATTTCTATTCACCAACCCATTTCAAGACTTTATTTTTATGACTACTAGATGCTGCCAAATCAAAGGTCAAACAACCCAAATATAGAACAATGCAAGAGATCAGGTCCAGAAAACATTATTTCACCCCAAGAAAGGAGTAAAGCTGCTAGTACCCACTTCATCAAATTTGCTCATTAACAAAAATATTTCTTAAGGAAACAATAATAAGAAAACAGCAGTCCACAAGCAGCATCTACCTTCAAAGTATCTGCATATGGTCATCAAAAATCAACTTCAGAAATGCATGTAGAATCAACTCTGGGATGCTACTAGAATTTTTGAGGCAGATTTAGGCGGAAGAAGTTTAGGCGGAAGTTCCTAAACCTAAAGTAGGTGGAAGAAGTTTGTAGAAGAGTTGAAGTAGTAACTAGTAACTAGTAAGTAGGGCTTCTACAGTTTAAGTTTAAATGGATTATGGGTCTGCCTATTTAATTAAATTGGTTAGGCCTGTTTAATTAAATGGGTTTGGACCTTATTTTATTTTAGGTTTACAAATAAAAATTATCAATATTATACATATTTATATGTTTAGGGATAAAATATAATAAATTCTTAACGGATTAACGGTTTACCCATTAACAAAATTGAGTAATCCGTCCCCCACACCGATAAGCCGTTAATTTTAAAACTTAAATTCATTCTCCATCCGCTAATCCGATAACTCAATACCAATAAGCCAATAAGCCAATTTTGCGGTTGGGTTATCGGTAGCAGACGGTTTTGAACAGCCCTACTCTTAAGTCCCAAAAAGAGGACTTTGATGAGTGGATCCAACATGGTGATGTTCTTTACCCTGGCAAGGTATTGGATGGATGTGGCAACGACATCGCTTCGTTGTATCATCGCTAGCTCATAAATGATGGTTGTCGGTTAGAGAAACTCCCAAATGAGTAAGCATTGCTTATTACTATTATTTTTATTATTTTTTTAAACTTGCATTACATATTGATGTTGAGATGATGTTGAGTTCTGAGATGAGTTTTCTTGAGAGGAGTTTCTTGATATCTGTCCTTACCTTCCTGCCATTTTACATACTCGTACATTCCACGTACTGACGTCATTCGACCTGCATTGGTGAGTCATTCTTATATTCGGAGGAACTATTTATCCTTTAATTATTGTTGAGTATTATGTTTCTTTTAAGGTAGCCATGGACATGTCATTGGCACCATCTAAGAGTATTAGAGGCTTCACAGAGAGAGTTTAATGATGTAATTGGAGTAGTTCTCCTTTGAAACTACTTCTTCTAAAAAATTTCTTCTTTCACTAGATGTTGTTAATGGAGAGCCCATATAAGTATTCTTATTAAATCTTCCGCTGATGAACGAATAAGTGATGAGACCAAGTGGTTCTCTCAGAGGCTAGAGATGGTTTCTAAGTACCGGTCATGCCTAGGGTACCCTCTCGGGGCGTGACATAAAATTCTCTAGAGAGTGAGTTTCTGATCATAATGACCACCTAAAGTTGGATTTCTAGTTGTAGTTTTTAGTTCTGCATCATAAAATGATGCAAGCCAAATAACATTAGTACATGGAATGTACGGTATGTAAAATAGCTGAAAGAAAATTTACTCAAAGATACTCAACTCAACTCAACTCAATTCATAGGACTCAACTCTGAAATTAGCACAACTCAATAAAACATGCAATATGTGTAAAATGGGATCCATGAGCACATAGAATATATGTGTCTCTAATTAGCAACATATCTTTTTAAGATCTCATGGCTTAATTTCCATGAAAATGCTTTCCCTGTGGGAATCTTATATGAATAAGGTATATTTTATTTAGTACTGATAATATGATAGAAAGAATAAAATCTCTTTATTTTTAATTAAAAATTTTAAATTTGAGTTACAACTTAGGAAATGAACAATTTTTGAGTAGGAAATGTTCTTCCCTATGACGCAAATTCAAATTAATGAATACAGGATACTATATTAAAAAGAGAAAGAGCACGAGAGAGAAAACTTAAGATATATATTAATTTGTTTTTCAATTTATATTGATGTTCTGAGAATTTTATTTTGTAGAATGAGTTTTGAGGAAAATTAGAAAATTATTGGTTGGCAGGAAAGAAAATGGAGAACAGCTTTATTATGATGGCAAATAATGCAATCATTTCAATTTGGTGCATAATTAAATTTTGAAAAATTTGGCTAATAATTGATCATTATCGTGTTCCATTCTGTTAAAATGTCACCAAATTGACCTAAATAAAGGTGTAGGGTTTACAGTTTCTTAAAGTTAAAAGTTGTTATGGAAATTTTTAAGGTGATTAGACTTACCAATATAGCTTTAAAGTACATATGATAAGTCATTTTCAAAGTACATTCAGTTCAGCTAGGAATTGAATGTATTAATACAAATTTATTTTTTTGTGCCGTGAATTAAAAATTGTGATGAATAATAAGTTAGTTTAGTTTTTTTAAAAAAGATTGATACAAGTTAACAAAACTGTGATTCATTTTAAAGTCTTAAATTTTAGGAGTTTTAATATAATTCAAATTTGAAAAATTTTTAAAAACAAAATATTAATTTTGAACAAGTTCATATGTCAGGATGAAATTCCTCGAAGTAAATGGACCGGGATGACAAATTGATAAAGGCAAAAAGGTCTTCCATGCCATTCTGCTTTTTTAAATATTGAAGTTTATATTTAGGATCCAGGGGTCGACCTAGAAGCTCGATACGTGTTCAGTCAAACTTAATAATTTTTATTTAAATAATGTATTTGTATTTACAAATTTATTAAATAGGTATAAATATTAAGTTTACACTACTATTGGACAAAACATGCAAAAAGAATACTTACTTAGTATTTGTTTCCTGAGTAAAAACATGTAAAATAACCTAAATAAATTGTGTGAATTTGACTATTGTGCACATGATCCGTTCCGCTATAGCCCCCCGGAAGCTTTGGAAATAATACTACAAAATATATATGTTTCCTCTATAAATAGCTTAGGGTGAGGACCTTCTAAGGGAAGAAATTCTAAGGGAAGACTGGTTACACTCTCTTTTACATTTTAAAAAAATTGTCATATCACACTCTAAATAGACAAAATATTTCACCTAGACAAAAATTAAATAAATTCTTAGAATTAATTAAAATTAAATATTAAAATTAGTATTATGGATGTCAATCACGGCGAATCGAGATCGTGACATATAACATTATATAATTTTCCAACGAACTCAGAAATCTCAATTGATATACCCTTTGGAAAAGAGTGTCTCCACCATTGATTCTCCATCACACAAATTATATATCTTCTAGATATAATAATGTAAAAACAATATAAATGATGTATGTATATATGCTTGTATTTCCTCTATAAATACTAGAGAAGCTAAGCTTATTTTCACATACATCAACCAAATAACAAGATCAACTCTAGTGCAAATTAACTCTCTCAATAGCATTGAAAGTTGTTGTAGTGTTGTTCCTTGCAATGATTGTTTTTACAGATCATAAGTCTTGGCTGGCCAATTTTGTGGTAGGATGTGTTACAAAATTCAAAAGTACTGAAAGCCTTATTGCCTCGTTGATTGTAACATACCATGTCCGCCACAATGTATAACAAAATTATCAGCTTCACGTGATATTAAGGGTTTACTTTTGTGTGTCGGCGGTTGCCTTTCGTCATTTACAACAATTTCTGATGAAGTTGCAATTCTAAATCCTACTACAACTGTTTGTAACATTGGATGTTTTCTTCTTATCGATTCCCTTATATTATGCGGTGGGTATCGGGTTGACTGATGATGCATATGATACTATTCTTGCTATGCCACTTGGCATAGTCTGATTGCAGAATTAGTGATGTTTCATAGGTTAAGACGAAGATGAGTCCCCAACAACTTCTATTCTTCATTCCTTATGGTGGGAGTTGTGTCTTGCTTTTATTTATACTGTATCTCTAGAAGTTCTTGTACTTGTTTAGACTAGTATTCTTGGGGGTGTTAAGTGTCTCTTGTAATAAACCTTAGAATTTTAAAAAATTAATTTTGGTGTATTCCTGACTCCTTTAGGATTTATAATGGTATTTGTTAAACTTCCACATGTATTTTTGTAAGAGTTCTCCTAACTAGGTGTTAGAGTAGGTGCCCGCACGACCCGGTGAATTGGATCGTGACATTTTTCGATTGATTTTCACCTTTTTTTAAGTAATGATATAGCATAAATTAATAATTTTTTGTTTTATATTATTTTTTTGATACGATTCGATTCGATTGATTTTTCATATTCTTTTGATACTAGGGTGAATCAATTAAGACTAATAATAAGGTTGAAACACCTTTTGTAAGTTGTGTAACTTTATACAGTACCCCAAAGAACTTCAATCATTCAAACTTTGAACACGTTTTTTACAACTACAAATATTATAAATTTATATTTTTTATATTATAATATCTCAGAAATATGTTTAATATGATTTCCTCTATAAATAACTTAGGGTGAGGACCTTTTTTTGACATCAACCAAATAACAATAGTATCATACAATTAAGTATGGCATTTAAAGTTGTATTGGTTTTGTTTCTTGCAATGCTTTTGCTTACTGATCAGAACAACGCTGAGACCGTTGGAGACTTTCAAACATGCATGGTCGATTGTCTTAAAAGGTGCGGTATTAGCATAACTTGTACTGGTTTATGCCTTCCCCATTGCGCTCTAAGTGAATCAATTGATACTACTGATAAGGAAAAAACTCGAAATCACGTTTGTAATGTTGGATGTTCTTTAGGTCACTGTTACAAATTTCTTATCAAATATGGTATGTAACTAACACTCTTTGTCTTGCTATACTTGTTTGTTTGTTTTTTTCGCTATCACATATTATATCATTACGTTTTTTCACACGATATATGTTTAATCTTGCTTTACACAACGATTATGTAATTTTGCAGATAAGGACAAGTTTGGAAATTGCATGAACGGCTGCAGTGAAAACTATTGCATTGGCAATATTGCTCTAAAGAAAGCTTAAGAAGAAGTATTTAAGAATTATTACCACAAAAGTATGTGTCTATATATGACACTAAATTATTAGTTTGTGGTTGTAATTCCTTTCATAAATTATGCATTTGTGTTCTGTATTGAATAAATCTCATGCTTTAATGTATTCTTATATATTAAAGCACGAGAGAAGTTGTAGATCTACTTGATGTTCTATTTTTATGTATGGGTGTTTGTGAGTTTAAAAATCCATGAATTCAATCTAATTAAGTAGAACTAAGACTGAGCTAAGAAGAAAAAAATAAAGAATCGACAGAATAAAATCTAGTGATTAGTGTTCAATACAATGAAAGTGCACAATTACATATCAAACTGGTCATTCTTATAAAGTATAATTGTGTTGTCTATGACACTATGCTATGTAGTATGTACTAAGCTACTAAATACTTCTGTGGTTGTAATTTCTAAATTATGTACTAAGTTTAAGAAGAAAGCATTAAGAATTATTACCACAAAAGTATGTGTCTAGCTATGACACTAAATTATTAATTTCTGATTGTAATTCTTTTTCTAAATTATGTATTTGTGTTCTGTACGTATTGAATAAATCTTGTGCTTTAATGTATTTCTATATATTAAAGCACGAGAGAAGTTGTAGTTTCCCTTGGTGTTCTATTTTTATTCATGAGTATTTGTTAGTTTAATTAACAATCTATGGATTCAATCATTAATTAAGTAAAATCAAGATTGAGCTAAGAAGAAACTAAAGGAATAATCGACATAATAGAATTTTATTGATTAGTGTTCAATATAATGAAAGTGCACAATAACATGTCAAACCAATCATTAATATAAAAAAATATTTTTTTTTACCTATGTAATGAAAATTTTCAATCAAAGAGTTTCATTTGACACCCTTTGGACAAGGGTCGTTCTGGCACTGATTGAACGGGAATTCACCATCTCTTTAAAAATGCTATGGCGTTTTAACATATAAGAGATTTTTAAAATAGTACTACAAAGATTTAAAAAGATCATTTTTATCTAATAAATTATACATGACTGTAGAAGATTATTTTCTTGAGATGGTGAAAGTGAAGTGAAAAATAGAGGGGAGAAAGAAAAATGAAGTATCATTGAGAAAGGGAAAGAGAAAATACAATACAGTCGTCACTTTTATATATGTTATCTTATGTATTGTTCCTTTTATATTAGAAAGCAGGACCAATTTTTCATCACTTTTATATATGTTATCTTACGATACACTATGTGTAAATCATATAGAGAGGCATTGAGGCTTCAATCCTAGCTTCTAGACAACAAGATGGTGAAAGTGGGCCTGAATTCCACTAATTGGAACCTTTTTTGTGCTAAAATCTCCTTCTCCTTTCTTTCCCAAGCCTAGGTAGCCTTCAGAGGGTTTTTGGGGTAACCTTCGCCTCTTTTTGACACTTAGGGACAAGAAGAGAAAATAAGAATTCGCGACCTTAAGTTCTGCCTTGACTATCCCACTCTGGAGGTTCACATCCCGCTGGAGCGGCGTAGCCGTAGCGGGATTATGTCCGCTCTGGGATGGTGTGGGTCCAAATAGAAAAAAATTACGATTTCCCATGTCCCTTAGTAATGACGGTTCAGATCGTTACAAAAAAATCGGCCAACAAAAACTGACCAACGTTGTTCAACTTTTACCTTTTTTTTATTTAGAAAATTTAAAGACACTAATGGAATACAGTCGATTTTCTAGTGTCAAAAATTGAGAAAGTGTAAAATCGATCAAGCTCAATCGCTAAAAATACCATAATTAATTTACAAAAACATACCAACATAAGTAGGTTTAATTTATTTAAGAAAAAATATAAATATATTAGCTGACTATCATAAATGGCTCATTCATACCACCCACTAATACACTAATAGTTGAGGCTGTTTATTTCCTTCTCGTGACAAAATGTGCACATTACTTACTAGTAATGCATTATATGGCTCAAATACCCGATTATAAAATATAATAAAATAAATGTTTCCTCTGATTAAATGATCCGTGTCATCTAATTTATCTCACTTTATTTTAACCTATCTCAATTAAATTTATATTGCTCCACTTCTCTTTTTAACTCAAACCACTAATCCATTTTCCTTAGTTGACCAAATACAAAAATTAGTACTATAGTAAAAGTGAAGAAAAAAGCGAGTGAAATTATAAACTTTAAATTCAAACTCTGTCTCTACATATTTGCTAGCTAATTCCATACTTCAATACTTGAAATGGTAGTGAAATTATAATTAGTTGTTTGAAGGATATTTTAGTGAACATAATAATTTATATTTATTTATGTCGATCTGCGTGATGAACAAAATAGAAAAACTTTTTTCTTATTGGACGTCCCGAAGGGACAACAAAATAGAAAGATTTATATATACACAAGACCAATGGCCCGAAGTAAGTCTTGAAAATTAACAACATAAATAAACTGTTATTGACATTTTCTGCCTATCAAAATTAGTTCCATCCTTGTCTGCTTTGTGAGCTTCCAATGCAAACACGGGGGGCACTGTCCATTCCATAAAAGGAACATCCTGCCGTAGTTTAGTGCCTTCCTTAGCTAATATATCGGCCAACTGGTTCTGCTTTCTGCTGCTATGGCTGATCTGAGGGCTCCCCATCTGCCGGAGCAACTCCCTGTATTCAGATGTGATATTAGCAAAGCTATCATGACCATTAAGTATAAGTTTAGTGTAACACCTCAAATTTTTTCGTCAAGACTCGCTGTGTATAGACTCGAACTGAATGACTTGTAATTATATATATATGAGTTAGGATCAATTCTTATGTATTTAAAGAGTATTAGATGTGGTTTAGGTTAATGAGGGATCTCTAACACCAAGCCTAGTCCAAAGAATTTCTATTGGCTTAGTTTTCAGATGAGTCTGTATAAGGGTCAACTTCAAATGACTATAACTTTCAGAATATTAAGATTTAGGTGTCCCATGAAATATAAAATTAAAGGTCTTTGAATCCTCTTTCCAATGCCACCGGATTTGCCTCATTCCGAACTCTGAGTAAATCGTTATGACCGTTTTACCAAAGACTACTGCTGCAACAATTATGGGCTTGGCTCGGCGCGCCAGCAGAACGCCCGAAATTAGCTACAGTATATGGGTGCTGGCGCGGTGCACCACTATTGAGCCTGTAGGGTTTTGAACTTGTTTTTTTGAAACTTTTCTTAAGAAAGGGCATTTTGGACTTTTCCCCACCTATCCCAAATATAACCCTAGCCATTTGGGGAAAAAAAATCAGTTCCCTCGTAATATCCAAGGAGGTTTTCCTCTCCTTTTACCTTAGGAGATTTGAGAGAAGATATTAGATAGAAGAAGAAGAGTTAGGATTCAAGATCTCCAAGCCACGTCCTTGGTTTTTGGTGAGATAATCTTCATATACAGGTATGTAAGGCTAATCTAAAATATGAATTGAGTTCTTCTATATGTCCCATAGATGTGTTGGATGTAAATTGTGAAAGACTTGAACCTTCTATGAATGTTTTCTTGAATTTTTCATAAACTCTAGAATATTTTTACATACTATTAATTAATTGATGATTTTCATGACTTAAATTCTTGAATAATTACCTTTCATATTTTATTTCATAAACCGTAGCTACATATTGACTGCAAATAATTATGTATATGTATTGATTGAAATGAAAAGAATGAATTGGGATAGCTATGAATGTGAATGGCATAAAAATGAATGAAACCTTGGTAGAACTAGAATGTCCTTTGTGTCTCTATAAATTGAACATAGAATTAAATAAGTATTTTGTAGCAAGATGTTTGACGATGATGAAAATGATGTTCATCTTTAAAAAGTGAAATGGTTGATGAAGATGAAACGGTGATGATGATGTTTTGAGATGTAATGAATTGGAGTCTAATGTGACTACATGATATGATTTGCATAATTTGATTTGATTGGAGTCATATGAGGATCTTGAGTATAAATGATTGTTTGAAAAGGAGTTTTAAATAAATGATTTGTGAACGTTTTTGCATAAACTATTTATGCACTATTTTGAGTTTAAAAAATGATTATTTTCATCTTTGATTTAGAAAGGGTTTAAGCATGATTTGAGTTTGAGAAGTCTCTTAATTATCATTTTGAGCATAAGTATTTTGAGTATAAATGAGTTGAGCATTTTTATATTAAAACGTCTATTTTGAGATTGAGTTGAGGGGTTAAAATTATGTTCTAAAAGCAATTAATATTTACTGCATTAATTGAGTTGAGATTGGATAAATTTAAAAAGAAGAGTTTGATGATTGAGATGAGTTGATTTTGAAAGAAGGTCCAATGAGACCAGATTGATTGAGTTTTGAAAAGAGTCCAATGAGACTAAACGAGTTGATTTGAAACTAAGTCCAAAGAGACTAAATGAGTATTTTACTCACCTGATAGATATGAGCATATTGAGTCTTGGGAGGAGTATTGAGCACCGAATTGGGTATGAGTATAATCCATACTTGAATCCAATGAACTACGTAGCCAACGTAGAAAGGGATTGGACCGTTTGAAGCATATATACAAGACTTTTGCACTTGTATACATTTTAATCATAGGAGAAAAGCGTAAAAAAGCTCTAAGGTCCATTGGGACTTTAAGCACAAAGCGCAAATAAAATATGGGCTTTAATGAAAAAAGGTGCAAAGGGAGAAAAAAATACAAATATATATATTAATTCCAAGACTATTAATTATGAACATGAATGACAAATATATGACCAAAGTAATTGAAAATAAATTATGATAAAGTGAAATATCAATTGTTTTAGTGTCGCTTCTTACGAAGAGGCTCATGGACAAGGACAAATTTGCCTTAGAACCTTGATGACGACAAGCGCACATACAAAGAGACGAAGTGCTCAACACGTTTTGACCCTCCTTGTAATTTTTAAGTAGTCGTCTCTTCTCATGGAAAATATCCCCAAAGGTGATATTTTTCCAAGTGGTAACTTCTGACTCTAAGCTTTTAGAGCTTCTAGCAGGTTTTCTTTTTCCCATGCCTTTATAACTATTTTGCTAAAATTTGGATGGGAGGTCCACATGATTTCTAGCTTAAAAGGTTTGTTGCTTTTATACCTCTCATTCTTACACGTTGATAGTAATAAAGGGCAGTGATCTGAATGTGTCCTAGGTAGATGTTGTACTTGGGCGTCAGGATAGCCCAACAACCATTCATCATTTGCTAAAAAATGGTCTAGGCGTTCTAGAATTAGGGAGTTCTTATTTTTTATAACATTTATTTAGCCACATAAATTGACTACCCTTATGACCCATATCAATAAGTGTTGGGTTTAATTGATTGGTTGAATGAGAAATTTAGGGAAAAGAAGTAGAGGAAAAAATGACTTGTTCCCTCTTGCTTTATGAAATAAGCATATGTCCCACGTAGGTAGTGAAAAGAAAAAGTCTCCCACTTAAAAGTAATATCACTCATTCATGTTGCTAAAGGGTCAAGAAGAGGGTCTCCCCTCGCGCCGTCGTCGTCGTCGTTGCTCGGTCGAGGCCGCTACAGCTTCGAATTTGGAAAAGTTGCAAACAAGGATCCTCAGAATAATTTCTTACGAAAATTTCTGATAAGCATCTTCTTCTTTTCTGTACTTCTTAAAAACTCGTGTAATATACTACATTCGAGTGGTTCGCATCATAATTTGCTGTAACGCTATTCTGGTGAGTAAATTGTTCTATCTAGGAGGAAAGATTCCAAAACCTTAGGTACACTGAGGGGAATAATTTCCATAAGGACACACTGTGCATTTAGTGGGCTCAATTTTTGTTCTTAAATAATTTTTCAGATACTGTACATATTTCCAATTTTCTGTCCAGTTTATGTCTTTTATTTTCAGAAATTATTGTTACTTTTTCAACATGTTACAATACAGTTTACTAACAATCTTAAAGAAATTATTGTCATTTTTGTTTTTCTGATTATACTGTATTCTGTTTTGGAGACTAGAACCTATGTGATTGACACGACCCAAGCCTAGGACCTAGACGTGACATGGCGAATGAGACACTCGAAGGTACCTCACCCAAGCCTCTTAGCATTCATTGGTAATAATAAACAATAATAAGCGGAAGTAAAAATATTTTGCCATTTGTGTCCAAACATACCTATACTAATAGACTTGGCGGGGGCTAAGACATGTCCCCAGCTCACCCTCAAAATAAATATTAAGAAATGCCTTAATAAAAGTCTTACTATTCTACAAAACATAAGCTTAGAATAAAAAAGATGTTGTTCTCGAAACATGGAAACTCACCACAAGCAATCTTCAACTAACTCGAGCAAGCCACGTAGAGGAGGTCGAGGAGTGACATCGATTCCTACATGGTGATATCATGTAGGCAAAAATATGCGTTAGTACTTTGAATGTACTAAGTATGTGAGTATGCAATGCAATATATCATTATACCATAAGGTGATGCAATGGATCATGCTAAAACCTTGCGATCATTTGAAATATCATTTAGAGTTGTGAAGCTTAGTCAATGAAATATAGAAAACCATCATGAATCATCAAATAAACTTAAACATTGGAAGAGGGACCTTGTACCTTTGTGAGAGCGACCATTAACTGACATAAACCATGTGAGCTATAACATGGAGTCCCGATGTTACCCCTACATCGGAGAAAAGGGGGAGACTACTTGCTAATGTAGATAGACTCCTATATGCCTTAGTGAAACCACTAAGCTATTGTGTAAACCGGGTACTCACCTCTAGTTCTTAGACTCGGATACTCACCACTAAGCCTTGATATTTTGGGTACTTGCCACTTAGAGATTGGGTATTCGCCTCTATCTCCTTTATACCTATGGTGGCACGTAGTTCTGGGATGTGGGTATTCGCCTCTAGTCTAGCTCGGTGCTAGGTAAGCTCTCAACAGAATAACATTTAAGTATCATAATAACATAAACATCGTATAACTTTAGACATTAAATCATCATCGGTTGAATAGCTCATTAAAATATTTTATTTGATTCAAATATGTGAGAATTGTCCTTTTCACATTGAATCTTTTCTTTGGCTAAAAGCCCATTCATCATCATTCAATCATTTCACAAGACTCCTTTAAACATAGGCATTTTCTTTATAAACTTTCATTTCAACTTTACTTTATCATAGGAAACTAGGTGGGTTCATTTCATAAAGACCTTCAAATACATTTAAAGAATACTTGTATGCATGAGAGTGATATAAATGAATCAAATCAAACATCTTAAAAACAACCCATCATCTCCACTTTAAAACTACCTTCCAAACCTTTATATAAAAACCTTGACAAACCATCTATTTTATGTAAATAAGAATCAATATAAGTCAATATAAGTAAATAAACTTCAAATATTCAAGAATCTATACATTTGGAATCGTAGTATGAAAATCCATAAAAACTCATCACTTGAAATTAAGAGTCAATATCAATCAATATATGTAAAGAAACTTCAAATATATTATAATCTATGCATTTAAAGTAATTATGTAAAAGCCCATAAGATTTTATCATTTTGAATGGAAATACTAGATTGAGAAAACATTTAGGCTCCATGGGTGGAAGGACCCATGGATGAAAAGCCACATACCTTGGAGAAAAATTCCCAAATGCAAGCTTGAGAGTAATGAATACTTGAGGAACCTTGAATAGAACCCTAGATTTTCTTCTTGAAACCCTTGGGAGAACTTTGAGAGGAGAGGATTAAGTGTTTTAGTCTAATTGTGAGAAAATGAGAGAGTTAGAAGGTTTATGATATTTAGATAGGATCAATATAGTCCCCAAAATGACTTCACTATGGGTTATATATAAGAAAAGACTAAAATGCCCCTAAACTCTGGAAAATGGGCTAAAAACCCCGTTGGCGCTATAGTAGCGCATCGCGCTAGGGGCCAAACTACTGAGGCTAGTTTCTGGCGCTCTGCTGGTGCGCCGTGCCAAGCCCCACTGCAGCGATAGTCTGTAGTAAAAAGGTCATAATTTTTGACTCCGAACTCGAAATGAGGCAAACTTGGTGGCGTTAGAAAAATGAATCAAATATATTTAATTTGATAGTTTATGAGCCACCCAGTTCATTATATACTAAGAGATATGGTCATTTGAATTTGACCTTTATACGAACTCATTCGAAAAGTTAGCCGATAGAAATTCTTTGGACTCGACTTGGTGTTAGAGATCCCTTATGACCCCTAAAGACATCAAACACACTTAAAATACTTAGGAAGTGATCCTAACTCATATATCCAACTAGAAGTCATCGAGTTCGATCTTATACGCATATGAAAAATGCTTTGGGTCTTGTATAAAAATTTTTAGGGTGTTACAGTGATTTTATACTCCGCATAAAATAAATATTTTGACTTGAAAAGTATAAAACATTCATTGGAAGAGAGACCTTGTACCTTTGTGAGGGCGACCATTAACCAACATAAACCATGTGAGCTATAACATGGAGTCCCGATGTTACCCCTACATCGGAGAAAAGGGGGAGACTTCTTGCCAATGTGTACAGACTCCTATATGCCTTAGTGGAACCACTAAGCTATTGTGTAAACTGGGTACTCACCTCTAGTCTTAGACTTGGATACTCACCACTAAGCCTTGATATTTTGGGTACTCGCCTCTTAGAGATTGGGTATTCGCCTCTATCTCCTTTATACCTATGGTGGCACGTAGTTCTGAGATGTGGGTATTCGCCTCTAGTCCAGCTCGGTGCTAGGTAAGCTCTCAACAGAATAACATTTAAGTATCATAATAACATAAACATTGTATAACTTTAGACATTAAATCATCATCGGTTGAATAGCTCATTAAAATATTTTATTTGATTCAAATATGTGAGAATTGTCCTTTTCACATTGAATCTTTTCTTTGGCTAAAAGCCCATTCATCATCATTCAATCATTTCACAAGACTCCTTTAAACATAGGCATTTTCTTTATAAACTTTCATTTCAACTTTACTTTATCATAGGAAACTAGGTGGGTTCATTTCATAAAGACCTTCAAATACATTTAAAGAATACTTATATGCATGAGAGTGATATAAATGAATCAAATCAAACATCTTAAAAACAACCCACCATCTGCACTTTAAAACTACCTTCCAAACCTTTATATAAAAACCTTGACAAACCATCCATTTTATGTAAATAAGAATTAACATAAGTCAATATAAGTAAATAAACTTCAAATATTCAAGAATCTATACATTTGGAATCGTAGTATAAAAATCCATAAAAACTCATCACTTGAAATTAAGAGTCAATATCCATCAATATATATAAAGAAACTTCAAATATATCATAATCTATGCATTTAAAGTAATTATGTAAAAGCCCATAAGATTTTATCATTTTGAATGGAAATACTAGATTGAGAAAACTTTTGGGCTCCATGGGTGGAAGGAGTCATGGATGAAAACCCACATACCTTGGAGAAAAATTCCCAAATGCAAGCTTGAGTGTAATGGAGACTTGAGGAACCTTGAATGGAACCCTAGATTTTCTTCTTGAAACCCTTGGGAGAACTTTGAGAGGAGAGGATTTAGTGTTTTAGTCTAATTGTGAGAAAATGAGAGAGTTAAAAGGTTTATGATCTTTAGATATGGTCAATTTAGTCCCCAAAATGACCTCACTTTGGGTTAAATACAAGAAAAGACTGAAATGCCCTTAAATCTGGAAAATGGGCTAAAAACCCTATCGGCGCTATAGTTGTGCATCGCGCCAGGGGCCAAACTACTAAGGCTAGTTTCTGGCGCTCTGCTAGCGCACTACGCCAAGCCCCACTGCAATAATTATCTTTGGTAAAAAGGTCATAACTTTTGACTCAGAACTCGGAATGAGTCAAACTTAGTGGCGTTAGAAAAAGGACTCAAATATATTCAATTTGATAGTTTATAAGCCACCCAATTCGTTATATACTAATAGATATGGTCGTTTGAAGTTGACCCTTATATGAACTCATTCGAAAACTTAGCCAATAGAAATTCTTTGGACTGGCTTGGTGTTAGAGATCCCTTATGACCCCTAAAGACATCAAACACACTTAAAATACTTAAGAATTGATCCTAACTCATATATCCAACTAGAAGTCATCGATTTCGATCCTATACACTTATGAAAAATGCTTTGGGTCTTGGCGTAAAAATTTTTGGAGTGTTACATTATATCGACCTTGAGAACATTCGTCCTCAAATGAGAATCATTAGTATAGAAGGGAACATGGCACGAGGACTAGAAACCCAACATATATACAATGACACTTGAAATGCATGAAAAATGAAATCTTCAAACTTAAACATAATACATAGCTTTTAAATTCAACTTCATGAACATGCATGCATGCATATAAGGACTTTGGAAAAATTGAAATAGAGCCTTAAATACTTGAGCTTGGATAACTTAGTGCCTTAGGCTTGAGTAGAGTGAAACATATGAGGGTAACGTTTCATCATATCTGTTACCACTTCCTATGTAGCGCATTCAACTTGTTGATTTCTCCAAAGTACCTTGACGAATAAAACTTCCCTTTTTCTTAATCTCTCAACTTGCCGGTCCACAAATTTTAACTAGAACCTCTTTATAGGTCAAGCTTTCTTCAACCATATATAGAAGAAAAAGGTGCATGCAACCAATCCATACAAATTATTTCCATTTCAAGAAGAAAGAAAAAAAATCACACTTACCAGATGAGGTACCACGCTAAGTTGGGGGACCCACAGAAGGGTAGGGATGAGATCATCAACGACTATCCTTATCATTTTTAGCAACCCATAGACAATGCCTCAACTTATGATCCTTCGCCCCACAACCAAAACATGCGTTCAAACTGGCTAAACAATCCCCCGAATGGTACCTTCCACACTTTTAGCATGTGGGAAATGTTAGACCACTATCATTGTCACCTTGATACCTAGGGTTAGGAACCCTATCGTTGTGATACTTAGGATATAAGGCACTAGCAAAAGATGATCCATCCTGAATCTGGGGCTTCTTGGTCACTCTAGCAACCTTCCTAAACTTTTCTTCTTCAATTTGCTCAGCATAAGTCATTAATCGGGAGATGTCCATTTCCTTGACCAACATGGCCGTTTTGCACTCCTTGGACACCAAGTTCGAAATTCCCAAAATAAACTTGCTCATCCGAGCCCTAGGGCGGCAACCATAAATGGGGCATATTTGGACAATTGTGTGAACTTGAGGGCATATTCCCTCACACTCATGCTTCATTATTGGAGGTTGATGAACTCTTGGACCTTGGCCTCCCTTAACTCCAATGGAAAGAAATGGTCTAGGAAAGCACCTTTGAACTCTTTTCATTCAATCAGCCCCACTTCCTCACTCCTCTCCACAACCCATTATTCGTGCCATACTCTAGCCATACCTTTGAGTTGATAGGCCGCTAGTTCGGCCTTTTCATTCGATGGCACACCCAAGATTGCAACAATTTGATACACCTCATCGATGAACTCCATAGGGTCCTCATCTAGTTTAGAACCATCAAAATTAGGTGGATTCATCCTTTGAAACTCTCGAATCCTAATGGTCAGATTGTGCACTAGGGAAATAGGGATACATTGTGTAACATCCCCTAAAAACGTTGTATACGATGTTTCAATTTTTGCCTAAACATGATACAGCCTCTGTATTTTGGTCATACCTTTTCATAGGAATATCCAAATTGAGTGATTCAAATTACTGAGTAACCACAAGATCATTACCTACAACTTTTATGAAGACCATATTTTAAGATTCAGAGGTTAAGTAGGTCAAATAAATTAATCTTTGTAAGGTAGGATGCTGTGACGGAAATGAGTGTTTATAGAAGAAAATTCATATCTCACTGTATGTTTATCCAAATTGGTTGATTCTTGAACAATATGAAACTAGACTTCCATATCTACAATTCTTATGAAGACACCAAATCCTAATAAGGAATTTATCTTATTCAAACGTAGCTCCCAAAACGAGTATTCTGTCAAAGATAACTCATTTCACCTACCATAGAAAGATCTAGATACATTTGACATCACTCATGACATAAATTATCCTCCATTTAACATCATCCATGACATCAATATATTCCACTAAATTTTCAGATTTTTATTTATAATTATTTTATTTATTGTTAGGTCCTCTTTCCCACCTATAAATACCCACCTTATTTCCTCATTTTATTCATCAAGCTTTCTCAAGCAAATCTTCTCTCTATACACTTCTTTACACATTCTCAAATATAGTTTTAGTTCTTAGTAGTGAAGAAATACTATTCCGGTAATTCATATATTCCGGGTAGTACATAAAACGTTCCGACAAGGAGAAAAGTTAGGACTCAAGAGTGGTCATTAAGTCTTCCGGTACCAACTAAAGCTTCGGTTTCCAGGTATGTAAGGTTTCAATGAGAGTATTCCTTTCACTCTCATGTCTAAATTATTTTGATTATATGATAAATTATGTTTATTTTCTTTAAGCTTTACTCTAAGTTATGTGGGTGTTTATCCATGGGTTCTTTCACCCATGTAGTGCAAAAACTCTTTCAATTAAATCTTTTGATTTCAAGTAATATTTTCTTATGATAATTCTTATTTTTACTTAATAGTATGAATCATGGTTAAACTAATGATTATTGGTCTATTTTGATGCAACATAATTTTATATATATGAATTGATGGTTTACAAGTAATTCCTCTATTTATCTATTTAAAGGCTCTTGAAATTCATGGTGGGTTGTTTAAAGCATGATTTTTAATTAATGGATTTCAAAGTATTTATGAATATTTATTTACATACATATTTGCAAGTTGAAGTGATTTGAACCCACCTAGTTTTACTATGTTTTTAATAAAGTTTGACTTGAAAGCTTTGACTCCAAATAAATGTTTATGAAAGCAATATCTATGATAAAAAAGGGAGTCTTATGAAATGAAAGAATGATGAAATGATATGAATGATGGATTCTTTATGCAATAAGGACAATTCTTGCATATTTGAATTATCAAATGTTTTAATGAGCTATTCTACCGAATATGATGTTTGAATTCTCAAGTTATATGCTATGAATATTTTGAAGTATTAAACTATTCCGTGGGATTGACTTAGCACCGAATGAGGCATTGAGGTGGGATTCGGTAAGGGAATCCTAGTAGCAACCCCTTGTCTCATTAACTATGTGCCAACATAGGAGCCCTGGTAGGCTTAGGCTAATGGATCCATAAATAGCCCTTAAAGTTAAAGTTAAAGAAACAAATGAAGTTGACGGAGTTCTACCCGGCAAGTAGTCTCCCCGGCCAACGTAGGGGGTTATGTTGGATTCCATGTAATAGCTCGCATGGTCTTAAATGTCGGTTATGGTTAATTTCCCACAAAGTGAATGTTTTAAAGGATATATATATGATTTATTATGCATACATTAAATTATGTTCCATATTACATAAATGTTTTAATGTTTCCTCAATATTCATGCATCCTTACATACTTAGTACATTCAAAGTACTAATGCATACTCTTTTGCCTACATGATATCACCATGTAGGGATCAGTGCTCCTCCTCATTCTCCTCCACGTGGCTAGTTGATATTCCATTGAAGACTACTTTTGGTGAGTTCCCATGTTCCGGGAACAATACTCCTTTATCTTTCTAGTTTATGATATGTTAAGATATTTTACTATGGAATTTCTTCTATTATGATTGAGGGTGAGCTAGGGACTTGTCTTAGCCCCGTTAAATCTAATAGTTAGAGGTATTGTTGGACATATGTAAGTTGAAGATTTATTATGATTTCCGCTTGTTTATTTATCATCATTACCTATGAAAGGCTAAAAGAATGCTAAGAGGCTTGTTTGAGGTACTTTCGGGTTCCTCATTCGCCATGTCACGTCTAGGCCCTAGGCTTGGGTCGTGACACATTGACTCCCTTGGTTGGCTACAACTTGAGCCAACAACGTGATGACGTTTTGGAACTCAACATGGGATACCCCTTCCTCATAATGTGGGATATCTAGAACCGAAAGAGGTTGGTCCTCATCGTCAAACCTTGCCCTTCGAGGTGGTACCCTTGCCCTTCGAGGTAGTTTTCCATGAGTCATCGTCTAAGGAAACACAAAACAGATTGTTAGTCAGAGAAAGGTTTAAGACACTCTGAGGCATGAAATAGATTTGAAAAGAAGTGAAAAACTTTCCTAAACCTCTCATAGTTTTCTATTCATAATTGTGGGGCACTTCACAACCATAAACAAGACCCTATTTGACGTGGTATGTTGGACTTCGAGGACCATTTCAAAACCTCATGCTCTGATACCAAGTTTATCATGACCCAAGCCTAGGTCCTAGACATGACACGGCAAATGAGACACCCGGGGGTACCTCACCCAACCCTCTTAGCATTCATTAAGCATTTCATTCGTAACAATAAACAATAATAAGTGGAAATAAAAACATTTTCCCATTTGTGTCCAAACATACCTCTACTAATAGACTTAGCAGGGGCTAAGACATGTCTCCAGCTCACCCTAAAAATAAGTGTTAAAATATGCCTTAATAAAAGTCTTAGTATTCTACATAACATAAGCTTAGAATAAAAAGGATGTTGTTCCCAAAACATGGGAACTCACCATAAGTAATCTTCAACTAACTCGAGCTAGCCACATGGAGGAGGTCGAGGAGTGACGTCAATTCCTACATAGTGATATCATGTAGGCAAAAGTATGCGTTAGTACTTTGAATGTACTAAGTATGTGAGTATGCAATGCAATATATCATTATACCATAAGGTGATGCAATGGACCATACTAAAACATTGCGATCATTTGAAATATCATTTAGAGTTATGAAGCTTAGTCAATGAAATATAGAAAACCATTATGAATCATAAAATAAACTTAAATATTGGAAGAGGGACCTTGTACCATTAACTGACATAAACCATGTGAGCTATAACATGGAGTCCCGATGTTACCCCTACATCGGAGAAAAGGGGGAGACTACTTGCCAATTTAGACTCCTATATGCCTAAGTGGAACCACTAAGCTATTGTGTAAACCGGGTACTCACCTCTAGTTCTTAGACTCGGGTACTCACCATTAAGCCTTGATATTTTGGGTACTCACCTCTTAGAGATTGGGTATTTGCCTCTATCTTCTTTATACCTATGGTGGCACGTAGTTCTAGGATGTGGGTATTTGCCTCTAGTCCAGCTCGGCGCTAGGTAAGCTCTCAGCAGAATAACATTTAAGTATCATCATAACATAAGCATTGTATAACCTTAGACATCAAATCATCATCAGTGGAATAGCTCATTAAAATATTTTATTTGATTCAAATATGTGAGAATTATCCTTTTAACATTGAATACTTTCTTTGGCTAAAAGCCCTTTCATCATCATTCAATAAGTTCACAAGACTCCCTTAAACATAGGCATTTGCTTCATAAACTTTCATTTCAACTTTACTTTATCATAGGAAACTAGGTGGGTTCATTTCATAAATACCTTCAAATACATTTAAAGAATACTTGTATGCATGAGAGTGATATAAATGCATCAAATCAAATATCTTAAAAATAACCCACCATCTGCACTTTAAAACTACCTTCCAAACCTTTATATAAAAACCTTGACAAACCATCCATTTTATATAAATAAGAATCAACATAAGTCAATATAGGTAAATAAACTTCAAATATTCAAGAATCTATACATTTGAAATCGTAGTATGAAAATCCATAAAAACTCATCACTTGAAATTAAGAGTCAATATCAATCAATATATGTAAAGAAACTTCAAATATATCATAATCTATGCATTTAAAGTAATTATGTAAAAGCCCATAAGATTTTATCATTTTAAATGGAAATACTAGATTGAGAAAACGTTTAGGCTCCATGGGTGGAAAGACCCATGGATGAAAACCCACATACCTTGGAGAAAAATTCCCAAATGCAAGCTTGAGAGTAATGAATACTTGAGGAACCTTGAATAGAACCCTAGATTTTCTTCTTGAAACCCTTGGGAGAACTTTGGGAGGAGAGGATTAAGTGTTTTAGTCTAATTATGAGAAAATGAGAGAGTTAGAAGGTTTGTGATCTTTGATAGGGTCAATTTAGTCCCCAAAATGACTTCACTTTGGGTTAAATATAAGAAAAAGACTAAAATGCCCCTAAACTCTGGAAAATGGGTTAAAAACCCTGTTGGCGCTATAGTGGTGCATCGCGCCAGGGGCCAAACTACTGAGGCTAGTTTCTGGTGCTCTGCTGGCGTGCCGTGCCAAGCCCCACTGCAGTGATAGTCTGTGGTAAATATGTCATAACTTTTGACTCCGAACTCGGAATGAGGCAAACTTGTGGCATTAGAAAAATGACTCAAATATATTTAATTTAATAGTTTATGAGACACCCAGTTCATTATATACTAAGAGATATGATCGTTTGAAGTTGACTCTTATATGAAATCATTCAAAAACTTAGCCGATAGAAATTCTTTGGACTCGGCTTGGTGTTAGAGATCACTTATGACCCCTAAAGACATCAAACACACTTAAAATACTTAGGAAGTGATCCTAACTCATATATCCAACTAGAAGTCATTGAGTTCGATCTTATACGCATATGAAAAATGCTTTGGGTCTTGTATAAAAATTTTGGGGTGTTACAATGATTTTTTACTCCGTATAAAATAAATATTCTGACGCGAAGAGTATAAAAAATTTGTTGAAATATTAAAGTTCATACTTGTACCACAATTTGAAGAGTATAAAAATTTCATCGTTGTTGTTATAAAAAGTTTGATATTCTGAAATATCAAGATAGTTTGTCTATTTTGACAGTGAAAAGAAATGGCGAGTGAAACTGCTACTACTTCTGCGATTGTTACTGCAATAAGCCGCACTATTGTGCCACCGGCGGAAAAACCAGGAAAACTTCCTGGAGCCAACTTTAAAGGATGGCAGCAAATAGTGTTCTTTTGGCTTACCACTCTTGGTATTCAAAAATTCACCAACGAAGACCCTCCTATGCATGCTGCTGATATGTCGGCCAATGAAAAATTTATGATTTCTGAGGCATGGACATAGACAGATTTTCTATGCAAGGGCTACATCCTAAGTGCTTTGAATGATGATTAGTACAATATATTCAGTGCTATGAAAACTTCTTAAGAACTGTAGGATGCACTTGAGAAGAAGTATAAGACTGAAGACGCATGCTTGAAAATATTTATGGTTGCCAAGTTTCTAGACTATAAAATGATAGATAGCAGAACCGTTAGAACCCAAGTTCAGAACTTCAACTTATGTTTCATGACCTTATTCCTGAAGGCATGGTGGTTAATGAAGTATTGCAAATGGCTTCAATGATAGAAAATTTGTATCCTTCGTGGAGAGATTTCAAAAATTATCTAACGCACAAACGCAAGGAAATAAAGTTGGAAGATCTTGTGATTCGTCTCAAGATTGAGGAAGATAATAAAATAGCCAAAAAAAAGTCGCGTAGAAATTCAATGATTATGGGAGCGAACATCATTGAAGATGCTGCTCCAAGGAATAAGAAAAGAAAGAAACCTTTTGGAAAGAAAGCAGAACAAGAAAAAATTCAAGGGCAATTGTTACAATTTTGGGAAAGCTAGCCACAAAGCCCCAGATTATCATTCCCGAAAAAGGACAAGGGAAAGGAACAAACCTATATGGTGGAGAATAAAGAAGGCATGGATGATCTATGTGCAATGCTATCGAAATGCAACCTGGTAGGAAATCCCAAAGAATGGAAAACTCGTCACAAAGCCCCAGATTATCGTTCCCAAAAAAGGAAAAAGGAAAGGAACAAGCCAATATGATGGAGAATAAAGAAGGCATGGATGATCTATGTGCAATGCTATCAGAATGCAACCTGGTAGGAAATCTCAAAGAATGGTGGCTTGATTCAGGAGCAATGTCATATGTTTGTGAGGTTCAAGAAGCATTTACTACCTATTCCCCTATCGCACCTAATACGACTATCTATATGGAAAATTCTGCAATGGCTAAGGTTGAAGAATATGGTAAAGTATTTCTGAAAATGACATCCGATTAGGTGGTGACACTGAACAAAGTTTATTATATTCTAAAAATGAGAAAGAACTTGGTTTCTGTTGGTCTTCTTATAAAAAATAGATTCAAGTGTGTTCTAGTTTCTGACAAAGTAGTTGTGAGTAAGAATGAAATGTATTTAGGAAAAGGCTACCTCACTGAGGGTCTTTTCAAACTAAATGTAATGGTTGTTGATGATAATAATGTTTGAGCTTCTTCTTATTTACTTTAGTCAAATAATTTATGGCATTCAAGTTTAGGACATGTCAATCATAAAACCTTGCAAAAACTGATTAACTTAAATGTATTGTCTAACTTTGAGTGCAATAAATCAAAATGTCAAGTATGTGTTAAATCTAAGCATGCTAAGCATCCTTATAAATCTATTGAAAGGAATTCCAGTCCTTTAGAATTGATTCACACAGATATTTGTGATATGAAGTCAACACCAACTCGTAGTGGGAAAAAAATACTTTATAACTTTTATTGACGATTGCACTCGATATTGTTATGTGTATTTACTTAATAGTAAGGATGAAACAATTGATACATTTAAGCAATAGAAGAACGAAGTGAAAAATCAATTGAACAAAAAGATTGTAACACCCCAAGTATTTCTACACCAAGACCCGATCATTCTTCATATGCGTATAGGATAGAAATCATTGACTTTTAATTGAATATATAAGTTAGGATCAATTCCTAAGTATTTGAAGAGTATTAGATGTGGTTTAGGGTCACAAGAGATCTCTAAAATGAAGCCGAGTCCAAAGAATTTCTATCGGCTAAGTTTTTGTATGAGTTCGTATAATGGTCAACTTCAAACAACAATATCTCTTAGAATATAATGAATTAGATTGCCCATAAGCTATCAAATTAAAGGTCTTTGAGTCTTCTTTCCAACGCCACCAAAATTGCAGTTTTTGGAGTTCAGAGAAAAAGTTATGCTTAGTCTACCAGAAGGGTGCGCGACAAGTCTGAGTCGCGGACCTATCGCGAACTTGCCCAGTTTTTCCAGATTTTGTTTTTTTGTCGACCACAGAGGTGTGTGACAAGTCCGCATAGTGGACCTGTCATGGACTTGTCTAGTTTCCAGACTTGGGTAGGGGCATCTTGGGAAAGTTACGTAATAACATATATACGAACTTGGACGCGTTTTGGGTCATTATTTTCAGACTTTCACCTCCCCAAAACCCTAAACTTCATCCTCATCTCTCTCTCAAATCATCCCCTCCAATTCTTCTCTCAAACTCAAAGGATTCAAGGTTCCTTATTGAAGACCTAACATCAAGACTTCTCCAATTCTTCTTAAAGTTCCTCTCTAAGGTATGTGGGTTTTCATCCATGGGTCCTTCCACCCATGGAGCCCAAATGTTTTCTCAACTTTGAATTGCATATGAATATTTTGCTCCGAATGATCGGAAGATTCACCTCCTACCACTGACTTCGCCGCTGGTACATTTTTAGGAGAAACAGACTTTTCTTATTCATTTGGTGGTATGACATCCTTATGCATGTTGGCTGTTTCTACATAAATTGGCTCTTTAGTAGGGGTAGTCTTCATTATTTTGAAAGGAGGTGGAAAAGATGTATTAGCAACATGACTGGATCTTTTTAATAATTCTGTGGGTGGTGTTGTTGAAAAGTCCTCAAATTCAGGGACTTCATGAGGTTTTTTGAAATTGACCTTGGCAGCTGATGTAGAAACTTCAGATTGATGTTGGCTGCCATGAATGATAATAGATTTTATTTCATGTTGAGATAGCACAATGTTGGAGCATCGATACTGCAAAAAAGATTGATTGCTTATCAGAAAACAAGTGAATAATTGATACATGATAATTCTGATACATAAACATGATGTATCAAAAAAATTAATCCTTGATACATGAGAAACTGATAGAAAAACAACATTATCTGAAGTAGTAGAATATGATACATAAATGCAGATGTATCATGAGATGTAATTCTTGATACATTATAATTTGATACATAAGATAGAGTTTTCAGGAGCTGTAAATACTGATAAATAAGTTTCTACTACATATAATTATATATATCAAAAAGGTTATAGATTGATACATTTTCAGTTGATATATAAAGTAGATGTATCAGGGATATTATATCTTGATACATTTATAACCTGATACATAAATATAGCAGCTGATATATCTACTTTATGAATCAAATTATACTGTATCAAGGTCACAGATATATAATGTATCTTAGATGTTATGTATAATGAATCAGTGCATAAACAAATAATCTTCAATGCATGTACCTTACTGAAGATGGTAGACATGAAGGTCTCAAATTTTGGCTTCACAGCAACAACACGCCAGTTAAGAATTCTAAGAATTTTATTACCCACTCTTACAACAATTTCAGAGGGCACTTGAGATGCACATTCATATATCCATGCATTCAGAGCGTATGACATGCCGCCTAGATGATATATTTGTTTGGCATTTGAAAACTCCTGCCTCATTCCTTTTATCAATTTGAAAAATGTTATTTTCCCCCATGAGTATTGCTCATACCTACCATCTTATACCATCTTAAAATCATCAACAGATATAGGTGCATCACCTAGTTGAGAAAAAACAAAAGTATGGATGAAGTAGAGAATGACCATCTGAAAAGCGTCTTCATTTGTTTTCCATCCTCCTACCAGAAAATGCTCAACGAAATGAACTTTGTTGACCCCATTTTTTGTACCAGGAAAATATATAGACAATAATCTACTTGTTGGGTCATCAGAGTATCGAAAGTCATTAATATTACCGGTACATCGCAAACCAGTAATGATGGCAAAATCCTTTATTATAAATCGGAGTATATTACCCTGCACGTGACGAATATGCAATTCTTCTTTGTTTTTTTTGCTCTACCTTAAGTAGTAAGAGGCATTTGATGATTTGTCCTTAAAAATTGCAGTTTGGCATATCTAAGTAGTGACCAAATATGGATTGCCTAAATAACTTTATACCTTCTTCACCTATTGATGATTCAAAATCATCAAGAAAATTAGCCCTATATGCCGTACCGAATCTTAATGGGTGGGATGGGATGTTCTTGATGACGTATTTTCATTTCCTGCATTGACATAAAAAATGGTTAAATACAACTTGAACTTTATACATAAATACGATGTATCATATGCATTAAAATATTTGATACATGAGATTTTGATACATACAGAAGATGTATCAGAAGCAATAAGGCTTTATAAATTATAATCTGATATATAAATGTAGATGTATTAGAATCATTAAAACTTGATACAATAGAAACTGACACTTAAACACGGTGTATCAGAAGTAGTAAATCTCCAAAAAAATGGCATTTAAAAAAACACTATGTATCAAAAGAGTTAGCACTTGATACATGATAAGCTGATACATAAACGATATGTATCAGAATCAGGGCGTGTTGTAACCCCTTCAATCTTGTTGTCTAGTTCTTTGGGTGCATGTTTGACTGGAGTTTTCGACTTCAATTTCTCACATAGCTTATCCATCACTGCTGGATCGTTACGATGTTTGGATCTAACCTCGTTGTAACCTTCCTAAGATGAAACAGAACCAGGTGAAATAAGAATTCCTTGATTTTTATTCGACTGTTTGAAACCATGAACGGATTCCATATGTATCATTGAAGATATGAGTTACAAAAACAGAAAGATTTACAGAAAACAGCAAATGATATCAATTTTAGAAGATTTTTCAAAGATTTACAGAAGAAATCAAACGATACAAATTTTAGGAGAAATCAGATTGAATGAGGATGAAGTGACATTCCATATAAGGAAAAATTAAAATATACCTTAGTTAGAACCTTGAAATTGAGTAACAAATGTACTCATAAATTTAAAATCACAAAAACTGATGAAGAGGAGCGAATTAGGGCGAGGATTTAGGGAGGAAGAGTGATGTATCAGAGATGGAGAGAGAGTTAACGGAAAAAGAGGGATTTTGGATTTTTTTTGGTATAATAGGAAATATAAGTAAATATGGTATTAGAATATGTGTAAAAGGATAATTTTTCCTAGAATAGGGTAGGCTGGCTAGTGACAATGTCAATATTGTGCAATAAATAATTAGCCATTTTTAAAAAAAGAAAGGAAACAAAGGCAACATGATTATGAAGATAAACCTAGAAAAAGCTTTTGACAAGATTCAATAGTCTTTCGTCAAATATATCCTACATTATTTTAACTTTTCCTAAAAAATTATCAATCTAATTATGTCTTGCATTACAATAAGCGAGATTGTATATTATTAAATGGCTCCAAAAAAGCTTACTTCGAGCCAAAAAGATGGATCAGACAGGGAGCCATGTCGCCCTATATTTTTATCTTGTGCATGGAAGTGATATTGAGGAATATTAATAAAGATGTCAGCCAAAAAGTCTGGAAACCCGTATGTATTACTGGTAAAGGACCGTTAGCTTATGATTTGACGCTTGGATGCACAACAAACCAAAATTAAGGTCATATATCAATGGCCCCCTCCCTAGGACTGAAATAGATAGAACAGTCAATAGCATTATACTGAATGCATCATGGAACCTGAATACCCTGATAGAAATTCTCCCAAATAGTGTCCTTCGGGATATTAGCGGAATATATATCCCTAACTTCCCCGAACCCCTAGACAAGCCAATTGGGTCCTTAAGGTCTGATGGCATATTCACCACTGCTTCAATGTACAAAGCACTAAAAGAAACTGCATCCCAAAATAAAAGATCTCCAACCCCTACACAATTTAATTGGATCTGAAAATTACAATGCCCCAACAAAATAAAGTACTTCCTATTGTTATGCAGTCATGGTAGACTGACAACACACAAACACCTACATTCTATAGGAATTGATGTAAACCCCGCATGTGTGGTATGCGGCTAAATTGAATCTGATAAACACATCTTCATGAAGTGCTATAAAGCTCGACAATTCTAGGGGAACTAGGCTTAACCCAGACTATCCAAAACATCATCAACACTAAAGGAACCGAATGGCTTGTGGCCATTAGCAAGATCAATACCCAACCCAAAAATATCCCCCTAAAATGGGTAGATGTGTTTCCCTTCCTCATCTGGAACATTTGGCTAACAAGAAATAGTAACTACCATAGCAATCGAAAAGATCATATTCCAGTCAAACATCTTATCGAGAGAGCAATGGAGTTTTACTATTTAACTACAAATAAGACAATAAAAAAAACAAAGACAACTACCAGATGGGATCCACCGAAAACTGGGTACAAACTGAATATTGATGGATCTAATAACCATGACACTAAGATGGGGGGCGCAAGTAGAGTAATAATAGATAACAAAGGGGACTAGGTAGTAGGTTACTTAGTTGATTATGTATTAGCTCACCACTATCTGTTGAACTACATGCCCTATTAATGGGGTTAAAGATGGCAAATCCTTCAAATATTAGGGATATTCAGATCTGCACGGACTCAATGGAGGTCACTAAATGTTATATCCCGTATTTTATACGATTGGATATTTTAAAGTAACCGTGGTAAAGTGAAGGGAATGACCATCTTCCAAATTCTTTTTCATACAAGTTGGTTATGAATATTATTTATGAACATTAGTTGTGTGGAAATATTGGGAAAGGCTAAGGGCAAAAAGGAAAATTCGCAAAGTGGCTTATGGTAATATTGTGGAAGGCTAGGGGTAAAATTGGAATTTCACAACCAAAGTGTTCAAGAAAAATTCATATAGGGGTGTACTATTTCATGGCCATGTGATGAATATATATGAACCAAAGTGTACATGGCAAGACAATTAAGTCATCTTTATTTGTTAAAGAAAGTTCTAGAAAATAAAATGGAGAAGGGGTCATTTGTCTATATTCATATTTGAGGGACTTATTTTCAAATATGGATAAGTGATGGAAGATATTTATATATAAGTGTGTGTCTTATGACTCATTAGGGTCATTCTTATTCCAAGAGAGTTCTAGAAAATTCAAGAGGAAGAAGAGAAAAGAAACTTGAAGCTAGAGAGAGAGAGAGCTCAGTTTTGGGGGAGAAAAAGAGGTAAGTCTCCGATTTTGATTCATCAAATAATTATATAGGGTATACCATGATATCATGAAAGTATTGGTAATGTAAATTCATGGTTTGGAGCAGCCCAAAACGTCATCAAACAGCCCCAAAGTTTTAGCCGCTCTAGGCGAGCTTCCGAGGCAAGTTTTGGCGAGATTCAAGAAAGGTAAGGTATCTCCTTTCAAATTTGAGTTTATGATGTTGTTATGAGGTGTATTACATTTCCTAAATATGGATGGAAGTAGAGAAATTGTATAAGGATGCTTGATGTTAGAAACTACTAAATTAAAGTCGTAGTAGTTAAATCGAAGTCGCGTAGTGTGTTGTCGTTGTGGTGCTGCGGTTGCATCTGGTTGGGTTGAGTGTTGCAGGGCTTTAAAGTGTTTTAAAAAGGGTATGGTTGCTTCTGGTTGCAGACACACGATCCCCCGGTTGATATGGTTAAAGATTTTATGAAATAAAGGTTAAAAACTCTATTTTGGTATCGTAGTTTTATGCTAGTTGTTTGGAGCTTGTGTTGTGTAAAGTTGAGGTGATTTGATTGTATAGATACTGCTGGTTGTTATTCTTGGTATGGTTGTTTATATGGTGGCCAAGTTGAGATCTCGGGGATGATGTATTTATATGGGAGATGCTGCCGAAATTTTAGTGGATTAGAAATTAATTTGTTTGAAGGATTAAGACAAGTATATGGTGGTGAATCTAATGAATATGTCAACTCTCTTGAATGTAGAAAAACAAGTTGAACGCATAAGCTTAGCTAGTAAGGCGCGGCACAGGTACGTAAAGCTAACCGTTCCTTCTTTTGGCATGTCTTTGTCATAAGTATGTAAGGTTTACCCTTCTTTCTCTTGACATGTTTTGACATAAGTATATAGAGCTACTCTTTCTTTTGGGCATGGTTTTTATGAAATAAGTATATGACATTTTATACAATTTCAAGGAAGTCCTATTCGTAGAGCCACTAGGATGGCCAATTTCCTTGAGTTTCCAAAGGATATTTTCTCTTGCTTAGATACGTGTATATGATTCCAAAAGTTTTATTTTGTTATAATTCATGGTAATTTTCGAAGGGTACTTTACATGATTCTTGTCTTTATTTTTTTTGAATCATACCTCATTCTGATTATTCTACGAGTCTTGAAAATTGGTCCTATGTGCATATGTATACGATTTGGCGCCTTACGAGATTCTGACCTTATTCTAAGTTCTCTTAATATTATCCTTCGTTGATAGTCTCATCTTATAATAATTGTTCCTTCAAGGTGGGGAAAAGCGACCATGGTTAGTCCATAATATAATTGGAGGTTACCGACCTTCTGTCACTCCGATAAATATGCGACTTTCGTTGGGCTCTCGTGCATGTTGTCTATATGTATATGTATATGTATATGTAGATGGGGGATATGGGGAGGTGTATATATGGCATTATAGATGCATTCCCACCTGATCAGTTGGAGTAATTTCCATCCCGGATGCGGGATGCCCGGATGCGGGACATATGTGGGCGAGCCGACGTTGTTCGGTCATATGACTTTTATTTTCTATGTATATGGAAAAGAAATGTTTTTAAAGGAAAATACAAGCATGCATGACATCCGGCCTAAAAAGACACTCATATGTACAGGTTACTCTCTTATCTCACTATATGTTCTATGATTCTATGATATGGTTGTTCCTACTTTATGTTCTTTATTATGCTGATTTTTATGTCTTACATACTTGGTACATTACTTGTACTGACCCCCTTTTCTTCGGAGGCTGTGTTTCATGTCGTGCAAGTACACCCAGATGAGTATAAGCTATTATAGAAGATGTTCCAGCGGGGTTAGCAACTTCACTTGTTCCTGGAGTGCTGCTTAGTTAGAGTATATGCGCTATGGTGTTTTGTTCGAAGTTAGAGACTTTGCAGATAGAGTTGTGGGTATAGAGTGTCATCTTTATAAGCGGCGTCACCAGCCGATAGGTTATTATGTCATATGTCTCGAGTTTTATGGGATGATAGATTTTGGAAAAAAAAGATTAGGGAAGCTTAGATATGGTTTTCATTTCTTATTGATGTAAAAGTCTAAAGAGATTAAGTATGTACTATGAAGCAAAGGGTTCGCTCGGATCCAAGCATGGGGTTGGGTGCCCATCACACCCTATTAATATCGGGGTGTGACAAAGTGGTATCAAAGCAGGTCGGTCTAAGGGTTGTCTGCAAAGTCATGTCTAGTAGAGTCCTGTTTATGGATGTGAAGCCGGCCATATTTATAATCAGGAGGCTGCAAGGCATCTAGGTATTGTTGACCTTTTTTTCCATCCTAGATCGTGTGATACATCTAATTCATAGGAAAAGAGATTCCCTATATGAGTCTTATACGTGACAGAAGGAGGTGAGTAATGATATGACGAGTTATAGAGGTAAGTCTGGATATATTTGCTTTGCTACCTGAAACCGAAAATACTAGATGACTGGAATGTGTCATATAGCTGTATGTTCTGTAAAGTACTGTTGATATTTGCTACGCACAGATTCGGAATAGTGGGCATGGTAAGGAGATCCTGCCAGACTAGGTACGCCTAACAGGAAGAAGCATGGAAAGGAAATACTGTAAATAAACAATAAGTGAGATGCGTTGTTTCAGAGGGGTTATGGATTTGATATGGCGATGAATGTGCGATCACTACCCTCGTGAATCTGGGAGTCCAGGACGAAAGATAGTCATTGTTAGTAGCAGACCATGTGAAAGCTGCAGCTACGCATGGTTGACCAAGTTTTGAGTCAGGTGGAGGACAACAATTGATATTCTTTTCTTTTTTTTCAAAGGTGGATATTTATTAATTTTGTTTGAAAAAGAAGAAAATCAACAAAGTCAAAAATGACAACTTATTTTCTAATCCCACATCGAAGGATTAAAAAAGTCTTATTTTTTTTGCCTTATATAAGGAGCTTAGCTTCTTAGTTTTGATCACCATGAAAAATTCAATTCCTTGTATATTAGAGGAGAGGTTTAGAGATAATTCTCCTGAAGATCTCTTTGAGAATGGTTGTCACGCTCCGGGAGGGTACCCTAGACATGACTGACACTCGAAAACCATTTTTGACCTTCAAGAGAACCACTTGGTCCAATCACACTTTCATTCAGTAACATTCTATCAGCGGAAGACTCAATCATACGGATACTGTTCATAATTTAGGGCCCAAGGGAAAAACATATATCCAATCAACAACTAGCAAGAATAAAACTAGTCAAAATGAATAATTCAATATTTCATACTCTAGTCTATGAAGCCTCTATCAACAATCCAGGAGGTGCCGATGATAGGTCCATGGCTACCAAAAATCAAAATAAAGGAAAACTAGCCAAAGCTAATAAGATAATCTTGGCATCCTCCGGAAACAGGGAGGACTCACCAACTAGCTGGAAGTGAATAGATCTTCAACGGTATGCCGATTGTTGATCTCTAGTACCTATCTCTACATCATGAAACGATGTAGGCCAAATGACGTCAGTATATTAAATGTACAAGTATGTAAAATGGCCGAATAAAACAAACATCAAGGAAAGATCAAACCAACTCGGAATCTCAACTCAGGAGAAAGAACAACTAAATCAAGTGTCCTAAGTCTAAATAAGAATATGGTTTAGACGATACCAACCACATACAATTCAACCCAATCCGACTCAGAGTACTATCAAGACCTATATGGGAGTTTCTCTTATCCGACAACCATCACTTATGAGCCAGTGATGGTACAACAAGCCGATGTTGTTGCGACGTCCATTCATACTTTTCCAGGGTATGAATGAATCAATCAATCATGGATCCATAACCAAACTAGTCCTATTATGTCAGGACAATAATTTGGGAAACATCTGATTTTAACGATCCAATCCCTCCTACATTTGGTGACGTAGTTATTGGATTTGAGTTATTACTTACTCTTACCCAATTCGATGCTCGATACTCCTCCCAAGACTCTATTCTCATAAAACTCCATCCAATCAACTCAATCTAATCATTTCGACGAGTCTCATTTGGAACCTTGTCAATTTATCAATTCTATCATAATCAAATCTCTTCCAATCATACAATCCGATCAATCCCAATCACATCTTTCAAGAGTAGTTTAGATATGCATTTATGACAACATGTAATCCTATCCAATCATTTCTCCATTCATTTAACAAATCTTTTCGGGACTCATCAAGACTCCAAGATTCTAAATCAATATTTTAAGATAATCAACATATTTAAGAAAATTAACATATTTAAAATAATCAACATATTTAAGAAAATCAACAAAATGTGTTTAACCACTCATATCAATCAACTCATACCAACTTGAAGCATTTATCAATTTCTTGACTCAACAACATCAATATAACAAAATTTAAGTTAATGGATGAAAAAGACACATTTGGACATAAATCTATCAGGAAGCTCATTTCTTATGGACATTAAATCTCAAAGAAGATGTAGGGTACATGGGTGGACTCAACCCATGCTTTGAGTAGCCTTACATACCTTGGTGAAGATTTTGAAGGAACCTTGATGTTAGGTCTTCAATGGAAAGCTTGAATCTTTGAAATGTTTTAGGTCAATTCTTGTTGGAGATGGATTGAGGAAGAGAGGATGAGGATTAGGGCTTTTTAGAGAGGCAAAGGACTGAAAATAAATGGTCAAAAACATTCCAAGTTAGTGAATATATGTTTAGGGAAAATATCCAATCTGACCTTCCTCAAATATCTGGAAAAATGGGCTAAAACCCTTACGGCGTTATAGTGGAGCGCCGCACCACTGCAGCGCCAAGTCAAAATAGGCTTAAAACCCTGCAAACCTAATAGTGGTGAATCGCGTCAAGGACCAAACTACTGAGGCTAGTTTCTGGCGCTATAGTGGCGCATCGTGCCATTGCAGTGCCAAGCTTAAATTTTTTGGAATCTGAAAAATGGGCTTAAAAACCCTACAAGCCTAATAGTGGGGCGTCGCTCCAAGGAACAAACTACTAAGGCTTATTCCTGACGCTATAGTGGCGCGTCGCGCAACTGTGGCACCAAGCCCAGGTTTTCCGCAGTTATAGTCTAGGCCTGAAATTCCTGCAGTACTAGTCCGTCGTAAGATAGTCATAACTTTTGACTTTGAACTCCAAAAATTGCAATCTTGATGGCGTTGGAAAGAAGACGCAAAGTCTTTTAATTTGATAGGTAATAGACTGTTCAGTTCATTATATTAGAAAAGATAAGGTCATTGGAAGTTGACCCCTATACAAACTCATTTGGAAACTTAGCCAAGACGAGTTCTTTGGACTTGTATTGGTTTTAGAGATCATTTATGACCCTAAATCACATCTAACACCCTTCAATTACTTAGGAATTAATCCTAGCTCATGCATTCACTTTAAAATCGTCGAGTACAATCCTACACATACACGAAGAATGGTTTGGATCTTACTGAAAAATTTTGGGGTGTTGCATTATCTCCTCGTTAGGAACATTCGTCCTCGAATGATGAGTAAACCAAGGATGGAATCGAGGTAAAAATCATAATCAGAATTCAGTCATTCAACCAATCAAATTCTCAAATAATTTACTATCCAAACTCAAAAATGCACATACGAATTCAAATCAAGAAAATGGATATTACTTTCAACATTCTCATCGATAGGCACGAATAGATGCTTATATTTAGCTTTCATATCTTTTTCCGCTTCCCATGTGGTTTGCTCAACAAATTGATTTCTCTACAAGACTTTGACCGAGGCGATCTCCTTGTTCCTCAATTTGCGAACCTGATGATCAAGAATTTGGACCAGAACCTCTTCATAAAACAAGCTATCCTTAACTCTAATACTATCAATGAGGACTACCACTAAGGGATCGCCCAAGCACTTCTTCAACATCGAAACGTGAAATACCGAATGAATAGAGGCTAACTTAGAGGGTAACTCCAACTCATAAGCGACACTCCCAATCCTCCTCACAATCTGGTAAGGATTAATGTATCGAGGACTAAGCTTCCCCTTCCTTCCAAACCTTATGACACCCTTCATGGGTGACACTTTTAAGTACACCCAATCATCCACCTCAAACTTTAAGTCTCTCCTCCTCACATCGATATACGAATTTTAGCAGCTTTGGGCTGTCTTTAGCCTATCTTGAATAACTCTCCCCTTCTCCATAGATTGGTGAACAAAATCAGGCCCAATCAACTCAACTTCACCAACTTCAAACCACCCAATTGGTGATCTACACCTCCTCCTATACAAAACTTCTTAGGGGGCCATTTGTATACTTGCATGATAACTATTATTATATGCAAACTCTATGAGAGGTAAATGATCATCCAAATTTCCTTTGAAGTCAAGTACACATGCCCTCAACATATCCTCGAATGTCTGGATGGTGCGCTCCACTTGGCCATCTGTCTGGGGATGAAACGTTGTATTAAGATTCACCTTTGAACCCAGTCCTTTCTGAAAAGATCTCCAAAATTGGGAAGTGAATTGAACTTATTTGTCTAAGATGATAGACAAGGAGACCCCATGTAATCTAATAATCTTCTGAATATATAATTTTGCATAATCTTCTACGGTGTCAGTAGTCTTAACTTCCAAGAGGTGAGCTGATTTCGTCATCCTATCTATAATCACCCAAATCGAATCATGTTGTTTTTGGGACCTCGGTAAACCTATAATAAAGTTTATATTGATCATATCCCACTTCCATTCTAGAATTTCTATATTTTGAGCTAACCCACATAGCCTTTGATGCTCAACTTTAACCTGTTGGCAATTCAGGCACTTGGAAACAAATTCTGTGATATCTCTCTTCATTCCACTCCACCAATAAACTTCCCTCAAGTCATGATACATCTTTGTAGAGCCTGGATGAATAGAGTATCTGAAACTATGCACTTTGGCCATAATCCTTTCTTAAACATCATCAACATCTGGGACACACAATCTATTTTGGTACCTCAACACACCATCTCCCCCTTTGGTAAAAACAATCACCTTTTATTTGTGAACAACTTCCTTCAACTAGAAAAGGATGGGATCTTGGTTTTGCTTCTCTTTTACCTCTGCTATGAGTGAGGATGCAGACCCATCCTGAACATTAACTCCGCCTTCATTATTCTTTTCAAGTCGAACTCCCAATCGAGCTAGTCTATGCACCTCTTTAGCCAATTCTTTCCTTCCCTCCTCTATATGGGCAGTGCTACCCATAGACAACCTGCTAAGAGCATCAGTAACAATATTAGCTTTACCTAGATGGTAAAGGATGCTCATATCATAATCTTTGAGCAGCTCGAGCCATCTCTTTTGTCTCAGGTTGAGTTCTTTCTGGCTGAGGACGTATTGTAAACTCTTATGATCGGTAAACACATCAACGTACACTCCATACAAGTAGTGGCGCCAAATTTTAAGAGCAAATACCACAGCTGCCGGCTCAAGGTCATGAGTTAGGTAATTTCTCTCATGAATCTTAAGTTGTCTTGAAGCATAGGCTATAACGTTTCCCCTCCGCATTAACACACAGCCCAAACCAACTCTAGACGCATCACAATAGATTACAAAATCCTCTATTCCATTGGGAAAAGTCAAAACAGGAGCAGTGGTTAGCTTGGTCTTCAATTTTTAGAAACTCTCCTCGTAAGCATCGGACCATTAGAACTTAGCCTTCTTTTGGGTCAGCTTGTCAATGGCGATGATATGGATGAGAATCCCTCTACAAACCTTCAATAATATCCAGTCAAACCCAAGAAGCTTCTTATATCTGTCAAGGATGTGGGTCTGGGCCAATTTTTCACTGTTTTAATCTTCTGAGCATCAACTTGAATACCATCTCTAGATATAATGTGGCTTAGAAAAGCCACTGATGCAAGGCAAAATTCACATTTGGAGAACTTTACATATAATACCTGGTATTTCAAGGTTTGCAAGATGACTCTAAGATGATATGCGTGCTCGTCCTCATTCTTGGAGTAAACCAAAATATCATCAATGAATACAATCACAAACATATCAAGATATGGCTTAAATACTCGATTCATGAGATCCATAAAAGCCGTAGGGGCATTGGTCAACCCAAAGGACATAACCAAAAACTTAAAATGGCCATAACGGGTCGGAAAAATTGTCTTTGGGATATCATACTTCCTTACCTTCAACTGATAGTAGCCCGATCTTAGGTCTATCTTTGAGAAACAAGTGGAACCCTGAAGTTGATCAAATAAATCATCTATCTGGGGAGAGGGTATTTTTTCTTTATGGTGACCTTTTTTAGTTGCCTGTAATCAATACACATCCTAAGAGACCCATCTTTCTTTCGCACGAATAGAACAGGAGCACCCCAAGGTGAGACACTCGGCCTAATGAATCCTTTTTCTAACAAATCCTTCAACTGTTATTTCAATTCTTTCAACTCAGCAGGAGTCATTCTATATGGAGGGGTGGAGATAAGATGGGTATCAGGAAGGATATCAATCCCAAAGTCAATCTCTCTATCAGGAAAGACTCTGAGCAGATCTTCAGGAAAGACTTCACGGAACTCATTGACAATCGGAATTGATTCAAGGGATGGAGACTTAACACTGTCATCTTTCACTCAGACGATGTGATAAATAAACCCTTTTGAAATTATCTTTCTGGCCCTAAGGTAGGAAATAAATTTACCCTTAGGTATGACAGGACTACCCTTCCACTCTATGACAACCTCATTCGGGAATTTGAACTTGATAATCTGAGTCTTACAATCAATAGAAGCATAACAGACATAAAGCTAGTCTATGCCAAGAATCACATCAAAATCAACCATGTCCAAATCAACTAAGTCAGCCAAGGTATCCCTGTGATGGATTGACACACTGCAATCTCTATAGACTCTCTCAGCTAAGATAGAATCACCGATAAGAGTAGCTATACTGAAAGCCTCAAGAAGACATTCGGGAATTTTATTGAATTTACTAGCCACATAAGGAGTCACAAAAGATAGCATGGCACCCGGATCCATCAAAACATAATAGTCAAAAGAAAAGACTCGAATCATACCCGTCATGACGTTTGGGGAGTTCTCCTA
Organism: Solanum dulcamara; assembly: GCF_947179165.1. Taxonomy (NCBI): domain Eukaryota; kingdom Viridiplantae; phylum Streptophyta; class Magnoliopsida; order Solanales; family Solanaceae; genus Solanum; species Solanum dulcamara. Next base: position 65,281,565 of record NC_077248.1, on the reverse strand, counting down.
ATCTTGGTGACTCCCCATGGCATATAGACGGTTTGTACCTCCGCTCATACCTAAAGTAGTGCCCCTCTGATTACCTCTAGCTGGTGGTGCGGTGGTAGAATACTGGGCCATGTTGCCCCATGTCGGACACTCCATCTGAAAATGGCCCACTTGACCACATTTATAATAACCCTTATTTCCCTCTCTACACTCTCCTAAGTGGAGCTTACCGCATGGTGGTTTTCCCCTCGAACCTTGACCCACGGTAGCCTGGGATTGAGAATCCTGGGATCTGAAATTCTGGTGACTCTGTCCCTGTCGATCATACTTATTATGCAACATAGGTGCACTTGCAGTAAATGAAGCATAGTTGGAAAATCTCTTCTGGAAGAAGGACTTGTTGCCCTTGTTCTAACTCTGTTCATTCTCATGTCCAGCTGATTTTACCTTCTTGCTCAGATGCTCCTCCTTTTCTTTCCTCTTCTCATCCTCCACCTTTTGAGCATACACCATTAATGTGGAAATATCCTTGTCAGAGATCAACAATGCTACTTTGCACTCCTTCTTCACATGTCTTAACAATCCGGAGATAAATTTTCTCATCTTTGACCTCATATCTGTGTCACGACCCAAGCCTAAGGCCTAGACGTGACATGGCGAATGAGGAACCCGAAAGTACCTCAAACAAGCCTCTTAGCATTCTTTTAGCCTTTCATAGGTAATGATGATAAATACACAAGCGGAAATCATAATAATAAATCTTCAACTTACATATGTCCAACAATACCTCTAACTATTAGATTTAATGGGGCTAAGACAAGTTCCTAGCTCACCCTCAATCATAATAGAAGAAATGCCATAATAAAATATCTTAACATATCATAAGCTAGAAAGATAAAGGAGTATTGTTCTCGGAATATGGGAACTGACCAAAAGTAGTCTTCAATGGAATATCAACTAGCCACGTGGAGGAGAACGAGGAGGAGCACCGATCCCTACATGGTGATATTATGTAGGTAAAAGAGTATGCATTAGTACTTTGAATGTACTAAGTATGTAAGGATGCATGAATATTGAGGAAATATTATAACATTTATGTAATATGGAACATAATGTAATACATGCATAATAAATCATATGGATATCCTTTAAAACATTCATTTTGTGGGAAAATAACCATAACCGACATTTAAGACCATGCGATCTATTACATGGAATCCAACATAACCCCTTACGTTGGCCGGGGAGACTACTTGCCAGGTAGAACTCCGTCAACTTCATTCATTTCTTTAACTTTAACTTTAAGGGCTATTTATGGATCCATTAGCCTAAGCCTACAAGGGCTCCTATGTTGGCACATAGTTAATGAGACAAGGGGTTGCTACTAGAATTCCCTTACCGAATCCCACCTCAATGCCTCATTCGGTGCTAAGTCAATCCCACAGAATAGTTTAATACTTCAAAATATTCATAGCATATAACTTGAGAATTCAAACATTATATTCGGTAGAATAGCTCATTAAAACATTTGATAATTCAAATATGCAAGAATTATCCTTATTGCATAAAGAATCCATCATTCATATCATTTCATAAGACTCCCTTTTTGATCATAGATATTATTTTCATAAATATTTATTTGGAGTCAAAGCTTTCAAGTCAAACTTTATTAAAAACATAGTAAAATTAGGTGGGTTCAAATCACTTCAACTTGCAAATACAACAACAACAACCCAGTGAAATCCCACATCGTGGGGTCTGGGGAGGGTAGAGTGTACGCAGACCTGACTCCTACCAATGTAGGACGGCTGTTTCCGAAAGACCCTCGGCTCAATAAAAACATAGAACAAGGTCAGACAAGAATATTAGAGTAAATAAGTAGATAACGAAAACGGTTCAAACAATAGTATAATCAAAGCACAAAAAACAGTACATATTATTATTGGATAATAACATAAATACCATAAATAACATACAGCAGAGTACAAGAAATCATAGTGCGTTAATACGCCTACGAATAAGGGAGAATAAAACCAATATGTACTAGCCCTCTACCCTAATGTGTGTCCTCCACACCCTCCTATCCAGGGTCATGTCCTCGGTAAGTCGTAAATGCGCCATGTCCTGTCTGATCACCTCTCCCCAATATTTCTTCGGCCTACCCCTACCTCTTCTGAAACCATCCATAGCCAGCCTCTCACATCTCCGCACTGGTGCCTCTGGGACTCTCCTCTTCACATGTCCAAACCATCTCAGTCGCGTTTCCCGCATCTTGTCTTCTACCGAGGCCACTCCTACCTTTTCTCGAATAGCCTCATTTCTAATCCTATCACTCCTGGTATGCCCACACATCCATCTCAACATTCTCATCTCGGCAACCTTCATCTTTTGCACGTGGGAGACCTTAACTGGCCAACACTCTGCCCCATATAACATAGCTGGTCTAACAACCACTTTGTAGAACTTGCCCTTAAGTTGTGGTGGCACCTTCTTGTCACATAACACACCGGAGGCAAGCCTCCATTTCATCCATCCTGCCCCAATACGGTGTGTGACATCCTCGTCGATCTCTCCGCTGTCTTGCATGATAGAACCAAGGTACTTAAAACTACTTCTCTTTTGGATGGCTTGGTCCCCTAGCCTAACTTCCGCGCCAACCTCTTGAGGTGTCTCACTGAACTTGCACTCTAGGTACTCTGTCTTGGTTCTACTCAGCTTAAACCCCTTAGACTCCAAGGTGCGTCTCCAATCTTCCAGTTTAGCGTTAACTCCACTACGAGTCTCATCGATGAGGACTATGTCGTCCGCAAAAAGCATACACCATGGCACCTCGCCTTGAATTTGTCGCGTCAATCCATCCATCACCAAAGCAAATAGGAATGGGCTAAGAGCTGATCCTTGATGCAACCCCATCATAACTGGGAAGTGTTCCGAGTCCCCTCCTACTGTCCTTACCCTGGTTTTGGCACCCTCGTACATGTCCTTGATCACCCTTATGTACGCTACAGGTACACCTTTAGCCTCCAAACATCTCCATAGTATCTCTCGTGGGACTTTATCGTAAGCCTTTTCCAAGTCGATGAACACCATATGCAAGTCTCTCTTCCTCTCCCTATATTGCTCCATTAGTCTCCTCATAAGGTGGATGGCTTCTGTAGTTGAATGTCCCGGCATAAATCCGAACTGGTTCTCTGAAATAGACACGCCTCTCCTCACCCTCTTCTCTACCACTCTTTCCCACACTTTCATAGTATGACTTAGAAGCTTAATACCTCTATAGTTGTCACAGCTCTGGCGGTCCCCTTTATTTTTGTAAAGCGGGATCATGATGCTCGATCTCCATTCTACGGGCATCACTTTGAAATCTATTAATTAATAATCATGCTTTAAACAACCCACCATGAATTTCAAGAACCTTTAAATAGATAAATAGAGAAATTACTTGTAAACCATCAATTCATACATATAAAATTATGTTGCATCAAAATAGACCAATAATCATTAGTTTAACCATGATTCATACTATTAAGTAAAAATAAGAATTACCGTAAGAAAATATTACTTGAAATCAAAAGACTTAATTGAAAGAGTTTTTGCACTACATGGGTGAAAGAACCCATGGATAAACACCCACATAACTTAGAGTAAAGCTTAAAGAAAATAAACATAATTTATCATATAATCAAAATAATTTAGACATGAGAGTGAAAGGAATACTCTCATTGAAACCTTACATACCTGGAAACCGAAGCTTTAGTTGGTACCGGAAGACTTAATGACCACTCTTGAGTCCTAGCTTCTCTCCTTGCCAGAACGTTTTGTGTACTACCCGGAGTATATGAATCACCAGAATAGTATTTCTTCACTACTAAGAACTAAAAATATATTTAAGAATGTGTAAAGAAGTGTATAGAGAGAAGATTTGCTTGAGAAAGCTTGATGAATAAAATGAGGAAATAAGGTGGGTATTTATAGGTGAGAAAGAGGGACCTAACAATAAATAAAATAATTATAAAAAAAAATTTAAAAATTTAGTGGAATATATTGATGTCATGGATGATGTTAAATGGAGGACAATTTATGTCATGAGTGATGTCAAATTTATCTAGATCTTTCTATGGTAGGTGAAATGAGTTATTTTTGACAGAATACTCTTTTTGGGAGCTGCGTTTGAATAAGATAAATTCCTTATTAGGATTTGGTGTCTTCATAAGAATTGTAGATATGGAAGTCTAGTTTCATATTGTTCAAGAATCAACCAATTTGGATAAACATACAGTGAGATATGAATTTTCTTCTATAAACACTCATTTCCGTCACAGCATCCTACCTTACAAAGATTAATTTATTTGACCTACTTAACCTCTGAATCTTAAATTATGGTCTTCATAAAAGTTGTAGGTAATGATCTTGTGGTTACTCAGAAATTTGAATCACTCAATTCGGATATTCCTATGAAAAGGTATGACCAAAATACAGAGGCTGTATCATGTTTAGGCAAAAATTGAAACATCGTATACAACGTTTTTAGGGGATGTTACACAATGTATCCCTATTTCCCTAGTGCACAATCTGACCATTAGGATTCGAGAGTTTCAAAGGATGAATCCACCTAATTTTGATGGTTCTAAACTAGATGAGGACCCTATGGAGTTCATCGATGAGGTGTATCAAATTGTTGCAATCTTGGGTGTGCCATCGAATGAAAAGGCCGAACTAGCGGCCTATCAACTCAAAGGTATGGCTAGAGTATGGCACGAATAATGGGTTGTGGAGAGGAGTGAGGAAGTGGGGCTGATTGAATGAAAAGAGTTCAAAGGTGCTTTCCTAGACCATTTCTTTCCATTGGAGTTAAGGGAGGCCAAGGTCCAAGAGTTCATCAACCTCCAATAATGAAGCATGAGTGTGAGGGAATATGCCCTCAAGTTCACACAATTGTCCAAATATGCCCCATTTATGGTTGCCGCCCTAGGGCTCGGATGAGCAAGTTTATTTTGGGAATTTCGAACTTGGTGTCCAAGGAGTGCAAAACGGCCATGTTGGTCAAGGAAATGGACATCTCCCGATTAATGACTTATGCTGAGCAAATTGAAGAAGAAAAGTTTAGGAAGGTTGCTAGAGTGACCAAGAAGCCCCAGATTCAGGATGGATCATCTTTTGCTAGTGCCTTATATCCTAAGTATCACAACGATAGGGTTCCTAACCCTAGGTATCAAGGTGACAATGATAGTGGTCTAACATTTCCCACATGCTAAAAGTGTGGAAGGTACCATTCGGGGGATTGTTTAGCCAGTTTGAACGCATGTTTTGGTTGTGGGGCGAAGGATCATAAGTTGAGGCATTGTCTATGGGTTGCTAAAAATGATAAGGATAGTCGTTGATGATCTCATCCCTACCCTTCTGTGGGTCCCCCAACTTAGCGTGGTACCTCATCTGGTAAGTGTGATTTTTTTTCTTTCTTCTTGAAATGGAAATAATTTGTATGGATTGGTTGCATGCACCTTTTTCTTCTATATATGGTTGAAGAAAGCTTGACCTATAAAGAGGTTCTAGTTAAAATTTGTGGACCGGCAAGTTGAGAGATTAAGAAAAAGGGAAGTTTTATTCGTCAAGGTACTTTGGAGAAATCAACAAGTTGAATGCGCTACATAGGAAGTGGTAACGGATATGATGAAACGTTACCCTCATATGTTTCACTCTACTCAAGCCTAAGGCACTAAGTTATCCAAGCTCAAGTATTTAAGGCTCTATTTCAATTTTTCCAAAGTCCTTATATGCATGCATGCATGTTCATGAAGTTGAATTTAAAAGCTATGTATTATGTTTAAGTTTGAAGATTTCATTTTTCATGCATTTCAAGTGTCATTGTATATATGTTGGGTTTCTAGTCCTCGTGCCATGTTCCCTTCTATACTAATGATTCTCATTTGAGGACGAATGTTCTCAAGGTCGATATAATGTAACACTCCAAAAATTTTTACGCCAAGACCCAAAGCATTTTTCATAAGTGTATAGGATCGAAATCGATGACTTCTAGTTGGATATATGAGTTAGGATCAATTCTTAAGTATTTTAAGTGTGTTTGATGTCTTTAGGGGTCATAAGGGATCTCTAACACCAAGCCAGTTCAAAGAATTTCTATTGGCTAAGTTTTCGAATGAGTTCATATAAGGGTCAACTTCAAACGACCATATCTATTAGTATATAACGAATTGGGTGGCTTATAAACTATCAAATTGAATATATTTGAGTCCTTTTTCTAACGCCACTAAGTTTGACTCATTCCGAGTTCTGAGTCAAAAGTTATGACCTTTTTACCAAAGATAATTATTGCAGTGGGGCTTGGCGTAGTGCGCTAGCAGAGCGCCAGAAACTAGCCTTAGTAGTTTGGCCCCTGGCGCGATGCACAACTATAGCGCCGATAGGGTTTTTAGCCCATTTTCCAGATTTAAGGGCATTTCAGTCTTTTCTTGTATTTAACCCAAAGTGAGGTCATTTTGGGGACTAAATTGACCATATCTAAAGATCATAAACCTTTTAACTCTCTCATTTTCTCACAATTAGACTAAAACACTAAATCCTCTCCTCTCAAAGTTCTCCCAAGGGTTTCAAGAAGAAAATCTAGGGTTCCATTCAAGGTTCCTCAAGTCTCCATTACTCTCAAGCTTGCATTTGGGAATTTTTCTCCAAGGTATGTGGGTTTTCATCAATGTTTTTAGGGGATGTTACATTATCTCCCCTTTGGGAACATTCATCCTCGAATGAGAAAAGACTTAGCTTGAGTAGAGTAGACTGTTAACAAACAACCTATCATTAATGCAACAGTGTAATTTAAAATACCGTTTAAAACATATTTCATAATTTTGCAAGCATATGACAAGAAAAGTTGAGATGTAAAGATTTCAAGTAATTGAGCAAGGGCAACTTAATACCTTAGGTTTGGGTAGAGGGGAAAAGTTGAGGGTATCTCTTAATCATATCCGCTTCCACTTCCCATGTTGCACTTTCTATTTGTTGATTCCTCCAAAGGACTTTAACAGATACAACTTCTTTGTTCCTCAATCTCTTAACTTGCCGGTCCAAAATTTCTACAGGAACTTCTTTATAGGTTAAGTTTTCTTCAATATTCACTACTCCCATAGGTAGAATGGAACTAGGATCACCCACACGTTTTTTCAACATAGACACGTGAAACACCAGATGAACCATGGTCATTTCCAATGGTAATTCCAACTCATATGCAACCATACCAACACGTCTCACGATTCTATAAGGCCCTACATATCTAGGGCTCAATTTCCCTTTCTTGCCAAATCGAACCACACCTTTCATGGGTGAAACCTTCAAATACACCCAATCATCCACATTAAACTCAAGATCCCTTCTTCTAGTGTCAGAATAGGACTTTTGACGACTTTGAGCCATTTTCAACCTTTCTTTAATGATCTTCACCTTCTCTAAAGCATCAAGTACCAAATCGAGGCCCAACAAGGTCATCTCGCCTACTTCGAACCAACCAACTGGTGATCTACATCATCTCCCATACAAAGCCTCAAACGGTGCCATCTCAATACTTGAGTGGTAACTATTATTATAGGAAAAATCGATGAGAGGTAAATGATCATCCCAATTCCCTTTAAACTCCAACACATAAGCCTTTTACATATCCTCTAGTATTTGAATCGTCCTTTCGGCTTGCCCATCCATTTGAGGATGGAATGCTGTGCTCAACTGTACCTTAGTACCGAGGCTTTTTTGAAATAATCTCCAGAAGTGTGAAGTGTGAAGTGCTCAACACTATAGGAAGTTTTAATCGGTAGGAAGTGAGCTGACTTAGTCATTCTATTAACAATTACCCAAATCGAGTCATGACGCTTCTGGGTATGAGGCAAACCCACTACAAAATCTATATTCATATCTTCCCACTTCCAAGTAGGGATTTCAATGTCTTGAGCTAGTCCACCCGGCCTTTGATGTTCGACCTTCACTTGTTGACAATTTGTACATTCAGACACAAACCTTGCTATGTCTTTCTTCATGCCACCCCACAAATACAACTCCTTTAAGTCTCGGTACATTTTCGTTGAACTGGGATAAATGGAGTATCTAGAATTATGAGCCTCCATCAAGATCAAACTCCTTAGGCCATCCACATCTGGAACACATATCCGACCTTGGTAGTATAGAACCCCATCTCCCCCTTCAGAAAAGACCTCTATCTTCTTTTCCTTTACCAATTTCTTTAACTCAATAAAATTTGGGTCAAGATCTTGCTTTGTTTTAACATCCACCACCAAAGAGGATTCAGACCTATTTTGAACAACCATACCCCCATCATTAGTACTACCCAACTTCACCTCTAATCTAGCCAATCAGTGAACATCTTTCACCAACTCTCTCTTCCTTTCATCCACATGGGTCACACTCCCCATAGACACTATACTAAGTGCATCAGCAACCATATTGGCTTGACTCGGATAATAGTGCACACTCATGTCATAGTCCTTAAGGTGTTCTAGCCACCTCATTTGCCTTAGATTAAGGTCCTTTTGGGTGAACACATATTGAAGACTCTTATGATCAGTATACACATCCACATGCACCCCATAGAGGTAATGCCTCCAAATCTTCAGAGCAAAAACAACGGTCGCCAATTCAAGGTCATGGGTAGGGTAGTTGCGCTCATGCACCTTTAATTGCCTAGAAGCATAGTGTCACGCCCCGGGAGGGTACCCTAGACGTAACCGGCACTCAGAAACCATTTCTGGCTCCCAAGCGAACCACATAGCCTGATCACACATCCGTTCATTCATTCGATCAGTGGAAGACAAAAGAATAAAGAGAATATTCAGTGGGCAACTCAAACCTCAGTCTAACTCAAAGAATAAAGGCCATGGGCCAACAAATTCGACTCTAATATTTGTCATTATAAATAGTTTGACAAGAATAACTCGATCGACTCATCACTATCTAGTCTATGAAGCCTCTATCACTACTATCTAATTGGTGCCAATGACATGTTCATGGCTACCTCAAATAAAAATGAAAAGGGCTAACTCGATGCAAGAATACACAGACGGTGTCCTCCGAATATAGGGGAGGACTCACCAACACGCTGAGTGCGAATAGATCCCCAATGATGCTCCTATTGACGATCTCTCAAACATGTATCTACATCATGAAACGATGCAGGACAAATGGCGTCAGTACGTGGAATGTACTGGTATGTAAAATGGCAGAATGAAACATACCTCAAGGAAGAATAGCAGCGGTCCAAATATCTCAAATTGAAAAGATAAAGAGAGACTCAACAAGGCGTCATAAGTCTAAAGTAATAATACATTTTTAGACAAAGATCAATCATATACCATACAGTCCAATCCAATCATACACAATACCGTTCAATCAACTCATTTACAATTCGATCCCTTTCAATCATGTGCAATCCGATTATATACACTCAACTCAACAATTAACTCAATAATCAAATCCAATCTAGTCACATACCATTCCATTCATTCCAATCACAATTCATCTACTCCAATCCGACCGTATACAATCTACTCAACATTCAACTCAACAATCAGCTCAAAGGACTCAACTCAGTAAATATGCAAATTAAATTATGCAACGTTTTACAATTCAACTCAAAGGACTCAACTCAATAAATTTGTAACAACTCACTCAAGTGTCCTAAGTCTAACAAGAAATAGTGTAGATAGGACTAACTCATAAGCATATAGCAACTCACTCAACTCAACTGACTTAGAGTACTATCAAGACCTAAATGGGAGTTTCTCTTAACCGACAACCAACACTTATGAGCCAGTGAAGGTACAACGAAACGACACCTGTTGCCACGCCCGTTCATACCTTGCCAGGGCATGAACGACGAACCTCATGGATCCAATCCAACCAAGTCCTATAATGTCAGGACAAATCTCTCGGGGAAGCATCCGACTTAACGGTTCAATCCCCCCTACGTTTGGCAACACAGGTATTGGGTTCGAGTATGGACTGTACTCTTGCTCAATTCGGTGCTCGATACTCCTCCCATGACTCCATGCTCATAAAACTCCTTCAATCATCTCAAACAAGCCCTCACGGCTAGTTTCATGTGGAACATTGCCACCTCATCAACTCTGTTCTCATTTCAACTCAATTAACTCGTAATGACAAGTCTCATTGGACCTTCTTTCAAATCGACTCATCTCAAATCATCAAACTTTTCTGTTTAAAAATTTATACAATCTCGACTCAATGAATGTAGAAAATGTTATGTACATCAAAATATAATTTCAACTCCTCAACTCAAACTCAAAATAAATACTTTAATGTAAAAATACTCAACTCATTGAAAGGCTCCTCTTACTCAACTCATACTTAAACTCTTTTCTAAATCAAAGATAAAACTATTAATTCTTTAGACTCAAAATAGTGTATAAGTAGTTTATGCAAAAAGGTTCACAATTAATTTATTTAAAGCTCCTCCTCAAAAGATCATTTATTTTCAAAACATACCTAAGACTCCAACCAACTCAAATTATGCACATCACATACCACAAACTCACATTAGACTCCAATCCACTTCATCACATAACATCCTCATCAATATACCTCTTCGTCAACCATTCTATATATATTAAATAAGCACCATTCACATTATCACTCACATCGTCACCAAAACATCATCATCACATCATCATCATATATTATCATTTACATCATCATCAAACATTATCATCACATCATTGTCAAGTATCATCATCACATCAATCATCAACCATCTACTCCAAAAATCCTTATTTTTGTCCTATATTCATTTTATAGAAGCAAAGGGACATTCTTAACTAATCAATTCATTCTTTTCATTCCAATCAATACATATATATACACACAACTATCCATCTCAACCTCAAGACATTTATGACAAGAAATCTCATCTTGAGTTCATGTGAATGAAATATGAACCCATACTCTCAACAAAACTCAACTCAAGAATATAGTCAATACCTACAAATCTATATACAAAGATACATTTGTAGCCAAAAATATGAAAGATAACTATTTAGTAACTCAAGTCATTAAAATCACCAATCAACCATTTATATCTAAAACATTCCATAGTTTAGGAAAAACTTTCAAGAAAACCTTCTAAGAAGGTTCAACTCTTTCACAACTTCTATCCACACATATATATGGGCACATGGAAGAACTAAATCCATATTTTAGGTTAGCCTTACATACCTTGTTTGAAGACTTTGAAGGAACTTGATGTTAGGTCTTCAATGGAAGACTTGAATCCTTGAAACTGTTGAAGGCACCCTTTGTTGGAGATGGATTTGGGGAAGAAGAAGAAGAGAGAGAAAGAGAAGCTCCTAGGGATTTTAGAGAGAGAGTGGGGGCTGAAAAATGGTCCCAAAACGTTCAAGGATAGGGTATATGTAATTAGGGAAAAAGTCCAATTTGTCCCTCTTCAAAAATCTGAAAAATGGGCAAAAATCTTGTTGGCGCTATAGTGGCGCGTCGCGCCACCTCAGCGCCAAGCCAAAATAGGCTTAAAAACCTGCACATCTAATAGTGGCGCATCGCGCCAAGCCCCAAACTACTGAGGCTGTTTTCTGGCGCTATAGTGGCGTGGGGCGCCACTGGAGCGCCAAGCCCAAATTTCGCCCAGGCTTGAAATTCCTGCAGTACTAGTCTGTAGAAAAATGGCCATAACGTTTGACTCCAAACTCCAAAAATTGCAATCTTGGTGGCGTTGGAAAGAAGACTCAAATACCTTTAATTCGGTAGGTCATGGTCCACCCAGATCTTTATATCCTAGGAGATATGGTCGTTTGAAGTTGACCCTTATACTAACTCGTCCGAAAACTTAATCGATTGGAGTTCTTTGGACTCGACTTGGTGTTAGAGATCCCTTATGACCCCTAAACACCTCTAACACACTTCAAATACTTAGGAATTAGTCCTAACTCACATGTAGAATTACAAGTCCTCCGGCCCGAGTCTACTCACACGTGAAGAAAGGTTTGATTCTTTGCAAAAAAATTTCCGGGGTGTCACACATAGGCTATTACCTTGCCTTTTTGCATTAAGACACAACCTAAACCAATCTTTGAAGCATCACAATAAACTACAAACCCTTCTAATCCTTTTGGGAGAGTCAAAATAGGAGCAGAGGTAAGTCGATCGTTTAAGGTCTGGAAACTCTTCTCAAACTCATCTATCCATATGAATTTGGATTTCTTTTGGGTCAATTTTGTCATAGGAGATGAAATGGAAGAAAAGCCTTTGAAGAACCTTCTATAGTACCCAGCTAGACCTAAGAAGCTCCTAATGTCTGAAGGAGATAATGGTCTAGGCCAATTTTTAATTGCCTATATTTTCTTAGGATCAACCTTGATTCTATCACCGGACACTACGTGACCAAGAAATGCTACCTCCTTTAACCAAAATTCACACTTACTAAATTTTGCAAATAATTGTTTATCCCTCAATGTTTGAAGCACAACTCTCAAGTGATTTTTATGTTCTTCCTCACCTCGAGAGTAAATTAAAATATCATCAACGAAGACTACTATAAAGGTATCAAGGTAAGGTTTGAACACCCTATTCATCAAGTCCATAAACACCGCCGGTGCATTCGTCAACCCAAAACTTATCACCACAAACTCATAGTGACCATACCTTATTTGGAAGGCTGTTTTGAGAATGTCACACTCCCTTACCCGTAGTTGGTGGTAGCCGGACTGAAGGTCGATCTTGGAGAAGTGACTTGCCCCTTGTAATTAATCAAACAAGTCATCTATTCTAGGGAGTGGGTACTTATTCGTCATATTATTTAATTGCCGGTAGTCTATGCACATTCGAAGTGACCAATCCTTCTTTCTTACAAATAGAACGGGAGCACCCTATGGCGAAATACTTGGTCTTATGAACCCCTTCTCCAACAAGTCCTTTAATTGTTCCTTTAACTCTTTCAATTCTATTGAGGCCATACGGTAAGGAGGAACAGAGATAAGTTGGGTATCGGGGAGGAGATCGATACCAAAATCAACTTCTTTTTTGGGAGGGTCACCGGGAAGGTCATCGGAAAAGACATCGGGGAATTCATTGACTATAGGAACTGACTCAAGAGAAGGACTTTTAGAGTTGACATCCCTAACCCTCACAATGTGGTAAATACATCCCTTAGAAATCATTTTGCGAGCCTTAAGATAAGAAATAAACTGACCCTTTATCACCAAATCACGACCCTGCCATTCAATAACAGGCTCATTTGGAAATTGGAACTTGACTCGATGATTCCTATAATCTATGGAAGCATAAGATGCATGTAACCAATCTATCCCAAGAATGACATCGAAATCTATCATGTCAAGCCTAATGAGATCATAAGGAATAACTTTATGCAAGATAGACACAAGGCAACCCCTATAGACCTTTCTAGCAATAACTAACTCACCAACAAGGGTAGACACCAAATAAGGCTCTAATAACATTTCAGGTAAAACATCAAATCTATTAGCAAGGAATGGAGTAACAAAAGATAAATTTGCACTCAGATCTAATAGTGCATACACATCAAAAGAAAAGACCTTTAACATACCAGTAATGACATTGGGTGTATCCTCAATCTCTTATCTCCCATGCAAGGCGTAAAAATGGTTGGTGCATTGGACACCTCCTTGGACTTGTTGACCATGAGCAATTTGTCCTTGAGTCCTACCACCACCATCTCTACAATCCCTAGCATGGTGTCCCAGCTTGCCACACTTAAAGCATGCATTGGAGCCGGTTATGCATTCCCCTTTGTGAGTCCTTCCACACTTCTTGCAAGTGGGGAAAGTTTGAGTAGCAACATTCTCTTTTGGAATCATTGGTTTACCACTCTTGTCCTTGTTGAACTTTATAGGAGGAGTATTGGTGGAACCTTGTCCCATAAATCATTGCCCACCTTGGCCTTTGCCATTGTTACCATGATTGGACCTTTGAGGGTTAAACCCTCCACCATCCACTCTAGCCTTTTTGAACCCCCTTGATCTCTCTATAAGCTTCTCTTCTTCAATTTGTTCTGCGTAAGTCATTAACCGAGAGATATCCATCTCCTTGATCAACATGGCCGTTTTTCACTCCTTGGACACCAAGCTTGAGACACCGGAAATAAACTTGCTCATCCTAGCTCTTGGGTCAGAGACCATGAAGGGGGAATACTTTGACAACTTAGTGAATTTGAGAGCATACTCCCTCACGCTCATACTTCCTTGATGGAGGTTGATGAACTCTTGGATTTTGGCCTCCCTTAGCTCCAATGGGAAGAAGCAGTCTAGAAAGGCACCTTTGAACTTTTCCCATCCTATCGACCCTATTTATTCATCCCTTTCAACAATCCATTGTTCGTACCACACTCGAGCCACACCTTTGAGTTGATAGGCCACTAGCTCAGCCTTCTCATTTGGTGGCACACCCATTATAGCCACAATCTGGTACACCTCATTAATAAACTCCATAGGGTCCTCATCTAGTTTAGAACCATCGAACTTGGGCGGATTCATCCTTTGGAAATCCTGAATCCTAGAGGGTGGATTTTTCATTTAGGGGGGTGGAACACCTAGATTCCCTTGGTTGGCTACGACTAAAGCTAACAAAGTAATAATACTGCGAAACTTAGCATGGGTTACCCCATCCTCATGATGTTGGGCATTGGGAATCGGAGGAGTTTGGTCCTCATCGTCAACCCATGCTCTTCGAGGTAGTCTTCCACGAGTCATTATCTAGAGCACACAAAATGGGTCGTTAGTTAAAGGAAAGCTTAGGATGCTCTAAGGCACGACATGAATTTGAAAGAAGTGAAAATATTTCCTAAACGCCTTATAGTCTCCTATTCATAATTGTGGCGTGCTTCACAACCATGAACAAGACCCTATTTGAAGTGGTATGTTGGAATCCAAGGATTATTCAAAACCTCGGGCTCTGATACCAAGTTTGTCACAACCCAAGCCTAGGGCCTAGACGTGACATGGCGAATGAGGAACCCGAAAGTACCTCAAACAAGCCTCTTAGCATTCTTTTAGCCTTTTATAGGTAATGATGATAAATAGACAAGCGAAAATCATAATAATAAATCTTCAACTTACATATGTCCAACAATACCTCTAACTATTAGATTTAATGGGGCTAAGACAAGTTCCTAGCTCACCCTCAATCATAATAGAAGAAATGTCATAATAAAATATCTTAACATATCATAAGCTAGAAAGATAAAGGAGTATTATTTCCGGAATATGGGAACTCACCAAAAGTAGTCTTCAATGGAATATCAACTAGCCACGTGGAGGAGAATGAGGAGGAGCACCGATCCGTACATGGTGATATCATGTAGGCAAAAGAATATGCGTTAGTACTTTGAATGTACTAAGTATGTAAGGATGCATGAACATTGAGGAAATATTATAACATTTATGTAATATGGAACATAATGTAATACATGCATAATAAATCATATGGATATCCTTTAAAACATTCATTTTGTGGGAAAATAACCATAACCGACATTTAAGACCATGCGAGCTATTATATGGAATCCAATATAACCCCCTATATTGGTCGGGGAGACTACTTGTCAGGTAGAACTCCGTCAACTTCATTCATTTCTTTAACTTTAACTTTAAGGGCTTTCATGGATCCATTAGCCTAAGCCTACAAGGGCCCCTATGTTGGCACATAGTTAATGAGACAAGGGGTTGCTACTAGGATTCCCTTACTGAATCTCACCTCAATGCCTCATTCGGTGCTAAGTCAATCCCACGGAATAGTTTAATACTTCAAAATATTCATAGCATATAACTTGAGAATTCAAACATCATATTTGGTAGAATAGCTCATTAAAACATTTGATAATTCAAATATGCAAGAATTGTCCTTATTGCATAAAGAATCCATCATTCATATCATTTCATCATTCTTTCATTTCATAAGACTCCCTTTTTGATCATAGATATTGCTTTCATAAATATTTATTTGGAGTCAAAGCTATCAAGTCAAACTTTATTAAAAACATAGTAAAACTAGGTGGGTTCAAATCACTTCAACTTGCAAATATGTATGTAAATAAATATACATAAATACTTTGAAATCCATTAATTAAAAATCATGTTTTAAACAACCCACCATGAATTTCAAGAACCTTTAAATAGATAATTAGAGGGTTTACTTGTAAATCATCAATTCATACATATGAAATTATGGTGCATCAAA
The DNA here is from genome assembly GCF_947179165.1 of Solanum dulcamara. Lineage (NCBI taxonomy): Eukaryota > Viridiplantae > Streptophyta > Magnoliopsida > Solanales > Solanaceae > Solanum > Solanum dulcamara. Next base: position 65,265,326 of record NC_077248.1, on the reverse strand, counting down.
ATAGAGCAATAATCATTAGTTTAACCATGATTCATACTATTAAGTAAAAATAAGAATTAACATAAGAAAATATTACTTAAAATCAAGATATTTAATTGAAAGAGTTTTTGGACTACATGGGTGGAAAAACCCATGGATAAATACACATATAACTTAGAGTAGAGCTTAAAGAAAATAAATATAATTTATCATATAATCAAAATAATTTAGGCATGAGAGTGGAAGAAATACTCTCATTGAAGCCTTACATACCTGGAAACTGAAGCTTTAGTTGGTACCGGAAGACTTAATGAATACTCTTGAGTCCTAGCTTCTCTCCTTGTCGGAACGTTTTGTGTACTATCCGGAGTATATGAATTACCGGAATAGTATTTCTTCACTACTAAGAACTAAAACTATATTTGAGAATGTGTAAAGAAGCGTATTGAGAGAAGATTTGCTTGAGAAAGCTTGATAAATAAAATGAGGAAATAAGATGGGTATTTATAGGTGAGAAAGAGGGACCTAACAATAAATAAAATAATTATAAAAAAAATCTGAAAATTTAGTGGAATATATTGATGTCATGGATGATGTTAAATGGAGGACAATTTATGTCATGAGTGATGTCAAATATATCCAGATCTTTCTATGGTAGGTGAAATGAGTTATTTTTGACAGAATACTCTTTTTGGGAGCTGCGTTTGAATAAGATAAATTCCTTATTAGGATTTGGTGTCTTCATAAGAATTATAGATATGGACGTCTAGTTTCATATTATTCAAGAATCAACCAATATGGATAAACCTATAGTGAGATATGATTTTTCTTCTATAAACACTCATTTCCGTCACAGCAACCTACCTTACAAATATTAATTTATTTGACCTACTTAACCTCTGAATATTAAAACATAGTCTTCATAAATGTTGTAGGTAATGATCGTTTGGTTACTCAGAAATTTAAATCACTCATTTTGGATATTCCTATGAAAAGTTATGCCCAAAATACAGAGGTTGTATCATGTTTAGGCGAAAATTGAAACATCGTATACAACGTTTTTAGGGGATGTTACAATCTGGGATCATCTCTGAAGCATATCTGGACAGCTAGATGAACTTTAGATTATACTCTTTAATGGTTATACCCTCTTGTTTCAAATTCACAAACTTTTCCATTTTTGCTTCCCTCAATTCTCTGAGAAAGAAGTAATCAAGAAAGGCTCCCTCAAACTCATCCCAAATAGAAGGCTCAGCATCCTCACCTCTACTTCGTTCCCACTGGTTATACCAGATGTTTGCCACATCCTTGAGATGATAAGACACCAACTCAACCCCCTCGATCTCCATAGCATGCATCGCTTTCAAGATCTTCCACATCTCATCAATGAATTTCTGGGGGTCTTTATCAACCTTAGAACCCGTGAATGCCAGTGGATTCATTCTCAGAAAGTCTCTAATTCTTGTGGCAGCATACAGCTCTTGGGAACTAGATCTAATAGTTGGCGAACTCTGATTACCATTGTGGGCAGCAACTAATTGAGTGAGCATAGCAATCGCTCCTTCAAAATCTGCCTCCGAAGTTGGTGCAGGCGGAGTAGTAGGCACTTGAGGTGCCTCAGAATACCTTGCAGGTCGGCCCCTAGTCCTCGATAGGAGTATTTATGACTATGGAATCTCTGTGTTATCAGTGTTTTTCTGGATGTCAGTTCGTTTCGGAGGTATTGTCTGCAACGTATAAACGCACAAATTAGAAAGGAAGTCTTTTAGAGTTTAAATCTATCGCACGAGTTCAGAGTATCAAAGAAGTAAAACAATTCTTAATATCTTATAGTCTCCTGATTATAAGTGTTGTGCATAACACACCCATAAGAAAGACTCTACTAGACACGGCTTTATAGACTCCCTAGGACTCTTAAACTCTATGCTCTGATACCAAACTTGTCACGCCCCGAGAGGGTACCCTAGACATGGTCGGCACTTGAAAACCATTTTTGGCCTTCAAGCGAACCACTTGGTCCAATTACACTTTCATTCAGTCACATTCTATCAGCGGAACACTCAATCATAAGGATAATGTTCATAATTTAGGTCACAAGGGCCAAACATATATCCAATCAACAACTAGTAAGAATAAAACTAGTCAAAATGAACAATTCAACATTTCCACACTCTAGTCTATGAAGCCTCTATCAACAATCCAGGAAGTGCCGATGACAGGTCCATGACTACCAAAAATCAAAATAAAGAAAAACTAGTCAAAGCTAATAAGATAATCTCGGCATCCTCCGGAAATAGGGAGGACTCACCAACTAACTAGAAGTGAATAGATCTTCAATGGTGCGTCAATTGATGATATCTAGTACCTGTCTCTGCATCATAAAATGATGCAGGCCAAATGGCGTCAGTACGTGAAATGTACGAGTATGTAAAATGGCCGAATGAAACAAACATCAAGGAAGAATCAAACCAACTCAGAATCTCAACTCAGGAGAAAGAAAAACTAAATCAAATGTCCTAAGTCTAAATACGAATATGGTTTAGACGAGACTAATCACATACAATTCAACCCAATCCGACTCAAAGTACTATCAAGACCTATATGGGAGTTTCTCTTATCCGATAACCATCACTTATGAGCCAGTGATGGTAAAACAAGTCGATGTTGTTGCCATGTCCGTTCATACTTTTCCAGGGTATGAACAAATCAACCAATCATGGATCCATAACCAACCAAGTCCTATCATGTCAGGACAATAATTTGGGAAACATCCAATTTTAATGATCCAATCCCCTCCTATATTTGGCGATATAGTTATTGGATTCGAGTTATTACTTACTCTTACCTAATTTGGTGCTCGATACTCCTCCCAAGACTCTATTCTCATAAAACTCCATCCAATCAACTCAATCTAATCATATTGACAAGTCTCAATTGTAACCTTGTCAATTCATTAATTCTATCACAATCAAATTTCTTCCAATCATACTATCCAATCAATCTCAATAACATCTTTTGAAGAGTAGTTTAGATATGCATTTATGACAACATGTAATCCTATCCAATCATTTCTCCATTCATTTAACAAATCTTTTCGGGACTCATCAAGACTACAAGATTCTAAATCAACAATTTAAGATAATCAACATATTTAAGAAAATTAACATATTTAAAATAATCAACATATTGAAGAAATCAACAAAATGTGTTTAACCACTCATATCAATCAACTCATACCAACATGAAGCATTTATCAATTTTTTGACTCAACAACATCAACATAACAAAATTTAAGTTAATGGATGAAAAAGACTCATTTGGACATAAATCTATCAAGAAGCTCATTTCTTATGGACATTAAATCTCAAAGAATATGTAAGGCACATGGGTGGACTCAACCCATGCTTTGAGTAGCCTTACATACCATAGTGAAGATTTTGAAGGAACCTTGATGTTAGGTCTTCAATGAAAAGCTTGAATCCTTGAAATATTTGAGGGCAATTCTTGTTGGAGATTGATTGAGGAAGAGAGGATGAGGATTAGGGATTTTTAGAGAGGCAAAGGACTGAAAAGAAATGGTCTAAAACGTTCCAAGTAAGTAAATATATGTTTAGGGAAAATGTTCACTATGCCCTTCTTCAAAAATCTAGAAAAATGGGCTAAAACCTTTCTGGTGAAATAGTGGCGCGCCGCGCCAAGTCAAAATAGACTTAAAACCCTACAAACCTAATATTGGCGCGTCGCGCCAATGACCAAACTACTGAGGCTAGTTTCTGGCGCATCGCGCCATTGCAGCGCCAAGCCTAAATTTTTTGAAATCTGGAAAATGGGCTTAAAAACCCTACATGCCTAATAGTGGCGCATCGCGCCAAGGAACAAACTACTGAGGCTTATTCCTGACGCTATAGTGGCACGTCGCGCCCTTGCGGCGCCAAGCCTAGGTTTTCCACAGTTATAGTCCAGGCCTGAAATTCCTGCAGTACTAGTCCGTTGTAAGATAGTCATAACTTTTGACTCCAAACTCCAAAAATTGCAATCTTGATGGCGTTGGAAAGAAGACTCAAACTCCTTTAATTTGATAGGTAATGGACCATCTAGTTCGTTATATTAGAAAAGATAAGGTCATTAGAAGTTGACCCCTATACGAACTCATTCGGAAACTTAGCCAAGACGAGTTCTTTGGACTTGGCTTTGTTTTAGGGATCCCTTATGACCCTAAATGACATCTAACACCCTTCAATTACTTAGGAATTGATCCTAACTCATGCATGAACTTTAAAATCATCGAGTACGATCCTAGACGTACACGAAGAATGGTCCGGATCTTAGTGAAAAGTTTTAGGGAGTTACAATAGTATTTTAGGAATTGGGTGTGTGGAAAAAATATTATGTATTATATGGTATAATAATTTTCATATAGTGCATATTTTTCTGAGAGGTTCGTATTTTTTCTCTGTTACTTTATGATTGTTACTTTATGATTGAAGGTGGTTCGAAAGGGAGGAGATTAGTCGGTGTTATTTCCCCACATGACATTCATACCCTATAACACATTCGAGAGGGTTATAGCACTTATAAACACAACCCCATAGACATGACATGATGCAAAGTCTCCAACAATCTCAACATATTCTGATTTGTAAACAAAAATATTGGAAGGAACAAAAATATTACAACTTTTAATGCAATATATAGTTTATTATAGGATACTTTCTTATTTGGTTGATGTGAAAGAAAGTTCCTCGCACTGATCTATTTATTTAGGAAATGTACGTATGTTATCATAACTTTTTAATCATGCATGGTTATTAGGGATCATTTGATGTGACGTATAAGATAACTCGTAATCCCTTGTTTGATTACATAAGATAACTTATTTCAGGATTAATATTATACGGAAAGCATCCTATACTAGCAAAGTCATTGATATGATCATTTGATTAGAATCTGATATGATTTGATTATAATCTATTGTAATCCTTTTGTAATTAAGTTGATTAGAATTTCACTATAATTAGCATCTTCTATTTTTGGTAGGTTATCTCTTTCTTTCTTGTATAAATACTGAAATAATATGTGAGTACAAGAAGGGAGCCTTGGAGTAACTGGTAAAGTTACTGCCATTCCAGTAGGTCACGGGTTCAACTGGCAGAAATGCAAGGTAAAGCTGCGTACAATATACCCTTATGGTCGGGCCTTTCCCAGAATATTTCTTAATCTTTTATGGTATCGGAGCTGCTCGCCTTACAGGAATTCTAATTTTATTTTCACAATAATTTCTGAATTTTCCAGTACCATCTTCTCTATGCACATGGAGCAAACCACTCAGTCTTTTATTGCACCAACAACGACCATTACAAGTTCAGTTAACCTTCCAGCAGCGTCAGTATTGCGATCGTCTGTAACTGTTCATCTTTCGTCAGTTCCCACCCCTCCATCTGTCGTTTCTGATCTCCCATGTCTTACTTTTATTTCGAATACCAACTCTACTATCATAACTTCCATACCACTCACAAACACCATTTTACCAGAAAATGACCAGCAACTTATATCCATTGATACTAATGCTCAAGCTCCTATGAAACTTTCGTCCTCTAATTACCAACTTTGGTATTCTCAATGGCATTCTATCTTGATTGGTTATAACTTCACCTCATATGTTATTTCTCCTCCTACAGAACTGCAACTAAACTCTCTGTATTGGGTCCGATAAGATCAATTGATCTGGAGTACACTTGTAGCCTCTCTCACTTTAGAGGTAGCCGTGTATGTTCTTTTTTATGCAACTTCCTATGATGTGTGGATGAATCTCCACTATCTATATGGCCGACCTTCACGTGCTCGTCTCCTCACACTCAAGGAGTCTTTGACACGAGTGAAAAAAGGTACTAAATCCATGGCTGCGTACCTTCAACAAGTGAAGCAGCTTGTTACAACTTTGAATTCTACTGGAGCAATTCTAACAATGGATGATGTTACCATTCATGTTCTTAATGGACTCCCCTCTGAATATAAGATGATATCTGATGCGATTCGTGCGCGAAAAACTCCTCTCTCTTTTGATGAACTCCATGAAAAGCTTTGTGATCATGAGAGTAGTGTTACATATGAAGCTTCTTCCATTTCTATTCCAATAACAGCAAATTAAACTTCTCACAATGGTGGATCTAGAAAACACATCAACTGCACAAATCGTTCCTCTGCTTCCAGAGGCCAACCTACCTCAAATCAATGGCAAAATCAATCTGGCTCATCAAAGAATCAGAGAGATAGTTCTAGTGTAATATGTCAATACTGTGACAAGGCTGGCCATACAGTGAAACAATATTGGAAGTAATTTCTTCCATGGGTAGCTCGGCTTCCTCAACCTCTAGGAACACAAAGGCTCTTCCGAGAGAAAATTTTGCTCAAACCTCTAACCCAAATAATTCTAATTGGTTGGTAGACTCTAGTGCATCTCACCATGTGACTGCAAATCTTCAAAATCTATCAATTCATTCTGACTATGATGGTGAAGATGTGATGATGGATGATGGTAAAAATTTAGCAGTGACACATTTTGGCTCTACCTTTGTGTCCCTCGAATGAAAATAAATCTTATTTTTGTTTATCAATTGTGCTCATGGAATAATGTTACTGTTAAATTCTCACCCTTTTTATTTGTTGTGAAGGATTGCTGCACGAAGAAGCCTTTGGTAGTGGGAAAGCCTAAGGATGGTGTTTATGCGTGGCCAATATTACCTCATACAACATCTCTTGGGTTTTAAAGGTGTGAATGGGAAATGAAAGTTTGTGCCTTTTTACAAAGGTTTGTGACCGTTCCGAAAGATTGTGACTTTTCGAAAGGTTGTGACCTTTTAAAGTATTGTGACCATTCCAAAAGGTTGTGACTTTTTCGATAACCTACAATAAACACTTGTTCACACTACCTTTATTGTTTATAAATAAAGGACTTTCCTCTCATTTTTTAAACATTGAACTTCTCCCTCTTCTTCATATATTTTCTTACAGATAAAGTTGAGTCTTTGTGTGATTTTGTTGTTGGCTTTTGAGTTCACTAAAATTATTGAAATTTGAGGTATCACTACTTCTTTAATAGTTTATCCATTTTATCTTGGGAGGAAATAATCCATATTCTCGGGTACAGTGAGGGGATTAAATTCTTTAAGGACACACAGTGAATTTGTGGACTCGAATTCAATTTTTTTTTATTTTCACCTTTATAGTTTCTAGTTTACTAAACTTAATACAGGAGGAATAACAACATCTACTTCCTCTCCACAACTTTCAATTCCATGGAACTCTCCACTATTTCACAATGGCATTGTCTGTTTGGCCACCCTTCTTCTCCTATATTGCGTCGCACTTTACAGTTGATTGATATTCCTATTCTAATAAAAACTTCTAAGTTTTTCTGCAATTCATATATGTGTAATAAAATGCACAAGACTCATTTTCAAGTTTCTTCAATAAAATCGATGCGACCTTTGGAATTTATTTATTTTGATGTATAGGGATTTTCACCTTTAGATTTCGTTGATTACTTTAAATACTATCTTATTTTTGTGGATCATTATACAAAATATGTTTGGCTCTATCCTATGAAAAGGAAATCTAAAGTTGCACATATTTTTTCAAAATTTAAGGCCATCGTAGAGAAATTCTTTAATCACTATATTGTCTCGTTTTACTCAGACAGTGTGTAACACCCCCTCCAAATATTTTTCCCTAAGATTCGGACCCTTCTTGTATTCGTGTAGGATCGAAATCAATTATTGTGAAGTATATGCATGAGTTAAGATGAGTCCCGAAGAAATTGAAAAGTGTTAAAAGTGATGTGGGGTCACAAAGGACCCCTAGGACTAAGCTAAGTCCAAACGATTCATCGTGGCTAAGTTTTAGGATGAGTTCGTATAAGAGGTGGACTTCTAACGACCCTATCATTTGAAAGACGACAATATGGGTGGCCCACAAACTATTAAATTAAAGGTCATTGAGTCTTCTTTCCAACGCCACCAAAAATGTAATTTTTGGAGTTTAGAGTCAAAAGATATGATGATCCTAAGATGAACTAGCACGGCAGGAATTTCAGGCCTGGGTTTCAACTGCTGGAAATTTGGGCTTGGCGCCGCAGTGGTGCAATGCGCCAAGAACAAGCCTCAGTAGTTTGGTCCCTGGTGCGGCGTGCCACTACGAGATGTGCATGGTTTTCAAGCTTACTTTCCAGAACCCAGAAAAATTGGGCTTGGCGCTGTAAGGGCGCGATGCGCCACTATCGTGCCATAAAATAGCATCAGTAGTTTGGTCCTTGGCGCGATGTGCCACTAGCAGATGTACAGGTTTTAAGCCTATTCGACTTGGCGCCGCAGTGGCGAGATGTGCCACTATCGCGCCAGTAGCATTTTAGCCTAATTTCTAGAAATTTTGGAGAAAGGGCAGTTTGGGAATTTTCCCAAATTATATATACACAAGCCTTGAACGTTTTTGGACCATATTTTCAGTCCCTCTCTCTCTCTCTCTAAAAGCCCTAGAAAATTTTCCTCTCCTCCTCTTCTTCTCCAAATCCTTCTCCAACAAGAAGTACCTCCAGGAGCTTCAAGATTCAAGCTTTCTATTGAATACCCAACATCAAGGTTTTCTTCAAGTCTTCACTAAGGTATGTAAGGCTACTCAAAGCATGGGTCGAGTCCACCCATGTTCCCTATACTTTCTTGAGGTTAAATGTCCATAAGAATAGAGTTTCTTGGTAGGTTTATGTTCAAATGAGTCTTGACACCTATTTAAATTGATTCCTATTATGTTGATGTTGTTGAGCTAAGCAATTCCTAAAATCTTCTTGTTAGCATGAGACGATTGAGATGAGTTGTTAACATACCTTGTTGATTTTCTTAACCATGTGATTATGTTAAATATGTCAATTTCCTTAAATATGTTATTCCTCTTGAATTATTGATTTAAAAACCTTGGCATTGTGGTGAGTCCTAAGGATGTGATAAATGAGAAGAGAAATGGTTGGTTATGTTTGTAGGTTTCTATAAATGCGGATCTAAGTGATGACTTGATTGAGTTGAATTGAGGATAGAGTCGATGAGTGGGCAAAGTCCTAAATGAGACTAGTCGTGATGACTTGTTTTGAGATGATTGAATAGAGTCATGGGAGGAGTATCGAGCATCGAAGTGGGTAAGAGTATAGTCCATACTCAAACCCCATAAACTACGCCGCCAACGTAGGTAGGGATAGAACCGTTAAAGTTAGATGCTTCCCGTTGGGATCAAACCATTAAAGTCGGATGTTTCCCATCTTATTGTCCTGAAATGATAAGATTTGACTGATCTGTCACACCTCGATATTAACAGGGTGTAATGGTCACCCGACCCCCTGCTTGGAGGTGAGCGAACCCGCTGCTTCATAGTACATACTTAATCTCTTTAGACTTTTACATCAATAAGAAATGAAAACCATAGCTAAGCTTCCCTAATCTTCTTTTTTTTTTCAAAATCTATCATCCCATAAAACTCGTGACATACGACATAATAACCTATCGGCTGGTGATGCCGCTTACAAAGCTGACACTCTATACCCACAACTCTATCTTCAAAGTCTCTAACTTCGAATGAAACATCATAGCGCATATACTCTGACTCGGTAGCACTCCAGGAACAAGTGGAGTTGCTAACCCCACTGCAACATCTTCTATAATAGCTTCTACTTGTCTGGGTATACCTGCGTGGCATGAAACGCAGCCCCCAAAGAAAAGGGGGTCAGTATGAGTAATGTATCGAGTATGTAAGGCATGAAAATCAGCATAATAAAGAACATAAGGTATGAACAACCATATCGTAGAATCATAGACATATAGTGAGATAAGAGAGTAACCTGTACATATGAGTACCCTTTTTGGCCGGATGTCATGCATGCTTGTCTTTTCCTTTAAAAACATTTCTTTTTCATATACATAGAAAATAAAAGTCATATCACCGAGCAACGTCGGCTCGCCCACATATGTCCTGCGTCCGGGATGAAAATTACTCCAACTGATCAGGTGGAAATGCGTCTATAGAGCCACATATACACCTCCCCATATCCCACATATACATATACATATACATATAGACAGCATGCATGAGAGCCCAACGAAAGTCGCATATTTATCGGAGTGACGGAAGGTCGGTAACCTCTAATTATATTATGGATTAATCATGGTCGCTTCGTCTCACCTTGAAGGAACAATTGTTATAAGATGAGACTATTATTTAAAAATCAAGACGAGAGTAATATCAAAAACCTTTTAGACATGAATTCATTCTTATCATAGCCATTATAACATATTCTCATTCTCGACATCATCAATGTCGTTGTAAAACATATCTATCGTTACTATCATAAAAGCTTGTAATACTGTAAACCTTTATCTTGGAAAGCTATAGACATTTTGGAAAACATTGACGGGTTATAGAAAAAGTAGTCATTCCCTTGGGACCATTGACACCTAACTTTTGAAAATAAAGAAAATATGGAAGCACTTATGAAATCATAACATCAGGATCATGCCTTAAAAGAAAAGGGTAAGCCTTACATACTTATGACAAAGACATGCCAAAAGAAGGAACGGTTAGCCTTACATACCTGTGTCGCACCTTAATAGCTACGCTTATACGTCCAACTTGTTTTTCTGCATAAGAGAGTTGACATAGTCATTAGATTCACCACCATATACTTGTCTTAATCCTTCAAACAAATTAATTTCCAATCTGCTGAAATTTCGGCACCATCTCCCCTATAAATACACCATCCCCGAGATCTCAAATCGGACACCATGTCAACAACAACAACCAGAAGTATATATACAATCAAATCACCTCAACTTTACACAACACAAGCTCCAAACAACTAGCATAAAACTACAATACCAAAATAGAGTTTTTAACCTTTATTTCATAAAATCTTTAACAATACCAACCGGGGGGTTGTGTGGATGAAACCAGCAGAACCCACACCCTTTTTAAAACACTTTAAATCCCTGCAACTCACAATCCAACCAGCTGCAACCGCAGCACCACAACGACAACACACTACGCGACTTCGATTTAACTACTACGACTTTAATTTAGTAGTTTCTAACATCAAGCATCCTTATACAATTTATATACTTCCAGCCATATTTAGCACATTTAATACACCTCATAAAAACATCATAGACTCAAATTTGAAAGGAGAGACCTTACCTTTCCCGAAACTCGCCAAAACTTGCCTCGGAAGCTCGCCTAGTGCGGCTAAAACTTTGGGGCTGTTGTTGACGTTTTGTGCTTCTCCAAACAATAAATTTTCATTTTTAATACCTTCATAACATCATGGTACACCATATATAATTAATTTACGGGAAGAAATCGGAAAACTCAATTTGTTTCCTCTTGGCCGCCACTAGTTTCTCTAGTTTCCTAGAGTTTCTTTTATTCTTCTTATTCTAGAATTTTCTCTCTTTGTCTTGAAATTTCTAGAGTAGTGTGGACTTGATGAGTCAAGGGACACATATATATATAGGCTACTTTAAGGGGGTGACATGTCAACCTCTAAGTGGTGACACATGTCAAGTCCTAAGTGGGGACAAGTGTCAAGCCTTCATTGGGCCAACACCTCTCTCTCCTCCAATGGCGGGCTACCTTGTGGCATGTGGGGCCCACCCCTACATGAATTTTTCTTGAACACTTTGGTTGTGAAATTCCCATTATACCCCTAGCCTTCCACAATATTACCATAAGCCACTTTGCGAATTTTCCTTTTTTGCCCTTAGCCTTTCCCAATATTTCCACACTACTAATGTTCATAAATAATATTCATAACCAACTTGTATAAAAAAAATTGGAAGATGGTCATTCCCTTCACTTTACCACGGTTACTTTAAAATATCCAACCGTATAAAATATGGGATATAACATGATCGATGGAATCCATGATTGGTGATGCGTTCATACCCTGGCAAGGTATGGACGGACGTGGCAACAACGTCGGGTTGTTATACTATCACTGGCTCATAAGTGATAGTTGTCGGATAAGAAAAACTCTCATTTAGGTCTTGATAGTACTCTGAGTCTGTTGGAGTTGAGAGGCATGTGATTTGGTTCCATCTAACCCATTTTTTGTTAGACTTAGGACACTTGATTGAGTTGCTTCCTTCCTTCTGAGTTGAGATTTCTGAGATGGTTTGACCCTTTCTGATGTTGTATTATTCAGCCATTTTACATACTCGTATATTCCATGTACTGACGCCATTTGGCCTGCATCGTTTCATGATGCAGAGACAGGTACTAGAGGTCATCAGCTGGCGCACCATTGAAGATCTATACACTCCCAGCTACTTGGTGAGCCCTCCTAGCTTCCAGAGGATGCCAAGACTTTCTTTATAGTTTTGTGTTGTTTCCTTTATTTTTGCTTGGTTGTAGCCATGGGCTTGTCATTGGCACCTCCTAGATTATTGATAGAGGCTTCATATAAATGGTATGACCGAGTCACTTCAAGACTTTTTATTTTGAGACATGTAGATTTTGTTGAGCATGAGTTTCCCCTTCAAACCATCCAACTTAGTGATGTTAGGGTGTGTGATGCTACTGTTGACAAGTGGAATCCTCATTTCATTGTTCCATCCTTACCCTTTCCAAATCCACCTGCTTGTTCCTCTCCCACTATTAGATAGTTCATTTCTTCTAGTACAAATTTGATCACTCATGAATGTCCTTCCCCTGGTCCAACCACTCCAGTGGCTTCAAACGACAGTACTCCATCATCAAATAAATTATTGAGATCATTAGTACATGTTTCAGTATGAGCTCCTCACGTAATTTCCCTCCTAGTTTACTCGAGCAAAGAATAATATCAATAAACCATCACAAAATTTATGCATGTAAACCTCTCTTTCTGGACCGGAAGTCAATTCTCTCATCCAAGAAAATAATACTCCATCCAAAGTCCCTACCAATATGTCCAACCATGATTCATTTTCTCTGCCTAAGCATATCATATTGCCCAACACCAAAACCAAGCCAAAATCTTTGTCAAAAGCACTAAATGATACTGAATAAAAGTGTTACACCCAATAAAATTACCAAAATACCCCCAAACTAAGAAACGCTCACATAACACATCATTTTTAACTTTTTCAGCCAGTCTAAGGCTGAAATATCGATCAAGGGGAAAATTGTGTATGAAAATGGTCTTGGTCGAATTTAGGCCAATCGAATCAAAAGATAAATTTTAGGAGTGAAATAACAGAAAGTAGAGGAGTGCGCAACGTGGACCTGGTACGGACTTGCACTTAATCTTATCGTGGGTATTTTCTATGGGGTTAGAATTCGATCGAAAACATTTTGGGAAAAAATGCATTATGAGGGAACAAGTCCGCGACACAGGCCAATTTTCTGCTAATTTTTATTTTTAAGGAATGGTCATTTCGGTTCTTTTCCCTACCCCTCCTATACTTAAATCATGACTAATATATATCATTTTCGACCTTAAAAGAGTTTCTAAACATTCTTAAATTCTTCTATGCATTCTTACTAGAGACTTATGGCTAAGGAGTGGAGAAACAATTAGGGTTCTAAAGATTCGAGCAAACTCTTGCAAGATTGATTGTCCTGTCTTCATCGCAGATATGTAAGGCTAAACTAAAGCATGGACATTGTTCTTCCATGTTCCCCTTGATTGTGATAGGTTGATTATAAATGATTTGAGTTCCCATAATTGTGTTCCAAGAAATTTTCCTTAAATTTACATATTTTATCTACTATTATGAATTCAATGTTTTTCTATGAACTTGTTTCCTGAACAAATGATTTAGACTACTAACATCATAAAGCCTAATAGTATTTTGACCAATATTGAAATGTATATGTCTAAGGATTGAGTCTAGAGCCTTGAACTTGTAAATGCATAATTGTGATTGTAATGTGAGCATAATGATATTTTTCATAAAACTTGATAGTCCTTATATATTCACCATTGAACTCAATTGAATTGTCTCAACTAAATGTTATCATAAATGATTGTCCCAACTACTCATAAATGAATTATCTGGGAATGATTGGAAGATTGATTGTCCGAAAGGATTGATTTGATAGAACTAATGAACTGATAAAAGTCCATATGAGACTTTCTCATTGGTTGATTGAGATTGATTATCTTATGAGCATTGAGTCTTGGGAGAAGTATCAAACACCGAATTGGGTAAGAGTAAGTAATAACTCAAACCCAATAACTACAGAGCCGGCATATGAGAGGATTGAACTGTTAAAGTCAGATGTTTCTCTTAATTTGCATGTCTTGAAAAGATAGGACTTGATTTCTTGATTGGATCCTTGATTGGATAATTCGTCCTTTACCCTGGAAAAGTACTGGACGGTTGTGGCAACAAAAATGAGCTTGTTGTGCGATCACTGGCTCATAAGTGATTGTTCTCGGTGTAACACCCTGATTTCTTTTGCCAAAACTGGAGCCATTCTTCATGTGTGTGTAGGATCAAACTCGGTGACGTCTAGTTGTATATATGAGTTAGGATCAATTTCTAAGTATTTGAAGTGTATTAGATGTGATTTAGGGTCATAAGGTATCCCTAAAACCAAGCCAAGTCCAAAGAATTCCTCTCAGCTAAGTTTCTGGATGAGTCTGTATAAGGGTCAACTTCAAACAACCATATCTCCTAAAGTATAATTAATTGGGTGTCCCATCACCTATCAAATTAAATGTCATAGAGTCTTCTTTCCAAGCCACCAAAATTGTATTTTCCCGAGTTTGGAGCAAAAGGTTATGCTTAGTCTACCAGAAGGGTGTACGACAAGTTCGCGTGGCGGACTTGCCTTTTTTTTCTAGATTTTGTATTTTCATCAAACAGAAAGGTGCGCGACAAGTCCGCATCATGGACCTGTCGTGGACTTGTCCAGTTTTTTAGATTTTAGTATGGTATTTAGGGAAAATTACCTAATACCTATATATATGACCTTGGACGTGTTTTAAGGCAAAGTTTCTGCCTCCATATCAGTTCCTAAGGACTTTTATCTCTATCAACATCCAAGAGCATTGAGAGCAAGAATTGGAGAAGAAGAAGAAGAAGAGTTAGGTTTCAAGCCATTCCTTCAATCTTGATTCTCGGTGAGATGATCTTCATTCAAGGTATGTAAGGTTAACCTAAAATATGGATTGAGTTCTTCCATATGTCCATAGATGTGTTGGATGAAGATTGTGAAAAGCTTGAACCTTCTATGAAGGTTTTTTTGAATCTTTCCTAAACTATAGAATATTTTTATATAGTATTAATTGATTGATGATTTTCATGACTTGAATTATTGAATAGTTATCTTTCATATTTATTTCATAAACCGTAGATACATGTTGACTACAAATGAATTTTTGTCTATAAATTCATATGTATTATTTGTGTTCTTGAGTTGAATTTTGTTGAGAGTATGGATTCATATATTCATTCACATGAACCCAAAATGAGATTTCTTTTTGTCATAATTTTCTTGAGGTTGAGATTGATGGTTTTTGTGTATATGTATTGATTAGAATGAAAAGAATAAATTGGGATGGTTATGAATGTGAATGGCATAAAAAAGAACAAAACCTTGGTAGAGCTAGAATATCCTTTTGTCTCTATAAATTGAATATATAATTAAATAAGGATTTTGGAGCAAGATGTTTGATGATGATGTGAATAATAATGTTTAATGATGATGTGAATGATGATGTTTGATGATGAGGTGAATGATGTTTGTTTACCTAAGGAAAAATGATTGATGAATAGGTTATGTTGATGATGATGTTTTGAGATGAAATGGATTTGAGTCTAATGTGACTACATGCTATGTGATTTGCATAATTTGATTTGATTGGAGTCATATGAGTATAAATAATATTTGAGAAGGAGTTTTAGATAAATGATTTGTGAACATTTTTACATAAACTATTTATACACTATTTTGTGTTTAAAGAATGATTATTTTCATCTTTGATTTAAAAAGAGTTTAAGCATGAGTTTGAGTTGAGGAGTTGAAATTATATTTTAAATGCATCTAATATTTTCTACATTCATTTAGTTGAGATGGTATCAAATTCAAAAAGAAGAGTTTGACGATTGAGATGAGTTGATTTGAAAATAAGTCCTAAGAGACTAAATGAGTATTTTGAATATTTTACTCACTTGATAAATATGAGAATATTGAGTTTTGGGAGGAGTATCGAGCACCAAATTAGGTTAGAGTATAGTCCATACTCGAACCAATAACTACGTCGCCAAATGTAGGAGAGAATTAGACCATTAAAGTCGGTTGATTCCTAAATTACTGTCCTAACATGATAAGACTTGATTGGTTATGGATCCATGGTTGTTGATTTGTTCTTATCCTGGCAAGGTATGAACGGACGTGGAAACAACGTCGGCTTGTTGTACTATCACTTGTTTATATAGTAATGATTGTCGGTTAGAGAAACTCCCAATTAAGTGGATTGTGCTTAAAATGATTGGTCTGATTAGGATTGTATCTGATTGAGTTGATTTGTAAAACATTGCTAAATTCTAAGTTGCATATCTATTGAATTAGTCCTTTGACTTTATTGTTGAGTTGATTGTATATGATTGGATGGTATGTGATTGGATTGTAAATGATTGGATAAGTGGATTGTAAACGATTGGATAAGATTGAATTGGATTATACAAGATTGGATTGGATTGAATATGATTGGATTGGATGGTATGTGATCAAATTGTAAATGATTGGATTGAATTGAATTGTACATGATTGGATTGGATTGTATGTGATTGGATTGGATCGGATCATATATGATTAGATTGGATCGGATTGTATATGATTGGATTGGATCGGATCGTATATGATTGGATTGGATTAGATCGTATATGATTGGATCGGATCGGATTGTGTGTGATTGAATTGGTTTGCATATGATTGGATTGTATTGTATATGATTGGTATCTGTCTAAACTGTGTTCTTACTTTAGACTTATGAAACCTTGATTGAGTATCTCTTATCTTTATAATTTAAGATATTTGAGTTGGTATTGTTTTATCTTGACACACATTTCATTCTGCCATATTACATACTCGTACATTCTACGTACTGACGTCTATTTGGACCTGTATCATTTCATGATGCAGAGACAGGTTTAAGATATCATTAATAGGTGCACCATTGAGGATCTATTCACACTCAGCTTATTGGTGAGTCCTCCCCTATATTAGGAGGACACCACTTATGTTATTCTTGCGTTGAGTTTAGTTCTTTTCATTCTGATTTGAGGTATCCATGAACTTGTCATTGGCACCAATTAGATAGTAGTGATAGAGGCTTCATAGACTAGATAGTGATAGGTCGATTGAGTATTTTATTTTCTTGAATTGTTTTTATCAAACTATTTAATGACATAAATTGTAGTTCGATTTATTAGCCCATGGCCTTTCTTCCTTGAGCTAAATTGATGATTTGAGTTGCCCACTAAATTATTCCTTTATTTTAAGCCTTTCGCTAATTGATTGAATGAATGGATATGTGATTGGACTAGGTGTTTTTATTGGGGATCGTCAATGGTCTTCGAGTGTCGTCCACGTCTAGGGTACCCTCTCGGGGCATAACTATGACACCTCGGAATTTGTTTTGCTAAAACTTGAGCCATTCATATGCGTGTAGGATCAAACTTAGTGACTACTAGTTGTATATATGATTTAGGATCAATCCCTAAGTATTTGAAGTGTATTAGATGTAATTTAGGGTCATAAGGTATCCCTAAAACCAAGCCAAATCCAATGAATTCCTCTCGGCTAAGTTTCTGGATGAGCCTATATAAGGGTCAACTTCAAACGACCATATCTCCTAAAATATAATGAATTGGGTGGCCCATGACCTATAAAATTAAAGGTCATTTAGTCTTCTTTCCAACTCTATCAAGATTGTATTTTTCGGAGTTCGGAGTAAATGGTTATGCCCAGTCGAACATAGAGGTACGCCACAAGTCAGCGACGCGGACCTATCACAGATTTGCATTGGTTTTTTTTCAGATTTCATTTTTTGTTGTCCATTAAGATATACGACAAGTCCGCATCGCTGACCTTTCGCGGACTTATCAAGTTTTCTAGATTTTGGAGGGGTATTTAGGGAAAATTACCTAATACCTATATATATGATCTTGGACGTGTTTTAGGGCGAAATTCCACCTCCATCTCAGTTTCTAAGGAATTTTTCTCTCCAAAACACCAAGAACATTGAGAGCAAGGATTAGAGAAGAGGAAGACGGCTAGAGTTCAAGTTCTTCAAGAAAGGCCATAAATCCTTGGTTTGTTATTCATTTCCAGGTATGTAAGGCAAACCTAAAATATGGATTGAGTTCTTCCATATGCTTCATAGATGTGTTGGATGAAGATTTTGAAAGGCTTGATCCTTCTATGAAGGTTTCTTAAATTTTTCATAAATGATAGAATATTCTTATATACTATTAATTGATTGATGATTTTCATTACTTGGATTATTGAATAATTATCTTTCATAATTATTTTATAAACTATAGCTATATATTGACTACAAATGAATATTTGAATATAAATTCATATATAATGATGGTGTTCTTGAGTTGAATTTTGTTGAGAGTATGAATTCATATATTCATTCATATGAACCCAAGATGAGATTTTCTTTTGTCATAATTGTCTTGAGGTTGAGATTGATGGTTTTTTTGTATATATGTATTGATTGGAATGAAAAGAAATGAATTGGAATAGTTATGAATGTGAATGGTACAAAAAGGAACGAAACCTTGGTAGATCTAGAATGTCCTTTTGTCTCTATAAATTGAAAATAGAATTAAATAAGGATTTTGGAGCAAGATATTTGATGATGATGTGAATGATGATGTTTGATGTTGATGTTAATGATGATATTTTGAGATGAAATGAATTGGAGTCTAATGTGACTACATGACTTGTGATTTGCATAATTTGATTTGATTGGAGTCATATGAGTATAAATGATTGTTTGAGAAGGAGTTTAAAATAAATGATTAGTGAACATTTTTGCATAAACTATTTATACACTATTTTGAGTTTAAAAACTGATTATTTTCATCTTTAATTTAAAATGAGTTTAAGCATGAGTTGAGTTTGAAAAGTCTTTTAATTATTTTTTTTAGCATGAATATTTTGAGTATAAATGAGTTGAGTATTTTTATATAAAAATGTCCATTTTGAGTTTGAGTTGAGGAGTTGAAATTATATTTTAAACGCATCTAATATTTTCTACATTCATTGAGTTGAGATGGTATCAAATTTTAAAAGAAGAGTTTGACGATTGAGATGAGTTGATTGTGAATGAAGGTCCAATGAGACCAGGTTGAATGATGCATAAACTATTTATAAACTATTTTGAGTTTAAAAACTGATTATTTTCATCTTTAATTTAAAATGAGTTTAAGCATGAGTTGAGTTTGAAAAGTCTTTTAATTATTTTTTTAGCATGAATATTTTGAGTATAAACGAGCTGAGTATTTTTATATAAAAATGTCCATTTTGAGTTTGAGTTGAGGAGTTGAAATTATATTTTAAATGCATCTAATATTTTCTACATTCATTGAGTTGAGATGGTATTAAATTTTAAAAAAAGAGTTTGACGATTGAGATGAGTTGATTGTGAATGAAGGTCCAATGAGACTAGGTTAAATGAGTTTTGAAAAGAATCCAATGAGACTAAATGAGTTGATTTGAAAATAAGTCCTAAGAGACTAAATGAGTATTTGAGTATTTTACTCACTTGATATATATGAGCATATTGCTTCCTAGGAGGATTATTGAGCACCGAATTGGGTAAAGGTATAGTCCATACTTGAATCCCATGAACTACGTAGTCAACGTAAGAAGGGATTGGACCATTAAAGTTAGATGTTTCCCATTTTATTGTTCTGAAATGACAGGACTTGATATGGTTGATTGGTTGATTTGTTCATACCATTGCAAAGTATGAACGAGAGTGGAAACAACGTCGGCTTATTGTACTATCACTCGCTCATATCGTAAGGATTGTCGATTAGAAACACTCCTAATTGAGTGAATTGTGCTTGATATGATTGGTTTAATTGAGATTGTATCTGATTGAGTTGATTTGTAAAACATTGCTAAATTCTAATTTGCATATTTATTGAATTGAGTCCTTTAACTTTATTGTTGAGTTGATTGTATATGATTGAATTAGATTGGATGGTATGTGATTGGATTGTAAATTATTGGATAGGATTATACAAGATTGGATTGGATTGAATATAATTGGACTGGATCAGATGGTATGTGATCGAATTGTAAATGATTGGACTGAATTGGATTGTATGTGATTGAATTAGATCGGATCATTTATGATTGGATTGGATAAGATTATATATGATTGGATTGGATCAGATTGTATATGATTGGATTGGATCGGATTATATATGATTGTTTTCTGTCTAAATTGTGTTCTTACTTTAGACTTATGACACCTTGATTAAGTATCTCTTATCTTTTTGACTTAAGATATTTGAACCAATATTTCTTTATTCTATCATATTAATACTCGTACATTTCACGTACTGACGTCCATTCGGACTTGCATCATTTCATGATGCAGAAACAGGATTAAGAGATCATCAACAGGTGCATCGTTGAGGATCTATTCACACTCAGCTTATTGGTGAGTCCTCCCCTACATTCGGAGGACACCACTTATATTATTCGTGTTCTGACGTTCCTTTTATTTTGATTTAATAGTCATGAACTTGTCATTGGCACCACTTAGACTATTGATAGAGGCTTCATAGACTAGATTGTTGACTTGTTGATTTGAGATTATCTTTTGGCTAGTTTCATTCATACTAGTCTTGTTGATTGGATTAAAAGATTGTTGGTCTTTGTCCTTATACTATAAGTATTTATTTGATCATCTTGATGAATTAAGGTTTTTGCTGATAGAGAGTTGATTGAATGATTATGTGACCAGGGCAAGTGGTTGGCATAGGGACTAGTAATAGTCTCAAAGTGCCTGCCACACCTAGGGTACCCTCCCAGGACGTGACAGAAAGGCAGCCATGGAAGAAGAAATTCAAGCATTACAGAAACAAGGTACATGGGAGCTTGTCCTATTTACTACAAAGCAAAAGTTAGTTGACTCTAACTGGATTTTTTGAGTCAAGCTCAATTCTAATGAGTCATTAAACATAAAGCACGGCTTGTTGCTCAAGGATTTACACAATGGCCGAGCATTGATTATATTGAGACTTTCTCTCCAGTATCTAAACATACTACAGTTCGAGTTATTTTAACTGTAGCTGTCATAAGAGATTGGCCTTTACGTCAATTAGATGTCAATAATGTCTTCTTGCATGTTCATATAACAAAAGAGGTTTATATGTCTCAACCTAAAGGTTTTTTTTTACCATACAAGGCCTATACATGTCTGCAAACTCAAGAAGGCAATCTATGGCCTTAAACAGGCACCACGAGCTTGGTACTCAGAACTACGGAGCTATCTTCTAACCTTAGGTTTTCAAGTTCCTCATATTGATCATTGTCTCTTCATTTACAATAAGTTAGACATCACTATTTACTTGGTCGTTTATGTTTATGACTTGATTGTTGCTGGGAGTAATCCAAATATTGTCGATAAGTTTATTTTGAGACTTGGGCAACGCTTCTCTATTAAAAACCTTGGCTCTCTTAATTATTTTCTTGGTGTTCAAGTTGTGAGAACTTTTGATGGGCTCTTCTTATCTCTGAAGAAGTATATTAATGATATAATTGACAAGACACAGATGGCTGGTGTGAAAGCAGTCAATACTCCCATGTCTACTGGAAATTGATTATGCTTGGAGGACAGTGCACATCTTGATGATGTTAAGCTATATCGTACTGTTGTTGGCAACTCATAGTATTTGGCATTGACGATACCGGATATAGCCTTTTCCATAAACAAGCTAGCACAATTATCCCATCTTCCGACTGAAAATCATTTGTCTGCAGTCAAATGTGTGGTTCACTACTTAGTTGGAACGATGAACTATGGTCTCTTTATGCATCGTAAGTCTCCACTTGATCTCTATGCCTTCTCAGATGCAGATTGGGCATAAAATAAGGATGACCGCTCTTCTACCAGTGCCTTTCTTGTCTATCTTGGTAAAAATCTGGTCTCCTAGTGCTCACAAAAACAAAGGAGTGTAGCTAGATTATCAACTGAAGTAGAATATTGTTCAGTTGCCTCTTCTACTATTGAAATTCAATTGACTCAGAACTTACTTTATGAGATTGTTATTTCATTGCCAAGGCAGCCAGTTGTCTACTATGATAATTTAGGTGCCACATATCTCATTGCAAATCCAGCCTTCCATTCATGGATGAAATATATTGAGGTTGATTATCATTTTATTCGCACCATGGTTCAAAATGGACAACTTCAAGTATCTCATATTTCTGTAAAAGATCAACTTGCGGATTTACTTACAAAAGCTCTCCCTATTCTCTATTTGCAGATCTTTGATACAAGATTAGCATTTCTGATCAATCGCCATCTTGAAGGGCATAAAGGAAAGCATCATGTATTATCAAAGTAATTGATATGATTTGATTATAATCTGCTTTGATTTGATTATAATCCCTTGTAATTCTCTTGTAATTAAGTTGATTAGGATTTCACTATAATTAGCATCTTCTATTTTTGGTAGGTTATCTCTTTCTTTATTGTATAAATATTGAAACAATATATGAATACACAAGTGAATTTAGTGTTGGGGAGGAAGCACCACAACTAAAGTTTGATATGATAATAAATTATGAAAATAAATTGGACACGAGAATTTTATGTGAAAACTCCTCTAACTGATAGAGGGGGGAAACCACGGGGTAGAAGAATCTCACTATTTTAATATGGAGTACACTGCTCTCAAATACAAGGAGAAAACAACAATTAACACTTCTCTCTTGTAAAAGAAACAACTCACTAAAGAAGACACTCAAGACTACAATATTTATCTTGGTGTATAACTCTCTTTTGTGTTCTTACTCTTTTGGATTGTATTTTGTGGAATAATCTAAATGAGGGCAAGAGGTCTTCTATTTATAGGAAACTAGAAACGCATAAAATCCGCGTATTGCACCTCACTTTTTTATTACGCGTTCAAAATGCATTTTGTTCCCTTTTTGACTACGCATTCAAAATGTATTTTGTTGACTACGTTTTCAAAATGCGTTTTGACTATCTTTTATTCTCTCACTAAAAGATTTAATTGAGATCAATTAAGTCTTCACACCATTTTTTCTACCCAATTACTGCAATGTTACATTTCTGCTAGGCCAATAAAGGATCAACACCATATGAACTTGTTACTGTTGATCGGTTTTGTAAACATACTGTTAGGTTGTCATTAGTGTAAATTTTTTGAATATCCATACTGCCTTCTTCCCCTTTCTCACGAACAAAGTTATATTGAACTCGTATGTACTTTGTCCTTGAATTAAATGTTGGATTCTTTATAAGATGCAAAGTGCTCTGACTATGACAAAATAGAGTAATCTTCTCTTGTTTGTGCTCGAGCTCCTCCAGTAACATCTGCATCCATATTGCCTCTTTGCTAGCTTGTGTAGCCGCTGCATATTCTGCTTTCATCGTAGATGTAGCCACGATAGATTGCAGTTTTAAAACTCAGCTTACAGCTCCTCCAGCAAGAGTAAATACATAACCTGTGGTGGACTTGCTTTTATCAAGATCACCTGCATAATCTGAATCAACATAATCTTTAACAGTAAAGTCTGATCCTTCATAACACATTACAACATCTGAGGTACCCTTGATATATCTCAAGATCCTCTTAACAGTATTCCAATGCTCTCTACTAGGATTAGCCATGTATCGACTAACCACTCTCACTGCTTGTACAATGTCAAGTCTTGTACATACCATGGCGAATATTAAACTTCCTACTGCTGATGCATACAGTACTCGAGACATCTCTATCTTCTCTGCTTCATTGCTAGGACTCATACTTGAGGATAACTTGAAATTAATAGGAAGTGGGGTAGAAATTGATTTACAGTCTTGCATCTTGAAGCGTCTCAAGATTTTCTTTAAGTAGTTCTTTTGAGAAAGCCAAATCTTCCTATTATTTCTGTCTTGATGAATTTGCATCCCTAGAATCTTGTTTACTGGTCCCAACTCTTTTATTTCAAACTCCCTAGCCAACTGTGCCTTTAAAGTTATGAGATGATCTTTGTTGGGTCCTGCTACTAACATGTCATCAACATATAACAACAAGATAACAAAATATTCATCACCAAATCTCTTGTAATAAACACAATGATCTGAACTATGTCTATTATATTCAAGGCTTATAATGAAGGAATCAAATCTCTTATACCAACATCTCGGCGCCTGTTTGAGACCATATAGAGATTTGTTCAACTTGCAAACCAAGTTCTCTTTTCCCTGTTCTTCAAAACCTTCTGGTTGGAGCATGTAAATTTCTTCTTCAAGCTCTCGATGAAGAAATGTAGTTTTGACATCTAACTTCTCCAAGTATAAGTCAAATATAGCACACATCACCAGGACCACTAGAAATTGTTGTGAGTCGAACTACCAGAGAAAATATCTCATTGAAGTCTATACTTTCTTTCTAAGCGAATCCTTTCACCACCAATCTTGCACGATACTTCTCCACTTGATCATTACTATTGCGTTTGATCTTATAGACCTATTTGTTTCTAATGGCCTTTCTTCCTTGTGGTAATTGAAAAAGACCCCATGTTTTATTTTTATAAAGAGCTTCAATTTCTTCTTGCATTGTTGCCATCCACAAAGATGATTCTTGGCCTTTCATAGCCTCATAAAAAGTTGAAGGCTCTTCATCTTCTGTTAATAGACAGTATGCAATATTGCTCTCTATAGAATAATCTGAGTGCCAAGCTGGTTTTCTTCTCTCCCTAGTTGACCGTCAAACTTGTGGACTTTCAATCTCAGCTTGCTCTTGTTCTTCGTGCTTTGGTGCTGCTTCAGAAGAAACTGGAATTTCTTTTATTTCTTCAACTTCAACTGTAGCAGTCTCTGATTTTTCTTTTGAAGTGCTACCTTCTTTTGTTTGTATCTTATTTTCAATAAATACAACATCCCTGCTGATTACCATCTTGCGGGCAGTGGAATCCCACAAGCGATACCCCTTGACTCCATCAGCATACCCTAAGAAAATGCATTCCCTGGATTTCGGATCCAACTTTGATTTTTCTTGGGTGTTGTATATAACATAAGCAGGACTTCTGAATATATGTAAGTGAGAATAATCAGCTAGTTTTCCTATCCATATCTCCGTTGGCATTTTTAGATCAATTGCGGTTGATGGTGATCGATTGATCACGTAACAAGTGGTTTTGACTACTTCTACCCAGAATTGTTTTCTCAATCCTGCAGTTGCCAACATCGCTCTTGTCCATTCCAACAAAGTTTTGTTCATCCGCTCTGCTACTCTATTTTGTTGTGGAGTATATGTCATCGTGAACTGTCTTTTAATACCTTCTTATTTACAGAAGTTATCAAATTCATCAGTAGTGTATTCTCCTCCATTATCTGTCCTCAAACACTTGATCTTTTTCTCAAATTCAAGTTTCACCCGCGCTTTGAACTCTTTGAAAATTGGAAAAACATCTGCCTTTCTCTTGATTGGATACACCCAATTTCTCCTGGAGTAATTATCAATGAATGACATAAAATATTTTGCTCCTCCTAGGGACTTCATCGGTGCTTGCCAGACATCAGAGTGGACCAGATCTAATATTTCCTTACTTTTAGCAGAGGAACTGCTAAACTTCAGTCTATTTTGCTTATTAGTAACACAATGCTCACAAAAGGGTAGTGAAACCTTTTTGAGCCCTAGAAGAAGCTTTTGCTCAGCAAGAATCTTCAAACCTCATTCCGACATATGGCCAAGTTTACGATGCCATAGCATCATTGATTCTTTAAATGAACTTGCTGACGCGGTTAATGTTTCGCCTTCTTGGTGTGTTTCACCTTTAAGCACATATAAATTTGCAGTAAGTTTTTCCACTTTCATCACTACAAGCGCTCCTTTGGATATTTTTATGACTCCACCATGAGTCTTATATGAACATCCATTATCATCTAATTGTCACAAAGATAATAGATTCTTCCTCAATTCTTTTACATGTCGTACCTCCTAGATGGTGTGTATCGTGCCATCATACATTTTTATTTTAATAGACCCAATATCAATAACATCCAAAGCATGATGGTCTACCATGAACACAGACCCTCCTGAGATAGGATTATATTGATAGAACCATTCTCTCTGGGAAGTCATGTGTCATGTTGCTCCTATGTCCATAATCCAGACATCAGTGAAACGTTTTCTGCCTTCATTAGTTGATATTGCTTTACTACATAAAATATCGCCATCATCCTAGGTACATGCAATATTCCCTTGAGCATTTGATGGCTCAGGGTGTTCACTCTTCTTTTTGAACCGACAATCTTTCTTAAAGTGTCCTTTCTTGCCACAGTTGTAGCATTTGATATTCTTCTTACTTCTTGATTGAGATATACCATGATTGTGACTCAGACTGGGGACACGTTCCTTTGGTCTTCCTCTCACCATCATCAAAGTTTCAGCTTGCTGCGAACTTGTTTGTCTGTCTTTCTTATTTTTGTATCAACTTTTTTCTTCCAAGACAGCGGCTGCAATTTCATTGAAAATTAGACTGTCTATATTGTTCATCAAGTTGATGATGAGTTGATCATACGAGTCAAGAAAAATTTGAAGTAGAAGTTCCGCACGTTTAGTCTCCTCTATTTTGCAACCCATTGTTGTAAGTTGCGAAAACAGAGCATTCAAAGTATTGATGTGTGCAGTAACCGACATGGACTCTGCCATTTGAAGAGTATACAATCTTCTTTTTAAGAAGATTTTATTATGCAAAGACTTGGCCTCATACAACCCCGTAAGAGTATCTCATATTTCCTTCGCCGTCCATTTTTCGGCCACACTAGACAATATTTGATCAGCTAGTGCCAAATGTAGATCAGCAACTGCGTTGCTGTCTATGTCGTTCCACTTGCTGTCATTAGCAAAGTTTGTGGGCCTGCCTTCAATTGCAGCTAAGCAATTGTCTTTTCTCAGTATCGTCTTTATTTTTATTTTCCAAAATAAGAAATTAGTCCCATTGAATTTTTCAACATTAAATTTTGTTGTACTCGACATTGTTATTTGCTTCACACCCTTCTAGATCATTTCTGAATATTTTTGCGAACAATCGTGACAAACTGTACCATCACCAAAATTTACTATTCATGAATAGTACCTTCACATAAAATGGAAAGAATAAACGAGGGCTCTGATACCACTATTGGAGGGAGGAAGCACCACAACTAAAGTTTGATATGATAATAAATGATGAAAATAAATTAAATACGAGAATTTTACGTGAAAATCTCTCTAACTGATAGAGGGGAAAAACTACGGGGTAGAAGAATCTCACTATTTTAATATGGAGTACACTGCTATCAAATACAAGGAGAAAACAATAATTAACACTTCTCTCTTATAAAAGAAACAACTCACTAAAGAGGACACTCAAGACTACAATATTTATCTTGGTGTATAACTCTCTTTTGTGTTCTTACTCTTTTGGATTGTATTTTGTGGAATAATCTAAATGAGGGCAAGAGGTCCTCTATTTATAGGAAACTAGAAACGCGTAAAATCCGCGTATTGCACCTCCCTTTTTTATTACGCGTTCAAAACGCATTTTGTTCCCTTTTTGACTACGCGTTCAAAACGCATTTTGTTGACTACGCGTTCAAAATGCGTTTTGTTGACTACGCATTTTGACTATGTTGCATTCAACCATCTTCTTAATCTTTCAAATATAAATAATACTAGGATAAGTTATTCCTCATTTTTGGTGGAATAACAATATCAGAATAACTTACCCTGAGATAATATTATTAAAATGAAAAAAATATCCCTTAAATCTTTTTTATTACTCCCCCCGTCCCATTTTGTGTGGTACCGTTTGACTTGGTAAGATGTTTAAGAAGAAAAAAAAGACTTTTGAAACTTCATGTGCTCTGAAATGATCCTTAGATATTTGTGTTTAATGTGTGACATGGAGAATTCCCAATCATGGTAGAGCTACCTTTATCCAAAGGTACTCTATTAATGAATCACTATTTTTCAATTAAAATTTACACACCGAAAAATGTCAAAAGACATTTTCACATATATTTTAATTGAATTAGTGAGAAAAGAAAAATTAATTATGTTTTCACATGAAAAAAATTAGAAAACTTTTAAGTGTTTCAGTGACAATATGTTTTTCAACATGTGTTTTTTCAGTGAGATTGCTACATGAAAAATAGATGAAAAAATCATATTTTATAACACGAATTTCTTATTGACTCATGCGGAAAAAAGCCTATATTTCTAGTACTGGTATCAACTGAGAGTCCATTAGAAAATTACACTGTTTATTCGGAAACATATTTTATGTATATACACACACAAGAATCACTTTGGTTATAGTGTGGTTACTTCTTTATAGTTTGGCGTCTACTTAGTGAATAGTCTGACTTTTCAATATTTGTTTGACAATCAATATTTGCTTGTTTTAATCCTAAACTTCAATACTTGAAAGATGGAGTAGCTTGGGAGATCCTTTTGGTTACCGTGAAGTTTCATCTAGACACTTGAGCATGTTCAAAACTAATTTTTTGCTTCTTAAGGCTTTCCTTTTATAAACTATATTAAAAATCCTAACATTTAAGACATTAAAATCAATTACAATTTTGTTAACTTATAGCAATCCTTTCTTTATAAATTAACTAATTATCCGTCACAATTTTTCAACTCACAATACACGGAATTAAATTACAGAGTATGACTAATTTCTTCTTCTTCTTTTTAAAATTGTATAATCAAAAAAAAAATGAAGAGGGAGAAAGAAAATGACTTTTATTTCCAGCTGTAAAAAAACGTGTTCTAAATTCCAATGGTTGAAATTCTTTTGAGGTGCTACAATGGATCATGGTACAATAATCCAATTGTGGATTTTCCATCACAAAAATTCACACACCTTATTAAGATTATAAAAAAAATATAATTGTAAAATAAAAATTACTCCTTCTACCTAAATTTAAAAATGTGTTGGAGAATTCTCGTTCAAGGAGTGACAGAACTACTCTCGCTCGTCCATAGGGTGTCTTAGGTTGAAAATTTTCTAGATAGGTAAAATAATTTTTTATACGAATGACCGTTAAAACAAGGTTTGACTGTAGATGTAATTATGCACTTCCGAGCATTAATTAATAAAAATCTCTTCCAGATGTTTTAAACTAACAAAGAGCCATACATAACATAATAGAACACCAAGAGGAACTACAACTCTCATGCTTTAATATATAGGAATATTAAAACACTAAAGTTTTATTCAATACAGAACACAAATACATAATTTTGAACATTATAACCACAAAAGTATTTAGTAGCTTAGTACATAGTATAGTGTCATAGACACATACTTTGTGGCCATAATTTCTTCTTAAGCTTTTGGTGGAGCAATATTGCCATCAATGCAATAGTTCTCATTGCAGCTTGTCATGCAACTTCCAAACTTCTCATTATCTGAAAAATTAATGAGCAATTAGGACTAAGGAGCATGTAAAATATATATTAATGGAGTATTAATTAATGAGTCTCATGGAAAATATATATATGAATGTCTCAAATATATTTAAGCTTCTTAGATCATATATTTTATTGAATCGCTCTGTGTATACGTTATAACACATGTTAAAATTCAACTACGTAGCTAGCAAGAGTACAAGGAGTGTTAGTTACATACCATATTTGTTGATGAGAAATTTGTAACAATGGCCCAGGGAACATCCAACATTACAAACACGGCTTTGTGTATCTGATGAACCACCAGTGTTTAAACACTGGATTTGATACAGGTTTGCACTACATGTTGAAACTTCTGCAAGATTGAACACAATCACTGTAACAATCTGCATTACTCTGTGTAGACAAAAGCATTGCAAAAAACAAAACCAATACAACTTTCAATGCCATAATTAGTTATGATATACTTATTATTTGTTTGATGTTAAGAAAAAGTCCTCACACTGAACTATTTAAAGATCAGGAAACATATATTATTATTACATCTATGATATTTTGTGTTTAATTTGTGGCATGCATGGAAATCTCCAGTAAGTGATAGAGCCACATTTGTCTAAAGGGAACACTACTATTTAAGAATAACTGTTTTTTCCATTGGACTTTACTACTAGAAAATGTCGAATGACATTCCCAATGATATTTTGATGGAATTAGTGAGAAAAATATTAATATAGTGTTTTCACATGAAAAAAATTAGAAAGCTTCTCAATGAGAATAATGAATATGTTTTCCACCATATGTTTTTCTAGTGAGATGGTTAAATGAAAATGGGTGAGAAAATTATAATCTATAACACAAATTCCTCATTCACTCGTGTGGGGGTAAAGCCTATGTTTCTAGTAATGGTATCAATTGAGACTCCGTTAAAAAATTACACTATTTATTATGTAAAAAGAATTGTTTTGATTTTATCGTGTGTTTACTTCTTTATTATTTGACTTCCCTTAGTGAATATTCTCGCTTTTCCATATTCATTTAACCATCAATATGTGAATGTTCTAAATCTAAAGTTCAATACTTGAAAAGCGGAACGGTATGAGAAACCTTTTCAATTACTTATTCAATTTGTCATTCAACTCGTTGTACTTCACGAAGTTTCATCCAGACACCTGAACTTGTTTAAAACTAACTATATTTAAACGTCCTAATGTCACGACCCCAACCCATCTTGATTGACATCCGCACTAACTCATTAGCGGAAGAACCATTACTACAACCCATCGACACGATGACTGTTGCTTATATATGATAAAAATAATTCTATTACTTTATTGTTATTTACAAGAGATTCACGTTTGCGAGGTGGAGGGGAAATATCACGCCCCGAGAGGGTACCCTAGACGTGGCCGGTACTAGAAGACCATTGCCGGTCCCCAAGCAAACTACTTGGTCAAATCATACATCCGTTCATTCAATCAATCAGTGGAAGGCTTAAAATAAAGGAATAATTTAGTGGGCAACTCAAATCATCAATCTAACTCAATAAATAAAGGCCAAGGTCCAACAAATTAAACCTCCCTCTATGTCATTAAAATAGTTTGACAAGAACAATTCAAGAACATAAAATACTCAATCGACCCATCACTATCTAGTCTATGAAGCCTCTATCACTACTTTCTAATTGGTGCCAATGAAAGGTTCATGGCTACCTCAAATCAGAACGTATACAATTCGATCCAATCCAATCGTATATAATTCGATCCAATAATAAAGTCAAATGACTCAACTCAATAGATATGCAAATTAGAATTTAGCAATGTTTTACAATTGAACTCAATCATCAACAATCTCAATCAACTAATCATATCATGCACAATCCACTCAAATTGGGAGTTTCTCTAATCGACAACTATCACCTATGATCTAGTGATAGTATAATAAGTCGATGTTGTTGCCACGTTCGTTCATACCTTGACAGGGTAAGAACGAATCAATAATCATGGATCCATAACCAATCAAGTCCTATCATGTTAGAACAGTAATTTGGGAAACATCCGACTTTAACGGTCCAATCCTCTCCTATGTTTGACGACGTAGTTATTTGTTCAAGTATGGACTATACTCTTACCCAATTCGGTGTTCAATACTCCTCCCAAGACTCAATATGATCATATCTATCAAGTGAGTAAAATACTCAAAATACTCATTTAGTCTCTTAGGACTTAGTTTCAAATCAACTCATTTAGTCTCATTGGACCTTTTTCAAAACTCAATCAATCTGGTCTCATTGGACCTTCATTCACAATCAACTCATCTCAATCATCAAACTCTTTCTTTTTGAATTTGATACCATCTCAACTCAATGAATGCAGAAAATATTAGATGCATTTAAAATATAATTTCAACTCCTCAACTCAAACTCAAAATATACATTTTTTATGTAAAAATACTCAACTCGTTTATACTCAAAATACTCATGTTCAAAAAAATGATAATTTAGAGACTTCTCAAACTCAACTCATGCTTAAACTCTTTTTAAATCAAAGATGAAAATAATCATTCTTTAAACTCAAAATAATGTATAAATAGTTTATGCAAAAATATTCACCAATCATTTATTTAAAACTCCTTCTCAAACAATCATTTATACTCATATGACTCCAATCAAATCAAATCATGCAAATCACATATCATGTAGTCGAAGGGAGCCTTGGAGTAACTGGTAAAGTTGTTGCCATGTGACCAGGAGGTCACGGGTTCAAGCCTTGGAAACAGCCATGTAGTCACATTAGACTCCAATCCATTTCATCTCAAACATCATCATCAACATACCTCTTCATCAATTATTCTACCTATGTTAAAGATAATCATCATTCACATCATCATCAAACATCTTGCTCCAAAATTCTCATTTATCTCTATATTCAATTTCATTCACACTCACTAATAAAAATACATCATCTCTCTTTGAAAGCAATATTTACATAAAAACTATCAATCTCAACCTCAAAACAAATTATAACAAAAAAAAGTCTCATCTTGGGTTCATGTGAATGAATACATGAATCCATACTCTCAACAAAACTCAACTCGAGAACACCATCAATACATATGAATTTATATACAAAATATTATTGTAGTCAATATGTAAATACGGTTTGTGAAATAAATATGAAAGAAAATTATTCAAGAATTCAAGTCATAAAAATCATCAATCAATTAATAGTATGTGAAGATATTCTAGGGTTTTAGAAAAATTCAAGAAAACGTTCATGGAGGGTTCAAGTCTTTCACAATTTCTATCCAACACATCTATGGGGCATATGGAAGAACTCAATCCATATTTTAGGTTAGCCTTACATACCTTAAAAGCTCCATAGTCTTGATGAAAAATCTTAACTTGAAGAAGAACAATCAAGAGACCCTTTCTTGAAATTCTTGGATTTGTTTTCTTGAAAATCCTATGGTTATGATTGAAGATTTCTCTTAGTGATTCATGAATAGATGAAGAAGTTTGATTTGGAAAGATTGAAATCTATGAAAGAATTACCTTGTTGAAGAATCTTGAAAAAAGAACCCTAACTTGATGCTTTCTTGAAAATTCTTGAGCGTTGATGTTTAGAAGTGAATGAGAGAATTTTTAATGAGGAAAACTGATTTCTACAAGTTTAGTGACATTAGAATAACTCCCCAAAGGGTTATAGGATAAAAATACCCTAAAAAAATAAAAGGGGGCGTCGTTCGTCTTAGGCAGTGGAGTCTGTGTCCTCTCCGCATCGCGGATACATCGCTGACGTCTGCCAGGATAGAGCGTCTCCAGTTAAATGGTCATAACTTTTGACTCCGAACTTATAAAAATGCAATTTTGGTGGCGTTGAAAAGAAGACTCAAAGACCTTTAATTTTATAGGTTATGGTCCACCTAATTAGGTATACTTTAGGATATATGGTTGTTTGAAGTTGACCCTTATATGGAATCATCGAAATACTTAGCCGATAGAAATTCTTTGGAATCGACTTGGTGTTAGAGATCCCTTGTGACCCTAAACCACATATAAGACACTTCAAATACTTAGGAATTGATCCTAACTCATATACATAACTCAAAGTCACCGAGTTCGATCCTACACACACATAAATAATGGTTCGAGTCTTAGCGGAAAAAAATTTGGGGTGTTACAGGCAAGAAATGCAAGATCAAGAAATAGATATATATTTTTATATTAACAACTAAGAGATATGTGATTCTTTGATTGGTTTGCTTAACTAAACATTTAAAAATAGAACACCAAAAAGAAAAAGGTCTGATTTTCTTGGCAAACAATACTTTATTTTTCAATTATAATACTTTTCTTCTTTTTACCTTGTTCCTTCAGCTTTCTTGATTTGTCTTAATTCTGCTCATCATTCTAGTTAGATAGATATTTAGGGACAGAGTTAAAATTTAAATTTGAATGAATCAATAATTTATTCATTTTATTAACATTTGGTACTATTTATTGAAAATAAAAAATTATTATAATTAACTCTATCATAGAAGTTGAGTTTAATAAATTCTCTCTCTATATATATATATATAAGGAAACTTAATCCGAGACCAGTGATAGTGTAAACAGGTTCAATGAGTCATGAATTGTTGTGAAATGCATTATGAATATTATATCGCAATAGAGCGCACGTATTAACCTGAATATTCATTTTACTTTTCAACCTTAATACATAAAAATAGAACATATATACAAAGTCTGAAGTGTAATTTCATAAGTAGGGTAAAGTGTACGCAGACCTTACTCCTATCTGATAGAGATAGACACCTATTTCTGATAAACGCTCAACTTAAAATAAAACATTTCCAAGCAGTTTGAAAAAAGAAATACAGAAATGAGAACAGTAACAAAAATGAAATAATGTGAAATGGAGAACAGTACAACTTATAGAGGAAAGAACATTAATGACAATAAAATAATGCGATGATTGAAGCACAAATAAACATATGTGATAACCAAAATCCGACTTTGTTGATATGCTAAATTTCCCTTATGTTAGAATTCAACAATTTACAATATATATGGAAAAGGAGAAATTGTTTTTACCCCATTTTAAAAAAATCGTTCTCCAAGAAAGGCGATTCAATTGAACCCCTTTTGGAGCATGTAGCTCCACAACTATGCGTGTTGACAAGATATTTCTTATTAATCAAATAAATGAAAATATTTCATACATAGATGACAATGAAACTTAAATACAAAACCTCCACCTTCTCTGGTAACTTATAAAATTATGTTAACTAATAAAACGCTTAAATTGTTAGAGATGAGACATGTTTATTTCTTTGTTGTTAGATCTATACAGAACCAACATGTCGACGTGACTTTGTGTAAGATATTTAGAAGTCAGCTTCGATGTTTTTCCCACTAATGAGATATTACTTACTTGTAGGTAAGAATTCTTTTATATGGTTGGGACCAAATCCAGCAATGCTCATCATGGACCCTGAACTTATAAGGGAGATCTTGTCGAAGAGTAATATTTTCCAGAAACCTCCCCCAGCACTCACGAAGCTGCTAGCCGAAGGAATCTTGAGCTATGAAGCAGATAAATGGGCTAAACATAGAAGAATCATCAATCCTGATTTTCATCTTGACAAGTTGAGGGTTTGATGTATTTCCGTACGATTACTGTTTAGATTATGGGTTATTTTCAATATCTTTTACATTATCGGATTATCCAAAAGATAACCGCAGATAACTGTTCATAATGAGTGAGATTAGTAACCTGTAAAACAAGACATGTAACCTATTATGTGCAACATGTTCACTGATAGTGTAAAAGTTCTTTATACTGGGCAGCATATATAAGTATATGCCAAGTCTAGTATTGTGATTGTTAATTTGTTTCTAATGCAATGTAAAATATACAGCATATGG